>NC_059107.1:35337501-36056251 GCF_020740685.1 Jaculus jaculus | reverse complement strand
AATGCTGGATAAAACTGATGGATGTGCACATGTCATTGGGAAGCATGAGGTACTTGTTTTTCTTGTCATACAACCAAATTATAAAGGTTTTTTTAATGAACTGGTAGGATCGTATGGGTTATGTGTTTTTGTTAGACTCTGCATATTTCTGTCATTGTGATCATGAATCATCGTGTGACAATTATTTATTTCTGTTTTATCTCCTCTGTGGGCTTCTCCATTCTGAGCAGATAGCACAGGGCCTGACACATGGCAAGTGCTGGATGAGTAATTGATTAATAAACAGATCAGTAACAAGACTTCTGGGACACACAGCATCTTGTCTAAGCGATGCAGTAATTTGGTCATTTGTCATCCTTCAAAGCACTGACTTCTTTGGGATTTATTTATTTTTTATTGTTGTTTATTTTGAAATAGGGTATTACTATACATTTCAGGCTGGTCTAGAATTCATGATCATCTTGCCTCAGTCTACTAGATTGCTGGCATCATAGTCATGTGCCACCTCACCCAACTGGACCTCTTTCTTTGAGATACAGCTGGGGGCTGGGGAAAGAGCTCAGCAGTTAAGCATACTTGCTTGCAAAGCCCATAGGCATGGGTTCAATTTCTAAGCTGTTCAACATAAACTGGATACAAAAGTGGCTGCATGTGTCTGGTGACTGCAGTGGCAAGAGGCCCTGATGAATTCACACACACATACATGTGTGCAAATAAATAAAAGTTTTAAAAAAGACAAAAGATATAAGTGCAGCTAATACAAGAATAAGTATGATGAAGAGGAAAACAACATGACACCAGGAAGATGTGCTAAAGGAGGTTATCCAGGAGAACCGTCAGAGAGAAGCAGGGGAGCCCCTGGGAGGGCTCAATGTGCAAGCGAACCTTCTAGAGCCTGCAAAGAGATGGAAGGATGTAGAGAAGAAACATACAAAGAGTAGAGGAAGAGTTCACTAGCAAGTATTTAACCTGTTATTGAATTGAATGTCCTGAACTCCTTAATAAGCACGTTGTAGGAGGATCCAACAGGACTTGGAGAGTCCTAAAATCTCAAAAGAGTTCTAAAATCCCCACAATCTTCTCAAGCATCTCTTTAACTGCTTATTTGGAGAAAAAATTGTGAACATTGGCAATTTTTTAAAAGGATCAAATCAAATGCTGGTGTGTGGTGAACTTGCAATTTCAAATGAATGTTTAAGACAGAAACATGAGACTTCAAAAGACATCTCTAGCTTGAAGGGGCTTGAGTCAGTCTCCCAGACTTCTCAACTCTCCTTCGGTTGCCTTGGCTGGAAAGATTAGGAAACGCTGTGTGGAGGAGCTCTTTAAAGCACAAACACCTCCAGACTCATTTCTGTTCTGCTTCGTCTTCATGGGCTCCTCTAGGCTCCTGACATGCAAGCTCCCAGCACTTTGGTGTCAGGCATAACAGAACCCATATGGTTAAGGAGCAAGAATCCGAAGTTCCCCAAACACTGTTGAGATACCAGCAAAGGCATGGTTTCTTTGGATTAAGTATTGCAGGAGCTTTGAGTTTCACACATGGAAAGAGGGAGGTGGGGAGAGGTAGGGGAAGAGAGAGACAGAGAGATGGAGGAAAGAGAGAGGGAAGCCCAAACTCAGCATTTATAGAGCAGCTGCCCTGTCATGAAACCATTTACAAAAGGGAATCTTGATTATTCAGAGACAAACCTGGTTTTCAAATCCTGGGCATAATTAAGGGTATAATACGATAATATCCTTAGCATATTTCACAGATTTAGAAAACTTCAATGTCAGGCCACACCTATTAAAACAAAATATTTTTTAAAAATATTTTATGAGAGAAAGACCAAAACAGGCAGAGAGAGGGGAAGAGAGAATGGGTACACCAGGGCATCCAGCCACTGCAAACGAACTCCAGAAGCATGTGCCATCTTGTGCATCTGGCTTATGTGGGTCCTGGAGAATTGAACCCAGGTCCTTTGGCTTTTCAGGCAAATGCCTTAGCCACTAAGCCATCTCTCCAGCCCCGAACAAATATTTTTACATTATTTATTTGAAAGAGAAAGAGAGGCAGACAGAGAGAGAGTGAGTAGGGGCATGCCAGGTCCTCCTGCCACTGAAGACAAATTCCAGACATATGCACCACTTTGTGCATCTGACTTTATGTGGATACTGGGGATTTGAACCCTGGCCATCAGGCTTTTCAAGAAAGCACCTTTAACCACTGAGCCATCTCTTCAGCCCAAAACAAAATATTTTTTTTTCCTTTTTCTTAACCAAGGTAAATTATGTAACACTAAAGTAGAAAATATATTTAGATTTAGCCTAAATAGTGTCTTGAAGAGAGAACAAGGGATCTTGTGATTAAAGAAATGAAATAGGAAACTATGATGTCTTCCCATGCTCTCCCCCACCACTGAACTATGTCCTCATGGGTTATTTCAGGTGCTGTGGGTTTTCTGATGATGGAATCCACATATTAAAATAGACTACTCTGGTTTCTCCTCAGATCATATGAATCTTTCACCTTTTAAAATAGAAATACAGAGCTGGAGAGATAGCTTAGCCATTATGGCACTTGCCTGCAAAGCCAAAGGACCAAAGTTTGATTCTCCAGGACCCATGTAAACCACATGTATAAGGTGCATGCATCTGGAGTTTGCAGTGGCTGGAGGCTCTGGCATGCCCATTCTCTCTCTGCCTCTTTCTCGCTCTTTCAAATAAATACATAAATAACATTAAAATACAAAGCCAGGCATGGTGGCACATATCTTTCATCCCAGCACTTGGGAGGCAAAGGTAGGAGGATTACTGTGAGTTCAAGGGTAGCCTAAGACTACATAGTGAACTCCAGGTCAGCTTGGGCTAAAGTGAGACCACACGTCAAAGAACCAAAAAAAAAAAAAAAAAAAAAAAAAAGTAAAGCAGAAACACAAAACAGTGAAATTAAAGGGAATAGTTTATTTTGACATCATTTAAGACTGAATAAGAGTCAGATGTATGTTTTTAAAAAATATTTGTTTGTTTATTGATTTATTTGAGAGACAGCAAGCGAAAGAGACAGATAGAGAATGGGCACACCAGGGCCTCTAGCTACCACAAATGAACCCCAGACATTTGCACCACCTTGTGTATCTCGCTTGGTGTGGGTCCTAGGGAATTGAACCAGGGTCCTTTGGCTTTTTAGGCAAGCACCTTAACTACTAAGCCATGTCTCCAGTCCAGATGTATATTATTTATTAGAAGGAAAATCTTTGTTTGGGGTATATTTGAACTCAGTTCTTTATCTTTTTTTATATTTATTTATTTATTTATTTGACAAAGAAAGAGGGAGAGAGAGAGAATGGGCATGCCAGGGCCTCCAGCCACTGAAAATGAACTCCAGATGTGTGTGCCCACTTGTGCATCTGGCTAACGTAGGTCCTGGGGAATTGAATCTGGGACCTTTGGCTTTGCAGGCAAATGCTTTAACCGCTAAGCCATCTAAAGTGTGAACTTTAGACTCAATATTTATGATGTCAAATTTTGTTTGTGGTACACTGATGTTTATATTTAACTTCTAATAAACATTGAAAAATCACTGAATTCTCAAATATTCCTTGAGATACTAAATATCTTAGATTTTTCTTGTAGATTACTGCTTTATGTAATTCTATAAACATATATTAAATAAATTTTTATTTTATTTGCAGGGGTGGGGGTATGCCAGGGTCTGTTGTTGCTGTGAATGAATGTCCACCCACTTTGTGGAGGTGGCTGGGGAATTGAACCAGGGCCTGCAGACTTTGTAAGCAAATGCCTTTAACTGCTAAGCCATCTCGGCAGTCTGTAATGACTTACTTTTAGCCCAGCAGAAATAAAAAGTTCATGGAATCCAGGTGTGCTTGTCTCAGGTGGGAATCCTGATGGGAAGGGAGCCCTAATTACCTGCTTTGATGATATCTTTTGAACCACATGGAACACAATCAAATGGTTTATCTGCTTTCTGTCCCCTGCGTGGTTTAACCAAAGCCCTTCATTAACTGTCACTGTGTTTTTATGGGTTGTTGAATACATTCCAATTCTAGTGGCAGCGATACAAGTTGGCATGGATTTAGATATTTTTAATGGAACAAAACCAATGACTTGGCTGAGCTCAAGGCTGGGTCTGCTTACTGAAAGTGTTTAGTTTGGCCTGACTGGTCCATTGTCCAAACTGTTCCTTCCAGAGGACCTGCCGCTCAACATTTTCATCACAAAAGCCTCAGGAAGGCTTTTATTTTACTTCCTGCTTTATCTCTTCTAAGATTGCTGCAAATTCATTGAAGAACACAGATGAAAGAGTATCAGTAAATGACTTTAAATTAGTTAAATTTATATGGTTGTTTTGGAAGGCTTTTTTTTTTTTTTTTTTTTTTTTTAAGTTTCCATTTGATCCATTTGAGTTTGCTATCTACAAGGAAAACGTTTTTGGTTGTAGCCAAAACACAATTGAATCAGGTACCTTGTACATGTATGTTCTTAGCTTTCATTCTGTTGATGCTTTCTACATCAATTTTGATACAAAACTTACCATGTCAGATTTCTTTCTTATAGTGCCTTCTTTGAAATACGTGATTTAAGATTTTGGAATGCTTTGATAAAATTTTGCCCTTGAATGAAAGGATTACATACAATCCAGAGGGTCTGTTAAATGTCAATGACTTTCACCCTGTGCATAGTTTGGGGACCCAGAGGGTTCAGTATTATTTCCTCAGGTCACAACAGGGGCAGGGACAGGACTGGAATAGAGCTTTCCTGGCTCCTGCCTTAGTTTTCTTCCTCCTAGTGAACTACAGTGCTCTTCCTTCTTTCTTGTGTGTGTGCATCGAAGGTTTTAAGACAGTTTCTCTTTCCAGAATATCTATGTAGATTTAAGTGTAGAAATGCCACCTGGGACCCCTAAAGAGTGAAACTAGTTATAAATCTCATCTATTCATCATAATCCCCTCCCATCATCCTCTTTTTATAAAAAAAATATTGCTTTAAGTTATTTGTGTGAGAGAGAGGCAGAGAGAGAATGGGCACACCAGGGCCTCCAGCCACTACAAACGAACTCCAGACGTGTGCACCCCCTTGTGCATCTGGCTTACATGGGTCCTGGGGAATTGAACCTGGGTCCTTTGGCTTTGCAGGCAAGCACCTTAACCACTAAGCCATCTCTCCAGCCCATCACCCCCATCACCCTCTTTTATCCCCTTTTCCCTATCCCCCTTCCACTGAACCCCATTTTCTTTCCAACCAGTTCCTCTTCTATTTTGACATAGAACCAGAGTCTGGACACTTGAGCTCCCTAGTTCTCATGTGTAGGAAGTCATGGGGGAACTCTTTATGGGAACATGGGTCTTTCCCACTGAGTGTGATGATTTTGCAAAGGCTCCCCAGATCTCCTGAATCCTCAATGCCCACCTTAAAAAAGTTATTTATTTGTTTGAGGAGAGACAGAGGCAGATAGATGATAGATCGATAGATAGATAGATAGTAGGTAAGTGGATGGATAGATAGATGGAATGGTAGGTAGGTAGATAGATAGATAGTAGGTAGATAGATAGATAGGTGGTAGATTGGTAGGTAGGTAGGTAGATAGATGGTAGGTAGGTGGATAGATAGCTAGATATATGGTGGATAGATAGATGGTAAGTAGGTGGATACATAGATAGATGGTTGGCAGGTAGGTAGGTAGATAGATAGATAGATAGATAGATAGATAGATAGATAGATAGATAGACAGACAGACAGTAGGAAGATAGATGATAGATAGGTAGACAGACAAGCTCCAGAAGCAGGTGCTGTGCCTCTAGCATGTGCACATTGGCTTTGCAGGCAAGCACCTTTACTAAGATATCTCTTCAGCCCTAAAAAAAAAAAGAAAGAAAGAAAATTTAATTTATTTATTTGTGAACAGAAAGAGAGAGAATGAGAATATGGGCCTGCCAGGGCCTCTTGCCAGTGCAAACTCCAGATGTATGTGCCACTTTGTGCGTCTGGCTTTATGTCACTTCTATGGAATTGAACTTGGGCTGGGAGGCTTTGCAATCAACTGCTAAGCCATCTCTCCAGTCCTGTTTAGTTGCTTTAATATCAAAATCTGAAGCATTTCAAATGTTTTGTAATTTCCCAGTTCTTTCTACTTTTGGTTATTTCTTATTAGTTTATACTATACTATATTATACTATACTATAAATTTCTCTTAATCTCCCTGAACTGATATAGATATATATTTGTTTTTTGGTGTTTGAGGTAGGGTCTCACTTTAGCTCAGGCTGACCTGGAGTTCACTATGTAGTCTCAGGATGGCCTCGAACTCACAGCAATCCTCCTACCTCTGCCTCCTGAGTGCTGGGATTAAAGGCGTGCGCCACCACGCCTGGCTTGAACTGATATTTTAAAAAAAAAAAAATCCAATAGCCTGAGTGTTTTATAAACAATGGAATTTATTTTTTTCCTTCTCTGGAGGCCCAAGAAGTCTAGTATACTTAGTATCTGGTGCCTAGTTTAGCGAAGGCATCTTGTCATTGTGTCTTTACATGTAGAAAGGACTAGCTAGTTCCCTGGTGTATTGTTATAAGGGCACTAATCTTATTTCTTTAAAAAAATTATTTTCTTTATTTATTTGAGAGAGATGGAGATAGACAGAGAAAGTGAATACGGGCACACCAGGGCCTCCTGCTGTTATGCCCAGTTCTCGGCGCCCCCAGTGACCACCAAGGAGAACCAAACACATATGCAAAGGCAAGGAGCTTTATTTTGGGCTTAAGCTCGGTCTCTTGACTTCACCAACGCAGTGGATCCATACAAGAGCCACAAGCAGCAGGTGGGCAGGTTCCTTATAGAGATTTGAACAAAGAAATAGGGAATGGGTACATGATTGGTTTATTTCTTAGGACCTTGGCGGCAAGGTTGGCGGGCGGGAGCTAGGTAACTAAGCAACTAGCAACAATAACATTTGTATGTATTTCGATTGGCCGAGACAGGGAGGTAGGAGAGACAAGTCTCAGGTGTCCTGGACAGGGGTCAGGGCAGCTGCCCCTTAGTTTCTTCCTTTAAGCTGAAACTTGTAACTTGGGCCTAACCACAGCAGCACTCTACTGGAGGAGCCTGTCATGGCGTCATTCAGTTTTTGGGTCCTTCACCTGCCGCTGCAAACAAACTCCGGATGCATGTGCCACTTTGTACATCTGGCTTTATGTGGGTACTGACAAATTGAAGTTAGGCTTTTAGGCTTTTCAAGCAAGTGCCTTTAACCACAGAGCCATCTCTCCAGCCCCACCAACCTTATTTCTGGGAGCTCCACCCTCATTACCACATTGCCTCTAAGGCCCAGACACTTTCAATGCTGAGGTCTGCCCAACTCCCAAAGAATCATTATTTCAGTCTTAGGCAGACTCACACTCATCAAAACTACACAAGGACTTTGAGCTGAACTGAAAAGTGAAAATCCTAAACAGAGTACCTGTGAACCAAAATCAGTTGTGTATCAACAAAGTGCCACGTTGGGAATATAAACTAGATTATCATTGAAAAAATCAATACAGAGCCGGGGATTGGCACATGTCTTTAATCTCAGCACTCAGGAGGCTGAGATAAGAGGATCACCTTGAGTTCAAGGCCACCCTGAGAGTAGATAGTGAATACCAGGTCAGCCTGGGCTAGAGCAAGACCCTACCTTGAAAAATGAAACAAAACAATAAAGTTAGTATGTGGCTAGGGGGATGGCTCAGTGGTTAAGGGCACTTGCTTGCAAAGCCTCATGACCCAGATTTGATTTCCCAGTAACCACATAAAGCCAGATGCACAAAGTGGTGCATGCATCTATACTTTGTTTGCAACATCAATAGGCCCTCATGTGCTCATGCACTCTCTCTCTTTCTCAAGTAAATAAATATTTTAAATAAATAATAAAGAAATCAATATAATCGAAATTAAGAAAACTTAAATAAATAATGCCAACCATTCAGGAACAGGGTATTTTTAAAAAAATTATATTTATCTGGTTGTCTGTGTGTGTTGTGGGGCAGGGGAAGTATACCAGGGTCTCTTATTGCTAGGGTAATTGAAGCCAGGCTGGCAGGTTTTACAAGAAAGCATGTGCTAGCCATGGAACCATCTCCCCAGCCCCAAGTATTTGTTCTTTATTAGTAGTAGAACTTGATTAGTTCTACTTTTTGCTAAGAAGCTGGAGTCAGAGTCTTTTCTGAATTTCTCTTTGTATATTTTCCTCCCTGGCATTTTCCATTAGGATTGGACTGATTTTTCAGCCAAGAAGCTGGGCAAGCCCTTGGGGCATGCCAACCACCAGCCAGCTGCTTCGCTTCACAGAGATCAGCAGTCCCTCCATAGCCTGCAATGATGGTGTCGCAGTCAGGTTCACGTTGCTGGCAGAGATCACCCGGCTAAGAACTGCTTGTGGGAAAAAGGGTTTATTTTGGCTTATAGACTCGAGAGGAAGCTCCATGAGGGCAGAGGAAATGATGGCATGAACTGAGGGTGGATATCACCTCCTGGCCAACATCAGGTGGATAACAGGAACAGTAGAGTGCGCCAAACACTGGCAAGGGGAAACTGGCTATAATACCCATAAGTCCACCCCCAACAATACACTGCCTCCAGGAGGAATTAATTCCCAAATCTCCATCAGCTGGGAACCCAGTGTTCAGAATTAAGTTTATGGGGGACACCTAAAGCAAACCACCACAGATGGCCATTAAAAGTAGTGACACCAAAGGCTTGCCTAATACACAGGCCATCACTACGCCTCGTAAGAGAAAGAAAGATAAAGTGATCCAAAATACATTGCCTTTTAGCAAAGAGACATACCTTTAAAAATAAGTTTAAGGGCTGGAGAGATGGCTTAGTGGTTAGACACTTGCTTGTGAAGCCTCAGGACCCCAGTTCAAGGCTTGATTCCCCAGGACCCACGTTAGACAGATGCACAAGGGGGTGCATGCATCTGGAGTTCGTTTGCAGTGGCTGGGAGCCCTGGTGCACCCATTCTCTCTCTTCTCTATCTGCCTCTTTCTCTCTGTCACTCTCAAATAAATAAATAAAGATGAACAAAAAATATATATTAAAAAATAAGTTTAAAAAATTCTTAAACTTGGGGCTGGAGAGATGGCTCAGTGGTTAAGGCGCTTGCCTGCAAAGCCAAAGGACCTCGGTTTGATTCCTCAGGACCCATGTAAGCCAGATGCACAAGGTGGCCCATGTGTCTAGAGTTTGTTTGCAGTGGCTGGAGGCCCTGGTGTGCCCATTCTCTCTCTCTCTCATCTCTGCTTGCAAATAAATAAAGATAAAATATTTTTTTTAAAAAATCTTAAATTATGTCCATCAGGGATGTTATCTCCCAAGCCAGCTCAGAAGTCTTCTATCTTGCATAAGTGAAACTCAGTTGACATTGCTTTGTGTCTATCCTGCTTCCTTTTAGCACTCTTTCCCCTAAACTCTCCTTTGAAGGCTTTAGCCCTGAGTCAACCCCCTTCCCTCTTGTATATCTCCTTCATCTAGTTTTGACAAACCAAAATAATAAGCTGCCAAATATTACATTTTAAAAATTTTTGTTTATTTGTGTGTATATGGGTATGCCAGGGTCTCTTGCCACTGCAAATGGAACTCCAGATGCTTGCACCACTTTTTTGGGTCCTGCTTTAAGTGGGTGGCTGGGGAATTGAAGCTAGGCTAGCAGACTCTGCAAGCAAGCACCTTTAATCATTGAGCCATGTCCACAGCCCCTTATTTTTTTTTTTTTTAAGGTTAAAGATGTTTGCCTTAGCTGTGCTTTCATAACTAAGTTATTAACTGCCAAAGGGCAGAACTTTGCCTTTTATATTAAACTGGGTGGAGAACAGCAGGAGTGGGAGCTGGAGGAGAATTACAGTCTGTTTAGCGCAGCTGTTCCATTCGCTCTCTGTGAAATCTCTCCTATCTGCCTTCTCCAGCCTGTGGTGAACCTCATCACAGATTGCTGAACTCGAGCGTGCACAGCAGGACGCTAACAGATACCCACTCTTTGTGGTGCAGCGATAAGTATGTGTCAGCAAGAAAAATACACTTTCTTTCTTTGTTCTTTTGGTTTTTCAAGGTAGGGTCTCACTCTAGCTCAGGCTGAACTGGAATTCACTATGTAGTCTCAGGGTGGCCTTGAACTCACAGCAGTCCTCCTACCTCTGCCTCCCAGGTGCTGGGATTAAAGGTGTGCGCCACCACGCCCAGCTCATTAGCCCACATAGACAATGCCCTGAGTTTCAGTGGAACACTGGAAAGAGATGGAAGATGTTATTGAGAACTGCAATTCTCTTTCCTATTTTGCCTCCCAACACTGTCTATAGGTAACAAGAATGAGAACCAAGAAAAGGTGTTTTAGCTGGGCATAGTGGTGCAGTGCTAGAGTGAGACCCTACCTCGAAAAAACAGACAAATGAACAAAAAAAGTGGTGCGAGCATCTGGTGTTCTGTTGGCAGTAGCAGGAGAGTCCGGCTTGCGTGCACGCACACACACACACACACACACACACACACACACACCTGCACACACACAAATAAAATTTTTTTGAGGCAAGCCCAACAGACTGAACATTTTTTTTAAATGTAAGAAAGTATGTGAGTGTGTGTGTGTGTGTGTGTGTGTGTGTGTGTGTGTGTGTGTGTATGAGAGAGAGATACATTGAGAATTGTTGCTCCAGGGCCTCCAGCCACTGCAACCAAACTCAGACACACTTGCATCGCCTTGTGCATCTGGCTTATGTGGGACCTGGAGAGTTGAACATGAGTCCTTAGGTTTTGCAGATAAGTGCCTTAACTGCTAAGCCATCTTGCCAGCCCCATAGATGAAATTTTTAAAAATTAAAATTCTCTATATATTTGCTCCTCTAAAATAGATTTTTAATTTTTGTTTCCAATTTACCATACAGAGAGGCTGACTTAAGTGCTGCTCTTTTTAATTTTATTTATATCTCACAACAAACCTAAAAAGCAACGTTATTTAAAGATGAAGAGACTGGGCTGTGTGTGGTGGCACACGCCTTTAATCTCAGCACTTGGGAGGCAAAGGTAAGAGGCTTGCCGTGAGTTCAAGGCCACCCTGAGACTACATAGTGAATTCCAGGTCAGCCTGAATTTGACACTACCTTGAAAAACTAAAAAAACAAAAAAACAAAAAAGAAAAAAGATAAAGAGACTGAGAGGTTGGATAGCCTATTTGAGGTCACATAGTGACTATAGCAACTTTGATTTAACCCCAATTAGTGTGACTACAAAACCCTGATTCCCAAGTCTATATTCTGTCTCTGAATGGGCGAAAGATATAAAGGTACTTGTGTCCCATGTTAATGCTTATCAGAAGGTGACCTCATCAGAGGATGACTTTAGTAATCAAGTAGATAAGATGACCTGTTCTGTGGATAGTGGTCAACCTTTTTCCTCAGCCACCCCCGTCATTGCTTATGAACATAGTGGCCATTGTGGCAGAGATGCCAGTATATATGGGCCCAACAACATGGACTTCCACTAACTAAGGCTGGCCTGGCTATGGTGGCTGCTGAGTGCCAAATCTGCCAGCAGCAGAGACCAACTCTGAGCTCCCAATATGGTAGCATTCCTTGGGGTGACCAGCCAACAACTTGGTGGCAAGTTGACTACATTGGACCTCTTCCACCATGGAAAGGGCAGTGTTTTGTCCTTACTGGAATCGATACTTACTGTGGGTATGCATTTGCTTTTCCTGTACATAGTGTTTCTGACAAAACTATCATCCATGGCTTACAGAATGCCTTGTCCAACATCATGGTATTCCGCCATTGCTTCTGATCAAGGAACTCACTTCATAGCCAAGGAAGTAAGGCAGTGGGCTCATGATCGTGGAATTCACGGGTCTTACCATGTGTCCCACCACTCTGAAGCAGCTGGCTTGATAAAATGGTGGATTAGCCTTTTATATTTTTTTGAGGCAAGCCCAACAGTCTGGTCTTTTTTTTTTTTTTTAATTTTTTTTTGTTTGGATTTTTGAGGTAGGGTTTCACTCTAGCTCAGGCTGACCTGGAATTCACTATGGAGGCTCAGGGTGGCCTCGAGCTCTTGGTGATCCTCCTACCTCTGCCTTCTGAGTGCTGGGATTAAAGGCGTGCACCACCATGCCCGGCTTCAGACTGGACTTTTAAATATATATATATTTATTTATTTGAGAGAGAGATACAGAAATAGGCAGGTAGAGAGAAAGAGAGAATGGGTGCACCAGGGCCTCTAGCCACGTCAAATGAACCCCAGATGCATATGCCCTCTTGTGCATCTGGCTTATGTGGGTTCTGGGGAGTTGAATCTGGGTTCTTTGGCTTTGCAGGCAAGCGCCTTAACCACTAAACCCATCTCTCCAGCCCCTGGCCTTTTGTGTGTGTGTGTGTGTGGTGGGGGAGGGAGAGAGAATTGGCATGCTAGGGCCTCAGCTACTTTAATCGAACTCCAGATGTGTGTACCATCTTGTGTGCATGTGGGACCTTGTGCATGAGTCACCTTTTATGTCTGGCTTACATTGGATCTAGGGAATTGAACATGGGTCCTCAGGTTTTGCAGGCAAGCACCTCAACTGTTAGGCCTTCTCTCCAGCCCTGGAATGGCCTTTTAAAGAAATAGTTACAGTGCCATCTAAGTGACAATAGCTTGGAAGGCTGGAGGACTGTCTTCCAGCAGGCTATATGTTCTGAATCAGTGTCCTACATATGGTACTGTTTCTCCTATAGCCCAGATTCATGGGTCCCAGAATCAAGAGCTGGAAATGGGAATGGTACTACTTACCATCACTCCAACTGACTCATTAACCTTTTTTTTTGTTTTGTTTTTTTGCTTCTTGTTCCTGAAACCATATGCTCTGCTGGCCTAGAGGTCTTGGCTCCAGAGTGGGGAGTACTTTTGCTAGGAGGCACAAAAAACATTCCATTAAACTGGACGCTAAGACTTTCCCCTGGCCACATTGGGCTCCTGATACCCTTAAGTGAATAGGCTGAGAAAGGAGTTACAGTGTTAGCCGGGGTGATTGATCCCTACTACCAGGGGGAAATTGGACTCTCCTTCAAAATGGAGGTAAAGGAAGAGTATGTCTGGAGTTCAGGAGATCCGTTAGGGTGCCTCTTGGTGTTACCATGCCCTCTAATCAAAGTCAATGGACAACTGCAACAACTCAATCCAGGCAGTGTGAAAAATGGCTCAGATCCTTCCGGAATAAAGGTATGGGTCACTCCTCCAGGTAAAGAACCAAGACTTGCTGAGGTGGAGGAAATAGAAAATGGGTACTAGAAGGTAGTTACAAATACCAGCTAAGACCATGTGACTATTTAGAAAAACTGAGGATTGTATCACCATGGGTATTTCTGTCCTACTTTGTTAAGAGTGTTTGTACATATCTACACCAATATTAAGATGCTTTTGTTCTTCCTCTACTAGGTAATTAATATTGATTAAGAGTATATCACTAGTGCAGGGCGTGGTGGCACACGCCTTTAATCCCAGCACTCGGGAGGCAGAGGTAGGAGGATTGCCATAAGTTCGAGGCCATCCTGAGTATATGTAGTGAAATTCTAGGTCAGCTTGAGCAAGAGTGAGACTCACCTTGGGGGAAAAAAAAAAGATTATATCACTGGTTTAACTGTTGTTGAATTTATATTTAACCTATTATATTAGAGACTAAGCATTCCTCAAGGAACCTTGCTTTGTGTTGGGGGGAAGATTGTACATTTCCGGTTGTACATGGGATAGTTAATATCATGTTAGGCAGAATCATGACCTTGTTACTGTCTTCATTTGGGAATTAAGTATGATGTAAGGAGATATGGTTTGGTGTCAAGTTGACGAGGGGTGGACTTGTGATGATTAACTTTTGTTGTCAACTTGATCTGTTGAGGAATCTATAGAGATTCCTCTTGAGGGGGTCTTTGAAGTTCCTTCCAGGAAGGATTAACTGAAGGAGGAACTCCTTCTTCTCCCAGAGTGGACTGCCCCTCTCGGAGGGGGGCTTTATCTAAGGAAGCTCTGGGAAGAAAGAATCCCTTCCTCCCTCCTGGAGATTGTCATGAACTGAAGAGCAGCATTATCTCCAGGAAGCCTGCAGACCTTCAGCATTGGATTGGGGCTGCTGAGGCATCCAGCCTCATGGATTGAGCAGCTGCCAGATTCCTCGACTAATCCAATAAATTCCCTTTTAATATAATTCACAATAGAAATTCCATTCCTGTTGACATCAAGTCAAAGCAGGGGACTGGGGATGAACAGAGAATTCTTCTTAAGACTCAGTGATCTAGGCACCTTCTGTGGCGGTTTGAATGTATGTTGCCCATAGCCCCCGAGGTTTTTTTTATGAGAGAGAGAAAATTGGTACACCAGGACATCCAGCCACTGCAGTCAAACTCCAGATGCATGTGCTCCACCTAGTGTGCATGTGCGACCTTGTGTCACCTTGTGCTTCTGGCTTACATGGGATCTGGAGAGTTGAACATGGGTCCTTAGGCTTCTCAGGCAAGTACCCTTAACTGCTAAGCCATCTCTCCAGCCCAAGCCTCGGGGATTTTTGATTAAGGTTAAGCTTCCTACTTAAGTCTCCAGAGGAGACTGCTGGAGGAAGTGTGTCATTGGCAGTAGATCTTGAGTCCAGCCCTATGGTGTGTAAAGAGCCAGTTCAAACTCTGGCTACTGGTGTTTACTGGTGGTAGTTTTTCTCTTTCTGCTGTGGATGCTGGAGTGAGCCAGTGTCTTCTGCCATGATGAAACTTCCCCTGCATTCTGTAAGCCTGAAAGAAACCCTTTCCTCCCATAAGCTGCTTCTGGCTGGGTGTTTGTCCCATCAACAAGAAGGTCACCGCAACACCTTCCATCTTGTAGCCTTACCGTCTGTACCACATGCCTTTCAAGGATGCTATTCTCACCTGAACCAGGCCAGAGGATGTAGAACAGGGGAAACACACACTGGCTGATGAGCAGAGCTCAGAAATGAGGCTTAGTGGTGTTCACATTTTATTACCCAAAACCCAGCTGCAGGGCTAAGCCTACCATAAATGCAGTTCAGCTTCCTCCGGATACATGAGCACTAACAAGTCGCCATGTCTTCACCTCCTGTTCCCTCACTTCCTTTCCCCTTTGGAACTGCTCATGCTAAGGTTAACGTAGTCCCCGTATGTAAATCACAGGCACATGTGGCTTAGGTCTGGAATTTTTCTGCTTGGCTCCCCCAATAGTCTTTCTACTAAGCATCTGTGTTGGGGGGTGGGGGGGTGACTATTCCGTGGATAGTTATTTCTGAATACTTGCCTGACATTACTTTTATCTCCAGGCTTCCCATGTGTCTCTTTGAAAGGGAAAGTGCTCAGCAGGCAGCCTGGGCACCACATGTTGTTTTGAGACATTGGCCCTAGAAGAATGAGGAGCATCCAAATCCTTGCATCCTGGCCACCCACGGGCTAAGGGAGAAATGGGCTTTTGTTTTTTTTCTGGTTTGATTTTTCAAGATAGGGTCCAGCTCTAGTCCAGACTGACCTAGAACTCACTATGGTAGTCTCATAGCGGTCTTGAACCCATAGCAATCCTCCTACCTCTGCCTCCCGAGTGCTGGGATTAAAGGCGTGTGCCACCACACCCGGATAGGAACTGTCTTTTTTTATTTATTATTTTTCTCTACTTCTCTTGCACCTAGGAGCTTTGTCAGCAGGCAGAGAGAGCTGGGAATGTGATTCCGGAGCCAGGAATATCCAGAGCCCAGACTTGCACAGATAGCTGATGTGCTCCGGAAGCCGCTCTAGGAAGACAGAGATTCTTGGCTCCAGTGGGCTGTTCTCTGCGCGCTACTCATACAGTCCACATGTCTGGGCAACTCTGCAGGAAGAAGCTAGTCAGAGCTGGCCAGCACAGTGAGTAGCTTTTGGTTCCTAGAGTGCATCTTTTGGCAGGGGCTGGAAAGACTGCTCAGCAGCTAAAGATACTCACTTGCAAAACCTGCCAACCTGGGATCAATTCCCCAGCACCCACATGATTTTAATTTTGAACTGCACAGGATATACTGGGTATTGGCTTTTTCACTGAGCTAAATGTTTTAGCATTTCCATGTTAAACGCTCCAAAGTTGCTGACGCTTAAGGACGTAGGGCATTCACTCGCGATTAACACCAGAGGAGACCCTGAAAGGTGTTTTTTTGTTTTGTTTTGTTGTTGTCTTTTTTTTTTAGGTAGAGTTTCACTCTAGTCCAGGCTGACCTGGAATTCACTATGTAGTCTCAGGATGGCCTTGAACTCACGGTGATCCTCCTACCTCTGCCTCCCAAGTGCTGGGATTAAAGGCGTGCGCCACCACCCCCAGCGGCTCCTGAAAGGTGTTTTGATTAAGTCAGTAACTAAAATCTTCTCCCATGAGACCAGACATTACAAGCTAATAGGACGTACTTCTTTCTATTCCCCAATGTAGACTTCTTTGAAAAATAAAGAGGGAAGTATTTTATTGAAAGTGTGAATATGGTTCTTGCTTATACTTTCAAGATAATTTCTGTTAGAAACGATGGGACAGCTTAGAATTTTGTTTAGTTTAAACCTTTTTGGTTTTTTTTTCTCCCTGGTGCTTAGGATTGAACCCACTGAGCTATATTCCCAGCCCCTGAGTTTTCCTTTTAACTTTGGGTTAAAAGCTAACTGTCTTCCTTTTAAGTCAGAGCTGGGACTGAGGGTATGTGGCTGATGGCCTGGGTCATTTTTGGTGATGCACAATTTACAAATTGAGATTGCAATCCAACAACTGCGGGGAGATATTTTAAAAAAGAAAACCTACCTGGAAGTTAAAACTTTAAAAAAATATTTTATTTATTTATTTGACAGAGAAAGAGGGAGAAAGAGAGAGATAGAATGGGTATGCCAGGGCCTCCAGCCACTGCAAACGAACTCCAGATGTGTGTGCCCCCTTGTGCATCTGGCTAACATGGGTCCTGGGGAATAGAACCTGGGTCCTTTGGCTTTGCAGGCAAACACCCTAACCATTATCATCCTTCCAGCCCCATACTTTTTTAAAATATTCATTTATTTGCAGGAGAGAGAGAAAGAGAGAACTATGAATTGGTGTGCCAGGGCCTCTAACTGTTACAAACGAACTCCAGGTGTGTGTGCCACTTTGTGTAGCTGACTTTATGTGGGTATTGAGGAATTGAACCTGGATCATTAGGCTTTGAAGGCAAGTGCCTTAACCATTGGGCCATTTCTCCAGCCCCTACCTGGCACTTTGAAACTGAAGTTTGAATGGGGCAATAGTGTGCCTACAACCTTGATGTACATGTACTTACAGCTTACTTTGATATGGAATAGAAGTTGACAAATTTTAAAACATATTTTCTAAGGTGGAGAGTTTGCTCAGTGGTTAAAGGTGCTTGCTTGCAAAGCCTGATAGTCCGGGTTCAATTCCTTAGGACCCACATAAAGCCAGGTGCACAGAGTGGTGCATGTGTCTGGAGTTAGTTTGCAGTGGCAAGAGGCCATGGTATGCCCATTTCTCTTTCACTCCCTCATTTCCTCTGTCACTCTGTAAGCAAATAAATAATAACAATATTTTTTAAAAATACATGTTCTAAAAACACATTTTCTTTTTTTTTAGTGTAAAGAGTTTAATTAATGTCAGAGTGTCATATACAAATCAGAAGTACTGGTTCAGTGATAAGCATGCTTAGCATTTACTTTAGAATAGAAAAACTAACCATTTTCATGTGGTTACCTTTAAAATGCTTCATAGGAATATATTAATAAATACTTTTTAAAAAAATCTGCCCTTCCTATCTCAATCAATTACCCCAAGGCAGGCATTTTCTAATCCAGACATTTTTGTGGGATGTTTGGAAGACACCTAAATTTCTAGCAATACTTAAAACACAATAATCACATGAATCCCATTGAAATGACTTTCTACAAAATTCCTAACTGGCACTCAATGAAACCGTTAGGGTTATGAAACTCCAGGAAAGTCTGAGGAAAGAAAGTTCCTAGCTAAGGGCAGCCTAAGAAGATACAGTCTAAATATAAAGTGGTTCTGTTGATGAGATCCTTGATCAGAAAAGGAGCATTGGGTCAAAAACTAAAGAGGGGTTTTAGCTGATCACCAATGTAAAAATATTGCTTCATTAATTGTAACTATTAAAATAATATGCTAAGGGCTGGAGAGATGGCTTAGCTATTAAGGTGTTTTGCCTATGTAGCCTAAGGACCCAGGTTTGATTCCCCAGGACCCTCGTAAGCCAGATGCACAAGGTGTTGCATGCATCTGGTGTTCATTTGCAGTGGCTAGAGGCCTTGGTGTGCACATTCTCTCTCTCCATCTGCCAATCTCTCTCTTAAATAAAGAAATAAAAATATTTTAAGAAAATGTAAATAACATGTTAAGCCAGGTGTGGTGGCACATACCTTTAATCCCAGCACTTGGGAGGCAGAGGTAGGAGGATCGTTGTGAGTTCAAGATCCTACCTTGAAAAACATAAAACAAACAAACAAACATGACATGTTAAGGGGCTGGAAAGATGGCTGAATAGTTAAAGGCACTTGTTTGTAAAGTCTGCCAGCTCGGGCTCAATCCCCAAGCCACCCACATGAGCTGGACCCAAAAAGTGGCACAAGTGACTGCTGTTGCAGCAGCAACAACAACGTCCTCGAACAGCCATCTTCCCTCACTGAGTGGGACATTGAACAAAACTTTAATATAGTTTGGACTCACAGACTCATTTTTTCTATTATTCGACAGAGAAAGAGGGAGAGAAAGACGGGGTGGGGCGGGGGGGGAGGAGAGAATGGGAGTGCCAGGTTTTCCAACCACTGCAAACGAACTCCAGATCTCATGCGTCCCTTGTGCATCTGGCTAACATGGGTCCTGGGGAATTGAACCTGGGTCCTTTGGTTTTGTAGGCAAAGGCCTTAACCGCTAAGCTATCTCTCCAGCCCTCACAGACTCTTAATAATGTCTTTGAGCCTGTGATAGAGGGTCTTTGGGTTCCAACTCTTTATCCCTTTCTTTTGAAAAATAGTATAAGGGGCTGAGTTGTTTGCTTAGTGGTTAAGGGTACTTGTTTACAAAGTCTATTGGCCTGGGTTTGATTCCCCAACACCTACATAAAACCACTCAAGAGCCATACTTGTTTGCAGTGGCAAGAGACCCTGTCTCTAAAAGACAGTGGAGTGCAGACAACTCCTGTGACCTCCACATTGTCCACAGTACACACACATACATACATAGACAAATAAATAATTTGGGGCTGGGGAGATTGCTTTGTGGTTAAAGGTTCTTTCTTGCCAAGTCTGTCAGCCCCAGGTTCAGTTCCCTGGCCACCCACACAAAGCCAGACAGGCTTTTGTTGCTAGTGGCAAGAGACCCTAGTGTGCACACACATACACACAAATAAATAAGTGAATTTGACCTAGGGATGGTGGCTCACGTCTTTAATTCCAGCACTTAGGAGGCTGAAGTCTGAAGATCACAAGGGGTTCAAGGCCAGCCTGAGCTACACAGTGAGTTCCACATCAACCTGGAACCCCTCCAAAGAAAATGTCTAAAATTAATTAATTTTGTGTGTATGAGTGTGTGTGTGTGTGTGTGTGTGTATTTATGTCTGGGTGGGTGGGCATGCCATGGTATGTATGTAGAGGTCAGAGAACAGCTTTGAGGTGTCTGTGCTCCACCTTCCTTGTGACAGGACTCTTGCCACTTGCAAACACACTGCTGGACTGCAAATGAGGTAGCTGGCCCTACAGCGTTGTGTTCTCCAGGCTCTTCCTCCCACGGTGTAGATACAATGGGACTACAGATGCCCGTGCCACTTTATATACGGCTTTATGTGGGTGCCGGGGGATTTAGCCCAGGCAGGCAAGGCTTTGCAAACAAGTGCCTTTAACTGCTGAACCACCTCCTCAGTCCCTCCTCATCCCTTTCAATGTCTTCAAAACTTATGATGAGACTTTGGTATCTTTCTGAAGACAGGTGAGAAGTAGTAAGTGGTGGTTGTGTGGACCACTGTGTGTAGGGAGGTGTGTTTCGTAGCCATCCTTGACTAAGGGTTTTCCCATGGGATTCCATGGAGAAATATCCCTCATGTGTTGCCAAAGAAAACAAAATGGCCTTTTTTTTAAAAAAAAAAAAAAAGAAATTATTTTTAAAAATCTTTTTAATTATTATTTATTTTGAGAAAGAGAAAGAGGCAGAGAGAGAGAGAGAGAGAGAGAGAGAGAGAGAGAGAGAGAATGGACATGCCAGAGCCTTTAGCCGCTGTGAACAAATTCCAGATCTGTGTGTGCCCCCTTGTGCACATGTGCAAAATTTCACACTTTTGTCTGGCTATGTGGGACCTGGAGATTTGAACATGAGTTGGGCTTTGCAGGCAAGTCCTTAACCACTATGTCCCCTCCCTAAGCCCCCAAATGGCCTTTTAAACTGAACACTTGGGCAATCCCTTTATTTATAAAAATCACATTAAAAGCACTTTGAAGTGCTCACTTCAGCAGCACATATACTAAAATTGGAATGACACAGAGGAGATTAGTATGGTCCCTGCACAAGTATGACATGCAAATCCGTGAAGCATTCCATATTTTTTTTAAATTAGCTTTTAGGGGAAAATAAAAGTAATTTATGTTCCTTTGAAAACAAAGTTAGTCTGAGCTAGAGTGAGACTCTGCCTGGAAAAAAAAATTTTGTTAACTAGTAAGAGTATTACCTATAAGGGATGAAGAAAACTCCATTGAGATCAGATACAGCACAGGGAAGTGGAGCCCTACCTCCAAGGCTGAGGCCAGCAAGCATGTTTGGAAAAGAGCCCTCCCTCACCCAGGGCAGATTCTGACTCTACCCACTGGATAGCAGAGACATTTACTGAGGTCCAAGTAGGTCAGCCCCTTAGAGCATCAGTCCATGTAGTGGTTTGAACGTAAGATATCCCCCGTAGCATCAAGCCTTGGTGATGAAGCCTCCTACTCAGTCCCCAACTGGAGCATTTGGGAGGTGGAGCCTTGCTGAAGGAGGTGTCACTGGGGACTGGACATTGAGGTGTATTAGTCAAGCCGATTGGGTGTTCAGAGCTAGTGCACTCGTGTTGATCTCTCTCTGCCACGGATGTATGAAGATGCGAGCCAGAGACCATGCTTTCTCTGCCATGATGATACTTCTCCTGAAATAAAGCCTTTTGTCTCATCAGCTGCTTCTGCTCTGGTGTTTTGGCTCCAGCAAGGAGAAATTAATTGTGACAGTCCACATGTTGGAATGCCACCCACTGAGGCATCTGCAAGACTTCAGAAGTAGCAGAGGAATTCCCAAGGAAACCCAAAGGAAAAACTGCAAAACCCACTGCTGAAGCCTGGGATGCCCTGCTTTGCTGGTCTCCAGCAACACTGGAGTAAGCAGGGAAGCCACAACCAAGACCCCACGTCCTTCCTCCTCCAATGTCCCTCCAGCGCCCTCTACTGACAGACAAAGAAGTAATGGTTGCAGTCTCCTGCAAACCACAAAACAGGACAGAGGAGGTTTCTGAAGGAAGATCAGAGGCAAGAAACTCTTAACTGATGTAGGGACTTTTTTCAAATTTGTAACATTTTACCTTTATTTTTAAAAGATTTTTTAAAAAAAGAACAACTGTATATGACAATGTATTTTATTTGAGAGAGAGAGAGAAAAAAAGTGACATGGAGAGAGAATGGGCCCACCAGGACCTCCAACTGCTGCAAATGAACTCCAGATGCATGTGCCACCTTGTGCATCTGGCTTACATGGGTCCTGGGGAATTGAGCCTGGGTCCTTTGGCTTTGTAGGCATGCACCTTAGCCACTAAGCCATCTCTCCAGCCCCATTTTGCCTTTTAAAATTTTATTTTATTTAATATTTTATTTATTTGAGAGAGACACACACAGAAAGAGGGAGACAGGGAGAAAGAGTGAGAGAATGGGCATGCCAGGGCCTGTATCTACTGCAAATGAACTCCAGACACATGCACCATCTTGGGCATCTGGCTTACGTCGGTCCTGGGGAATTGAACTTGGGTCCTTAGGGCTTTGCAGGTATTGTAGTCAGGTTTGCATTGCTGGCAGAAATCACCCGACCAAGAGCAGCTTGTGGGGGGAAAAGGTTTATTTTGGCTTACAGGCTCAAGAAGAAGCTCCGCGATGGCAGGGGAAAACAATGGTATGAGCAGAGGGTGGACATCACCCGCTGCCCAACATAAGATAGACAACAGCAACAGGAGAGAGTGCCAAACACTGGCAAGGGGAAACTGGCTATAATATCCATAAGCCCGCACCCAACAAAATACTGCCTCCAGGAGGCATTAATTCCCAAATCTCCATTATCTGGGAACCTAGCATTCCAAACATCTAAGTTTATGGGGACATCTGAATCAAGCCACCACATTCTGCCCCTGGTCCCCATAAATTGATAACCATACATGATGTAAAATGCAATGCATTTGGGCTGGAGAGATGGCTTAGTGGTTAGGCACTTGCCTTTGAAGCTTAAGGACCCCAGTTTGAGGCTCAATTCCCCAGGACCCATGTAAGCCAGATGCACAAGGTGGTGCATGCATCTAGAGTTCATTTGCAGTGGCTAGAGGTCCTGGTCACCCGTTCTTTCTCTCTCTCTCTCCCTCTCTCTTTCTCTGTCATTCTCAAATAAATAAATAAAAATAGACCAAAAAATAAAAATAAAAATGCAATGCATTCAGTCCATCTTTAAAGTCTCCATAGTTTTTATCAATCTTAATGATGTTCAAATATTCCCATAGTCCAAGGTCTGTTAACTGAAGTATAATACCAAAAATTCCCCCAAAGCCCATAATGGCACAGAATAAACATTCACACTTCAAAAGATGGCATTGGGCATAGAAAAGAAATACTCAAGAAAAACATGATTTAAACAGGACAAACACCAAACTCGGTAGCTCCAAGTCCAGCAACTCTAGCCAGTAAGAAGTTTCCAAGTCTGATAACTCTAACCACAACAAGTCTCTGGCATTTATTTCAATTCTGTGCATCCAGCTAGGCTACTCACAGTCCTGGAAAACTTCATCCAGGTCCAGCAGCCTTCCTTAGCAGCTGTCTCGTGGTCCCGGCATCTCCACTGGATCTCCACTGCAACCCATGGTCCATCCTCATGGCTCCATCAGGTCTCTGTGCAGGCAATCCAGCAAACCTGCTTCACACTGCCCATGGCCATTTCCAAAACACAAGGCCATGTTGCAAATTCAATGACCCTCTCTTTCATGCATTTCTCATAGTCCATAATACCAGGTGGGGTGCCAATTTGTTAATCCAGGGAGGAATAAATCAGACTTTGAAGAACAGGACACTCCTTCAGCTGGCCCAATCTCAATGGTTACAATCTCTCATACAATTGCAGCTGAACAGGCAGCAGTTTTGACCCAAAGATTTCATTTTTTCTGTGCCTTATCACTGTACTCACATAAGTCCATTTGTACACAATGCAACCCTGCACAAATTCTCAGGGCACAGGTATAACAGCAAGCCTCTCACACAAACTGCTTCTACCTCAGTTCAGACAAAGCTCCTTTTCACCCTTAAAAGTCAAATCTCACAGTCCATAGTTCTTCCTGTATTCAGGTCTTTCAACTCTGACCAGAATAGTCCACCAAGCTGTACTTACAGCACTGCAAGGCATTTCTTAGGCTAAGGTAACAAATCCTTCCATGTTCCTCTTGAAAACCAGCTCCAAAAGGCCAAAGCCACACAGTCAGGTGTCTAGCAGCAATCCCACTCCTCTGATACCAACTTTACTGTTGCAGTCAGATTCGCATTGCTGGCAGAAATCACCCTATCAAGAGCAGCTTGTGGGAAAGAAAGGTTTATATTGGCTTACAGGCTCAAGGAGAAGTTCTATGATGAAAGGGGAAAAATGATAGCATGAGCATACGGTGGACATCACCTCTTGGCCATTATAAGGTGAACAACAGGAATAGAAGAATGTGCCAAACACTGGCATGGGACACTGGCTTAAATACCCATAAGCCCACCCCCAACAATACACTGCCTCCAGGATGCATTAATTCCCACATCCCCATCAGCTGGGAACCTACCATTCAGAATACCTAAGTTTATGGGAGACACTTGAATCAAACCACCTCAGCAGGAAAGTGCCTTAAATGTTGAACTCCCTTCTTACCTTTCTTTTTCCTACTGCCAAACACCTGGTTTCTGCTTTTATCTAAGACAATAAAGACCACGACTCTGAGGTTCAATATGGTTTGAAAAATGAAAGTGGCAGGATGCTGCTGTGACAGCCATCACTTCATCAGAGAAAAGGAATGGTTGCACATGACAAAGGATAGGCTGGACTTTACCCAAACATGGAGCCAGTGGTGCACCCGTGTAAGCCATTGATTCTGCACCTAGTGTCCAGCCTGATGTCATTCTGGATCTATCAAACCAGCAGTAAGAAGGAGAGAAAGAACAAACTGGATCCCGCTGTTCTTCTCCCTATGGCCAACCTCAATGCTGTGGGAGAAGCTGGCACCTTTTATCAGGAACCTGCACATGCTTCTTGGCCCACGACTTGAGCAGCTGAACAAGTGGATCTGGTGGGAGCTGGAGGTGCTGGAAGCCTGGAACACTGGGTGTGAAATGCTTGGCGCCTGCTATGGCTAGACTACCCCCTCTGAAAGTCATGCTGAAATGCATTAGCTTTGTAACAGTACTGATTTCTCAGACTGTGAGGAGTCCTCCTTTGCGGTTGGGATCAGAGGCAGAGTTCACTTACTTCCACCAGCTCTCTGTTTGCCCTTCACTCTTCAGCTGTGTGGTAATGCGAAAACCAGGCTGTTGCCAAATGCTGCTACTTGGCTTCTAGACTTACTGGACACTAAAGCTGTGAGTTAATAATCAGTGAGTTCGTTGTAAGTGAGTTACCAAGCTTCTGGTGTTTTGTCATAACAGCACAAAGCAAAGGGAAGATGGTGCCCCAAACCAACTTTTAGAGGGTAAAAAAGGAATGACTTCTTCACTCCTTCCTTCTGGGGTTCATGCAGAATGTCTCGTGGCCATACAGAACCACACAGGAGAAAGAACTCCAGGAACATGCCTCAGGGTAGCCAAGCTGACTGAGTACTAAGCTATCACTGTGCAGCCACAAGGCTGCCAGCAGAGTCTGAGTTCTGCCCAAGCTATCAGTGAAGTGCGGTGGAGCCTGGTACAGAGAGGACCCAAGAGGAAACATGCTGCCAGTTCTCTTCATGGATTTCCTCTCAAAAGGCTTGTATTGCCAGGAAAGAGCACTGATGTAAACTGCAATGTTAATGATTCCATATAGTGGCTGGGAAGATGGCTCAGGGGTTAAAGGCAATTGCTTGCAAAGCCTGACAGGCCATCTATGTAAGCCCTGATGCAAAAAGTGGTGCAAGTGTCTGGTGTTCATTTGCAGCAGCAAGAGGTCTGGGCACAATCACACACACACACACACACACACACACAAATGTGCAAATAAATGTTTTTTTTTTAAAGATTCTAAGGGATGGAGAGATGGCTTACCAGCTAAGGGCACTTGCCAGCAAAGCCAAAGGATGCAGCCAGATGCTCAAGGTGGCCCATGCGTTTGGAATTTGTTGTAGTGGCTACAGGCCCTGGTGTGCCCATTCTCTCTCTCCCTCCCTGTCCTTCTCTCCCCCTCTCTCTTACTCTCTCTGCCTTTTCCTCTCTCTCAAATAAATAAATCCGTAAAAATAAAACACTTTTAAAAAGATTCTAAATAGTTAAAAACTTAAGCACTCTGGAACATAAAACATGCTGGGTGCGGTGGCACACACCTTTAATCCCAGCACTCAGGAGGCAGAGGTAGGAGGATCACCATGAGTTCGAGGCCACCCTGAGACAACATAGTGAATTCCAGGTCAGCCTGAGCTAGAGTGAGAACATACCTCAACCCCCCCCCAAAAAAAAACAACCCCAACAACTGAGTTAATACATGAACTTCTAGGTATATTCTTCCATCCATAAGACTCATTATTTAAAGTATTCTTGGTTGGGCTTGGGAGATGACTTAGCAGTTAAAGGTGCAAGCTTGTAAAGTATCCTTAGCTTTGTTCTTATTAATATATTTACAATTGATATTAATTAAAATTGTACCTTAAAATGACATAATGTATGTGAAAGAATGTAGAAAGTTGATGAAAAGTGAAAGTCACCATTTGTCTCCATCTTCCCTCATTTAAATGGTCTTAACTCAGTCTGGATGAGATATCCTTACCACACCCAATCAGGGCTCAGGGAACATAGTGGAGGAGGTGGTAAAAAGAATATGAGGGCTGCCCTTATTGATGGCTAGAGAAGCTTCTCTATGGAAATGGTGGTAGACACTGAAGAGACTCAAAACTCAGGCTGGAGAAATGGCTTAGCAGTTAAAGGTGCTTGCCTGTGAAGCCTAAGAATACATGTTGGAATCTCCAGGCCCCACAAAAGCCAGATGCAGTGACACAAGTGTGCAATGTCACACATGCGCCACAAGGGGGCACACACATCTGGAACTTGTTCACAGTGGCTGAAAGGCCCTGGCACAACCATTCTCTCTCTCTCTCTCCCTTCTACTCTCTGTCTTTCTCTCTAAAAAAAGAGAAAGCCAGGTATGGTGGCACATGCCTTTAATTTTAGCGCTCAGGAGGCAGAGGTAGGAGGATCACCATGAGTTCGAGGCTACCTTGAGACTACATAGTGAATTCCAGGTCAGCCTGGACTAGAATGAGACTCTACCTTGAAAAACCAGAAAGCAAACAAACAAATAAAAAAAGAGACTCAAAACTCATCAAAGTTTAGAAAATGAGTCTGTTGAGAGCTCAGTGGTAAATAAGACATTTCTACCACACCCTCCAAGGCTTAGAACATTCAGAAGAGGGAGTGGAAAGAATGAAGAACGTAAGAGCCACAGGGTTGGGAGGAGTACTTTGGGACATTGTCCGCTGGACACAACTGACTGGTGCATTCATGACCTCACCGTGGTTATTGTTATCTCCACAAGACCTGCACAATACTGAGCTCGCCAACATTCGGACATGACATGTGGTGGCACACACCTTTAATCCCAGCACTTGGGAGGCCAGAGTAGGAGGACTGCTGTGAGTTTGAGGCCAGCCTGAGACTACATAGTGAATTCCAGGTCAGTCTGGGCTAGAGCAAGAACCCTACCTCACAAACAAACAAACAAACAAATACATTTTTAATATATTTCTTTATTTAAATAGTTAACAGAAAAAGAGGGGAGAGAGAAAGAGAGAATGGGCGCGCCAGGGCCTCCAGCCACTGCAAACGAACTCCAGACACGTGCGCCCCCTTGTGCATCTGGCTAACGTGGGTCCTGGGGAATGGAACCAGGGTCCTTTGGCTTTGCAGGCAAACACCTTAACCACTAAGCCATCTTCTCTAGCCCACAAACAAATACATTTTTAACATAAAGGATGGAGTAGGACAAGAAGAATGAGAAATCAAACAGAAGGAGGACCACTTGGAAAGAAGAGGGGACTCAGGAATAGGAGTGGGGGAGCATAGATAAAAGAGGGGCAAAGAAGGGAAATACAATCAAATTATAACATGTTCATTCATTAAAATCCCCAATATAAATAAATAAATGCAAACATAAATAAAATGGTTTTTATAGATTTTTAAGGCATCACTGAATTGGTTTTTAAATTTTTATTTATTTGTGTGTGTGTGTGTGTGTGTGTGTTCCTGCCCTCCACGCATGCCAGAGCCCCTAGCCACTAGCCACTACAAAGAAAGGTAGGAGGATCGCCATGAGTTCCAGGCCACCCTGAGACAACATAGTGAATTCCAGGTCAGCCTGAGCTAGAGTGAGAACATACCTCAACCCCCCCCCAAAAAAAACCAACCCCAACAACTGAGTTAATACAACTGAGTTAAAGAAACACTGGACCCACCTGTGCCACTTTTTAAATATTTTTTTTGTTCATTTTTTATTTACTTATTTGAGAGTGACAGACACAGGGAGAAAGACAAAGGGAGAGAGAGAGGATGGGCACGCCAGGGCCTCCAGCCACTGCAAACGACCTCCAGACACGTGTGCCCCCTTGTGCATCTGGCTAACATGGGACCTGGGGAACTGAGCCTCGAACCGGGGTCCTTAGGCTTCACAGGCAATCGCTTAACCGCTAAGCCATCTCTCCAGCCCCTGTGCCACTTTTTACAAGCAGTTTATGTAAGTGGCTTGGGAAGTGAAACCCAGCCAGCAGGCTTTGCAAGTAAACATCTTTAACTGTTGAGCCATTTCCTCAGCCCCTTGAATTACTTGTTTTTTTTAAAAAAATATTTATTTATAGTCACAAGGAAAGAGAATAAGAATGAATGGGTGCACCAGGGCCTCTTGCCACTGCAAACAAAGTCCAGACCCATGTGCCACTGAATTACTTTGTGCATCTGGCGTCTAGCTTCTACGTGGGTACTGGGGAATTGAACCTGGGCAGTTAGGGCATATAAGCAAGTGCTTTTAACTACTGGGCCATCTCCCTAGCTCTTGAACTGCTTTTTTTTTTTTTTTTTTTTTTCTGCCTCTAGTTTATGTAGGCAGCTTGGGAGTTGAATTCTGGGTGGGCAGGCTTTGCAAGTTAGTGCCTTTAACTGCAAAGCCATCTTCCCAGTCTGCTAATTATTTATTTGTGACATAGAAAGAGGGCGAGAGAGAAAGAGAATGTGAGAGAAACAATGGGCATGCCAGGGTCTCTTACCACTGTGATCGATCTCAAGATGCACTCACTGCTTTTGTGCATCTGGCTTACGTGGGTCCTGGGGAATCAAACCTGGGTCCTTAGGCTTTGCAGACAAGTGTCTTAACTGCTAAGCTATCTCTCCAGCCCTTTCTTTCTTTCTTTTTTTTTTTTTTTTGTTTTGGTTTTTTGAGGTAGGGTCTCACTCTGGCTCCAGCTGACCTGGAATTCACTATGTAGTCTCAGGGTGGCCTCAAACTCTCGGCGATCCTCCTACCTCTGCCTCCCGAGTGCTAGGATTAAAGGCGTGCGCCACCACGCCCGGCTATTTCTTTTTTATTTTTATTTTTATTTTTTGAAGTAGGGTCTCACTCTAGCTCAGGTTGACCTGGAACTTGTTCCGTAGTCCCAGGCTGGCCTCAAACTCACAGGGATCCTCCTTTCTGTATTCCAAATACTCGATTAAAGGCATGAGCCACCACACCCGACTACCTGAATCGCTTTTAATATAGAGAAACTGTCATTTCTCCTTCAGTGATTTTAGGATGCTATGATCATTACAGTAGTTGCATCTTGAAATCTTAGGTCTAGAGAAGACTCTGGAGGTTGTCCTGGCTTTGTAGTCACAGTGCCCTCCTCTGAGCACTATTCAGCACTAAAGAATAAGACCTTCATCAGCCTAGGGTGTGCTTGAAACCCTTTACATTGTTAGGGAAGTGGGACACTATTTTAAAAAAATTTGTTTTTGAGAAAACAGTTTTAAAATTTCAGCAGTGTGAACTGCCGCTTCCAAATGACCAAGGCTCGCTTCTTTCAGTAGAGCATGGACCAACACGGTTAGTTATCTCCTGTACCCGCTCCCTGGAGACCCGGCTTGCTTTGCATTTTCCCCTCCACTTCCAGTGAAGATGTTTGCTAGTGCAGATGGGGACGGCAGTGTCTTACTGGGCTGCTCAAGACTGTCTTTCTCTCCTTCCTACCATTTAGGCTTCAAGTTTGCCCACTTGAACATTTAACTTTGTGCCTAATTTTTTTTTTTTTTTACCATTTATTTTATTTATGTGTGTATGTATATGGGTACACCAGGATCTTTTGTCACTGCAAACTAATGTCTGTCCAACTATCTATTAGTGACTGGGGAGCTGAACTCTAACTTGCAGGCTTTGTAAACAAGAACCGTTAACCACTGAGCCCCCAGCTCCTAGTAAAGAAAGAAAAACGATAGTCATTGAAGAAAGATAGTCATGAGTTGTGCAAGTAAAATTATGCAAATTAAAAACTCAACAGTGCCAGGAGTGGCAGTGCACGCCTTTAATCCCAACACTTGGAAGTCAGAGGTAGGAGGATTGCCTTGAGTTGGAGGCCAGCCTAAGACTGACTACAAAGTGAATTCCAGGTCAGCCTGGGTGAGGGTAGAAAAAAAATTCAACAGTGTATTTACCTAGCATGGATGAGGTCCTGAGTTAACAAGCCAGGAGTGGTGGCTCATGCCTATAATCCTAGTGCTTGGGAGTAGGGGCTAGACGGGAGGATTGCCAGAAGTTTGAAGCTAGCCTGAGCTTGCAGAGTGAGTTCCAGGTCAGCCTGAGTTGCAGTAAGACCCTTTCTCTATTTATTTATTTATTTATCCATCTGTCTATCCATCCATCCATCCATCCATCCATCCATCCATCCATCCATCCATCCATCCATCCTTCTATCTATCTATCTAGCTGTCTGTCTGTCTGTCTATCTACCTACCTATCTATCTATTTCAGTCAGGTTCACATTGCTGGTAGAAATCACCCAACCAAGAGCAGCTTGTGGGAAAAAGAGGTTTATTTTGGCTTACAGCCTCGAGGGGAAGTTCCACAATGGCAGGGGAAAATGATGGCATGAGCAGAGGGTGGACATCACCCCTTGGCCAACATAAGGTGGACAATAGCAACAGGAGAATGTGCCAAACACTGGCATGGGGACACAGACTATAACACTCATAAGCCCACCTCCAACAATACACTGCCTCCAGGAGGTGTTAATTCCCAATTCTCCATCAGCTGGAAACCTAGCATTCAGAACACCTAAGTTTATGGAGGACACCTGAATCAAACCACCACTCTATCTATCTATCTGTCTGTCTGTCTGTCTGTCTGTCTGTCTGTCTGTCTGTCATTTATCTATCTATCTGTAGTAGGTTTTGCTGCTCTGTGTGTCAGAAACTTTAAGGCACTTTGTTTTCTTTAGGCTAATATACCTAGGAATTGGCAGTTGAATTAGAACCATGTCTATTATTGTGATGATCTGTCAGTCATAAGTGCTAACTTAATTATTCATAGTTTTGTCACTTTGGAGAACATTTTAAATTCATATACTTCAGTATCAAATCAACTTTAAAGTACCTGTGAATGGGCTAGGGAGGTGGCTCAGTAGTTAAAGACATGTGCTTGCAAAGTTTGATGGCCCAAGGTTCAATTCCCCATGCACCCATGTAAAGTCAGACAGGTATTTATTTGTGGTGACAGCAGACCCTATCATGCCCCCCCCCCATACACACACAAATAGATAAAAGTGAAAAACAACATCTCTGCTAAAAGGATTTAAAAGAATTTTCAGTACACACTAGAGGGCAGTGGACTCTTATCTACATACCTGCCCATTCCCCAATCTTAACATTTCTCTGCCTTTCTTTATGTGTAGGTGAAGGGAAGTCTCCTCACAGAACAAATGCCACTTGTGTCTGAAGTGGTTTTATGTTGTTGTTTTGTTGCTGTTGTTTGTTTGTTTGTTTTGGTTTTGTTTTTTTGAGGTAGGGCCTCACTCTAGCCCAGGCTATGTAGACTCAGGGTGGCCTCTAGCGCTGCGATTAAAGGCATGCGCCACCACACCTGGCTGCTTCTTCTTCTCCTTCTTCTTTTTTCAAGGTAGGGTTTCATTCTAGTCCAGGCTGACCTGGAATTCACTATGTAGTCTCGGGGTGGCCTTGAACTCACGGTGATCTTCCTACCTCTGCCTCCTGAGTGCTGGGATTAAAGGCATGTGTCACCATGCTGAAGTGTTTGTTTAGTAACACCAGCCACCTGGCACGCACCCTGCCCATCATTCCTTGTAACTTCTCATTCCTCATCCAGTGACTTACCTGGATGAGGCTTTAAGTCCAGGTTGTAGACAACTTAATGACAGTTTTCTTTCTTAAGGAAAGATAAAGCAAGATAGGATATATACATTCTTAACATAGGGTAGTAAGGTTTCCTAACTTCACAGTTTTGTACTTGAAAATAAAATCGTGATCTAAGAATGAGGGAGGCTAGGGAGATGGCTAAGTGGTTAAATTAGGCACTTGCTTGCAAAAGTCTGATGGCCCAACATTGATTCCCCAGTACCTACATAATACCAGATACACAAAAGTGGCGCATGCATCTAGAATTTGTTCAGGAGGCTTTGGCTTGTCCATTCCCTCTGTCTCTGTCTCTCTTTTCCTTCAAATAAACAAATAAATAAAAATATTAAAAATATTTTTAAAATAAAATAAAAATATTTTAAAAATAGAATAAAAGGGAGGAAGTTTGGGAGATGGCTAAATGGTTAAAGATGCTTACTTGCATAGCTTCCAGCCTAGATTTAATTTCCCATTACCCTTGTAAATCTAGTGGTGTATGTGTCTGGCATTTGTTTGCAGTGGCAAGAGACCCTAGCATGCCTCCACCCACACACATGTGAAAATAAATAAATAATTTAAAAAATAAAAAAACATCAACGAGGAAGCCTGACATGGTGGTGCACACCTTTAATCCCAGTAGTCAGGAGGCTGAGGTAGGAGGATGACCATGAGTTCAAGGCTAGTCTGGGCTAGAGTGAGACTACCTCAAAATAAATAAATAATTAAATAAATAAATAAAACACATGGAGGAAAAAAAAGTGCAAGTGTTCTCATGAATTTGTATGAACTCATGTGAATCTGCAGAGCCTCTCCCTTCTCCACAGTCAGTAAACAATGTAATGGACTTCAGAGAAGAAAGCAAGTGTTGTCTAGATGGATGGTGGTGGATTATTTATGATTCTGACTTTGATGGATTGTGAGAAGGCTAAACAAAGATTTATATTTGAGACAGAAAGAGGCAGAGAAAGAGAAGGGGGGAGGGAGAAAGAGAGAATTGCACACCAGGGCCTCTAGCCACTGCAAATGAACTCCAGATGCTTGTGCCCCCTTGTGCATCTGGCTTACGTGGGTTCTGGGGAATCAAATCAAGGTTCTTAGGCTTCATAAGCAAATGCATTAACTGCTCAGCCATCTCTCCAGCTCAAGATTTATTTATTTTAAACTTTATTTTTTAAAAATATTTTATTTACTTATTTATTTGAGAGAGATAAAAAGAGGCAGATAGAGAGAAAGAAAGAATGAGAATGCTAAGGCTTCTAGCTTCTGCAAAAGAACTGCAGACGCATGTGCCCCCCTGTGCATCTGGCTTACATGGGTCCTGGGGAATCGAACCAGGGTCCTTAGGCTTTGCAGGCAAATGCCTTAACTGCAGAGCCATTTTCCCAGCCCCTCAGGATTTATTTTTAATGTTTGGCTTTTGGACTATTTCTTAAGAAGAAATAACCCTTTGAACCTGGATCATGTGGGCCCCTGAATTTATTTTTATTTATTTTTGTTTTTTTGAGGTAGGGTCTCACTCTAGCTCAGGCTGACCTAGAATTCACTATTGGCCTCAAACTCATAGTGATCCTCCTACCTTTGCCTCCTGAGTTCTGGGATTAAAGGCGTATGCCACCATGCCCAGTTTAGGCCTCTGGATTTAAAAAAATTTTATATAGAATAAACTTGAAAGGTCCTGCTTTTTTGTATTTTATTTTTATCTATTTATGAGAAAGAAAGGGGGGAAAGAGAAAGAGGCAGATAGAGAGACTAGGGCCTCCAGCAACTTCAAAGGAACTCCATACTCACGCGCCACCTTGTACATCTGGCTTACATGGATCCTGGGGAATTGAACCTGGGTCCTTTGGCTTTGTAGGCAAACACCTTAATTGCTAAGCCATCTCTCCAGCCTGGGCTTGCCTTTTGAGTCAGTGAAATCAATAGCAGGCTATGTGTGTAAGAATGTGTCTATTCACTATGTTTTTATACTTAGGTACAGGTAGGAGATAAGCTGGTTGTCATGGTTTGAATGAAATATCCCCTCCCCCATAGACTCATGTGTTTTGAGCGCTTGGTCCCCAGCTGATGGAAATGTGGGAGGTGGAGCCTTGCTGGAGGAGGTGTGTCACTGGAGGCAGTCCCTGTGGTTTATTAGTCAAGCCTTACTGGGTGTTCACAGCTAGCTCACTCTTGCTGCTCCCTCCCAGCTGATGCGACAATATGTGATGCCAGCCTCTGCTCTGCCGTGCTCTTCCTGTCATGGTGAAGCTTCCCCTTGAGACTGTAAACCGAATAAACCTTCTCCTTCCATAGGCTGCTTCTGGTTGGGTGTATCGACCCAGCAGAGTGAGGTAACCTTTCCAGTGTTCTCTGGACTCTCCCAAGAGGAGACCTGTGTGGAGGAAGAGCCCTCACACCCTGGTAGCAGCCGCTGTGTTCTGGAACACAGGGACAGGGACGCCTTCTGCATTTCTCTTGATGTCAATATATATATATATATATATATATATATATATATATATATATACATGCATATATATATATGGAACATTTACTAAACGTTACATATCATGTGAAGATAATCTAAGAAAAACATGGGTCATCTTGCTCAGGTCTCAAAACAACCTTATGCCATACATAACATTATGACCCCCCCTCCCCCCCCACCTTACAGATGAGAAAAGTTAGGATAGAGAGGTTGCCTAGAGTGTCACAGCCTGAGATGAACCCACGTATGTTCATGTCCATGGCTTGAACATGCACCTGTACTCACGGGGACATGGATGCCACTGTAGCCCCTTCTCCTGACCCACCCTACAGGGCACTGCTGTCTCACACACACCTCGAGCTGGGTATAGGTTCTTAGTTCACTCCCTGAAATGGACAGAAATGATGACCTGGCTGTTCTGGGCAATCTTAGGTGACCCCCCCCACCACACACTGACTGGATTTTGGTTTCTCTGATTTCAGCTAAGACATTGTCACTACAGAGTAATTAAACTCCTAGCAACTCTATACTGGAGACTCCTGACGTGCTATGCAGTCATTTATCCTCAGGTGACAAGGAGAATCAGCATTAAGTGCTGAGATAGATGCTCCTGCCGATTTGATGCACTTGGAGGCGTCTAACAAGGCTGCGTCTGAGATCCCCGACCTCAGTTGAATTATCAGGAATGTTGGAGGCTTTCTTTAGCTAGCCTTAAACGTGGACAGTAAAGGAATTGATGATGAGAGAGGTGGCCCACACCTCTCAGTAGCTTCTCAGAAGAATTTTAGAGTCAGAGGAGTACTGTCATCCTGGCCCTATCTCTGTCTTTCAGGAAGTGGTCTTGTGTTACGGATCAGGGAAAATCCATCCCCAAGAAACAAATGCAGGAAGAGAGAACTGTGTGGCCCTACGATTACTCTACAAATAACTGGTCATATTTGTTATGTGTTCATTGTGTTTAGGATATCAGTATGTTATTATATCATCTCAGGTAAGCCCTTCTTTAAAACCGTCCCTTCTCAGCTCTCCCTCAGCTGTCTGTAGGAGGTGTAAGGCTCAAGAAGTTCATATCGGGTTGGAAGGATCGCTTAATGGTTAAGGCATTTGCCTGCAAAGCCAAAGGACCCAGGTTCAATTCCCCAGGACCCACGTTAGCTGGACGCACAAGGGGCATATGCAGTCATTTGCAGTGGCTGGAGGCCCTGGTTCACCCATTCTCTCCCTCTTTCTCTGTCAAATAAATAAAATAAAATAAAATGAAGTACATATCACCCCCTTCTCTTGGCAGTGCCCTTGCTGACTGTTGTAGGCAGTTCCACATTGTTGTGATGAACATCCAAACCAGGCACAGTTTATGGGATGAAGGAGTTTATTTAGAACTCACAGATGGTGAGGGGGGAGTTCCATCAATAGCAGAAGCTGCTTCCATACATTCAAGCAGACAGAAGTAATCAAATAGCCTCAACAAACAAAGTCAGCAAGTAGTCTGGTGGGACCCCCACCACAGCTCTGTCTACCTTTGGCTAGAAATCAGATCTGCCCCAAACACACCTTTGGGTTGAACCCCAGGATCTACCCCCAGTGACACTTCCTCCAGCCAAGTGGCTGGAGATCCAAGTTATAAGCTTTAATAAAACACTTGATGGGGGCTGGAGAGGTGGCTTAGCATTTAAGGTGCTTGCCTGCAAAACCAAAGTCATGTTCAATTCCCCAGGACCCATGTAAGCTAGAGGCACAAGATGGCACATGCATCTGGAGTTTGTTTGCAGGGGTTGGAGGTCCTGGCACACCTGTTCTCTCTCTTTCTCTGCCCCTTTCTCTGTCTCTCAAATAAATAAATAAAAATATTTTTTGAAAAAATACCTAGCCTGGACAGATGGCTTAGCAATTAAGGTGCTTGCCTGTGAAGCCAAAGGACCCAGATTTGATTCCCCAGGACCTACATAAGCCAAATGCACAGGGCGCCGCATGCATCTGGAGTTTGTTTGCAGTGGCTGAAGGCACTGGTGTGCCCATTCTCTCTCTCTCCCTGCCTCTTTTTTTCTCTCAAATAAATAAGTAAAAATAAAATTAAAATTAAGGCCAGCGTGGTAGCACACGCCTTTAATCCCAGCACTCAGAGGCAGAGGTACGAGGATCACCGTGAGTTCGAGGCCATCCTGAGAATACAGATTGAATTCAAGGTCAGCCTGAGCTAGAGTGAGACCCTACCTCAAAAAAAAAAAAAATTAAAATTTAAAAGAAGAAACACATGATGAGCTGGAGAGATGGCTTAGCGGTTAAGGTGCTTGCCTGTGAAGCCTAAGGGCCCAGGTTCAATTCCCCAGTACCCACATAAAACCAGATGCACAAGGTGTTGCATGTATCTGGAGTTCATGTGTAGTGGCTAGAGGTCCCAGTGCACCCATTCTGTTTTTTTCTCTGCCCCTCTCTCTCTCTTTCCTAAATAAACAATATTAAAAAAAAAAAAAAACAACACCTGAGTCTATGGGAGACATACCTTTAAACTACCACACTGACCCACTCTTCTCTCAATATGAACCCTTTCCCTTGGCAATGCCCTTGCTGAGCCACTCACTTGTGTTTCCTCCATCTGCCTAGGAGGGGTGCAAAGTCTTTTTTAATATTATGTGTTGTACTTGAGCAATACCTTGCTACTAAACACGAGCCCACTATCTATGCCTTCTACATGCTTATCAAAGCATTTCTTTAAAAAAACTAGCATCCTCCTTAAGAGAAACTGGGAGCATAAAACTTTCATTTCATTACACCAAATATACCTTAGTGACAGAATTATGACATGAGGGACCATTTATAAATTCTAAAATAGTTTGATATGATCCACCCTCATTCAGGTATTATATTTAACATAGATAATTCATGAACCAGGAAGGATGCTGCTTTTTCCCACCATCTTGGATCAGACTGCATCAGACTGGAAATCTAATCTCACCAGGGTGGGGTGGCATCAGTGTTCTTTTTTTTTTTAATGTATTTCTTAATGTCTATTTATTTATTTGAAAGCGACAGACAGACAGAGAGAAAGAGGCAGAGAGTGAGAGAGAGAATGAGCACGCCAGGACTTCCAGCTACTGCAAATGACCTCCAGACACGTGTACCCCCTTGTGCATCTGGCTGTCGTGGGTCCTGGGGTATCTAGCCTCGAACTGGGATCCTCAGGCTTCACAGGCAAGCGTTTAACTGCTAAGTCATCTCTCCAGCCCTTTCAATGTACTTTTTTATTTATTTATGAGAGAGAGAGAGAGAGAGAGAGAGAGAGAGAGAGAGAGAGAGAGAATGGGTGTGCCAGGGCCTCCAGCCACTGCAAACAAACTCCAGATGCATGTGCCCTCTTGTGCATCTGGCTTATGTGGGTCCTGGGGAATAGAAACTGGGTCATAGAAACTGGGTCCTTTGGCTTTGCAGGCAAATGCCTTAACTGATAAGCGGTCTTCTCAAGCCTCCCCTCCCCCACTTTTTTTTAAAGGATTTAAGTTGGGCATGGTGGCACATGACTTTAATCCCAGCACTTGGGAGAAAGAGGTAGGAGGATGACTGTAAGTTCAAGGCCACCCTGAGACTATATAGTGAATTCCAGATCAGCCTGAACTAGAGTGGCTACTTTAAAAATACAAAGAAAAGGGCTAGAGAGATGGTTTAGCAGTGAAGTGCTTGCCTGTGAAGCCTAAGGACTCCAGTTTGAGACTCAATTCCCCAGGAATTGCCTGTGAAGCCTAATGACCCGGGTTCGAGGCTTGATTCTCCAGGACCCACTTTAGCCAGATGCACAAGGGGGCACATGCATCTGGAGTTCATTTGCAGTGACTGGAGGCCCTGGCACGCCCATTCTCTCTCTCTCTATATATATATCTGCCTCTTTCTCTCTGTGTCTGTCACTCCCAAATAAATAAATAAACAAAAAATAAAAATTAAGAAGTAAATAATAAATAAATGGGGTGGAAACTAGGTAAGAGCCATAGGGCTAGAAGGCATACTGTGGGGTGCTGTCATCCCTGCATGAACCAATGGATGCATTCATGACTCCAAAGTAGTTAGTGACACCTGCACAAGACCTGCCCTGTTCTGAGACCATCAACATTCTGACACAGAGGATGGAGAAGGACAAAAGGAAGAAGCAACGAAACGGTGAGGACTACTTTGAAAGAGGAGGGTCACTAGGTGGCAAGGGAGCGGGTCAGAAGAGAGGGAACAAAAGAGAATAACATGATGGGAACACAATTGAATTACAACATGTTTATATATTAAAGCTCCAAATATGTTTTTATTTGTTTGTTTTGAGGTAGGGTCTCACTGTAGGCCAGGCTGACCTGGAATTCACTATGTAGTTTCAGAGTGGCCTCAAACTCTCTGCAGTCCTCCTACCTCTGCCTTCTGAGTGTTGGGAATATCATCACGCCTGGCTCAAAAAAAATTTTTTTTCAAAGTAGGATCACACTGTAGCCAAGGCTGACCTGGAACTCACATTATAGCCCCAGGCTGGCCTTGAACTCACAGAAATACTCCTACTTCTGCCTTCTGAGTGCTGGGATGAAAGGCATGTGACATCATGCTAGGCCCAATAATTTTTTTTAATCCAGGAAAGTAGTTTTTAAAAATTAGCCAGTGTCAGATATTGTTGTTACAGCAGCAGAAATAGACAAAATACCCAAATGACACCCCAAAATGACACACTCATTTCTATTATGTATACCAATTTTCCTTTTACTCTGGGACCAGAGATAACCTTTGACCAGACTGCTATACTTCTGTCTGGAGTTTTCTGTGTGTCATGCCTATTATCTTGATTTATAGTCAGACATGGGAAATTTAACCATATCACATTCAATGACATTTTCCCTGCCCGTGTCCACTAAGGGTTTCAATCTGGGCACAACAACTGACGATAACCAGAGGTATACAGGAAGCCTTAATTCAAGTATTTGCTCACTGCCTTCCCAGGCCACCCCATTCCCTGTGGCATCTCACATCACCTCTTTTGTTTACAACATGACCCCCATTTTCAACTTGCAGTTTTTCAAAATTCAGGTGCATTAAGATGGCATAACCGTTAGACCTTGGTGGCTCAAAATGTTTTCCAACGAATCCAGAAGGATAAACTGTCACATCAGATGAGTAAAACCATATCAGCGAAGGTTGTGGATTTATGGTTGAAAATTCCTGTAAAATTCACTCATGGAGTGACTCCTTTTATAAGCCAAATACAGGTTTACTTTCTTGAATGTCTGCCTTCAAATGGATTAAGTTTGATTGGAGTGGAACCGTGCCCTGTAACTTTCCATTAAGTAAATGACTTTCAGTTGTTCAATTAAAATAGTCACTATCGCTTCTGAGGTTGGCTTTGTGCTGGGCCCACACTAGTTCGGATTCTGGACCTCAGCAGCTGGCACATTCAACCGTGTGAATTTCTAAAGTTTTATCCATCTCTTCAAGGGCTGCTGCAGAGGTATATTTCAAAGGGCAGTTGTCTGGGCTTGTGGGGAGAAAGGAGCACTGGGAGGGGGGAGGGGATGGGAAGATGGCTCAGCAGTTAAAAGCACTTTCTTTGCAAAGCCTACCTGTCCAGGTTCCATTCCCAGGATGAAGAAAGGGGTGGAAGTGTTGTTTGCAGTGACACACACACACACTTGCAAATAAACAAACAAACAAATAAATAAATAGCATGGGAATTATCTTCATTATAATCACCAAGCACCTGTGTTCCTTACTACTCAGACTTGTTGTTTTCCTGGTGAGATGTGAAAATGGTGCCACGGGCCTCAGGTGTGGATCATTGGTAGCCCTGGCTGCAGTCCCCAGCACCACAATAAATAAATCAGCTATAAAGTAAAATAAAAATGGTGCCCAAATCTTTCACATAGTGGACAGCCCTTTACTTTTACTTTTCTGTTCTAATGAAGTAAGGAAGTAGGCTGACATTAAGGGAATCTTTTTCTTTCTTTTTTTGAGGTAGGGTCTCACTCTAGCCCAGGTTGACCTGGAATTTACTGTGTAGTCTCAGGATGGCCTCTAACTCACGGCGATCCTCCTATCTCTGCCTCCCGAGTGCTGGGATTAAAAGCGTGTGCCACCATGCCTGGCTTATTTCAATGTTTTCTATCTCTTCAAATTACCCAAAATCAGTATTTATGATTTTTTTTATCAGATATAAGGAAAAAACTTTTTAAAAAATCTTAGTTTTAATCAATATATACTATATTCAGAAACACTGGAAGGACAATCACCAACATGAAGATGGTTCTGCCCTGGAGTAACTGGGGAGATTGAAAACTTTTAGTTTCATCTCTTTTTTTTTTTTTTTAAATTATTTATTTATTTATTTGAGAGCGACAGACACAGAGAGAAAGACATATAGAGGGAGAGAGAGAGAATGGGCGCGCCAGGGCTTCCAGCCTCTGCAAACGAACTCCAGATGCGTGCGCCCCCTTGTGCATCTGGCTAACGTGGGACCTGGGGAACCGAGCCTCGAACCGGGGTCCTTAGGCTTCACAGGCAAGCGCTTAACCGCTAAGCCATCTCTCCAGCCCTCATCTCTTTCATATACTCAAATTTCTTAATTTTTCTGCAGTATGCATAATATGCATAATAAATGAGCATTTTCATAGTGAACAGACCTACATAATAAAATAATTGCAGTTTATGTTTTTTAAAACCACACACATGCCAAAAAGTAAATATTTTTCCTATAAATCTGTACTTGTGTTCCATGCTGGTATTTTGGGCTCAACAAGTAGAGGTTCCCTCTGCCTGGGGAACAGGGTGTGGTGAGGCCCACAAGGGCCTCTGGAGGGGCTCCAGGGCCCGCAGAGGCCAATGGAGATGCGTGCTGCTCTCTCCCCTCCATTTGCTTCTTCCTTCAGAGCATCCCAGAGACCACATCACACTATAGAAAAATGGCCAGAGTGATGCTTAATGTCATTGCCCATTGCATTATTTCTGATACCTCCCACCTTTTGTGGGTGTTCTTCTCTGAGCCTCTGAGTGGCGGGCCAAGCACCCATGGTCCTTCCCCATGATGCATCAAGGATGCCATGAGTCCTTAGCTGAATACTCAACCAGGGCTCTGATGTGCTAAGGGATGTTTCTCAAAGTCTCTACAAGGAGGCCCACCTGCTAAGACCACTTATACTTTATTTATTTACTTTTTAAAATTTATTTGTGTGTATGTTTGTATGTGTGCATACCAGGGTTTCTTAGAGCTGCAAACAAAATGCTTCTGCCACTTTTTTTTTTTCCAAGGTAGGGTTTCACTCTAGCCCAGGCTGACCTGGAATTCACTATGTAGTCTCAGCGTGACCTCGAACTCATGGCGATCCTCCTATCTCTGCCTCCCGAGTGCTGGGATTAAAGGCGTGTGCCACCACGTCTGGCACTTGCGCCACCTTTTGTATCAGGCTTCATTTGGGTGGCTGGGGAGTTTTCACCTGTAGTTGTCTTAATTTGGGTCTTCTCTCTTCTCTTAGGTTAGTTTGCTATAAGTTTGTCAAACTTGTTTGTCTTTTCAAAGAACCGTCTCCTCATTTCATTGATTCTTTTTTTTTAAATTTTTTTTTTATTATTATTTATTTATTTGAGAGCGACAGACACAGAGAGAAAGACAGATAGAGGGAGAGAGAGAGAATGGGCGCGCCAGGGCTTCCAGCCTCTGCAAACGAACTCCAGACGCGTGCGCCCCCTTGTGCATCTGGCTAACATGGGACCTGGGGAACCGAGCCTCGAACCGGGGTCCTTAGGCTTCACAGGCAAGCGCTTAACCGCTAAGCCATCTCTCCAGCCCTTCATTGATTCTTTGTATTGTTTCTATTTTATTAATTTCTGTCTTTATCTTAATTATTTCTTCCTGCCTACTGTTTTTTTTTTTTTTTTTTCCCGAGGTAGGGTCCCACTCTAGAGTGAGTAGGCCAGAGCTCCCAGTTCATATCCTTGCTGCGGTGTGGGGCTGCCTGGACCCTGTCTGCATGCTGCTGGAGCAGGCCTTTTACTCTTGGCTTCCTGATTGACTGGCTCCTGGGTTCCCACCACTTTGTTCCCCTGCAGCAGAAGGTGCTCTCCCAGAGTGAGGATGCCAGAGGTCCTGGCTCATTCCTCACCTCCCAGTTCCCTGGCTCGCGGTACCGCTGCTACTGTTGTGGGCAGCCTGAAGCCTGACGCCTGCTGTAGATGCAGGCCTTTTTGCTCCCAGCTTCCTGACTGACCATCCCCTGGGTCCTGAACTCCATGCTCCCCAGCACCAGAGGATGCAAGCGCCAGTGAGGGAGCTGTCCTTTTGCTCCTGTCTCCCGAGCTTCCTGGCTCCCACTTCTCCAATCCCCAGCTCCCCTATGCTGAAGAGCACATGCAAGGGGAGTGAATAGGCCTGGGCTCCCACTTCCCCAGGTACTCCTGCTGCATTGGCAACCTCCACAACCTGTGTATCTGTGGCTATAACCCCATCCTACTCCAATCCCGTTCAAGTGTAAAACAAAACACTCACTGAAGATCCTATAAGGACAAATAGTTGCTTCCTCCTTAATAAAATAAGACTTTTACCCCAAGATGGGTAGACTACAATGCCAAAAAACCAAAGAAAGTCAGAAAACTGAGAGATCTCCACCATGAATGCCTAGTCCCACAATGGAAGCCTCCAGTGAAAACATAGAGAAAACAACAAGCTACGTGACCCTGGATTCTCCAGGACTGGGAAACAGGTGGGGGTTTTTATACAGTCCTGTTTGGTGTTCTACATGAGTCTGGTATGCACACAAGGGCATCTCTTGTCTTGAGCTTGGGAAATTTTCTTCTATAATTTTATTGAAAATACCTGGGCTGGAGAGATGATTTAGCAGTTAAAGCAATTGCCTGCAAAGCCAAAACACCCAGGTTTAATTCTCCAGTATCCACATAAGCCAGCTGTACAAGGTGGCACATGTGTCTGGAGTTTGTTTGTAGTGGCTGGAGGCCTGTGGTGGTTTGATTCAGGTGTCCCCCATAAACCTGAATGCTAGGTTCCCAGCTGATGGAGAGTTGGGAATTAACACCTCCAGGAGGCAGTGTATTGTTGGGGGCGGGCTTTTGGGTGTTATAGCCAGTGTCCCCAGGCCAGTGTATGGCACACTCTCCTGTTGCTATTGTCCACCTTGTGTTGGCCAGGGGGTGATGTCCACCTTCTGCTCATGCCATCATTTTCCCTGCCATCATGGAGCTTCCTCCTTGAGCCTGTAAGCCAAAATAAACCTCTTTTTTTTCCCCACAAGCTGCTCTTGGTTGGTTGATTTCTACCAGCAATGTGAACCGGACTGCAACAGTAAAGTTGGTACCAGAGGAGTGGGATTGCTGCTAGACACCTGACTGTGTGGCTTTGGCCTTTTGGAACTGATTTTCAAGAGGAATGTGGAAGGATTTGAAACTTTGGCTTAAGGGAGGCCTTGCAGTGCTGTAAGTACAGCTTGATGGACTGTTCTGGTCAGAGTTGAAAGACCTGAATACAGTAAGAACTATGGACTCTGAGGTTTGGCTTATGAGGGTGAGAAAGAGCTTTGCTTGGACTGGGCTAGAGGCAGTTTTTGTGTAAAGCTTGTGTTATGCCTGTGTCCTGAGAAGCTATACAGGTTTGCTTTGCACAGAAATTTACTGGTATAAGCAGAGGGATGTGGCACAGAAGAAAAAAAGATATTTGGGTGAACTGCTACCCATTCAGCAGCAATGGAGAGATTACAACCTTTGACATTGGGCCAGCTGATCTGCACTGGGGCAACAGGAAGAATGTAGACTCTTTTGAAGGGGACTGAGTGCTCAAGGAGTGTCCTGTTCTTTAAAGTCTGTTTTATTCCTCCATGGATTAACAAATTGGCACCCTCCCTGGTATTGTGGAGTATAAGAAATGCAGGAAAGAGAGGGTCATTGAATCCTGGGTTCTTTGGCTTTGCAGGCAAGGGCCTCAACCGCTAAGCCATGTCTACACCCTTTCCTCTCTATTTTTAAAAAATGTTTTGATATCTTATTTTATATTTGTTTCATTAAATTTGGCTATTGAGGGCTGGAGACATGGTTTAGCGGTTGAGGCCCTTGCCTACCAAGCCAAAGGACCAAGGTTTGATTCCCCAGGACCCATTTAAGCCAGATGCACAGGGTATAGCATGCATCTAGAACTCATTTGCAGCAGCTGGAGGCCCTGGCATGCCCATTCTCTCTGCCTCTTTTTTTTCCTCTCTCTCAAATAAATAAATAATAAAATATTTTAAATTGGCTATAAAAAATATATTTTAGTTTTATTTCTCTCTTCAAAATAAAAATAGAAATTCAATATTTTCAAATTTGAGTAAAGTGGACATTGCTCAGTATTGTTTCTGCCTTCATTCCTTTATACCAGTTCAAACTGCTGTGAGGATATTTTACCAAAACAGAGCAAAGTGGCTACTGAGCCATGAGTGCCTGGTGAAATATCATTTCATGCCTTTGATTTTCCTTTTAAATAAACATCTGGCTTTAGAAAATTGGAGTAGTTAAGTTTTCTCAGGTCATTTATATAATGTGTCAATGAAGCAGGTATAGGACATTATATTTCAAATATTTGAGAAGGTATGATTAGTGGTATATTGGGGTATTTTTTAAAGAGCAAATGTCTCTTATATACTAATTTATTCACCATAAAAACCATTCAGTGGTGTTTATATGCTAGTCACTGGTCCAGGCCCTGGGCCAATAATGAAATAGTGTCAGATGTGAGGGTACCATCCCCCCCCTCTTTTTAAGTAACATTTTGGCCAGGGAACTTTGCTAATAAGTAATCTAGTTGCTGGTTGCTGAAAAGTTTAAAGTGTAAGCACTGTGCTTTCCTAATTCTAAAATAAACATGTATTTCCTCAGAAATGTAAATATTTGGAACAAGCAGAGGGCTTGTAGGTAGACAGGCTGCTTTGACAGTTGAGACTCCGCCCCACCCAGGCTGACACAAGTTTTCTGGTTTTGTTTCTTTCTTAAATATTTTATTCTTATTTATTTGACGGGGGTGGGGGGGGGAGAGAATGAATGGGCGCGTCAGGGCTCCCAGCCACTGCAAACTCCAGATGCATGTGCCCCCTTGTGCATCTGGCTAACGTGGGTCCTAGGGATCTAACCTGGGTCCTTTGGCTTTGCAGGCAAATGCCTTAACCACTAAGCTTTCCCTCCAGCCCTTGTTTCTTTAAAAAAATATATCTATTATTTATTTGGGGGGTGGTTGGAGAATAGGCATGCCAGGTCCTCTAGCCACTGCACATGAACTCCAGATGCATGTGCCACTTTGTGCATCTGGCTTACGTGGGTACTGGGGAGTTGAACCTGGGTCCTTAGGCTTTGCAAACAAGTACCTTAACTGCTAAGCCATCACTCCAGCCTTTTGGTTTTCTATTTTTTAATAAGAGAGAAAGAGAGTGAGGGGGAAAGGAGGACAGAATTGGTGTGCCAGGGCCTCCAGCCACTGCATTTGAACTCCAGATGCGTGTGACACCTTGTGTGCATGTGCAACCTTGCACACGTGTCACCTTGTATGTCTGGCTTACATGGGTTCTGGAAAGTTGAACATGGGTCCTTAGGCTTTGCAGGCAAGTGCCTTAACTGCTAAGCCATCTCTCCAGCCCTGGTTTTGTTTCTTTTTCAGTAACTAGTGTATTCTCTTAAGCAGAATTGTCTTGTATACAACCTTATCACCATTTGAAAATCTGTTTTCTTTTTTACATTTTAAAAAATTTATTTATTTATTTTTATTTATTTATTTGAGAGTAACAGATAAGAAAGAAGCAGAGAGAAAGAGAGAGAAAATGGATGTGCCAAGGCTTCCAGCCACTGCAAACGAACTCCAGACGCATATGCCCCCTTGTGCATCTGGCTAACGTGGGTCATGGGGAATTGAGCCTCAAACCGGGATCCTTAGGCTTCACAGGCAAGCGTTTAACTGCTAAGCCATCTCTCCAGCCCTGAAAACCTGTTTTCTGATATGACAAAACTTATGTTTTATTTTCAAAGAATTTTTCACTAAATCCATTGTGCTCTCTGCTACTGTCGTTCATTTTTTTCTTCATAGATACATGTGATGCGTGTGTGTTCGTAGGTGTGGGGGTGCAAGTGTGTGTGTGCACATGTGGAGACCACAGATCTACATGAGCCATCTGCTTGGTCTCTTTGTGTGTTGAGTTTTGATGCCCATTCTCACTCTGAACCCAGAGTTCACTAATGCAGCTAGACTTGTTAGCCAGCAAAGCCTAGGGATTCTCCTGTCTACTTCCCCAGTGCTGGGGTTACAGGCATGTACCCAGCTTATGGGTGCAAGGGTCTGAACTTAGATCCTCATATTTGTATGCCAAGCTTTTTACCCACTGAGACACCTCCCCTGCTTTTTAAAAAAAATACTTTTATTTATTTATTTATTTTAGGGGGAGAGAGAATGAGAATGAGAATGAATTGGTGCACCAGGGCCTCAGCCACTGAAATCAAACTTGAGATAAACTTGCGCCACCTAGTGGACATGTAAGACCTCCTGCTTGCCTCACCTTTGTGCATCTAGCTAAAGTGGGATCTGGAGAGTCAAACATGGGTCCTTATGCTTTGTAGGCAAGCACCTTAACCACTCCAGCCCTCCCCAGCTTCTTGAAATTCATCTTTTTTGTTGTTGTTGTTGAGGTAGGGTCTCACTCTATCCCAGGCTGACTTAGAACTCTCTGTGTAGTCCCAGGCTAGCCCTGGTCTCAACATGATCCTCCAGAGTGCTGGGATTAATGGTATGTATCACCACCCCTGGCTTGAAATCAATTTTTTATTACAAACAACTAATGTATGTGTGTGTGTTTTGGTCATTCTATTTAACATATGGAGTTAGGTTTTTCAATATTTTTGGTAAGGATTTTAGTATTTTAATAACAATGCTTTCATTCTGTACTGTACTTTGTTTAATTAAAACATTTTTGGAGGGCTGGAGAGATGGCTTAGCAGTTAAGGCACTTGCCTGCAAAGCCAAAGGACCTCGGTTCGATTCCCCAGTACCCACATAAGCCAGATGCACAAGGTGGCACATGCATCTGGAGTTCGTTTGCAGTGGCTGGAAGCCCTGGCACACCCATTTCTCTCTCTCTCTCTCACTCTGCCTCTTTCCCTCTCTCAAATAAATAAACAGAAATAAAATATTTTTAAAAATTTAAATTTATTTGCAAGCAGAGAGAAAGTAGAGAGAGAGAGAGAGAGGGAGTGAGACAGAAAGGGAGAAAACCATGGTGTACAGGAATCTCTTACTGCTGCAGATGAACTCCAAATGTATGCATCACTTTGTGCATCTGGCTTCATGTAGATATAGGGAAATGAACCCAGGCTGACAAGCTTGGCAAGCAAGCACCTTTAACTCCTGAGCTATTTACCCAGTCCTCTGTACTTTGATTTTTAGGAGTCAGGAGAAGCCCACCATAAATTATGGTGGGAAATGATACTTGGGCCTCAAGTGGCCCCTTTGGGTTGGGCTCACCAGAAGTAGAGAAGGCATTAGGAACTTCTGGCCTGTCTCTCCAAGACACAGCTTTGTAAGAGGGAGGGCTTGAGACCCTTGTCTGAGGATGATTTTCTTGACTTAGCCAGGAAACATGGCCTACAATATTCAGTACTTCCTAGAGCCAAGATACATGAAGACTTTGCACGTCAGGATCTTGAAAGAATTTACTCTATGCCTAATTTTGAGTTGAGCCCCAGATTTATTGTAATATTTAATTGAGTCATGTGTGGAAAATATACATCTAGGCTTTTCAATTTGAATTCTGAGTTGAAAAGCAAATGGTCAGATTTGACTGTTTCATTTCTGACTTCCTTTAAGTAAATACCAAGTAAATACCAAGCTGGTGGTCTACATGACCCCAAAGCATAGCCCATATGCCACAGGTGGTGGGTACAGTGATTACAGGTGGCACACTCACATGGATTCAAAGGAGACTGGATCACACAACAAGAATAGATTTCCCTTTTCAGGCCTTCTGATAGCAAGAAAAAAGCCTCTTTTGAGTACAAGAAGGCCAGTAATACCTTCCTACCTCTCAGAACCTTTAAACAAATAAAGAGTTTTTAGGGCTGAAGAGATGGCTTACTGGTCAAGGCACTCACCTACAAAGCCTAAGAATACTGGTTTGAATCTCCATGTCCCATGTATAGCCAGATGCAAAAGTAATGCAAGTGTGTAATATCACATATGTGTACAAGGGGCCACATGCATCTAGAGTTTGTCCATAATGGCTAAAAAGCCCTGGTTTGCCATGCTCTCTCTCTCTATGCCTCTTTCTCCCTCTCTCAAAAGTAACATTAATTTTTAAAAGATTTATTTTTATTTATTATTAGAGACAGTGAGAGAGAGAGAGAGAGAGAGAGAGAGAGGGAGAATGCCAGAGTCTCCAACTGCTGCAAATGAACTCCAGATGCATATGCCACCATATGCATCTGGCTTATGTGGGACCTGGAGAATTGAACCTGGGTCCTTAGGCTTTGCAGGCAAACTCCCCAACTGCTAAGCCATTTCTTCAGCCTTTTTTAAATTATTATTTATTTGAGAGTGACAGAGAGAAAGAGAGAGAGAGAGAGAGGGAGGGAGAGAGAGAGAGAGAGAGAATGGGCACACCAGGGCCTCTAGCCACTGCAAACAAACTCCAGATGCATGTGCCACCAAAGTAAAATAAAATAAAAATAAAGTGTGCTGGACCAGGTGGTGCATGCCTTTAATTCCAGCACTGGGGAGGCTAAGGTAGGAGGACTGTTGTGAGTTCGAGGCCACCCTGAGACTACATAGTGAATTTCAGGTCAGCATGAACTAGAATGAGACCCTACCTCAAAAAAAATCACTATTAATTACAAAATAAGATGATTAAGGGAAAGAAAATGAAACCAACAGTCTACATATTTAATGTTAACTTATTCAGAAGGAATCATAAAAAGTTTGAAGTTTTCATGATGTAGTCTTTTTCATTTTACTGATTTTTAAGTTTTTTTTTTTTTTTTTTTTTTTTTTTTTAGGTAGGATTTTGCTCTGGCTGAGGCTGACCTGGAATTCACTATGTAGTCTCAGGGTAGCCTTGAACTCATGGTGATCTTCTGACCTCTGCCTCCAAAGTGCTGGGATTAAAGGCATGTGCCACCACACCTGGCCCCTTGATTTTTATTTTTTGACTTTTTTTTCTTATTTGGCTTTTTGGGGTAGGGTCTCACTTTAGTCCAGGCTGATCTGGAATTCACTATGTAATCTCAGAGTGGCCTTGAACTCACAGTGATCCTCCTACCTCTGCCTACAGAGTGTTGGGATTAAAGGTGTATACCACTACACCTGGCTATTTTTGACAATTTTTTTTTTCTTTTTTTCAAGGTAGGGTCTCACTCTAGCTCAGGCTGACCTGGAACTCACTCTATACTCTCAGGGCCTCCTTGAACTCATGGCAATCCTCCTACCTCTGCCTCCCGAGTGCTGGGATTAAAGGCGTGCGCCACCACACCCGACTCTTTTGACAATTTTTATACATGTATATAATGTGTTTTGATAATATTCACCCCCATTATCTTTCTTGTTTGTGCCTGCTTGTTTTCTTTCTTCCTTCCTTCCTTCCTTTCTTTCTTTCTTTCTTTCTTTCTTTCTTTCTTTCTTTCTTTCTTTCTTTCTTTCTTTCTCTCTCTCTCTCTCTCTCTCTTTCTCTCTCTCTGTCTCTCTCTCTGTCTCTCTCTCTGTCTCTCTCTTTCTTCCCATGAACTCACAGCAGCAGCTGTGGTGTCCTGCACAAGAATTGTACAGGATTGGGCCCATCAATATTCCACTGTGGATGGTAGAGGGGCTCATGAATCCTCACCCATCCCTGAGGAGATGTTAGCCCATAATGGTTGCTTGGGGAGGGGGAGACAGTTTCTTTAGTGATATAGCCACTAGTAAGTTACCCATGCTCTGGTAAAGAACCCCCCGATGCTCATGCAAAGAACCCCCTAATTAAACTCAGTGTGGGCTGGGGAAATGGCTCAGTGGTTAAAAGCACTTGTTTGCAAAGCCTGACTGCCTAGGATTGATTCCCCAGTACCTATGTAAATCCAGATGCACAAAGTGGCACATGCATCTGGAGTTCATTAACAGTGGGAGGAAGTCCTGGGGCATCTATTCTCTCTTTCTGGCACCTTCTCTTCCTCTCTCAAATAAACAAATAAAATATTTTTTTAAAAAAATAAATAAACTTAAGCTGGGCGTGGTGGTGCACACCTTTAATCCCAGCACTCGGGAGGCAGAGGTAGGAGGATTGCCGTGAATTCTAGGCACCCTGAGACTACATAGTGAATTCCAGGTCAGCCTGAGCTAGAGTGAGACACTACCTCTACCCCCTCAGTAATAATAATAATAATAACAATAATAATAACGATAATAATAATAATAATAAGCTTAGTGCACCACATACACAAAAGACATCAAAGTAGAATTGCAATTCTCAGAGCCTTTTTAAGGAAAAGGCAAGAGCTGCATGTGGTGGCCCATGCATGTAACTCCAGCTGAGGCAGGAGGATCACAATCTCGAGGATGAATACAAAGGCAGCCCCAAAGTCAGAGTTTTGCTCCAACAGTATTTAAGTGGAATTTAACTTATTTTTTAAAGTTTTTGTGTTTATTTATATTTATTTATTTGAGAGAGAGAGAGAGAGAGGGAGAGAGGGAGAGAGGGAAAGAGAGAGGGGGAGAGAGAATGGGAACACCAGGGTCTCCAACCACTGCAAAAAAAAAAAACTCTAGATGCATGCACCACCTTGTGCATCTGGCTTACGTGGGTCCTGGGGAATCGAGCCTCAAACCGGACTCCTTAGGCTTCACAGGCAAGCGATTAATCGCTAAGCCATCTCTCCAGCCCTGGAATTTAACTTATTTTTATAGCTACTTTCTGTCTATGGCAACTATCAATGTTTTCCTGTTAAGGATAACATTATAATTTGCTTTGTTTAAAAACCAGTACTTCAGCCGGGCATGGTGGCGCATGCCTTTAATCTCAGTACTTGGGAGACAGAGGTAGGAGGATCACTGTGAGTTTGAGCCATCCTGAGACTACATAGTGAAGTCCAGGTCAGCCTGGGCTAGAGCAAGTCCCCACCTCAAACAACAACAACAACAACAACAGGATTTTGAACTATAAATTTATCAGTTTAGAGAATGACAGCCATCAGGTTATCACACAGATGGCATGTTTTCTGTGTTATACAAAAGTACAAGGGATACACAAGACTGGCTCAGTCAGCTCTTACGTGGAAAAAGAACAGCTCTGGCGTTGGTCCGACTTGGAGTCCACATCTCTGTCTGGTCGTTCACTAGCTTTGTCGCTTTGGGGGAGTGGTCTCGCCCCTCTGAAATTTACTTGTGTCTCAACGTGGAAGGAACAGTGACACATGGACATGAAGTCTGCAGTGCAAGGTTTTTTCTTTTTTTAAATGTGTACACTACACTGCAGTTGCTTCCAAGCTACTGAATCCTCAAGATTTACTCAGATGTATCTTATTCCTACAGCAGAATGTCAAGAATTGGAAATTACCTGATGTTCTCCATTGTGCCCCTCTCCTTTTCATATATGACTCATGAAGCACTCAGGGTACCTATACATCTTAGGGTACGTAGGCTGTGTGAACTCTTAAGTCTGTGAGGCTGTAAGTATGAAGCTGTAATTATATCCTGACTATGTTTTCCCTGTCGATGTCCAGAGAATGGCTGTGGAATCTCTGGGCCCTCTTGGTGTTCCGAGGTAGCCGATTCAAGCATGTACCTTTCCTGACTTGTTTCTTCATGAGCTCACGGCTCTGGCATTGTTGAAGACATGTGGATCACATTTACAAGTTACATGGCCATATGTTCCAATCCCATTTTTAAATTCTATTTGTGGAATGGAGGTTTCATGGAAAATGTTTCGCCAGGGACTTGTGAATGTGCTTGGAAGATCCACGTCGTACATCTTGACAGCCCTCTCTCTGTCCCCACCACATGCACCGGCTTCCTTGTGGATGTGTCTTCTGCAGCACCTGGCCATAAACAGCCTTGTTTTTGCCATTGTTGGCCATGGAAACATCTGCCATACACCTATATACACTTGAATGGTGGGTCATTTGACTAAACAGACATGCCCATCTCAGTGTCATGTGTTCAAATAAATCTCCAGTGCCATAAAACTCACTTTTTTGAGCAGACTCAGAAACTACAAGCCAAGCTTCATGTGGACCTATGAGTGTATTTATCCCACATACAGCCAGTTTCCTAAAGGGATATGTTTGAGTAGAATTTTTTTTTAAGTGTGTTAGCTAAGGGAAAATTTAAGTATGTATGAAATATGTGAGGCAGCTGAGTTCCATCATTCAGTTCATCATTATCTTGAATTGTGGGTTTAATCAAGTTCCTTCACTTAATCTGAATATTTGTTTTGTTTCAAAACCAAGCATCCTGCTTTAAGGAAAACCCTCACCTTTTATTTCTTTTGGCTAGCACCCAGTTTGGTGAGAGCTGAGGGAACAGCCTGGGAAGTGAATCTAATTCAGGCCATTGGATACTAAGAAGAAAACAGGAAGACAGCATAGACCATTGCTTTCATTAAAATACTTTCGTCCAAGAGACATTTTCACCATACTTTCGTATCTGTTCCAATGTTGTTTCCATTTTAGCTTTGCTTAAATTAAAAAGGAATACTTTTAAAATGAAAGCTTGGTTTTAAAAATACATACAATATACACAATCAAATCAGAGCACTGGGCTGAACACTGTGTTACTTAACAAATTTTGAGTCTGACCAGGGAAAGCAGTTTATTTTACACACTGAGGCTGGGAGATGGCTCAGCGGTTAAGGTGGTTAAGGTACTTGCTTGTAAAGCCAATTGGCTTGGGTACAATTCCGCAGTACCCATGTAAAAGCCAGATGCACAGAGTGGTGGAGGTGTACTCTCTCGGTCTTTGTCTTTCTCCCTCCTCACAAATAAATTAAAATATTTTACACTCTGATACAAAGCCACCACATGTAATGGAGTTTGTTTGTTCAGAGCTGGGCATCAGGTAGGTATAATAGAATCCTGCATCATGTTTATGTGACCCTGGCTTTTTAAAATTTTTTTCTCAATTTTGATTAACATTTTCCATGATTATAAAAATATCCCATGGTAATACCCTCCCCACCTTTGTTTTTTTTTTTGAAGCAGAATCTCACTTTAGTCCAGGGATTAAAGGTGTGCACCACCATGCCCAGTTGACCCTGGCTATTATGTCCCCATACTTGCTTATTCGTTCACCTTTCAGATAGAGTTTAAAAGTGGAGGTTGGCCTGGAGAGATGGCTTAATGGTTAAGGTACTTGCCTGCAAAGCCAAAGGACCCTGGTTCAATCCCCCAGGACCCATGTAAGCCAGATGCACAAGGTGGTACATGTGTGTCTGGAGGTTTTTTTTTTTTTTCAGTGGCTGAAAACCATTCTTTCTCTCTCTCTCTCTCTCTCTCTCTTAAATAAATAAATATAAATTAAAAAATATATGAAAAGTGGAGGTTGCAGATTAGATATGTCCAGGCTTTTGTGGGCTTTGTGAAATGTAGTTTCTCTCATGCTTAGAACTTATTGAATCATGTCAGGAATAGGAATGATCTGTAGCAAAATAGTCAGCTCTCATGAGAATTCACTTTGGTTGACATAGGTAGCTGGCCTTGCTAGCGGATGAGGCTTGGAAACTTACTTTCCTCTTTGTCTTCTCGTCTGCTACTTGTGAATTCAAATTCAGTTAGCCAAGCAGAGGCTTCTAAAACAATATTATCAAGTGATGTTGATAATCTTTCAATTGTGAATGTGAATAATGTTAAATTGATTCTCCTACTAATGCAGCAGACATCTCTAGATAATCTCTCCTCTCCCTTCTTACCCTCCTCTCCTTCTCTTTCTTCTAGGATCTTTACAGGAAGATTCCGTTAGAATTTCGTAATGGGTTGGAGTCTGCAGCCCTCGACAAACTTACTGCACTCTAAAGGTAAAGGTTTACTTGTGGGTCTGTGTTCTAGACAATGCGTGTTCCCCTCTTCCATCTTGTCTTTCCTTTTTCCATTCTTGCTTTTCTTTTCTCTCTTCTTTCATTCCTTCACTCATTTCTACCTGTATGGCTGCCTGCTTCTATATGTTTCATATCCTTATGGATTTTTTTGGGGGGGGTTTCTCGAGGTAGCTTCTCATTCTAACTCAGGCTGACCTGGAATTCACTATGTACTCTCAGGGTGGCCTCGAACTCACAGCGATCCTCCTACCTCTGCCTCCCGAGTGCTGGGATTAAAGGCGTGCGCCACCACGCCTGGCTTTCCTTATGGATATTTTAGCTCATGTTCCACAACTAACTAGGGTCCAAAATATTTGGCTTATTCTCCCAGTTATGAGGCTCACAACCATTTCTACTCTTTACCGTGTGAGGACACACCATCCCACATCGCGAGCAGAGGCAGCGACAAGACAGGCATGTGGAATGAGGGCAACTTTCACTAGGCACCAGCCCTGGCACACCTTGACCTTAGACTTCCAGGTCTCACAACTTCAGTTCTCTGTAAGTTGCCCAGTCACTGGCCGTCTGTGATAACAGTGCACATGTATCGCTCAGGGTTTTCTCGAGGAACAGAACTTTTGGAAGGAATACATATCATGAAGGGGGTTTATTGGATTAGCTTACAGGATGTGGGCTGGGCAGTCCAACAGCAGCTGTCTGCAGGCTTGGGCACTGAGGAAACCGGTACTGCTCAGTCCTCAAGGCTGGATGCCTCAGCCTCCCCGATCTGGTGCTGACGGCCTAGAATATCGCTGGAGAGCTGCTGGTGTTTAGTCCACATTAGAAGACTGATGAAACTCAGTTCTAGTGTTCACGAAGGGTAGCCAAACAGGGCTATTCATACACTAGTGGCTAGCAAGGGCAGCCTGGTAAAAAGCACAGGCCAGTGAGTAGCTTGGGCAACCAGGGCTGTGTTTTCAGAGTTTTTTTTATATATATAGTCTACCACCAGAAGGGCCTCCTGCTCTGGAGGAAGGACTGTTGCCTAGGTTGATCTTTCCTGGAAACCCTCTCACAAATCTACCCAAGAGGCAGATCTCTTACTTGACTCCTAATCTGATCAAGTTGCCAACAGAACTTAACTGTCACAACAAACACAAAGATGAAAAGGGGGAAAGCTTGTGACTAAAATTTTTTTTTTTTTTTGGTGGAAATTAACAAATTCAGTTTAGATATTATTTCAGGTGATGGCAAGACTTGACAAAGCATTTAGTAGAAAAGAAAACATTTGCTGAAACAACCAAACTTAAGAGTGTAAGGAAAGGTTGTGGCAGGAGATTCCAGTCAAGTGTGTTTTCTTAGAGAAGGGCAAGTTGGAGCTCTTGGGGCTCCATATAAAACAACTGAGGATGCCTGGGAGAAGGCAGAACCTTTTTTCATCCCCCACACCTCAGGGTATCCTGCTAGGAAACCCTACTGTGGTGATCAGGTCTATTCATGAGCATTTCCTGGATGGAAATGTGACTGTCTTTGACCCCACACTCCATTCTTCACCTCAACTTGGTACATGTGAGGTTAACTGTCTCTTTTGTCATTAGATGTACCAGGCATGTGCTACGCTAATCAGCCTTCCTGCATTCATGACACTGAGGATCAAACTCGGTACCTTACATACCAGCAAGTACTCTGTCCCTGATGGATACACTGAGCTCCTCACTACTCCTTATAGCAGTTGCTATAAGGTATTTTAGCTAAAGGAGCCATGGGATAATTCTGTTTTAGCCCAAAGAGCCCCCAAAATAACAGTGGCAGGAAATTGGAATTCATCTCATTTAAGTTTGTTCTCCATATTTTGCTACATATACTTTATGCATCTGCTTAAAATATCTTTTTGTTTTCTCTCCAGAAAATTGGCCATATGCAAGTACTATTGGGAAGAGTTAGTATGTATGTATGTATGTATGTATGTATGTATGTATGTGTGTGTGTGTGTGTATATCTATATATTTTAGCTTTCTGGGATTGCTAAACCCCAAACCTCCACTGATTATTTTCTTTTTTTCATAATGACTCTGACATGGTTAAAGGGTTTGGAAAGTAAATGAAGAAAGATATTTGAGAGTCTCTGACTCTCTTTTAAAAATTTTTTATTTATTTATTTACTTGAGAAAGAGAGGGGGGTAGGGAGAGAATGGGTACACCAGGACCTCTAGCCACTGCAGATGAACTCCAGGCGCATGCGCCCTCTTGTGCATCTGGCTTATGTGGGTCCTGGGGAATTGAACCTGGGTTCCTTGGCTTTGCAGGCAAGTGCCTTAACTGCTAAGCCATCTCTCCAGCCCAAGTCTCTGACTCTTGATAATGATGTGGATTCCCGTTTTAGGCTCCAGAATATCTCATCAGACATGAAACCAGTTTTTGAAACATCCTGTGAGGCTTGCATGAGGTAGTGAACTCCACATCGGAATTCCCCACTGATAATGGCATGTGGATGCCAGAGGGCTCTGAGCTATTGAGATGTGTATTGGCATGATGGAAGCCCAGAGTGTTTTCTTTGCTGAAGTTTCTGTGCAGCTAGAGAAAGTTGGAGTTTTGTTTGTTCTATCCATGAACTTGAATCTGGAAATGATTTTGAAGTACTTGTTTTCTTAGGAATTTTAGACATAGACCAAGCAAATTTTCTACTGCATTCCAACTATTGAGTGTAAAGCAGTGAAGCCTGTATCAAGCCAACATCACAAACAGTAAAAGGAAGCCTGGACCATGATGAACACCCTTGGAGGGTCAGTGGTAGCACACTTCTCATAAGCTGTCTCCACGTGCTTTCTAGTGTTCACTTCCAAGCCATTGCTAAATCGGTACTCCTGTAGCTTCTATCCACGTCTACCACTTAAGAAGACTGCTCCTCAAGGTCACGAGAATCCCCGTTGCCAACGTTCCTGAACTCTCTCACCAGCATGCCACACAGGTTTCCACTTTTTTCTGAAAACACTCTCTTCCCATCTGTGTTATCCCAGCCTGCAGCTGTTCTATTCCTCTCTGGATTTTCTTTCTTTAAAAAAATTATATATAATATAATATAATATAATATAATATAATATAATATAATATAATATAATATAATATAATATTTGAAAGCAGAGAGAGCTAGAAGGGAGACAGACAGAGAGAATGTGCATGCCAGGGTCTCTAGCAGCTGCAAATGGACTCCAGATACATGTGCCACTTTGTGCATCTGGCTTTACGTGAGTACCAGGAAAGTGAACTTGCGTTGTTAGGCTTTGCAGGCAAGCGCCTTAACCACTGAACCATCTCTCCAGCCCATGAATTCTCTTTCTTGAGCTTCCTTGGTAGATTTGCTTCTCTGCCCCGCTTGGACACATGATGACATCAAAGTGGTAAGTACTGGGATGGGACGTGTGATAGTTTGAAGGAAATGTCCCTCATAGCCTCATGTGGTTTGAATTCTTGCTGTCTAGCTGATAGCAGTTTATGAAAGTTGTGGAGTCTTTGGAAGATGGAGGCTTCCTGGAAAAGGTGTGTTACTGGGGTGGGTTTTAGGGTAATATAGCCTAGCTCCATGCCCACCCAGTAGACAGACTGCTTTCTTCCTGTTAATATGGTGTGACCCAGGCTTCCTGCTCAACCCATCCTGATTTCCTGCTATGATGAAGTCTCCCCCCTTGAAACTGTAAGCAGAAATAACCCCTTTCCTCCCTAAGTTGTTTCTGGTCAGGTGTCCTGTCCCAGCAAGATGACCACTAGAGTATCTCTGTACTCACTATTCTTCCCCCCAGTGGCCTCATGGCTTTTAGTATCAACTATATTGATTGTAGACCTCCAGTTCATCACCATCTGCCTGACCCTCCCCTGAACTCAAGACTCACCCATCTATCCAACTGCTACTGACATGTTCAACAGGAAATTCAATCATATTATTTATTTATTTATTTATTTATTTATTTATTTATTTATTTACTGTATTGGGGATTGAACTCAGGGCCTCAAACATGCTAGGCAAGGGCTCTACTGCTGAGCCCTACCTGTAGCCCTGAGAGTTCAAATTTGACAAATCCAAAATGTGGCTCTTTAAAAAAATATTTTCTTTATTATTTATTTGCAAGGAGAGAGATGAGGAGATGAGAGAGAGAGAGAGAGAGAGAGAGAGAGAGAGAGAGAATGGGAACGAGCATGGGCATGCCAGGGCCTCTTGCCACTTCATATGAACTCCAGATATATACACCACTTTGTGCATTTGGCTTTATGTGAGTGTGGGGGAATCAAGGCTTGGGCTGTTAGTCTTTGAAAGCAAGTGTCTTTAACTGATGAACCATCTCTTCATGCCCCAAATGGAACTTGTGATTCCTGGAGCCTGTGTTGTGTGAGATGGGGCAGGCTACTGAGGCTGGCTAGCAGGTGTCCACCCAGAACTCAGGCTGAGGGAAGAGCTGTTCTGTCAGTGTGGTGCAGCCACAGGAGAGAGTCAGAGAGAGTCTGTCTAGAGTTATGAGGTGGGAGAACAGGGTTGGCTTGTAGGTTTAAGGCAGGAAATTGAGTATACATATACTTTGAGTGCTCCCTGGCTCTTATGACCCTCAAAGACTTAGAAGTCTAGAGTTTCCTAAGTCTCCACAGGGTTCCAAAATTACAGTTTCCTCTCGACATTCACTTTCTTCCCTAGGAAATCTCACCAATTGAAGAATGATTTCCAAGCATTCTTTTTTTTTTTTTTTTACAATGGGAATCCTTTGGGAAGGGCTGTGAAGGGGTTGAGTGTCTTTCACCTCTGTGTGAATTAGCTTGACCACACTACTTTCTTTTTTTTAAATTTCGGTTGTGTCACACAATGTGTTTTGCCTTTTTTAAGGTGTTTATTTTTATTTATTATTGGGAGGTGGATAGGAGGTAGAGAGAGGGTGAGAACGGGTGTGCCAGAGCCTCCAGCTGCTGTAAACAAACTCCAGATGTGTTCATCCCCTTGTGCATCTGTCTTACATGGGTCATGGGGAATCAAACCTGGGTCCTTTGCAAGCAAGTGCCTTAACTGCTAAGCAATCTATCTCTCCAGCCCTAAACTCTTTTTCTTTTTTTTAACATATAAAGTCTTAGGCATCTAGGTTTTGTTTGGCTCAAGAGAGTAAAAGGGGAAGGGAGCAGTTTGGATCCTTGGGGGATACCCTTCCCCAACACAGTAGACTGCTGGGACAGGCACAAGTGGCTTGGGCATCCCAGGAGAGTCAGAGGGAGCAGGCAGCTGAACTCCAGGTGCCAGTCAATTTCCACAAAGCTGGAGTTTTAAGACTTTACTTAGGTTTGCTCCTGTTAACCTGATGTTTGTTACCATTAGGAGGGATAGACCTACTCAAAATCTTTACACTGAACCGAGTCACGGGGCTCAATGGCCACAGAAAGGCCAGGCTTCCCTGGATGGCAGCACAGCTGGGTTGATGAGCTCTGCAGACATACACAGTCATGCATGACGGGGTGTGCAGACATATGCAGTTATGTAAATGGAAGCTCAGGCCTTCTGGAAACTCCCAGCTCCAGTACTCCCCCTGGAGACCAGAGGAGAAGAGACTATCTCTGAGAAAACAAAGGACAAAGGACAGAAGAATAACCCGTGTGTGTGTGTGTGTGTGTGTGTGTGTGTGTGTGTGTGTGTGTGTGTGTATTTTTTTTTCTTCTTCCAGGTAGGGTCTCACTGTAGCTCAGGCTGACCTGGAATTCACTATGTAGTCTCAGGCTGGCCTTGAACTCATAGTGATCCTTCTACCTCTGCCTCCCAAGTGCTGGGATTAAAGGCATGTGGCATGTGTCACAATGCCCAGATAAAAATATGCTTTTATTTATTTATGTGTGTGTATGTGTGTGCAGGCAAATGCTAGGGCCTTTTGCTGATGCTGTGACTGGCTTATGTGGGACCTGGAGAGTCGAACATGGGTCTTAGGCTTCACAGGCAAGTTCCGTAGCCACTAAACCATCTTTTCAGCCCCTTAGCTTTCTTGATAGCAGAAAAATCAAAGAGGTACGATGTCATTTAAATTATAACAACCCACTCAACCCCACAAAAAACCAGCTTACCACCATTCCATTTCATGGAATCATAGGGTATTAAAAAGCCACTTTAGACCCTTCCTCAATAACAATAATAAGTAGCCTTGGCCCCACCCCATCTTATCTACTTTCTTGAAAAATGGCACATCCAGAAGCCATAGATTGTTAGAAAATTTTCAGTGCAAGGGATGGGATACCTTCCAGTGAATTGTTGGCCAGGGAGGTCCCTGTTGCCTCCAAAACATTATAGGCTATTGCCAAGACCCTTGGTTCCCCATAAGAAAGAGATGGTAAGACCCTATTGCTGAAGACTTCACATGCCTGAGTGGCAAAGTCACTGAGAAAGCAAGCTAGTGCTGAGCAGAAAATGTTCTCCCTGCAGCCCAGCCAACTGAAAGCTGGAAAAAGCTGCACTATATGCAGCCTTATGGGAGACAGAAGTCATCAGTGGTGAAAACAGTGGACACTGGAGGCCTCAAGTTTGGCCAGACCAGCCAAATGACTGAACGAGTGCAATAGTGGCATGTCTGTTCTGGGGGAAACCAACTGCTCTCTAATTGGACTGAGGGTCCACTCTATGGGAGGGAATACGTGGCTGGTACTGGAAACCTAATCAAAAGCCTATGGCAGGGGAGGTCATGAGCCTTAGGGGTATAAAGCCTGCTCTTGTCTGGATAAATGCATATACTGCTCTCACCAAATTGCCCTGAAAATACTACACTTAATGATCATACTCATACTTATATATTAATACTACTCTCACTTCTGGTTAGAGAAGCTTCTCTTTTCAGATGGCGATGATCACTGGGATGGCCCAAAAGGCAACATGGTACTGATAAGAAGGGACAGAGGAGTGTCCAGCACTGAAACATCTCACATCCTCCAAGGCTCAGGGTTCATTACGGAAGAGGTGGTGGAAAGAATGTAAGAGTCAAAGGAAGGGTACCATGCCTTACATACAACTGTCTGGACAGAAATTGGCCTTGATATCCAAGACCTCACAGTGCCCAGCAATACCTATGCAAGACCCTCATAATAGGAGAAAAAGATGATGACATCAAATTAAAAGAGAGACCAATGGAGAGAGGGAGGGGATATGACAGAGAGCAGAGTTATGAAGGGGAAAGTGGGGGAGGGAGGGAAATACCATGGTTTGTTGTTTGTAAGTATAGAAGTTGTCAATTAAAAAAAAAAAATATATATATATATATATAAATTTAGCTTCAGCAGGATGTGCATGCCTTTAATCCCAGCACTCGTGAGGTAGAGATAGGAGGATCACTGTGAATTGGAGGCCACCCTGAGAATACATAGTGAATTCCAGGTCAGCCTGGACTACAACGAGACTCTACCTTGAGAATCAAAACAAATACAGAAACAAAAATCCCCAAAACAAACCTGAGCTTCATCAGCGACAGAGCTGGGATCACAGCTTCACTCCTCTGCATGGACAGATGTCTTCTGTGGTCTCCTTCCCATGGGTCAGACTCTCTGGTCTTCGTTTCCCTCCACAATTCCAAGAGAACACTGGCTGGCTCCTAAAGTAAGTTCTGCCAGTCATTTCTGTGTCTTTTCTTCCCTTGTCTATAAATTCTCCAGTTTTCCTGTTTCAGGGGCTCAGTCACCCTAACTGCCTATTCCCTGTCTTCCCCATAGCCCCTGATCCCCTAGGAATGCACATCAAAATCTCCTCCTCTCCAAGCCTGCTCAGAAGGTAATCACATGGGGTTTGTCTTTGGCTCTTTCCTCCCTCCTCTCTTAGACTTCTCATAGCGTCAGCCTCCAGCCATTTCATTCTCCCCTCTGCTCAACATTGCTGACCTCCAAATGGACTGTACCATCTCCTGATTTCCTGTCACCATCACATTCACAGGACAGGCAGCACATGGTCACTTCCCTACTTCCCCCTGCTCCCTGTGCTCACGTGATCATCTATAGCCTGCCATCTAAGCTTTAGAGAGCTGTATCTCTGAAGGACACTAGTGACTTGGGAGGATGGTTCCCTCCCCCCGCTGCATATGACACTGATGCTGCTCTGTCTTCACATCCTCCTTGGATCCCAGGGCCAGAATTTCCTGGCTATCTTCCTGTCTTTAATCCACCTTTACAACTATTATTTCTTCTCCTCCTCTCTTTCTCCTCTTCTTCCTCCTCCCCTGCTCCTCATTCTCCCACTTCTCTTCCTCCTTCCCCTTCTCTTCTTCCTCTCCCTTCTTCTCCTGTATCTATATTAATAACATAACAAGGAGGGGAATGGGAAAATGGTTCAGTGGATGAAGTACTTGCTATGCAAGCCTAAGAACCTGAGTTCAGATCCCCAAACCCTATGTAAAAGCCAGAAGCTGTGCTGGGCTTCTGTAATCTCAGCATGCCTATGGCAAGATGGGCAGTAGGCAAGAGAACTTGCTGGAAGCTCACGGATCAGCTAGCCTGACAAACGGGGTGGTAAACAATGTGAATGAGATACCCTGCCTCAAAATGCAGTGGAAGATGAGGAATGATACTCAAACCTTGTACTCTGATCTGCATGTATGCTGTGTACATGCATTGTTCCATTCATACACTCACACACACTCACAGACACACACATTCACACTACACATGCCAAAAAAAAAAAAAAAAGTCAAAACAAGGGTTGAAGATATAACTCAGTTGTAAAACACTTGGTTAGTATGCACAAGGCCCTGGCTTTGATCCAAAGCACTACACAACACAAAACACCACCAAAAATCAAAAATGAGTTGGGGAGATGGCTCAATGGTTCAAGGCACTTGATTGCAAAACTTGCTGACCTACATCCCATTCCCCAGTACCCATGCAAAGTGATGCATGTATCTAGAGTTTGTAAGCATGAAGAGGTTCTGGTATGAGTGCACGTACACACACACACACACACACACACACACACACAAATATTTTACCATACCTTTCTCAAAATAATATGGCTATACTTCTCTCATCCCCCATTCCTTGGCAGCTTCTATTTATTATTGCAGCAGGATAGCCCTATGCCTCCACTTTCACCTCAACCCCACTTCCCTCTGAATTCTTTCCCTAGCTTCCTATAGGACATCTCTACTTTAGTCTGCAGATGTTCCCTCTCACTCGTGATATGACATACTTGGTTTCCTGCTATACTATGTCCTCTCTGGAATCACTCTTAATTTTCTTTCATGCTGAGGATTGAACCCAGGGTCTCACACATGATGCTAGGAAGTAGAATCACTTCTTTTTGAGGATATTAATTTGGACTGGACAACTTTTAGATCTACAAGTCATTTGTAAGTTCTCCTCTTTGCTACTGTCATTTCTTTTTCTTTTTTTGAGAGAGAGAGAGCGCGCGAGTGAGCAAGAATGGGCACACCAGGGCCTCCAGATACTCAAACAAACTTCAGATGCATGTGCTACCTTGTGCATCTGGCATATGTGAGTACTGGAGAATCGAACCTAGGTCCTTAAGATTTGCAAGCAAGCACCTTAACAGCTAAGCCATCTCTCTAGCCTGCCACTGTCCACTCTTTTTCTACGGAATCTGGTGTCTGTCCTCTTTTGTCCATTTCTATAGCAGGTACTGTCTTATTGATGGAATAAAACACCCAACCCGAAGCAGCTGGTGGAAGGAAATGGTTTATTTCCAGCTTACAGTTTCAAGGGAAAGCTTCATAATGGAGTGGAAAGCATGGCCAGAACAGACAGCCTAATGTCACATCTTGTCATATCAGCTGGGAGGAAGCAGCAAGAGGATTTCTTTTCTTTTCTTTTCTTTTTTTTTTTTTTGCAGTGGCAATAAAAGTCCCAAGGCCTGCCCCAGTGACACATCTCCTCCAGCAAGGTTCTACTTCCCAAAGACCCCAATAGCTGAGGACTATGTGTGAGGCTTACTCACAAACACTTGGGGCTATGGAGACATTTTACATCAAAGTACCACATGCCCCTACTTTTTCCAGGCCCTCATAGCCTCTTGCTGAACTCTAGCGTGTCTATTTCCACCTCTCAACTCGCCACATCTCCCGCTGTAAGACTGTGGGGTTAGTACTAAAGTCATTATTTATGAGGAAACTCCATGCAGTTAACATCATCTTTAGAAATGCCTTTATTCTCCATGAAGTAGAAACCATAGATATACAGTTGCTTAGTAAGTTTAACACTGTTAGAATTTTTTTCTTTCTTTTCCTGATTCATTTTTTTTCAAGGTAAGGTCTCACTCTGGCCAAGACTGACCTGGAACTCCTTCTGTAGCCCCAGGCTAGCCTTGAACTCACAACAATTGACGCCCTGTTGATTTTTCTTTATTTTAGGAACCAATCACTTTTCACTTGGTTGAACCCCAGATGAACTCATCATCTTGGTTCTGAATACCAGATGAAGTCATCATCTTGGTTTATTTGAGTGAGAGACAGAGACACAGAAAATGGGCGCACCAGGGCCTCCAGCGGCCACAAAAGAACTCCAGACACATGTGCCACCTGTGCATCTGACTTTATGTGAGTACCAGGGAATTGAAGGGCCCTTTTGGCTTTGCTGGCAAGTGCATTAATGGCTAAGCCATCTCTCCAGCCCCAATTTTTTTTTTTCGAGGTAGGGTCTTGCTCTGGCCAAGGCTGACCTGGAATTCACTATATAATCTCAGGCTGGCCGTGAACTCATGGCAATTAAAGGCATGCGCCACAACGCCAGGTTCCAAAGATGTATTTTTAAACACTGGAATCATACTCAAGTTTTTGGTAACAAGAGTGATTAAAATCTACTTGGCTATGGAGAAGTACAGTTCGGATCCTGTCATGTCTATGCTTAGAAGCCTTCAGTGGCGCCCCCTGCCTATGGAGAAGCCCTAGTTCATGTTGATGAGGCTATAAACAATGAGGGCAGGGGTCTCGCTGATCATGCTTACTTTAACATAGACTGGGCTTCTGAAAATTGAAAATCCCCTGAAATGGACACAATGATTCTGGAACATTTTGAATCTTGGATTTACAGATTAAGGATGTTCAAACTGTAAAGTCTAAACAAATATTCTAAAACCCAAACATCTCTGAAATCCACAACAATTCTGCTGAAGGATTATCAATTTGGGGTACAATGGGGGGGTGGGGACAGAGACTGGAGAATTGTTGAGACTTGCTGCCTGACAGTAGCTCCTTGTTAGGGAGAGACCCAGTTCCAAAGAAAGTTGCAGATGGGTGATCAGACACCCCAAAATTTCCTCGGGCCTCTGCAGGCAAGCACATAGGGCATGCATGCATCTACATAGACATGTGCGTAAAGCACACACACACACACTTACTTCAGCTAGGTGTGATGGCACAGGCTTGTAATCCTACCAACTAGGCCATGACACAATCAGTAGCACATTACCATCTCTAGCTTCAAACGCAGTGGATCCTGGGCAGGTCTCAGTACATAAATAAGTTTAAAAAAAACAAACAAACATGCTTTTCTAACCCCTTCTCTTGCCGAAAGTGCTGTCATCTGGCAGTTTCCCAGAAAGAGCAGCAGATTCCTTCCCATCCCAGCAGGGCCTCTGTCAGGTGATGGGCGAACCAAACAGGAAGGGGGAAGAACATGTTTGCAAATGTTGCTCCTTGCTCCTTCTTGAAGATCAAAATAAACATCCTATTTGCTTTTTTTATTTTTTTAATAGAACTTGGATGTGAACAGTACAATGACTTTTTCATAGCCAGCTTCAGGAAATGCCAAAGCCTGTCACGGTGGAGACATTCAGTTCCTATTGTGTAGAGAGACTGATGAGGGTTCTTAAGCAGTCCTGCAGATCCTGTTTTAAAGGATCAGATGCTTTTCAATACAACTCACGTTCTGTGGGACTTTCAACTTTTTTTTTTTTTTTTTCCTTTTAGTGCTAGGGATTGAACCCAGGGCATTGGGCATGCTGGGAAAGGATACGACTGAGCTAAACTTCACCCTTCTTTGTACTTTAAAAACGAAATGTTTTATTTATGAGAGTGAGAGCGAGAGAGCACACGCACACACACCAGGGCCTCCTGCCACTGTAAATGAACTCCAGATGCAGGCACCACTTTGTGAATATGGCTCTCTGTGGGGAACCGAGGACAGGTTTTGCAAGCGAGCATCTTCAACTAGTGAGCCATCTCCCCAGCCCTCTTTTTACTTTCTATTTAGAGACAGGGTCTCACCAACTTGCTCAAGTTCGTCTTGAATTCACAGTGAAACCCATGCTAGGCAGGTCTTGAATCTGTGATCCTCCTGCTTTAACCCCTGGACCTGCTGTGATTAAAAGCTGGGATTCAATCACAGGCCTGCACTACCATGCTCCGTGAACTTGAACTACATGTAGATAAAATCTCAGCCGCTCCCCTCCTTCATAGTCCACTCTCCACAGACACAGCATGCTGAACCTTAGGAGATGGCAAGGCTGATCCCAGGGGATATATTGGATATAACAGGCCCTTTGTAGTTTTCCTGCTTCATACTCCAAATTCCCAAACTCACAAACACACAGCACTACTCAGATAGCAGTAACTTAAAATTTTTTTTATTAATTTGGGCTGGAGGGATGGCTTAGCAGTTAAGGTGTTTGCCTGCAAAGCCAAAGGACCTCGGTTCGATTCCCAAGGACCCACCTTAGCCAGATGCAGGCTTGTGCTTCTGGAGTTTGCTTGCAGTGGCTGGAGGCCCTGGTGCTCCTGTGCGCTCCCCCCCCCCTCTCTCGCTCTTTCTCTCTCTCTCTCTCTCTCTCTCGCTATCTCCCTCCCTCCCTTCCTCCCTCTTTCTCTGTCAACTAACTAAATAAAAAGACTTGGGGAAATGGTCCCCCTTTAAATTTTTTTTTATTAATTTATGTCAGAGTCTCACTATGTGCCTTGTGCCTCTGCCAGTCTAGTTTGTTGGGTTTACAGACCCAGGCGTGTCATCACACCTGCCTGAGGTATAAGATTTTTTACCATTTATTTTTGGGTGTGTGGTGTAGTGTATGCACATGTGCGTGATGCACGCACACCCTATGGGCTTGCCTCTGTTGACTTTCCTTGAGACGGGGGTCTTTCCCTTAACCGGGAGCTGCTGCTGCGGTCAAGCGATTGTCCCCACTCTCCCCACTGGGGTTGCAGATGTGCATGGCCACACCCAGTTTCTTACAAGAGATTCTGCAGAGTCAAACTTGGTGGTTCTCCGCCTGGAGAGGCCCTCAGAGGTGGTGTCCTATTTGCAAGGAAGGTTGGAAGGACAGGCTAGGCGAGTCCATCTTTCATCTTCCAAGGCCAGGGCATCTTTTATCCGCACGACGGACGTGCAGAAAAGTGCACTCTACCCTGGCGACAGAAAGAGGGAGCCTGGCAGTGAATTTACACCCTCGGTGCTGACTTCGGACAGATCAGGGAAATTGACCGCCCTGCACCCGTGTAAAATCTCAATGTACCGTGAGAAGTGCTCAGCACGGCATGATGTCCAGCGCCTAGGTTTGCCTTGGACCTTAATAATTCATGGAAAGCTGCTCCCAAGTGAGGAAGGCTCTTAAAAAGATTTTTTTTTTCAATTTCCTGCACGATTACTCAGGTGGCTGTTCCAGTTTCTTCTGTAATTACTATTACAGAGACCTTGGAAAGATGCCTGCTCCCCCTCCGCCCCTCCACCTTCCTGGTCTTTTGCACCCGGCGCTCCCCCGCCCCGGCCCCTCCTCCTCCCCCTGGCTCCGCCTCCTCCGCGCAGCCCGCAGGCCGCGGCTGGGACAGCTGTGTTCAATCACCAGCCACTTACAACTCCAGACGCCTCGGAGGGGAAACTTCGGCGTGAAGTGCAGCTCGGCTCGGCTGCAGCCCCGGGGCTTCCCGGGGAGGGGGTGTCTCTGAGCGAGCTCCGGTGGATGCTGGCTGGAACCCGGCGAGGTGCTCCCGTGCCGGGCCATGGGGGTCCGCGCGGCGCCCTAAGCCCTGGACCGGCAGCATCTCCGCCGGCGCTGCTGCAGACCCCCGGCCGGTCGGTGCCCGGGAGAAGCTGCTGCATCCTTCCCACCGTCCCCGGTGAACATGGCTGTCTAGATTGAACATGTGCCAGCGGGGAGCGAGCGCTGGATATCTTCCATCCCGTTCCTGAGCCCGGCTCCCAGGGTCTGGAGGACCGAGCCCGGCCTCCCAAAAGTGCAGCATGAATTCTGGAGTTGCGGTGAAATATGGAAGCGACTCCTCAGCCGAGCTGAGCGAGGTAAGAGACCAGCTGAGGTTCGGGGGTTCCCGTGCCTCGGTTTCCCGCCCTCCTCCCCCACCAACCCCAGCCCCATCGCCCTTCCTGAGACACCACCACCCCACCCTCTTGTGTTCCCAGGCTGGAAGCAGCGCCACTGGGGACATGAATGGACTTTGTTTTAATTTGTAACGCTACTCAGGAAATGACCTGAGCTGCCTTGATATTTCAGTCCGAAACGAGTGTCTTAAAAAACAAAACAACAACAACAAAAAGAAACAAGCTTCCCCCCCTCCACTCCCCACAGCCTGGGTACCCCGTCCCTTCACACTCATGTCCCCCCGTTTGCATGTGGTATTCCTGTCCTGGAGATCCCAGCTGAGTCCTGTTTGCTGGGGCTGTGGATCCTCAGATCTCACTTGGACCCACGTGTGACGCCTCAGGTCGGGTTCAAGCCAGGTGGTCCCTCCCTGGGCCCGGATGAATGGTCTGCGTCGGGGAGGGGGGAGGGGAGGAAGCACATCAAAGCCGTTGAGAACTTTTATTTCCTGCCTGGATCTGGGCTCCCTGGGTCTTTGAGGAACTCCTGGGCTCCCACTGTAACGCGTCTTTACTCGAGTGTTGGAGACTGGCATTGAAATGAGAGCATCACCAGACGGTATGCAAATACGCAGGCGGTAAGATGCTAGCAGCCACCTTTTTATTATTTTCCTGACGATTTTTAGCAATGCCTGGGGCCAGCCCGCTTTAGTCTTTGCAATATCTGAGAAGTCCTAGGAAACCAGGTTTTCAAGAGGTGTGTGTGCTCGCCCTGTGCAGCAGGAGGCGTGGGACCTCTTGCACCCTGGCTGGACCAAGTCTCAGAGAACGCGGGGCTTCAGAAAACAGCCCGAGACAGGAAAGGGGGAGAAAGAAAAGAAAAGAAAAACAATGAGCAGGAGGTGGACAGCGGTGATGCCAGATACCCAGGGCTGGAGGGAAAGAGAGGATGGCGCTCTTGCTGGGACACTGGGGATGAGGAAGGAACCATGGGTGGAGGAAACCCAAGCGGGGCATGGCTGGCATTCAACAGTGAATGAAGGCAGGGCCCTTGCCTGGCACTCTTTGTCACGCCTCTGTGCCTTGGTGTCCTGTCGTGGTATGAGGTGGAGACCTTTCTAATCCCAGTAGGCCCCTGGGGGGGGGGGGCATGGGAAAGGCTGTGATTTTCAAATGAGAGTGCTCGAGGAGGCATGTGGAATGGAGTTTTGACAAATTTTATCTTTAGCGGAAGGTCTCGAGTCTGAGCTCGAATCCCAAGCCCTGCTCCTTAACTCACGCTAGAAGCATGCCACGACTCTTCTAGGACCATTTAAGAACCAGACTGCTAAGGGCCTGTGGCTTGGAGAGAGTTTTCGAGACAGGCTGTCTACATCGATCCTCTTTGAATGGCAGCATTATCTCTGCCACCTGAATTGCTGAAAAGTGAATCACAGGGTTGGTATGGGGGGGGGTGGAGGGAGCAGTTAGAATACTGAGTGGGGTGTGGTGTGGTGTGGTGTGGTGAGCCTGGGACACTTGGGCGCAGGGGAAGCGTGCCATTCTTGCCCAGGTGTACTAAATAATCCTTGTAAAGCTATGACAGATGAAAGAGTTGAAGGGTGCTTTGTGGCTCAGCATTGGTTGGAAAACAGTGTAAGTATTACATGGCAAGTCTTGTCGCTAGAGAAGTGAACCAGTGTTTGCCCCATTCCTTACCAAATTCCCTTGTCTTGTCCTCAGTATCTGTCCATTTGCTTTTTGCTGCCTTCGAAGCTGCTCTGGTTCTCATGCCCCACCCCTCCCCACCAGTTTCTTGAAGTTTGAGCAGCTGCTGTAGTCTCTAGCTTGCTCTGGGAGGGACAGTATTGTTGCTTTATTTATTTATTGGTACTAGGATGAATTTGTAGTGCAAGAGGAGGCATGTGGCTCATTTCTATGGACCCTGAGTAGCAGTTCAATTTATCACAGCGTCAACAGGGACCCTTCCTCTAGCATCCATAGATCAGTCCCTGTGCATCTAAACATACCGTTTTGCATTCTCCACACTGGGGTCTTTGGTGTAGGAGGTCTTTCTACTGTCCATTTTCTTTTGAACACTGGGTTTCACTTAATGCGTTACTGGACAAAGGTCCCATCCTTTTTCTTCTTCCCCTCTCCTCACCTGGAAGGAGAGCTAATAAAAGACCCCTGTGCCTCTTTAATGCTCTGTGTCTTATTGCCTGGGAGCCTCGAGGCTGTCTGGAGGTCACCTGTGGAGTGGAGTCAGCTGCGGGTCAGTTGCCTGATGCCCACCAGGCATATCAGGGGTGGGAAGAACTCTGGAAGAACCTTCCATTGTCCCTGGTGTCATAAACAAGAGACCTCCCGCTGGTGTTGACTGTGAGTCTCCCCCTTCTACAAGGCATCATCGATTCTTTGACAGTCATGTTGGCACTGACTTGGTAACCACGTGAACTGGAGGGAGTAACTTTAATCCATTTCTGGTTGTCACCCACCGTGACTGACGAGCAGCAAGCTTTCTGTGATAACCCCTGGAGGTGGTGGAGACTGTGTGCACAGCAGTGGGCATGTGGGTGCAAGGTCGCAGGATTGGGGGACCCAGAGCCTGATGAGGTGTTTTGTGTGAAGATTTTAAGAGGGAAAAAATGGGAAATTCTTGAATGTGCTCCTTTTGTCTGGCTTGATTTGCATTGTGACCCTTTGGTGTGAATGGTGGCCTTGTAAGATCCCATGAGTTTGATTATGGAACAGTAACCTGCCTCTGTTTATAAACATTCAAGCACAGTTTTTTGTTTTTTGTTTTTTTTTTTTTTCCAAGGTAGGGTCTCACTCTACCTCAGGCTGACCTGGAATTCACTATGTAGTCTCAAGGTGGCCTTGAAGTCATGGTGATCTCCCTACCTCTGTCTCCTGAGTGCTGGGGTTAAAGGCGTGCGCCACCATGCCTGTCTTCAAACACATTTTTATTTATGCTCACAAATACTATTTTGTCAGCGTTCAAATATGATAAAAGCAACAGAGAAATTCAGGAAGGTTTGAAAAGCAAAGTTTGACCATTTGTTTTGTCTTAGCTATTTGCTGTCCTTGTTGAAGATTGTAGATATGTATATATATTTATGTCTGTGTGTATGTATGTACATATGGGTGTGTATATGGCTAAACACATGTGGGTATACACATGTGTGTGGGCATGTATATACCTGTGTGTGTGTACCTGTGCGTGTATACTTTGTGTGTGTGTGTATGTATATAAATATATATGTTGGTTTTTTTTCAAATGTGAGGTTCAGGAAGAAATTAAACATCCTTCAGATTAAAAGTGTTTAGAAAATGCACTGGTTCACTTTCAGCCTCCTTCCCCCACACACTCTGAAAGCGGAGCAGCCACACTTTCAGTAGCACTGGATGGAATCCTGCCAAAGCTTGTCAAGGGAAAGCTGTGGACACCAAGTTCAGGCCAGTGGCTAGCTGTCTGCCTGAGTAAACCTGTGGGGCCAGTCAGGAGTTCGCTTGTGCTGCCTGTCTGGTAGACAGCTGCCTGTTTGTATAGGAGAAAAGATGCAGCTTTGGAGTTTTTCCTTTCCTGACATTCCTCAAAAACCTCAGGAGACAAGAAATACTTTTCTTACTCAAAGACTTTGTTTAAAGCCATCATCTCTTTTTGGTGTATGTATATTTTGTGTGTGCATGATGTATGCACGTGCTTGTAGAGTCCAGAGGAGCGTATCAGATGCATACCTCTGTCATGCTTCTGCCTTTTCTTTTTTAAAAATTATTTTTATCCATTTGAGAGAGAGTGGGTCAGAGAGAGGGAGATGGAGAGGGAGAAAGAATGGGCGTGCCAGGGCCTCCAGCTGCTGCAAATGAACTGTAGACACATGTGCCACCTTGTGCATCTGGCTTTACGTGGGTACTGAGGAATTGAACCTGGGTCCTTTGGCTTTGCAGGCAAGTGCCTTAAGCACTAAGCCATCCCTTCAGCCCTGCCTTATTTTCTTAAGATGGAGCCTCTCCTGAACCTGAGTTTTATTCAGATTGGTTGACCAGAGAACACCAGCAATTCTCCTGTCTGCCCCACCTCAGCACTGGGTTACAGGCATGAGCGGTCACACACAGCTGTTTATATGGGTGCTGAGGCTTGAACTCAGGTTTTCAGCTCGCAGAACAAGTGCACTTACCTGCTGAACCATTTTCCCAGCCCTAGTTGTTATTCTGAGCCTTGTTTACATATTTAAACAATGACAAAGCAGAAATGCTCCATCATTAATTTGCTTTGAAACATTAGTTACCTGAAAATCCTATTTTTGTGTGTGTGTATGTATGTACAAATGTACATATGTGTTGGGTATCTTCCTCAACTGCTTTATACCTAACTTAAAAATGTATTTACTGATTTTTGTTTTTCGAGGTAGGGTTTTACTCTAGCCCAGGCTGACCTGGAATTCATTATGTAATCTCAGGGTATCTTTGAACTCATGGTGATCCTCCTACCTCTCCCTCCTAAATGCTGGGATTAAAGGCGTGCACCACCACACCAGGCATAAATATTTTATTTATTTGAGAGACAGAGAGAATGAGAGTGGGCGTGCCAGGGCCTCCTGCCACTGCAAACGAACTCCAGATGCATGTGTTGCCTTGTGCAGCTGGCTTATGTGGGTCTTGGGGATTCGAACCTGGGTCCTTTGGCTTTGCAGGGCAAGTACATTAACTGCTAAGCCATCCCTCCAGCCCTCTACCTTATTTTTAAAGGCAAGGTCTCTCAGTAAACCCAGCGCTCACTGACTTGGCTATACTACTAGCTAGCAATCTACAGGGCATTCTCCTATGGCCTGTAGGCACACATTGGAGATTTGAACTCAGGTCCTCCTGTTTGTGTGGCAGACATCTTCCCAGCCTCCCCATTTCTCCTTCTGTGTGTTTATATTGAGATGTCTTTCATTAGTTCTTTCCACTGCTGAACAGAGGCAGTTCTCCGTTTCCACCATTTATTTGCTGGATAACATGGGAAAGCTCACTGCTTTATTGATACTTGCATTCAGAAGTAGACGTGGGCTGGGGAGTTGACTTAGTGGGTAAGACATTTGCCTGTGAAGCCTGAGGACTCAGGTTTGATTCCCCAGTGCCCACGTAAGCCAGATGTACAAGGTTGCATATGCATCTGGAGTTTATTTGCAATGGTGCACCCATTCACGCTCTCTCTCTACCTGCCCCCCCCATATAAATAAATTATATATATATGTGTGTGTGAATATATATATATTTAAGTAGGCTTATATGGGAGAAAGTTGTTCTCTGCATAGCTTATCACGTGTGACTGGCAGCGGGGGGGGGGGGCATCTCACAGTTGTATTTAACTTTCAGCACAGATTAATTATATCAGAAGCAAAAGAGGCCTAGAGGACCACCCAGTTTTCTCACCCTCTGTGTTTTTATATTTTCTGTTTTTTTTTTTTTTTATGGGCTCATATGGCATTCCAACAAGTTGCTTGGTGTCTGTCAACCACAGACCATAAATAGTAGCGGAGTGCTGTCACAGCCTGGCGTGGAGTCTGGCGCATCCGCAGGCATCCTATAGATGTTTGAATGAATGAGCACCTTGCTGCGGCTCTCCCTATTAAGGGAGTTTGAGGTACTGATGTTAAGTGAATGGTGTGAGGTTTTCTTTACCTTTTTTCATTGTCTACAGCTATGTAACAAACTCAAATTTAAAGCACTTAAAACAGCTATTTGCTCATAGCTTTGCAATTCAGCCAGGGCTCAGTGGGGAGCCCTTGTATCTGTGATCAGAGCAAGAGGGTCCACTTCCGAAGTGCCTTAAGCACATGGCCAGCAAGCAGTGCTTTTCCATCTGGTCCTCGCCATGCAGCTGCTCAGATTCCCTCTTAACCTGGCAGCTGTGTCCTGAGGAGGAGGAGGAAGGGGAGGAGTGGGAGGGAGAGGAGGGGTAAGTTGCCAGGTTTCTTTAAAATGCAGGGCTAACATGGATACAGGGGCACTTTGATTGCTTAGAATAGCTGTATTCCTAGCCTAGATTCCAAAAGGTGGAGTGTGTCTCTCTCTCCAGATGGTTCTTTTTGAGCTGTGTGGCAAAGAAAAAAAAATATGTGTATGTATATTGTTTTTGTTTTTTTGAGGTAGTGTCTTGACTCTAGCTCAGGCTGACCAGGAATTCACTATGTAGTCTCAGGCAGGATTCAAATTCACTGCGATCCTCCTATCTCTGCCTCCCGAGTGCTGGGATTAAAGGCGTGCACCACCACGCCCTGTGCAAAGAATATTTTGAATTTAATTGAGACTTCAGAATGACAGCCTTGTCATGGAACCCTGGTCTCTTCATTCCCAATATCTGGCTATAGTTTTTGGTTGTTTTATTTCATGTTTTATTCCTTCATTCAGCATTTTCTAAGCACTTCTAAGATACTGACATCCTTCATTGTCAAGAACCCAGTGACAGACATCGTCACGCCCATATTTCAGGGATAGAGAATGAGGCATAGGAAGATGACAAATCTTACCAGGATTGAAGAGACAATGAGAGGTGAAGTTATGATTTGCACCTGGGTTGGTGTGGTGATTTCAATGTCAATGCTTTCCAGGGGCTCATGAGTTTGAATACTTGATTCCCCCCTCCCCACCCCAGCTGGAGGATGTTTAGAAGGTAGAGCCTTGCTGAAGGAAGTGTGTCACTGTGGGCAGACCTTGAGGTGGTGGTGTAGGTCCTGTTGGCCCTGTCTCCTCCCTGCTGATGGGATGATGTGATGAGCTGGCTCCTGCTCCGCGTGCCTTCCCCAACATTAAACTTCCCTTTGAAACTGTAAACTGAATTAAGCCCTTTTCCACAAGTGGCTTCTGGTCAGGGTTTTGTTCACGGCAACAAGAATGTAACCGATACTGTGGCTTTCTCTGGAGTGCCACTGTTTTACACTGCTGTCTTTCATTAGGTTCTGTTACTGGTCTCAGCTAATGATCACATGTCCCTAAGAGGGAGCATTCTAGTTAGTAAACCTGTTTAACTTGACTCGTATTATAATCCCTTATGCCATGCCCGGGTGCGCGTACTGGGACATAGCCGCTGCCACGACCTTCAAATGGCTGAAGGATTCTAGGCATTGAATTTCCAGAGCCCTAAAAGCACTTAGTAAAGAATGGCGTGGACTTAACATTGCAACCCTTGTCCCGGAGCCCGTGCACTCTGTCACCTGAGGAATTAGTGCTTTGAGATTTGAGGTGCCCAGGAGGGGTAAAGGTTCCTCTGTTAGAAGAACTGGGGCTCTCTCGCCTCTATAGGTTGAGCTCTGGTTCCTACTACAATTGGCCACATCACTGTGGGGCTGTAGAATGCTGAGGCTGGAGGGTTCTTCGCAGTGCTGTCTTTCATTCTTGAAAACAAAAAACAAGAACCAAGTTACCTGGATGACACAGACAGGGTGACAATTAGCAGAGCAAATATTGACATAGCTTCTCGTAGTGAATGTCCCTTTTTTCTTGCTGAACAGAAATAGCTCAAAGCAGTACACAGCAGAAAGAGGGTACTTTCTGGAAGGTTTGCATGATCATTAGGAGTGAGTGAGGTTGTAAAGCACTTTATATAGGCAGACCTCTTAGGATATCCCTGAAATCAGCAAAGATGTTAATCCTTGAGGAAGCCCTTTAGAGAAAACATCCAGAATAGCAACTATTGACTTTCAAAGGAAGCTGCAGAATAGCTTGTCGACTTTGCAGTAAAAGCCTGGTGGTCTAGGAAGCTTGTGGTGAATGACACTCAGTTGGCAGAGTATTTTTAAAAAAATATTTATTTAGTTGAGAGATAAGAATGGGTGCGCCAGGGCCTCCAGCCACTGCAAACAAACTCCAGACGCATGTGCCACCTTGTACAGCTGGCTTTTGTGGGTCCTGGGGAATTGAACCAAGGTCCTTTGGCTTTCCAGGCATATGCCTTAATTGCTAAGCCATCTCTGCAGCCCCAGTTGGCAGAGAATTTGAGAGAGAGAGAGAGACCCTGTTGTGGGACTAAAGGGGCTAGAGACAGAAATGCCTCAGAACTGAGCATTGTAGTGTTTGATCACTTGAACAGAAAGTTTCATGCAACCTCAGTGTGTGTGTACGTTGGTTACTCCAGCTGGATTTGAGACAGCTAATGCAGTTGCCTAGGGAAGAATGCCAACATGGAAAAAGATTGCCTGTAATTGAGAAAAGCAATGAGTTCTCTGATTGGTTGCTTTGAAGAGCAGGAGGAAGTGCCTGTCCCTGCTCTCCAGAGAGTTGGATGAACCTGTCGGCAGACTATGGCTCACTTGGACTCCTTGTTCTCTGCTCCAACCCCTCCTAGCTTCGTTCTTCCTTTTGTGTTCAGAACACTTTACTGTGATTGTTCACGTATACCGGTATCTCCTTAGGGAGACCTGAAGTCTTTGAAGGCTTAGGCTGAGCAAAACTGATCACTCTTGCTGGCATCTAGTCAATATGTGACAGAGTAGGGTATCGATAGATGTCAGAGTTGCCAGTTTGGACCAAATCCCAGTTGTTTAGTGTGATGGATGTGTTGGGTGGACTACTTTTCTATTCGGGTTAAAGTACACTTTTGTTGTTATGACTATAGCTTACTATCTCTTTTCCTTCCATTCATTTATTCAGCAAGTAACTGTGTGCCTTCTACGTGCCGGATGTTGTCTGGGGTCTTGGGGGTGCAGTCCAATGGGCCCTGCATTCTGCTTAGGGCAGACAGTGCACCCGGGCAGGTTGTATGTCCAGTAGGATGTGCTACGAAGGAAAACTCAGGGAGGAAGAAAAGGTGGGAACAGAGGAGGGAGGGAAGGGCGTTAGTGATCAAGGAAGGCCTGTCTGGGAGTTTGTGGTGAAGTCTTGAACAAAATGAGGGAAAGAGCCTTGAAAAATGGAAGACAGTCCCTTTTAGGCTGAGAGTTTAAGGGAGCTGGGAGGCGATGGGGCCTGTGGGGCAGAGTGGTGGTCGATCCTGCAGGTTAACCAGGGCTTCCTAAGCCCCGTGAAGGAATCTGGAACCCTCTGGAGAGTTTGAAACATGGGCTCGAACTTAGTTTTTGTTTCATTTTTATTCATTTCCAAGGGGGGGGGGAGAGAGAGAGAGAGAGAGAGAGAGAGAAAGTGTGTGTGTGTGTGTGTGTGTGTGTGTGTGCAGGCAAGCACACGCACATGTGCTGGGGAAGGGGGGGCGTCTAGCCGCTGCAAGCAAACTCCAGATGCATGTGCTACTCAGTACATCTGGCTTTACGTGGGCACTGAGGAACTGAACCCAGGTCTTTGCAGGCAAGTGCCTTAACTGCGGAGTTATCGCCCATCAGATTAGTTTTTCTTCTTTACACACCATATACACAGTGTGTTTACACACACGCACTTCTGTATATGTGTTTGGGAGGAAGTTGCTTGGACTATCATGGTATTAAAGGGGCTGTGTCTGTTGCATGGCACTGATAGACTATCTTTGGAGCATTCTTTTGTCCAGATCTTCCACATGACTGATAGGGAAACTGAGACCTGAAGAAGCCTGGCTGTAGTAGGAACAGGCAGGAATGTAGAACTCAGGTGGGTTTTATTTTATTTTGAAGATTTTCATTCATATTTTTCTTACTCAGCTTCCTTTGTTCGAATATCAAAGGATATTTATACTAAAGTGTGTTTTGGGCTATTCATTAAGAGGAGAAATTCTACATTTAATCTTAGCCAAAAGGCCGAGAAGTGATAAGAAAAGAAACTCTTAATTCTTGCCTATGTAATGACATTTCTATAGCTCACACTATTAGAATAATCAGAAGAATTTATTTTTAGTTCTGACTGGTTTTGGTAGTCTTTCCGCTCTTGGGGTTTTTCAGATTGTTGGGGTTTATCAGGGTCAGAATCCAAAAGAGCAGTTGCGTTCTATTTTGGGGAACAGTGCAGCGGAGTTACTGCTTGTCGGGCTTGTCAGCTGCTGTGTATGGCCGCAGTGACTTGGCTAAGCTTCTCAGCCTGTCTTTTTAAAAATTTATTTTAAATTTATTGTGTTAAAACTTACATGACAAAATCGTACTATTTTGACTATACAGTTGTGTGGCATTAAGTAAATGTGTCGTGGACTCATTACTACCAATCTCCAGAACCTTCCCATTTTTTTTTTCTCCTATGTCCATTAAATCTCCCCCCAGCCTCCAGCGGCTCACCTGATTTTGGGGAAGCAGTGGTGGTGTACTTTCTGTCTGTCCTCGCTGCCTCAGGCAGTATTGCAACTCTTTTTTTTTTTTAATTTTTTGTTTATTTTTAGTTATTTATTTGAGAGTGGCAGAGAGAAAGAGGCAGAGAGAGAGAGAGAGAGAGCGTGTGTGCAAGAGAGAATGGGCGCGCCAGGGCCTCCATCCACTGCAAACGAACTCCAGACACGTGCGCCCCCTTGTGCATCTGGCTAACGTGGATCCTGGGGAATCGAGCCTCGAACCGGGGTCCTTAGGCTTCACAGGCAAGCGCTTAACCGCTAAGCCACCTCTCCAGCCCAGTATTTCAACTCTTGTGTCTGGCATATTTCACTTAACTAGGATGTGAAGTAAGCCTGAGTTAGTATTTCTTTGCCTTTTTTTTTGTTCCTAAATTCATGAATTCATATGAAATATTCCAGACCAGTGTTTTAATCCTCATCTTCCTCCTCCTCTTCATCCTGGTTAATCTGAAAGTAATGCAATGCATAACTCTCTTTGCTGTTAGCAATTACGCCTAACCAATCATGAAGATTATTCTTATTCTTTAAGTAGTGTTTTTTTTTTTTTTTTTGTGAGATCATTCAAATACCTTTTGGAAAAAGGCACTACGGAAGTTAAAGTGATCTGGCTCTTGCTCCTCTTGATGTTTACAACTCCTCCACAGAGGTTCCCAGTTTCTCTGGTCAACCCCTGCACTGAGGTTCCTGGTGTTTCTGTTCACTTGGATTCTCTCTTGGAGGAACTGCTCAAAATTGGCAGCATCCATGATTCCATCTTCTACAGGGTGGGTGCAGTCAAGGGTGAACTTCAAAACCTGCTTTTTTTTTTTTTTTTTTTTTTTGCCTCCCTTCACCACAAGCTTTTTCATAGGCACCATGGTGGCGGCAGAGGCCGAAAGCGTCCTTGCTTTTCAAGGTTGAGTAATACTCTCTATTGTATGTACATATCATGTTTATTCTTTCATCCCTTGACATTTGAGTCCTAGTCCTTGCCTTTACTTTGGAAATATATCCAGAAGTGGAGTGGGTGGGGTATATAATTCTGTGTTTAGTTTTTGAAGGAATTGCCCTATCGCTCCCCATGATGGCTGTACCATTTCACACACATCCTTACCAACAATGTGCAAGTCCTGTTGAAATTACAAGTGTGAACTGCTGAGTTTGGCTTTAAAAAATGATTTCTTAGTAGCCCTTCTTATGGATGTTGTTTTTAAAAAATTTATTTGTATGTACATGTGTGTGTATGTAGGTGCGCAGGAGTCTCTTGCTGCTGCTGCTACAAATGAACACCTGACATTTGTGACACTTTTTGCATCTAGCTTACATGTGTGACTTGGGAATTGAACCTGAGCCAGGAGGCTTTGGAAGCAAGTGCCTTTAACTGCTGAACCATCTTCTTAGTCCTTGGTTGTGGTTTTGATTACATTTCTGTAATGATTAGTGACATTGATTGTTTCACATGTTTATTGAGTACATTTGTGTCTTTGGAGAAATGGCAATTGAAGTTCTTTATTTTTTAATGACACTCTTTCTCTCTGTGTGTGTGTCTATATATTTAATGATATATATATATATATATATTTTTTTTTTTTTTTTTTTTTTGAGGTAGAGTCTCACTGTAGCTCAGGCTGACCTGGAATTCACAATGTAGTCTCAGGGTGGCCTTGAACTCACGGTGATCTCCTACCTCTGCCTCCTCAGTGCTGGGATTAAAGGCATGTGCCACCATGCCCAGCTAATTGGAGTTCTTTATAACCTCTGCATACCAGCGACTAGTTCTTTCCTTTCCATTCACGTCTGGTTTTCTCCATGCTGGTCTTTGCAGAACACTTGTTCTTTGATATTTCCAGATAGAGTGTGGAGTGAGTCCTGCAAGGGAATCACTTCTCACAGAAAACAGGTGTATTTATTCTGTGTTTATACCCAAGGCTCCTCCAAGGTGCTAGGGAGTGAGGGGCTTTCTGATGCATTATCAGGGCAAAATATTTTTTCACTGACTTGACTCCCTGCACTTGTAGGAGGAAAGACAGATGATCTCTAGCCACGCCAGGCAAACAGAGTTAAGAATGAGCACATGGGAAGTGTGTTTTCCCACCTCATACTGTGATTTCACAGTTGCTGACTAGGAATTCTAGGAGCAGGCTTTAGTGAGAGTGGCCAGGAAGCCTGAAGCTGGCCTGTTAGATTAGATAACAGTTACTTTATTTCTTGATGCTTGCAATCTCATCCTGGTTTAACCCTAAATCTGATTTATTTTCATGCTTGGTAGGGAGCACTTGGGATTGTTAGGCTGAGACTAAGCATCATGAGGATAGGGAAGGAATGGGCCGGTCCCACGTCGCTGTCCCTGGGCAGATGGTTGCAGTGTGCTGAGAACACAAGGGGAAAGGGGAGCTGGACTCCAGGACAAGATGACTTATTCCCTGACATGGAATGGGTGCGTTGAAAGTCAACTTTGGAATTTATTCATTCTGCCCTCCCTCCTTTCCTCATCCTCCCCTCTTCCTCCCTGCCTGGTGTCTGCATGAGGCAGAAGACGTCCAGCTTCTGGTGTAATATGTTGAATGATTAGGAAAGGCCTCTGTTTTTTTTTTTTTTTTTTTTTGCCACTATTACTGACTTCTTCACTGGGTCATATCGCCTCAGTTTCTGTCTCTCTAAAACTACATGTTTGTAAAGTCATAGGCTGTGAAATCACAGGTCTGCCACTTCTCAGCCAGGTGGTCTGAGCAAAGTGACTCTTCTAGGCTGTGTGTTCCCTGTTATAAAGTCGTACTAAGTGCCCGTGTCCCGGAGTAATGTTAGGAAGGCCGGTGACATAACCCAAGGGATGCTTATCATGGTGCTTGGTAACGCAGTTGGCAGGGCCCCTGGGGCCGTGGTAATAATACACAGGATGGCACTCTGCTTGCTACCGTGCTTGCATGGCACAGGGGAAGTGCCAAGTAGCATAGGGCTGTCAGCGCAGAGGCACCAGCAGCAGTATTCCTGAGGACTTTTTTTAAAGTGTTGCCTCTCTTGACATTTATTTCAAAAGTTCATGAATGACCTGGGAATGTTGATCCAAATATTCCCAGTCTTAGGGAAGGTGGGGGGCTGTTTTTAAAAAGAATGTTCAGGAACCAACAAGTATCAATATGAATTACTTAATTTTTTTTTATACGTTTGTCTCATCTCTAACATTTTCAACTATTCTTTTGCTTAGAAATTGCCCTTACGATGACAGTAAGAGCCTCAGAGCTCTCTCAGTTTCCCTCTCTCTCTCCATCCTTCCCAACAGCCAGATTCTAAGTAGGCCTGGGATTCTGAAATTACCTTTCTCATTATGGTAACTGAGACTTCAAAGAGTGTTGTTTTCCCAACTTCCTGCTCCAACTAGATCTGAGATCTTAGAATCCCTATCTACTGCTGTGGTCATTGATTAAGCTTTCCTGCTGCTGAGCTGAGAGGAAAACCAACTTCCTCCCAGCCAACAACTATTGACTCAGTCTCACTTCTCCCACCAAAGAGTTCAACAGGGGGTCCACCAGTCTGCCCACCGTCACTCCAGTCAGTCCTCCTTCCCCACACCCCATGCAGCCCCACACAGGATCTTCTCCCAGAGGGCTTAAAAAATCTCTCTCCTATTAGGTGGTGAGTCTCCTTCCACCTTTTTGTTTGCTTCTGCTATGGAGCACCCTTCCCTCTGAACCCTGCCACTTTCTCACTGGTGTAATGGGGTGTTGGGGGTCCAGGAAAGTCCTTGAACCTCAAACCCTGGGTTCATTTCTAATTTTGATCAAAGAATCGAATAAAAAAAGACTGAAGAAGGATAATTATTACTGTATTTATTGAGGGAAGTACAGAGCCAAGGAAAGGTGTCCATGTGGCTAGAGATCCCATGTGTAGGGCCTAGGGAAAAAAACCAAAACCATGGAAAGAAAAGAGAAAAGAAAGTTCAAGGAGCTCTTGCCATGTGGGGAGCTGGAGGGGATAATCTAAATGGAGAGTAAGGACTAGGGGACCCTCCCGGCTGTGCCTGGGCCAAGCAGCTCAGGCCCAGCTGAGGGAAAAACTCACCCACAGCTGGAAGTTTCCAAATGGTCAGAGAGCTTGCCTACTCCTTGCAAAGGTATTTATAACCTTACAGTGGTGGCCTGTCTTTTGGCTTAAGTGAACCAGAGGGACAGCTGCTTGGTTAGGGCTAGGGGCTGTCTCAGGAAGAGGTTAGCTCTGACACCAAGTTCTGTGGGCTGAACTTGACCAACTACCATGTTTAAATCCTATGAAAGACCTCCCTCCCAGCAAGAGTCCTGGTTGGTTGTGGAGAAACAGGTCTAGGGAACTAGGCAAGAGATAAGAGGTCAGATCATCTTTGATTTCTAGCAAGTGCAAAGTTTCCTGCCTCTTTTGCCTTCAGGGGTCCAGTCACCTAACTGTACCCCCTCTGGCATTAAATAAAACTTTGGGCTCAGAAAACTGGTCTGTCTCGGAGTACTCCATCGTGAGCCCTGAACAGTGACCCTGGTGACAGAAGGTACAACATGAAGGCAGAGGGCAAGCACTGTGGGCGCATTGCACAGAAGCACAGCGTCTCCATGTTTGGTGTAACCACTTCTTTCAGATAGGAGCAGCTTTATTAGTGACGCTCATGTGAATTCCCCTGTAAGGTGCAAACTGTTAAGGTGGCTATAGGGCTGGGGAGATGGATTAGTGGTTAAAGTGCTTGCCTGCAAAGCCAGAGGACCCATGTTTGACTCTCCAGATCCCATGTCAGCCAGATGCACAAAGGTGAGGCACGTGCAAGGTTGCACATGCCCACTAGGTGGTGCAAGCGTCTGGAGTTTGGTTGCAGTGGCTGAGCCCTGGCGTGCCAATGCTCTCCCTCTCTCTAACATGAAAAATAAAAAATAAAAAGTGGTTATAACAACAAGGGTAGGAGCTTTGTTTGGAGGGCAAGGGGAGGAACATCTGGAGGTGGGAGGGGAGCCTTGGTTCATGGGTTTGAGATGTGCCCCACAGTAATGAAGAGCATCTTTATTTCTCTTCGTAGCTAGGGTTGAGTACTGCTCAGCAAGGAGGAAGTACTGTGTACTCAGAGCACTTTGGTCTGTTGGTTGAGGAGTAAGGTGTCCTGTAGGGGCTTGGAAGGGGGTTGATAAGAGTCCCAAGTCCCAGTATCTTCCACCTGGTACTTTCTGGTCATAGGCTTGTTGAAAGCCTTCGACTTTTAGTTGCTGCTCATGTCTGTGGGCTTTCCTCTGGTGAGGTTTCTGTTCTTGTGACATAAACCTCCATTTCTTTTAAATATTTTTATTTTTATTTGAGAGATGGGAAGAGACAGAGGTGAGGAGAGGGAGAGAATGAGAATGGGTGCGCCAGGGCCTCCAGCCACTGCAGACGAGCTCTAAACGCATGTGCCACCTTGTGTATCTGGCTTACATGGGTCCCGGGGAATCGAACCTGGGTCCTTTGGCTTTGTAGGCAAGCGCCCTAACCGCTTAGCCATTTGTCCAGCCCTAAACCTCCATTTGTAAGCTGTGAACTCGGGTGTTCTCTCCAGCACAGAGGATCTGAAGGTCACGCAACTCAAAGGAGAGCACAGGTCTCTGGTAACACGAACCTTCTCATTTTCAGTATTCTTCCTCATCCTCTTGTCACTCAAAGCAAAGCTCCTGCCCATACTTCTTCCTGCAGTTTTCTGACCCATGTGAAACAGCAGCTCTTGTACCAGGAATACCTCTTGTGGTGGTTTGAATGTAAAATACCTTTTAGAGCCTCATGTGCTTATCTTTTGTCTCCAGCTGGTGGCAATTTGGGAGAGTTGTGTGGGGCCTCTGAGAGGCGGAGCCTTGCTGGGGGAGGTGTGCCCCTGGGGGTGTACATTGAAGTTTATTAGTCTAGCCCTACTTGGTGTTCATTAGCTCACTCACCCTTGCTGCCTCTTCCCAGGTGAGATGACAAGATGTAATGTCTAGCCTCTCCTCTGCCAGGCTTTTTCCACCATGATGAAACTTCCCCTCAAAACTTTAAGCTGAAATAAACCCTTCCATACGTTGCTTTTGGTTGGGTATTTTTGTCCCAGCAATGAGAAGGTAACATCTCTCCTTGTGTGAAAGGCCCTGTTAATCCCCTTCTTCCCCAGTTAAGGCCAAACTAACCCTGGGGTCTACTAATACTCCTCATGGCTCTAACTTAGCTTTTTGTATTCTAGAGTACAGTCTCTTCACCTCTTTGCTTTGGAAGCTTTTCTGGTGGGGCTAGTCCAGGGCTGAAGAACTGCTTTCTCTTCAGAGCACAGTCTTGAAATGTGGATGATCAGATATAAAGTCATTAAGAAAGATGACAGCAAGTGAAAAGAAAGACTAAAATAAAGAGATTGAAATGGCTCACGTAGGACGGTGTTGCAGTATGCTTTTTTTGTGTGGCTGGCACAAAGCACCTGACCAAAAACAACCATTGGGAGGGAAGTTGTTTGTTTTAGCTTAAAGTCTCAGTGGGGAGGGTGCATGATGGCAGGGGAAACATGGCATAAGCAGAGGCTGGACATTGTCTCTGCCGTGGCAGGTAGAAGCCAGCAGCTGGAGAACAACCCCCAACTCTAGCAAAGGGGAGCTTGGTTGTGACACCCCTAAGCCTGCCCGCAATAACACACCTCCTCCAGCAAGGCTCCACTTCCCAAGTTGCCACCAGTTGAGATGGAAGCGTTCAAAATGCTCTTTGATACCACCACAGACAGCTACCTCTATACACCCACCACTGGTGTGAGCCCCATGCTCTATCCCAGGTTCCCTCCTGAAGGGAGATCCCGCTCTTTCCTGACTTCTGCTTCTGAAGGCAATCACTGAGGCCTAGGGTTCCACACAGTACCACTGGGTTTAGAGAGCTTCGCTTCCAACAGAATGTCATATGGAGATATGGCTTGGTTGTAGATGTCCCCTTAGGAGATGACAGTGGAAGCTGGTTAGAAGAAGGGTCTTTTGGGCTGGAGAGATGGCTTAGCACTTAAGGCGCTTTCCTGTGAAGTCTAAGGACTCACATTTGACTCTCCAGGTCCCACATAAGCCAGACACAAGTGCACATGTGGACAAAGTGTCTCATGTGTCTGGTGTTTGACTGCAAGGGCTGCGGGCCCTGGTGCACCAGTTCTTTCTTTCCCTTTCTCTCAAAAACAAACAAACAATCAGACCAATCTGTTGGTCTTGCCTCAAAAAACAGGGTGGGGGGAGGTCCTTTTCTTGATTTTTTTTTTTTTTTTAAATCTTTTTATAATTTTAAAATATATATTTTATTTCTTTATTTGAGAGAGAGTGTGAGGGAGAGAATGAGCATGCCAGGGCCTCCAGCCACTGCAAATGATCTCCAGATGCATGCACCTCCTTGTACATCTGGCTTACATGGGTCCTGGAGAATTGAACCTGGATCCTTTTGCTTTGCAGGCAAATGCCTTAACCACTAAGCAGTCTCTCCAGCCCTGTTTTTTTTTTTTTTTTTTTTTAATGAGTGAGCAAGAGAGAACTGATGTACCAGGGTCTCTAGCCACTGAAATCAAAATCCAGATAGATGCATGCACCACCGTGTGCGCATGTGCGGCCTTGGGTGTCTGGCTTGCTTGGGACTTGGAGAGTTGAACATGGGTCCGTACGATTTGCAGGCATGCACTTTCACCATTAAGCCATCAGCAGAAGGGTCTTTTCTTGAGCTACCAAAATGCAACAGAATCAGCAAGCCACAGCTCCCAGGCAGCCATGGGGCCATAGTGCAGTGTGCTTTGCTGCTGAGCTGCTATACTTGGTCAGTTAGAGTGAATGCGTTTCCTGCTGAGACTACTTTCAACTTAAAATAGACTTATCAGACTGTAACCTCCTAGGAAGTCTTTTTCTTTTTAACTTTTAAAAAATTTAATTGATTTGAGAGCACGTGTGTGTGTGTGTGTGTGTGTGAGAGAGAGAGAGAGAGAGAGAGAGAGAGAATGGGTGCACCGGGCCTCCATCCACTGCAAAGGAACTCCAGATGCATGTGCCACATTGTGTGTCTGGCTTACTTACGTGGTCTTGGGGAATTAAACTGGGGTCCTTTGGCCTTGCTAGCCTTAACTGCTAAACCATCTCTCCAGTCCTGTTTTTTTTTGTTTTTTTTTTTTAATTCTTCCTGTGAAGTAGTATGGTGTCTAATCATGAACTGTTCCTTCCCTTTCTTCATTTAAAAAGCTGAGTCTTTTCTTTTAGAAACATGTTGCCTTCCTTACAACAAAACCCTGGTGGTTTGATGGTGCACAGTAACTGGTTTGATAGTCAAAGGCATCCTGTTAGTAATAATTCATATCATTAAACTTATGTTGTCCATGGGTACTCTGGCTAATGAAAAATTGTCTGGGGGCTGGGGAGATGGCTTGGTATTTAAAGATGCTTGCATCCAGCATTCACTTGCAGCAGCAAGAAGCCGTGGTGCACCCATACACACACGTGTGTACATGTGCATGTGTGTAAATAATTTATTTTTACTTTTCAAGGTAAGGCCTCATTCTAGCCCTGGCTGACCTGGCACTCACCGTGGAGTCTTGAACTCCAGGTGATCCTACTACCTGTGCCTAGGTGCTGGGATTAAAGGTATGCATGACCATGCCTGGCTGCAAATAAATAAATTTTAACAATTAAAATAAGAGCCTGGGAAGATGGTTTAGTAGTTAGTCACTTACTGCTGGCCTGGATTCAATTCTCTAGCTTCCCACGTAAAGCTAGATATGTGTTCATTTGCAGTGGCAAGAAGCCCTAGTGTGTCCCCTCCCACCACATACATACATAAAAAGTTAAAATAAAACTGTTAGAACTCATGAGAATAGTAACTTAAAGACTGTTTCTAAATTACAAATTAATATTTGGTATTCATTATGGGGTGTTGTTTCCAGCTGAATTTCACAGTAATTATTCTCCATATATATTTTATATGTTCCATATATATGTGTCCTATATGTGAAAACATATTCTCTTACTGGGCTGGAGAGATGGCTTAGCAGATAAGATGTTTGCCTGTGAAGCCTAAGGACCCAGGTTCCATTTTCCAGTACCCATGTAAGCCAGATGCACGTGTGTCTGGAGTTTACATGCAGTGGCTGGAGGCCCTGGCACACTCATTCTCTATCTGCTTCTTTCTCTCTCTTTTAAATAAAGAAATGAGTAAATATTTTTTTAATCTTACAAAGGTAAGGAAGTTCAAACAGTTAACTTTCAGTATTCATTTGCAACTGACAGAAATATGTTAATTGCTTTTCTTGGGTGAATGACTTTTAATCCAGCAGGATTGATAGTTTTAAAATTGATTTCAGTAATTTAAGGATTTGAAAATGTCACTGTTCATGGGTTATAGCATGGAGCTGATTTAAGGTAGACCAATCAAGTCTGGTTTAATAGGTAGATTCATTCAAAATATGACATGGTCAAATTTCTTAGTGGTTAGATGAAGATTTCCTCAAAGCTGCCAGTCCATAATGCTTGGTGATTCTGAGCATCCTGAACCTCAGGTGCTTCTTGGAGATTGGCAAGATCATATGACGTGTCAAGGGGAAGTTAATGTGACCAGTTATGCAGAGTTCTGAAATGTATGAATTAGATAACAAGCTAATATTCACACTGCTTTTCAGAGTCCAGCTAAAGACAAATGGGCTTTTGCCTTTGTATACTCAACCTTCATTCACAAGGAAATCGGAGAAACATAATTTTAAAATTGCTGTAACATTTACTATAGCACATATTTGCCCATTGAATGCATGTTAAGTTTATAAAATCTTGGGCCATATAAATAGTGCACCTGTATAATAATCTGTTTTTTTTTTTTAAGAAGATAGTCCTTTTTTATTTTTAAAGTTTTTATTTATTTGAGAGCGACAGAGAGAAAGAGGCAGACAGAGAGAAAGAATGGGCGCGCCAGGGCTTCCAGCCACTGCAAACGAACTCCAGACGTGTGCACCCCCTTGTGCATCTGGCTAACGTGGGTCCTGGGGAATCGAGCCTCGAACTGGGGTCTTTAGGCTTCATAGGCAAGCGCTTAACTGCTAAGCCATCTCTCCAGCCCAATATTCTGTTTTATTTTTTTTAAAAAAAAACTTTATTTTATTTTATTTGAAAGAGAGAAAGAGGTAGGTAGAGAAAGAGAATGGACATGCCAGGGTCTTCAGCCACTGCAAATGAACTCCAGACACACGTGCCACCTTATGCATCTGACTAATGTGGGTCCTGGGGAATCAAACCTGGCTTTGCAGGCAAATGCCTTAATGCTAAGCCAACTCTCCAGCCCAACACTCTGTTTTTCTATGTAGTGTTCCTCTCTGATCTGCAGGACATGTTCAGTGACCCAATGGATGCTTGAAACCACGGATAGCCCCTACATCTACTGAGTTTTCTTTATAGACACACCTGTCCTCAAGTTTAACTCATATATTAGGCAAAATAAGATTAATATCACTAACTAGTAATAAAATTGAGCAATATATTGAAATACAAGTTATCTAAAATGTTTGACCTGTTTGCTTCTGGAATTTTCAACTTGATATATATATATATATATATTATATATATATATATATTATTTTTTTAATTTTTATTAACATTTTCCATGATTACAAAATATATCCCATGGTAATTCCCTCCCTCCCCACCCCCACACTTTCCCATTTTAAATTCCATTCTCTATCATATTACCTCCCCATTACAATCATTGTAATTACATATATACAATATCAACCTATTAAGTATCCTCCTCCCTTCCTTTCTCTTCCCTTTATGTCTCCTTTTCAACTTACTGGCCTCTGCTACTAAGTATTTTCATTCTCACGCAGAAGCCCAATCATCTGTAGCTAGGATCCACATATGAGGGAGAACATGTGGTACTTGGCTTTCTGGGCCTGGGTTACCACAACTTGATATATTTTTAAAAGTACGTGTGTGTGTGTGTTGGTACACCAGGGTCTCTTGCCACTGCAAGTGAATGGCTTTATGTGGGTGGCTGTGGGTAAGAGGCCTGTTGTATCCTTAAGAGAAGATAAGAGAGTGAAAGAGGAAAGTAGGGAGGGAGAGGAAGGCAAGGTAGACATAGAAAATGCTCTTAAATGAAGCTACTGGAACTTGCATTGTGCAGAGCTGTGTATGGCATTATAGAATTAAAACAAGGGTACCTTGAGGCCCTGGGGGTAGTCTTTGTAAAATAATTTAAAAGACTAGAAAGGTCAGTTTTAAAAAGACCAAACTCACGGGCTATCTAATAAATGGGGACCATCTGTTCTCCCCATGACTGCTTACATAGGCTGTGCCATGGCTTGAGAATGCCTTTCGAATGGCAACGGAGGCCGCAGGTGTGAGGAAGTGCAGGGGAAGGGTGTGGGCCAGCCCGGGCTGCTGCAGTCCTCGTCCTGGTTTTCCTTAGGGGCCAGCAGAACTGTTGCCACTCTAGCCTTGACATTCTGATTGTGACCTATGGGGTATGAGATGAGGGAGGTGGATTGGCTGCCTGCTTTTATTGTGTGTGTGTGTGTGTGTGTGTGTGTGTGTGTGTGTGTGTGTGTGTATGCATGTGTGCACATGCACACATGCACTAGGGTCTCTTACCACTACAAACAAATGCCCATCTAGTTTTCTGTGGATGGCTGGGAAATTGAACCCATCTGGCCAGCAGGCTTTGTAGCCAAGTGCCTTTAAGCACTGAGCAATATCCCTAGCTCCTTCTCCTCATTGTTTATTTATTTATTTTAAATGTTTTATTAGAGAGAGAGAGAGGGCACACCAGGGCCTCCAGCCACTGCAAACAAACTCCAGACATATGCACCACCTTGTGCATATGACTTATATGGGTCCTGGGGAAACAAACCTGGATCCTTAGGCTTCCTAGGCAAGCACCTTAACTGCTAAGCCATCACTCTAATTCCTAATTATTCAGTTTTCTGAGGCAGGGTCTCACTCTACTTACTCTGTAGCCCCAGGCTGGCCTCAAACTCATGGAGATCCACCTACCTCAGATGCCTCAGTCCTGCGATTAAAGGCGTGTGCCACCATGTTTGGTTTGTTAATTTTTTTTTTAATATTTTTTAATTATTTATTTATTTGAGAGCGACAGACACAGAGAGAAAGACACATAGAGGGAGAGAGAGAGAATGGGCGCGCCAGGGCTTCCAGCCTCTGCAAACGAACTCCAGATGCATGCACCCCCTTGTGCATCTGGCTAACGTGGGACCTGGGGAACCGAGCCTCGAACCGGGGTCCTTAGGCTTCACAGGCAAGCGCTTAACCGCTAAGCCATCTCTCCAGCCCTAATTTTTTTTTTTTTTAAGTCTTGGAGTGAAACTAATTTTAGAATTGATGTTTTTGATAATTTATGACTCTCATGAATTGTCTGCATGTTATCTGTTGTTCTGTTTTTGCAAAGTCTTTTGTGAAACCCAGTTTATCCTTCCATGGAGGGGAATCGCACCTAGGGCTTTGCACATTCAAAATTAGAGCTGCTCCATGGAGCTATAACCCCAGCCCCTGTGAACCAACCTAGTGTGGCAAGCCTCACACCTGCAGTCCAGGAGTCATAGGAGCTGCTGAATTTTATTTTCTGGCCAAATTCTGAATTGTTAGTGTGTTGCTGTGTTAATGGTGACTTTCTATAAATGAACGTATCACTTGGAAATTCCCAATTGAACTGTATTGCTAAGTACAGGTCCACAGTTAAAGGCTTTATTTAATTTTTTTGTGTAAAGCGGATATGACTAAAATGCTAATCTGCAACAGTGTTTAACCTACTGACTTGGCAAACTATACCATGTAATCAATTTAGCTCTGGAACCAAGTGGAACTATTTTTGTAGCAGAATGGAGGGAGGGTCCGTTTGTCCCTTCAGGGTGTTTCTGTTTTTTTCCTCTGAGGAGCTCATTAATCTAAGGGCCCACCCTGGGTGACCCAGTGGCCAGAGGCTCTGGTCCCCAGGATGGTGTTAGGTTTTGGCTGCCTTCAGGAAGTAAGGGAAAAGTTGCAAGCCGTGTGAGTGTGGACTTGAAGCCTGCCTTGTTTTTCTCGCTCCCTCTTCTCCAGTGTGTGGAAGGCCGTGCTGGAAACCCAGGCCGGGTGTGGGAGGTGTTGGACCCACCCTTCTTCATCAGAAATGTCAGCACAAACATTGTCTGAGGCATCAGGCATAACATCCATTCAGGAATGAGTATTTGTGGAAATACAAACGAGTTGATTGTGGGAACTTGGGTGATGAAAGCATTTATACCTGGTGATTCCTGTAACACAGGATGGGGCCCATTCTAGTAGAAACCTGACTGTGTGAATGATGGGAAATAGCTTCCAGAGCACTGGTCTGGCCTCAATTTCATTAGCTTTCAAAGTATTTTCAGTCAAGATTAAATTGTCTAAGCTCATAGTGCAATATAGATTTTTACCCACTGGTTTCCTCCTGTAATAGGAGGACTAAGCTGGTTTGCCTAGAATTATGGCATCAGTAGAAAAGGAGAGGGAGGGACTGAGCAGTTTCTAATGCCTGGAATCTGATTTCTGCTCACACAATTACTACAGCGTGTTGTGACAGCACTGAGGCTATCGATAACTGATGGCTTTCACCTCAAAGGGAGTAAGTTTATTTTGGAGCCAAATATGAGTAACTGTGGCCTGGAAACCCGGATTTAGTTTCTCCCAATTTCATGTTACGGCATGTTTTGTGAATTTTTTTTCGGGTGTGTATATGACAGTGTGTGCATGGTGCGTGCGTGTGCATGCATGTGCCCCAGCGTGCGTGTGGCAGTCACAGGACAGCCTTGGGGTGTTGGTGCTTGTCTTCCTTCTCCTTTCAGGCAGGGTCTGTGGTTCACTTCTGCTTTTCACCAGGCTCTGGTGGATTCTCTTGTCTCCATCTCCCTTCTCACCCGTAGGTGTGGCTGGGATTGCACATACTCGCCACGGCACTGGCTTTATTCATAGGTGCCGGGGTTCTGAACTTGGGGACTCGTGCTTGGGTGGCAAGTGCTTTATCCACTGAGCCATCATGAAGCTTTTGTTTTGTTTTTTTTTTTTGAAATAGGGTTTCACTGTAGCCCAAACTGACTAGGAATTCACTATGTAGTCTCAGGGTAGCCTCAAATTCACAGCGATCCTCCTCCCTGTGCCTCCTGAGTGCTGGTATTAAAGGTGTGCGCCACCATGCCCAGCTTCTACGTGTTTGTAAGAGTGAGAGAAAATTAGTGCACCAGGGCCTCCAGCCACTGTAATTGAACTCCAGATGCATGTGCCACCTTGTGCACATGTGTGACCTTGTGTGTGCATCTCCTTGTACGTTTGGCTTACATGGGATCTGGGGAGTTGAACATGGGTCCTTAGGCGTTTGCAGGCAAATGCCTTAACTACTAAGCCATCTCTCTAGCCCCATCATGAAGTTTTTATAGTTAGAGAAAACTCAGCCCCTCATGAAGCTTTTATAGTTCTAGAACAAAAGGTAATAAATCAATAGGTAGGCTAGGACAAAGCAGAAATCTAGGTCTCAGATGCTATCTGATGACATCCCTAGCTTTCGAGTTGCTGGAAGTGAGAGGGTCTGTTCATACCTTCCCAAGGGGTTTAGTTAACAGACACAGGATTTTGGGTCACACACACAAGTGGGTGATCAGTGGCCATTAACGGGGCTAAGATTGCGCAAGGTCACATGGCTGTGGACCTGCCACATCTCTGACCTCCACAGTCACTGAAGTTCTACTGAGTCATTCAGCCTTGTAGGGTGGTTGATGTAGGTGGCCTTGATAGAAAATGAGGGCTTACTGTGTATAGCATGATGGAGGCAAATCACACTCTTTAGTCCTGGAAGACCCCAACAGCTGTGACTGAACAGCGCCCAGCAGTGCATACATACATGTGTGCTGGAGCAGAAACAGCCACTCCTTCCTGTAGATACCAGCCCTATGCGTAAGTGCCAAGAGGAAGCAGAATTAGGAATGGAGTTAGGATGGTAGCGTGGCGGATGGGCCAGGGAGGATGAAGAAAGGTATCTGGACAAGAGTATGCCCAGCCTTGATGCCAGTCATTATTTCTTCCAACATTCAGTTTTTAATGAACAAATATTTCAGCTATTATTACTATGACTTACACACACACACAGATATATATTTTGCTGAATACATTTCAGGTATAAAAATGTCCTTTTCTGTTTATCGCCGACAGTTTTGCTGGGCACTGCCATGTGCTTGCTTCAGCCTGCTTTCTAAAAATCACGTTGCATTTAGTGTCTGTGTGCTTGTCTAAGTGCCTTAAAATTTGACTGTGCCCTGTTTCTCTTTTAAGTTTTGCCTCCCTTACCTGGTTGCAAGTAGCTGGTACTTTACATCCTCTTCTGTTCTCCCTTTGTTGTACCTAATACAGGGACAAAACCCAAAGAAGACCCCACTGAGAAAGACCCCACAGTCCTGACGGCATGCCAGAGTAAAGCAAAGGTTCCCTGACTTCCAACCTCATTCCAGGTTCTCTCTGATCTCGTAGCTCATCAATGAGCACGTCCCCTGGAGGCAGCTTTTAGAACATCCTGAGTAAACTGACACTTCCGGTCTCCTCCTCCAGCATGCTGGGGATGAGAATGGAGCTGTGCCAGAAGGGACACAAGCTCGTTCATGTCGTTCCTAAGTCTGCGAGGAACCATGCATTGATGCACGAATTGTAACAAATCAGTTTCTTTCCTTGGAGATTTTTCTTTTTTCTCCAAAGTGCTCCAAAGTTTGTCCAGCACCACTTTTGGACCCCTCCAGAACCATGGTACATAAAGCAGGTGTAATAGTTTACCTTCTTGTCGCTGGGACAAAACACCTGACCAAAGCAGCTTTTGGAAGGAAAAGGTTTGTTTCTGGCTTACAGTTTTGAGGACAGTTTTCATCATGGTGGGGAAAGCATGGCAGCTGGGTGAGATCTCTCTCTCCACAGCAGCAGGGAGGAAGTACAGTAAGTTGGCCAGTGTAGCAAGTGGGGCTGGGCTTAGCACCCCAAGGCCACCCCTTGTGGGGTGGGGATCAAGTATGAGGCTGAATCACAGACACATGAGGCTATTGGGGGACATTTTTCACTTCAGACCATTTACAGCAGGCCAAGAGCTTCCTTTGTTCTGCTTTCTTTCTTTTTATTTTTTAAATTTGTTTATTTGAAAGTGACAGAGAGAAAGAGGCAGGTAGAGAGAGAGAATAGGTGTGCCAGGGCCGCCAGCCACTGCAAATGAACTCCAGATGTGAGCGCCCCCTTGTGCATCTGGCTAACGTGGGTCCTGGAGAATCGAGCCTGGAACCGGGGTCCTTAGGCTTCACAGGCAAGCGCTTAACTGCTAAGCCATCTCTCCAGCCTTTGTTCTGCTTTCTGTTGTCATAGACCTAATTTGTTTCCTGAGATCCGGGATGTTTTCACACTAGTTGAAAGAGGAGCAGCATTACATAACAGTAGTACATTCTTTTTTGGTTACTTTTATTTATTTATTTGAGAGCGACAGACAGAGGGAGAAAGAGGCAGATAGAGAGAATGGTCATTCCAGGGCCTCCAGCCACTGCAAACGAACTCCAGACGCGTGCGCCCCCATGTGCATCTGGCTAACGTGGGTCCTGGGGAATCAAGCCTCAAACCAGGGTCCTTAGGCTTCACAGGCAAGCACTTAACCACTAAGCCATCTCTCCAGCCCAGTTGTACATTCTTTAGATAACTTTTCTGGTTCCTACAGCTTCTACGGATGGTCTGCCATGTCTACGTTATGTCATTTTGGGGATTCTGTGCTCGCTTGATAGGGAGCAGCTCTACTAACCTGACATTGAAAATGCAGATGGATGAAGGCCAGCTGAGGCAAAGCAGTCTTGTGAGATGTGACAGAGTAATTCCCCACCATCCACTCACACAAGTGTTTCCTGACAGCCAAGCATTATCAGTTTCACTTTGAAAAAAAAATCAGCACTGTGTTTTGCAGAAAGGTTCATAAATTCCAAGAAACTAATTATGTTTTGTTGCTGGTATTACTAGGATCCTGATGAGCCTCTTTCTATTTCTGGGGTAACTGTTGGAAAAGGGAATCTACCATAACATGGACGAGTGTGTCCTGGTAATTAGAAATTACTGAGAAAGCAATAATGATATTTTATCACTAAAGGAATTTTCTACCACCTGGTTATTCTGAAATGAGCATGATAGAGTTCAATTTAAAAATCAAAGGAGGTAATTAAATTGCTTCTTTATTTTTATGTAAATCTCTTATGGAAAGGGAAGGAATGAAGCGCAAAAGAATATGAACTTGATTGTATTTGAGACTTTCCTTTTGATGAGGCTCTTCTGAGATTAAAAAAAATAATCCACAGTATTTGTATAGGCTGTGGAGAAATTTAAAAAAAAAAATCATCCACAGAACTAATACACTATACCACTAGAGTACTAGACAAGAGACAGGATTGCTGGCTCTCATTTGAGTGCTGACCATCTGCCTAGTTTAATAAGGAGATTGAGAAGGAGCAGTTAAATAACTTGCCCAACAACACGAATGCTAGAGCCTCACATAACCAAATTTACATCTCCCTTTTGGTGTAAGACAAAAAAAGATAAACTACAATAAGCTGAAGCTAAAATTCTCTAGTGTTTAATGCAGAACATTGAGGAAAGTGACTTGGTAAGTCAGTCAGGCTTGGTGGATTCCAGGTACGTTCTCACTTGGATTTCTGTTGAGACTGTTACTAACAATTTGTTGGTTTAGGAAATTAAGTGTGAAAACTGCATTCATTGTGAGCAGACCAAGGTGTTTCGTTGGTCACTTTGATTTTGCTCCATATCTTTTGTTTCTGATTTCACACCAGGAAACTTCACTCAAGAAGGATGAATGAACTTGAGAAATGGTTTTCTCCTCCCTCCCCATCTCATTTCGTGACACTGGGGATTGGATGTGGGACCTCACACATGCAAGGCAGATGCTATAGTACTGAGCTATATCTCTGTCCTTTCTCTCCTGTTCTTTTAACTCCCCTTTCCTTTCCACTCCCTTGCTCCCTCTTTTTTAAAAAAAATATTTATTTGGGCTGGAGAGAGGGCTTAGTGGTAAAGCACTTGCCTGTGAAGCCTAAGGACCCCAGTTTGAGGCTCGATTCCCCAGGACCCATGTTAGCCAGATGCACATATATCTGGAGTTCGTTTGCAGTGGCTTGAGGCCCTGGCATGCCCATTCTCTCTATCTGCCTTTCTCTGTCAGTCGCTCTCAAATAAATAAATGAAAAATGAACAAAAAAATTTTTAAAAAGTATTTATTATGAAAGAGAGAGAGAGAGAGAGAGAGAGAGAGAGAGGCAGATAGAGAGACATGTAGACATGGACATGCTAAGGCCTCTAGCCACTGCAGATGAACTCCAAATATATGTCCCACTTTGTACATCTGGCTTACGTGGGTACTGGGGAATTGAACCTGGGTCCTTAGGCTTTGCACGCAAACAACTTAACCACTGAGCTCTCTCCAGCCCCACTCCTCCTTTACTCATTTTTTGTATACATTTTCACTTATTTATTTGAGAAAGAGAATGGGTGCACCAGGGCCTCCAGTCACTGCAAATGAACTCCAGATGCATGTGTCTCCTTGTGCATCTGGCTTACTGTGGGCCCTTTGGCTTCACAGGCAAATGCCTTAACTGCTAAACCATCTCTCCAGCCCTTTTGTACTCATTTTGAAACAGGATCTAACTAAGTTCACCAGGCTGGCCTTAAAACTACTCTGTAGCACAAGTTAGTGTTACAACTTGCAGTTCACCTGCCTCAGTTTCCTGAGTGCCGGAATTACAGGAGTATACTGTCATGCCCAGCTTTTTTTTCTTAGCTTTCTATGCAAGGTCTTGTTGCCACATTCTTCACCTCATCTGGTAAGCTGAAAAGTTACATTGGGCTTTGCGTCAGAATGTTTCTTTCTTTCTCTTTTCTTTTCTTTTTTGAGGTGGGGTCTCACTCTAGCTCAGGCTGACCTGGAATTCACTATGTAGTCTCAGGGTGGCCTTGAACTCATGGCAGTCCTCCTACCTCTGCCTCCCGTGTTGGGATTAAAGGCGTGCGCCACCACGCCTGGCTACCTTTTTTTTTTTTTTAAAAAACAAACAAGTTTTATTGACAACTTTTGTAAACATAAACAGTACACCATGATCATAACCCCCTCCCATCACCTCTCCCTACATTCTCCCTCCCCTGAATCCCTTCTTCTTTCTAAGTCTCTTCCATTTTGATGTCATTATTTTTTTTCCTCCTATGATGCAGGTCTTGTGTAGATACTGGGTAGCCACTGTGAGATCATGAATGTCAAGGGTACTTTGTGTCTGGATGACAGTACTGTTAGCACTGCCCCCCCCCCCCTTTAGCTCTTAAAATTTTTCTGCCACCTGTTTCACAATGGCCCTGAGGCTTGGAGGCTGTTTCACACCGTTTTGAGGCAGAGTCTTGTTCACCACTGCACATACCAGGCTAACTGGCTGGTGAGCTTTGGGATTGCTCCTGGTTCTGCCTCCCTCTTCTACATAGGCTACGTGTGGCGCTTTACTTGGGCTCTGAGCATCTGCTCATCAGGCTTGTGCAGCAAATGCTCCTCATTGATGTGTTCACCCAGCCCCTGTTACTGACTCTGAGAACTATTAGGTGGTTTTTTCCTTTGGCATGTGTATGTGTGTTTGGTATGTGCATACATGCACACTTTATGCATATGGACATGTGTGCGCATGCATATCAAGGCCAGAGCTTGATGTCAGTTTTTTTCCTCGATCTCTCTTAACTTCTCATGATCTTTCACTGGAACCCAGAGCTCGCAGATTCGGCCAGTTTACTAACGAGATGGCTTGTGGTTGGGATTTTCTGTCTGCCTCCTGAGCTCCAGGGTTCCAGGTGGACTGCTGTGCCCACCTGGCATTCATGTGGGTGCTGGAGATGCAAACTCCTGCCCTCTTGCATGCACAGCCAGGGTTCTGTCCACACAGTCACCTCTCCAGCCACAAAGAGCCATTGCATTTGTGACCACTTAGGTTTAGGGGAAGGATAGAGACTGCCAAAGGAGGAGTCTTTGTCTTGTTTTCTCTTAAGTCATGAAAACATTTTCTCTTGTGCCTGGATCTGGTTCCTTCAGGTGCCTCTTACTTAATATCTAAACTCTGTTGTGAACGAAAGTAAGTCACACAGCGCAGCTCTTCCCTTGGAACGCGCTCGGAGGCGCACTTCCTATTGCGAGGCTAACCAGTAAGCTGTTATGTCATAGATGTTTCAGAGCTTCGGCCGTGTTCTTGTCCCTTAGAGAAAAATCTGTGGTCTTGCTTTGGCCTTGGACTGAGCATTCCATTCTGTTGCCTCATCACCAGATGAAGCCAGGCAATGTGAGGAATAAGAGCCATTTGTCAGTGGGGTGTCCTTGCAAACCTTCTAGCCCGGTCTTCACTGCCATTTTGCCTCTCCTGATTGTTGCGCTGACATTTCCATCCACGAAAATTACCCAGGACAGCTGAACCAGATCAATTAGTCCCTTTCTTAAGAAATAGAAAACCATTGACATTTTGGCAGGGCTAAACTCATTAACAGTATTAGCTAGGAGTCCTGCTTTTTAGCAGGCTCCATCCTGCGCATGCCAGAGTGTAGGTTGGGGAAGATAAAGACCTCACTGCTCCTAATTAGCAAGTGTAATAAATGGCAAACAGTTTGTGGGAGTCCCTGAATACCATTAATCAGATTTAGAAAGCGACCACAATTTAATCATTGTTTCCGTGTGACTGTGGAAGAAAAGAAACCACATTATTCTAGGGGTAGAAGTGCTTTTTCAATGTGTTATTTATCAATAGCTAAAGTTAAGAATCTAACCATTCCTTTAAAAACATTTTTATTTGTGTATGTATGCATGCATGCATGCCTGTTTATGCCAAGGTCTCTGGCTGCTGCAAATGAGTGTCCAACTGTATGTGAGTGGCTAGAGAATTGAACCCAGACCATGAGGCTTTGCAAGCAAGCACCTTTAATCCATGAGCTACCTATCCAGCTCCCTAACCATTATTTTTTTAAAAATATTTTATTATTTATTTATTTGACAGAGAAAGAGGGAGAGAAAGAGAGAGAATTGGCATACCAGGGCCTCCAGCCACTGCAAATAAACTGGGTCCTTGGGCTTTGCTGCTAAGTACTTTAATTGCTAAGCCATCTCTCTAGCCCCAAACCAGTTCTTTTTCAGCAGTTTTTATGAAATGTTATGTATAAAGATAAAACTTAGGTTAAATTGCTTTATTGAGATTCAATTCCTATCTGGTATAGTTAACCTATCTAAAGTTTGCAATTCAGTGATTGTCCCTTTGTTTTCCTATGTCCCCAGGGTGGCACAACTCTCACCACACAATCTCAGGTGAGAGTATTTTCATCATCTCCCAAAGAAGCCCCACGAGCACCGTTCCCTCTGTTCTCTGTTCTTCCTGTGAGAACGGGTTTGCCTGTTCTGAACAGTGCGGATGGTCAGCTTCTATGTCCACGGGTTCCACAAGTGTGGACTCGACCAGTCATAGGTCAAAAATACTCAAAAAAAGGACTGGGCGATGGCTCCTGGTTGAAGTTACTTTCTTATAAATCTTGTCCTCTGTTCAATTTCCAAGTACCTACATAAGCCAGATAGCCAGATGCCCAAATTGGTACATACATCTTGAGTTTATAGCGGCAATATAGTCCCTGGTGTACCCATTCTCCCCCTCTTTCTCTCTCTCTGCTTACAAATAAATAAAAATATTTTAAAGAAAAAAATATTCAGAAAATTGCATCTGTAGTAAATATGTATGGACCTTTTCTTGTCACTATTTTTGAACTGAGATTTTTTTATTTTATTTATTTGACAGGAAAAGGGGGTTGGTAGAGGGACACAGAGAGAGAATGGGTGCTCCAGGGCCTCCAGCTACTGCAAAGGAACTCCAGATGCATGTGCCACCTTGTGCATCTGGCTAATGTGTATCCTGGGGAATCAATCCTGGGTCCTTTGGCTTTGCAGGCAAATGCCTTAACCGCTAACTCCAGCCCTCTTGTCACTTCTCAACAATAAAGGACAATTGTTTATTTAGCAGGTACATGGTATCATATGTAATATAGAGATGATTTAAAAGTACATAGAAGTTATTCATGGTATATGTGAAATACCACACCATTTTATTTTATAGTATGGGGGGGGGCGGCATTGCACATGAATGTGCAGATGTGTTTGCAGATGTGCAGAGGTCGGAGGGTTTTCTTCCTCTGTCACCCACCCATGTATTTCCTTAAGACCAAGTCTCTGTGAATGTGAGAATCCCCAGCGGGTCTTTGATCTCTGCTCCCCACAGGACTAGGGTTATAGATGTGTGTGGCTACGCCCAGCTGTTTACATGGGTCTTGGGGAATGGCGCTCAGTCGTTAGCCTTCATGGGACCTCACGCTTTTGGAAAGAGCTCTTACCTATTGACCCATCTCCCCTGCTGAAGAGCATTTTGTGAGACTCTAGGGCAACTGGGATGCATGACCTTGGGTGGCTGCTTTCTTTCTCTTCGTATGTTTTCAAGTTTTATCCCTGTTTTAGTATGTCTGAGTATGTACCTGGGTCCCTCTTACAGCATGTCTGAATATGTAGCTGGGTTTTGATTTAGCACCAGGCAGCTGGGAGAGGCTGGCCCAGCACCCATCAGCTCAGAAGTGGAGTGGCTGCCTTCCCTATCCAACGGGAATGAGCTGCTGCACTCATTACCTTGTTATGGTGAAGATCAGCTCGTGGATACAAACATGCACTGACTTGTTTATAAACTTGTCAGTTTTATAACGTTTTCCTAAAGAGAAGACAAGTTCTTGGGGCGATAGAGTATGGGCATAGCCACATTTGCACTGGTGGGGACACATGAGTTAGTTGCCAGCCTGAAGAGCCTCTTAGAAAGTCATGTTCGTTGTCAGTGGCCAATTAATTATGTAGAGGAGAGGAGATTCTCCAGGGTAGAGTTTAAAGACAGGCAAGCAGAGGACTCAGCTCTGCTGTAGCTCTGCTTAGTAAGAATGTAGCTAGAAGAAGGGAGGAGAGAGAAGTAAAGAGAGAGAGAAAGACAGAGAGAGTTAGACAGACACATCTATACACACACCCTTGGCTATACTGGGGAGCCAGAACCTGTTCTGCTGAAATGGTTTAGTAATGTGATCATTGCTAAGTTCTCTTAATTAGCTAACTGTTGGCCAAGTCATGTCTGTGCAAGAGCCTGTGACCCAATTTGTTACTGGCCCAAGGCCACATGCTGCTAACTGGTCAGTAACTTAGACTCTTGTATCAAAAACTCAAAACAAGGGCTGGAGGGATGGCTTAGCTGTTAAGGCATTTGCCTACAAAGCCAAAGGACCCAGGTTCGACTCCCCAGGGCCCATGTTAGCCATGCACAAGGGGATGCATGCGTCTGGAGTTCATTTGCAGTGGCTGGAGGCCCTGATGCTCCCATTCTCTCTCCCTCTTTCTCTGTCAAATAAATAAATAAAAATAAAATACATAAAAAAAACCACAAAACAAAATAATAACAACAACAAAAACCCAAACCAAACAAAACAAGGCACTGTGGCTTTGCAATGTGTTCTCAATACAGGCATTCCATGAGCCAGTCTCTTCCTGCGGTAGGTTTTCTGGCTCCCCATGGCCCTGCCTTGCTGGGACACTGATGGTCACCTCATATGCAACAAGGTGTGCCTTTAAAAGTAAGCAGAGGGGCTGCCCATTTGCTAATCATCCCTTCTAAATGTGCATAATCAAAACCAGAAGGAAGAGGTTGGGAATTTCCCAGGCACTGCCTGGCTACATTGGTAAGAAGCTGTGCTGAGTTGTGTAAGACGTATGTATGAGGTGTAACTGACTGTTGCTGAATAATAGGAGAGTCCCGCTTTGGGAGGGTGAGACTACTCGGGAATCCTTTTCTCACTAAGCTTATTTTTCAGAAGTGATGGTGACTCTTGAGTGGAGGTTGGAGTGGGGTGTGGGTGTGGGTGCGCGTGCATGCACATATGCTTTCATTCATGCAAAGAAAAAAAAAAAGGACACGTAGACTGAAGATAGAAGGTAACCCGAGCTAAGACCAAAAAGTGTATACATTTTTGAAAGCACCATAAGGAAATAGGCATCCGTCTTCCGCAGAGCTTGGCACGAGACCAGGGACTCCAGTGAAGGCTGAAATGAGACACCCGGGATGGTTGCGGACTTGGAAGAGACTTGCTGCCTCTCTAAGTCCATGCAGGCTCCCTACTGGCATGAAGGCAGGTGGAGTGGACACTTAGAGCATTGTCTCCTTACATCTCCCTGTATTCATTTTTCTGGGTGGTGCCTTGTTCTCCATTTTCACTGGTAGGCTTGGATCGGTGAACTTGATTTGTCTCCTGAATATTTGAAAACTGGGTGATTCCATTACAAACCTGTCTCTGAAATGTGGGGTGTGTGTGTGGGGTGGCGAGGCTAAAATCCCTGGTGGCCTATGATCTAGGGAACTTGCTCTGCAGAGAGGAAAGATGAAGAGAAGGGTCACATGTGCTCTGATCTTCATTGACCCCTGAGAACAAACAGAAGAGAGAAGGAAGCATGTTTTCTTTCTTTTTTTTTTTTTTTTTGCTTAAACTGTCTCAAGTGGCTATGGAAAATTGAAAAGGTGCCCAATGTACTAGCAAAAAGAAGGCTGTGACTTTTTAGGCCTGCTCCAAAGACCTAATAGGAGATAGTGGTTTTAAAAAAATATTCTTTATTTGCAAGCAGGGAGAGAGAGAGAGAAAATGAATGAGGGAATAAGAATAAATGGGCACACCAGGGCCTTTTGCCCTCTGCGAAGGAACTCCAGATACATGCACCACATTGTGCATCTGGCTTTACATGGATACTGGAGAATCAAATCTGGGCTGGCCATATTTGCACACAGCACCTTTAACGCTAAGCTGTCTCTCCAGCCCACTAGACAGTGGTGTAGCATATAAATATGGGCTGAATTGCTGAGATGTTATTGTGATGGGGGCTTGAGAAAGTGGGGGCATTAAGGTGGGGTCAGGCCATGACCTGTGACCACGTCATCACCTTGTTGCAAACTAGAAAGGAAATCATTTGTCAAAGATGTTGTGTTGGGCCAGGGTAAAATAGCATTGCTGCTTGTCAGTTATGTTACCTGTCTTTAGGATTCATTCTATGGGTCTTTCAATACTCAGAGTGTAAGATGTGGGCCCAGAGTAGGGTCAGGCAGGAAGTTTTTTCTGTTAAGGGTCACATAGTAAATATTTTCACTTTGCTGGCCATGTGGTCTCTCACAACTATGCTACTCTGATAATGTAGGTTAAGTACCGTCACAGAAATACATGGATAGCTGTATTGTGATACAACTGTATTACAGACAATATTTGAATTTTATATAGTGATTTTTTTTTTTTAAAGCAGAGTCTCGCTCTAGTCCAAGCTGACTTAGAACTTTGTAGTCCAGGCTGGCCTCTAACACATGGCAGTCCTCCTACCTGAACTTCTTGAGTGCTGAGGTTAAAGGCGTGTACCACAATACCCAGCCTAAAAATATCTTTTTTATTTATTTGCAAGGAGAGAAAGACGGAGGGAGAGAGGGAGAAAGAGAATGGGCATGCTAGGGCCTCTTACCACTACAAACTAATTCCAGATGTGTCACTTTGTGCATTTGGCTTTACATGGGTATTAGGCAATCCAACCCAGGCTTGTAGGCTTTGAAAGCAAGCGCCTTTAACCACTGAGCTATCTCTCTAGTCCTCTTGAGTTTTTGCTTTTGCTTTTGTTTTTCAAGGTAGGGTCTCCCTTTAGCTCAGGCTGACCTGGAATTCACTATGTAGTCTCAGGGTGGCCTTGAACTCACAGCAGTCTACCTACCTCTGCTTCCTTAGTGCTGGGATTAAAGGCATGTGGCCCCATGACTGACCCCTTTTGGTTTTTTAAAAATAGTTGTATGTGTTTATGAGCATATATGGAATGCCAGGGTCTCTTGCCACTGCTAACAAACACCAGACACATGTGCCACTTTTTGTGTCTGGCTTTATGCGAGTGCTGAGGAATTGAATGTGGGCCAGTAGGCTTTGTAAGCAAATACTTTTAATTGCTGAGCCATATCTCTAGCACTCTGATTTTTTTCCTTGATCTGTTGTTTTTTGAAAAAATTTTGTGTTTTTATTATTGACAACTTCCATAATTATAGAAAATAAACCATGGTAATTCTCCCACTTTCCCCTTCACAACTCCACTCTCCATCACATCCCCTCCCCCTTTCAATCAGTCTCTGTTTTTAAATTTTTATTTATTTATTTGACAGAAAGAGGGAGGAAGGGAGGGGAGAGAGAGAGAGGAAGAATGAGAATATGAATGGGCATGCCAGGGCCTCCAGCCATTGCAAACAAACTCCAGACACGTGTGCCCCTTGTGCATCTGTCTAATATGGGTCCTGGGGAATCAAACCTGGGTCCACTGGCTTTGCAGGCAAACGCCTTAACCACTAAGCCATCCCTCCAGCCCAGTCTCTCTCTCTCTCTTTTTAAAAATTTATTTATTTTTATTTTTTTGAGGTAGGGTTTCACTTTGGCCCAGGATGACCTAGAAATCACTATGTAATCTCAGGGTGGTCTTGAACTCACATTGATCCTCCTATCTCTGCCTCCCAAGTGCTGAGATTAAAGGTGTGCGCCACCACGCCTGGTAGTCTTTTATCTTAATGTCATGATCTTTTCCTCCTGTTATGATGTTCTTATGTAGGTCGTGTCAGTCACTGTGAGGTCATGGATATCCAGGCCATCTTGTGTCTTGAAGAGTGCATTGTAAGGAGTCCTACCCTTTCTTTGGCCCTTACATTCTTTCCACCACCTCTCTGCAATGGACCCTGAGCCTTGGAAAGTGTGATAGTTGTTTCAGTGCTGAGCACTCCTCTATCACTTCTTCTCAGCACTGCGGTGGTGGTGCCTTTTGAGTCATCTCAGAGGTCACCCCCATCTGAAAGGAGAAGCTTCTCTAACCAAAAGTGAGAGTAGCATTGATACATGGGTATGAACATTAAGAGGAGTGCTTACTAGGCAATTTGGTGAGAATAATATGTACATTTAGCCAGACATCAGCAGACATTACACCCTTAGGGCTCATGACTTGCCCCATCATAGGTTTTCAGTATCAGGCATGTATTCCTTCCCATGGAGCAAGCCTCCAGTCCAATTAGAGAGCAGTTGGTTTCCCCCATAACAGACATGCCACTATTGCACCCGTTGGCTCATTTGACCTGGCTGGCCCAATTTAAGGCTTGCAGTGTGCACTGTTTATCTCCACTGATGACTTCTCTCCCATGGAGCTGCATGCAGTGTAGCTTTTTCCAGCTTTCTGTCAGTTGGTCTACAGGAAGATTTTCAGCTCAGCTCCAGCAAGATTTCTCAGAACCTTGCAGTTCAAGCATGTGGAGTCTTCAGCAGTAGGGTCTTACCATCTATTCCTGGCGGGGAAAACCAAGAGCCTTGGCAATGGCCTGCAATGTTTTGGGGGTATCAGCGACCTTCCTGGCCAACAACTCACCGGAAGGTATCCCATCCTGGGCGCTGAAAATTTTCTAGTAACAATCTATGGCTTCTGGGTGTGCCACTGTCCAAAAAAATAGGTTTCCATATGACTTATTCATACCCTCTTAGATGATTTTGATTGACTCTCCCTCCACCCCTTCTTTACTCAATCTCTTCTTCTGACCTCATTTAGGCCTTTCCAACCCCAGTAATCTGTTGTTTTACTTACATGTATACAATACCATCCCCTAAGTCCTCCCCTCTCCTCCCTCCTTTGTAGCCCCCTTCTAGCTTATTGGCCTCTGCTACTGAGTTTTATTCCAACTCACATACAAGTCCAAACATTTTGTAGCTAGGACCCACCTAAGAGAGAACATGCAGTACTTGGCTTTCTGGGCCTCACTAAATATAATCTGGGTTACCTCATTAAGTATAATCCTTTCCAGGCCCATCTACTTCCCTGCAAATTTCATTTTTCTTTACTGCTGAATAGAACTCCACTGTAGAAAAGTACCACATCTTCATTACCCACCCATCAGTTGAGGGACATGTAGGCTGGTTCCATTTCCTTGCTATTGTGAATAGAGTGACAATAAACATGGGTTTAGCACTCCCGATTTATTTTACACCCTGAGTTTTACAAATATCTTTGTGTGGGGAAAGAGAGATGGGGGGATGGGTACATGCCAGGGCCTCCTGTCAATGCACACAGTCTCCAGATGCATGCATCAGTTTGTGGGCCTGTGTACTGGGGAACTGAACTTCAGCAGTCAGACTTTGCAAGCCAAGCAAGTGGTTTTAACTGCCAAGCTTCGCTCCAGCTACCCCCCGCCCTCTTTTTTATTGTTTTTTTTGAGGTGGGCCTCTCTCTAGCTCAGGCTGACCTGGAATTCACTATGTAGTCCCAGGGTGTCCTTGAACTCTCAGCGATCCTTTTACTTCTTCTTCCCGAGTGCTAGGATTAAAGGCGTGTGCCACATGCCTGGCTTGATTTTTTTTTTTTTTTAATCTATTAAAAATATGAAGCCTAGGCTGGAGAGATGGCTTGGCTGTTAAGGCACTTGCCTGCTAGGCCAAAGGACCTGGCTTCCCTAATACCATGTAAAACCAGATGCACAAGGGGGTGCATGTGCCTGGAGTTAGTTTGCAGTGGCTAGAGGCCCTGGAACTCACATTCTCTATCTGCCTCTCTCTCTCTTAAGATAAAATGTTTAAAAGAAAAAAGTGAAGCCAGGAGCACTGGCACATGCCTTTAATCCCAGCACTCGGGAGGCAGAGGTAGTAGGATCACTGTGAGTTTGAGGCCACCCTGAGACTCCATAGTGAATTCCAGGTCAGCCTGAGCTAGAGTGAGACCCTACGTCGAAACCCCCCCCCCCAAAAAAATTATTTATACACACACACACACACACACACACACACACACACACACATACATGAAGGAAAAAGTGAAGCTCCTTCCTAGCTTGCTTGTATGTGGCAGTTGGGTTTGGCCTACAGGCTGTAGTTGGCAGATTCCTCATGTATCACATGGAAGTAAAGGACCATATGCTTTTATGATGGCTGACACGGGTCACTTGAGCTCTCATTGAGTGTTTGTGCTGAAGTTTTCAACCTCTTCATTAACCCCACAGGACCTCTATAAAACAGTTGGCTGGTGTTCTAATTAAACCTTGAGATAGAGGAAAGATTTTCAATGTACAGAGCGGGTACTTAGTGTTTGGCCAGCGACTGAGCCCCTCCACTCACTGTATTAAGGAGGGCGGTCAGATGGCTGTCCTGGGTCTGGCTTTTTTTCATGCAGCCCAGGGATTCACAACAAAGACTCCTCCCAGTGTCTGCATGGGTCAGTACAAGGCCCTCTGTTGTTCCCCAGTAGTACTGCATTCAGAGATGCCCCATAATTTCTTTTTTTGTTCTGTCCATGGGCATTTGAATGGTTTCTGAATGTTTACATTTGGAGGCATCACAAGTCAAGCTTGATATTTATGTATAGGTTTTCATTTCTCTTTGATAAGTACCTAGGAATAAATAATGTGGAAATATAATCAAATGTGAAATATATATGACTTTCAAAAACTCTTTCCCAGCATGAGCAATGGAGGAGGGCTCCTGCCTATACATTCTTGTCAACTCAACGTGATGGCTCAGAAAGCGTTCTAGTGGTACTTTACCTTACAGACTCATCTAAAATGCTGAAAATCATATCTTTGAGGATGACTTGATTTTTATTTTCATAAAGTGCTGAAACAATGGTTCTTGGTCCAGAACATTGCTTTTTTTTTTTTTTTTAAGAAAAAAAATTGGGCTGGAGAGATGGCTTAGCGGTTAAGCGCTTGCCTGTGAAGTCTAAGGACCCCGGTTCGAGGCTCGGTTTCCCAGGTCCCACGTTAGCCAGATGCACAAGGGGGCGCACGCGTCTGGAGTTCGTTTGTAGAGGCTGGAAGCCCTGGCGTGCCCAATCTCTCTCTCTCCCTCTGTCTTTCTCTCTGTGTCTGTCACTCTCAAAAAAAAAAAAAAAAAGAAAGAAAAGAAAAAAAACAGAAAAAAGTTATTTACTTGCAAGCAGAGAGAAAGAGAGGAAGTGGAGACAGATAAAGAAAATGGGCATGCTAGGGCCCCTAGCCACTGCAAATGAACTCCAGATGCATGCGTCCCTTTGTGTATCTAGCTTTATGTGGGTGCTGGGGAACTGAACCAAAATCATTAGGCTTTATAGGCACATGCCTTCACTGCTGAGCCATCTCTCCAGCCCAAACATTGCTATTTTGATGATTAATGCTTATTGTCAACTGGACAAAAATCTAGAGTCATTTAGAAGACAAACTTTTTGAGCATGTCTGGGAGGGAGTTTCTAGATCAAGGTAGAAAGACCCATCCTTCATGTGAATGAAATAATTCCATGGGCTGGGATATCCTTAGCTGCCTTATAGTCTTGCTGCCAAGATTTTCTCACCATGGTGGGCTGCACCTTCACACTGTGAGCCAAAACAAACTTTTCCTTCCTTAAATTGCTTTTATCAGAAATTTTATCACAGCAGTGAGAAATAATGCAGCCTGTACAGTGAGAAATTAATGGACCAGAAACAGGTTCAGTAGGAGGGTCTGTCTCAAGAAAACAAATGGGAAGATACCCCGTGTTCTCCTCTCTCTCAAGGCCCTCCACATGTACATACAACTTCACACACACAGCTGCATGCCCCACACATACTACACAAAGAAAAAAAAAACCTGGGGACTAGTTTCTTTCTAGCCTTTGTCTGCCACTGTGGTAGGAGTCATGGGATAATGACTACAGATTCACATCGGTACTATGAGGCAAAGCCAGATCATGTAACAGGTTTTTATGAAGGGCATCTGTTGAGAGCAGAAAGATGTATGAGTAGGAAAAAAGCATTTCTGAAATTGAATTTTGATAAATGTGTCTTAATTCCAGCCCTTTCACACTGTTAGAGTTCAGTAGCCATGATGGTGGAATTTCTTTTGAACCCTCTGCAAGGTTGACCTGATCAGTCAGAGGTTATGAGCACAGTCCCTGAGTAGAAGGATCAGAACCACCTGAGAACTGGTTAGAAATGCAAATTATTGGGCCCAACTCCAGATCTCTGAATCATGAAATGAGGGTATGGGCTGAGTAGTTTTAATTTTATTTATTTATTTGAAAGAGAGAATAGACGCACCAGGGTCTCCAGCTCCTACAGATGAACTCCAGACACAGGTGTCAACTTGTGCATCTGGCTTACATGGGTCCTAGGAAATTGAACCTTGGTCATTTGGCTTTACAGGCAAGTGTCTTAACCTCTAAGCCATCTCTCCAGCCCCATGATTTTTGATACCAGCCAAAGTTGAGAAAGTTGAGATGTGCCAAGCCCGTGTTTCTTACAACAAAGAAAGGCCTGCAGCTTCACCTTGACTTTCATTATTTCTATAAAAGCCAGCTCTATTATTTTTATTTCTATAAAAACATCTCTGTGTTTTAAGATCACAAGGAGCAATGATGTTGATATTTGAGTATTTGCACCCAAGCACTTAGCAAACAGCTGTTGAGCTTTGATACCATCTTCTTAAAAAATTATTTCTGTGTGTGTATGAGTGCAGATACTTAATGTCTTTAGTGATCACAGCAAACAATTATTTTACTATTCTAGGAAAAAAAAATCAAGTCTAAACCAAAATATACCCATAACAAGAGAGATGATCAACACAGCCCTAGGAGCTACTAGCAAAACCAACTTCAAACAAAACAAAATTTGGGGAAGTGGATTTGTTTCAAACATATGTTACATTTAGTAAAACTTTGGTGATCTGGGGACTAATTTCAGTTGGCTTCTAGAATGTCTAAATATTGGGCTTAAGAAGGAAAGGTGTGCATTCTTGGGACTGGAGAGATGGGCCAGTGGTTAAGGCACTTTACTTGCAAAATCTTTTCTCTTTTTTAAAGTTAAATCTGAACGTACATAGTCCAACACTTGTTGGGATTTCTCATTGGTGTTCATGAGTCTGCAAGTAGAAATTCTCCTAAAGGAATTGTGCCTGCCCTGTGCATAACAGGGTTTTTAAAAAAATTTCTGTTGCTATTGTAAACCACAAAAGCATGGCTATTTTTTAAAAGAAAACATCTTTCTACCTTTTCCCACATGATCTATGCACAAGTTAATAGATCACTTAGAGATCTTCTGCATTTGTTAGTGGAGAGTAAGAAGTATCATTATGTGGTCAGATAATAGCAGTATAGAATCTTGTCCAGGCCCTTAATTTACTGTCAAATTACTCTAAAAGTTTTAACTAGCATAATTAAGTAGAGAAAGCGATAAGATATATTGTTATGTATTATATATGTGTTTGTTTGTTTTTTTTTTTTTCCCTTGGATCACAACATTTAGCAGGAACCTTTACACTTAATTACCTCTTCTAACTCAGGCCAGGTGTAGCCCAGACCAGCTATAAGGCAGAAATTGTAATAGTGTCCCCACAGTCTACAACTGTTTTCCCATCTCATCAAGTCCCTGGGGCTCTTGGCTCCTTGTGTTTATCTTAGCGTACTGACTTAGGTCAGACTTGGGGTTCGCAAGGAGGACCAAGACTTTATTTAACGCGGGGCTGGGAGAGAGGGAAAGACAGAGGAGAGAGAGAGAAAGAATACACAAACGTGGAGCAGGAGATCTGAAAGAGTGAGTGAGGGCCAAGGAGAAGGTTTTGTGGGGAAAGGAGAGACACCGCCCTTTGAGGGAGGGGTCTTGGGTGGTGTGCAGTGACTGGGTGGAGGTGGCCTTCTCTTCCCTTAGAAATATTTTCAGGGCTGGGGAGATGGCTTAGTGGTGAAGGTGTTTGCCTGCAAAGCCAAAGGACCCAGATTCGATTCCCCAGGACCCACGTAAGCCAGATGCACAAGGGGCACATGCATCTGGAGTTGTTTTTTTTTTTACAGTGACTACAGGCCCTGGCGTGCCCACTCTCTCTGTGTCTCTCTCTCTTCTCTCTATGCTTACAAATAAAGAAATAAAAATAAAAATAAATTATTAAAAAAATATTCTCAGTTACCATACCAGGAGGTAGTCCCAGAGTCCCAGGGTTAGCATGGCCAGATGGTAGGGGGGAGGAAGGGGGGGATGTGTAGAGAGCTCTGGGACTTGTAACAACTTTCAAACACTAAAATACAAACAAACAAATAAAAAAACCTGTGTGTGTGTATGGGTACAATAGGCCTCTAGCTGCTGCAAACAAACAGGAGGCATTTGTACCACTGTTTTCATCTGGCTTACATGGGTGGTTTTGAAATGGAACCTGGGCTGGCAGGTTTTTCAGCAGGCTCCTTTAATCGCTGAGCCATCTTCCCAGCCCCAATCCTTTGCATTTCCTAATGTGTTGGTTTCATGGATGTGTTCTGTGCTTCCTAATATCTGACTGCAATTACAGTATTCTCCTCCTGACAGTCTCCTGTTACGCTGCCTGAATCATGCTCTCTTCTCTGGGATGGCTTCTCCTTTTATGTTTGCCTTCCCCTTGTTCCCTCTCTGCTCTTTTCTCAGCCCTGGTGATCTTTGTCTAGTTATCCAGACTCACACAGGTCTGATGTGGCTTTTCCTTCCCTTACACTCGCTCTGCTGCCTGGTCTTGCCTCGGGAGGAGTGTTCTTGAGCGCAAAAATCAAGGGCGTAGTGTGGCAAAGAGCAAGTTTTACTTTAGGGTGTGTCACCATGAAGGAAGCCCCCCTCCCACCTCCCTTTCATGCTGGAAGAAGAGTTTCACACCCAAGGGTGACGACAGACCCTCCTGAACCTGGCTTATTCCTTGGGACAGCAATGACTTCAAGCCAAACCCTTCCACTGCCCTTGAAGGCTAAGGATGAGGAGCCTAAGCCTATGCTGTCTGGGATGGTTTGAAGGTGATGTCCCCCATAGACTCATGGGTTCTGAATGCTTAGTCCCCAGCTGGTGGCAGTTTGGAAGGTGGGGCCTTGCTGGAGGAGGCGTGTGGTTGGGGGTGGGCTTTAGGGTGTCATAGCCAGCTCCTTCTTGCCAGAGCTCAGTTCCTTCTGCTGCTGCTGTTTCCTACCTGCTGTGGCAGACCTGTCACCCACCTTGGGCTCTCCTGTGCTTCCACGGTCATCATGAATCTTCCCCCCAAGACTGTAAGCCAGAATGACCCTTTTCCTCCCAGCAGCTGCTTCTGGCCAGGTGTTTCGTTCCAGCAATGAGAAGATAGCTGTAACACTGTCCTCTTGGAGGTAGCTCAGGTGCCCCCTTCAGTCTGCGTGTTTGCAATCTCAGACCTCTGCCCTTGTCTTCCTCGTACATGTCCCCTGCTCTGATGTGGCTGATTTTTCAATGCGCTCTCATCTCATTTCTGAGAAGTTCTACATTATGTGTGGTCATGTGCTGTGGGTTGTGGTGGGGGTAATGTTTTTGGTTCTTAAACTAGAAACCTTAAGGTATTACATTTGAAAACTACTTCATTTATTATTATTATTGTTGTTGTTGTTTGAGGTAGGGTCTCGCTGTAGCCCAGGCTGACCTGGAATTCATTATGTAATCTCAGGCTGGCCTTGAACTCACAGCATTCCTCCTACCTCTGCCTCCCAAGTGCTCAGATTAAAGGCATGTGCCACCATGCCTGGTTTGCTACTTATGTTTTTGAGAAAGTAATATTCACAGAGCTCAAATATTCAAAAAGTTCAGAAAGAAAGACCTGTAGGGAAAAATAAATCTTCCTTGAACCTGTTATTCTCAGAGCCTCTCCCCCTCCCTAGTGGCCAAAAATGTTTTTCATGAAGGAACTCCCTTCCTCAAAGGGATCTACCCAGCCTGTCTCCTTCCCTGAGCACTGGCCCACACCCCTACAAGCCCCTCTCTCACTGGGCAAGGCTGCCACGCCCCAGGAGCATGGGCAGGAAAGGCCTGGAGCCATTCTTTCAATGCTCTGTTCCTATTCTGCCCTTTTTCTTTAAGCAAGGGGTGTGTTTCTATCTGCTTTCTGTTTCTACATCAGCACCTTTCTCTTTTCTTCCTCTCCATCTCTCACTTCCTTGCTTCTTGGCTCACAGCTGGTTCCCCTGGCCCCGCTGACCCACACTGTTGAGGGTGGTCTCAGAGACCTCTGTCACAGAGCCCAGGCTTCAGGGTTTCCAGTTCCCCTTGAAGAGGCGCTAGCCATGAGCAGCTTCCCCGCACACTTAGAGGGGCTTCGTGAGGGGAATGGGGTGCTGCAGTGGCTCGGTGATGGAGGCGGTGGCTGAGACCCCACGCGGAGCGCCTGGGTGGGCATGAAGGTCCATGGTGCTTGTCCGAGGTGAGGTGGGAGAGGTGAGGGTGTAGTGAAGAGAGCAGGCCTCTGATGTTCTCAGGGGACAAAGGGTGGGATTGCACTTGATTTAACCTGCTAACTTGGCAGAGAACCTGAATGCTTCGATTGTCCCTCAATCAATGAAACCTTAATAATTTTGCCATCTGTGCTTTCTGTTCTCCTTCCTTCCCCTCAGGCTACCAGGAGGTTTCTGACAAGAGCCATCTAGACTAGTTGTTGACAGTGGCTATTGAATATGCATCATTTCTGCTTCCTGCAGCAGGCTGCATGCTCAGCACCTTCCCAGGCCCGTGGGCATGTTTGGTTGGTTTTAACAGCGTTCAGTTTTTCAACTTCAGTAAACATTAGAAAAAATTCCCTCAAGCCCTGGGTTTGCAGCTTCACTTGAGGACTCGGGAGCTCTGGTGGCACCTGCAGGGTTTCCAGCTGTGCTTGAGCTAACCCTGAGTCACACCCACCCTGCTAAAGGGTCACACTTGCTCCACAAGGCCATGCCTCGGCTCCAGATAGTCCCCTGAACAAAACCCGCCCTCTCAGCTCGCTGGGTTATAGTCAGACCTGTCACCATGGCCAGAGAGTGACCACTGTCAAACACTGCAAACTTTGGTTTGAATGTGAAATGTCCCTCTTGGGCTCATGTATCCGAACACTTCCTCTTCAGCTGGTGGTACTGTTGTTGGAAGGTTGTGGAACCTTTAAGAGGTGGGACCTCATTGAAGCAAGTAGGCCACTGGGGATGGGCCTTGGGGTTTTATTGTCTGGCCCTACTTCCTGTCCTCTCTCTGCCATCTGACGATGGAGGAAAAGTGGCTAGCTGTGTCGTACTACTGCGACCATGTCCTCTCCACCTTCTTAAACTGTAAGCCCCAGACAAACCCTTCCTTCCTTACATTGTGTCTTGCTAGGTATTTGGTCATAGTTATGCAAGATCTTGGGGTTCAGGATGGGTCCCCCCTAGTTTATGAACCCCAATCTTGGGTCCTATTTTTCAACAAAGAATTGATAAACACAAACTCAAGAAGGATAAATTAGGAATTAAGTTTATTTAGGGAGAGGTCACAATTTGTGGGGTTTATTTAAGAGAAATTGAGATTGAGGAAGAAGGCTAGAGTAGAGCCATAAGTACGTGATAAGTGGGAACCATGCACTCAGGTAGAAAACAGTTCATAACATTCATTTAACAGAAATGGAAGTTTTAAAATTATATTTTATTTATTTGAGAGAGAAAGGGGGAGGGGAGGGAATGAGAATGTGCATGCCAGGGCCTCCAGCCATTGCATGTGACCCCTTTGTATATCTGGCTTACGTGGGTCCTGGAGAATCAAACTGGGATCCTTTGGCTTTGTAGGCAAAGACCTTAACTGCTAAGCCGTCTCTCCAGCCCAGAAATGGAAGTTTTTTATGGAAAGACTGTAATAAAGTCATAAATATGTGGAGAATAGTTCATAAAGCTCACTTAAGAGAAATTGAGGTATTTTCTTAAGGAAAGACGAGTAGAACCACAAACATGTGGAAGATAGAACTTAGGTATATATGTAGCAGGTCTAGCATTAGGAAAGGCCTCTACGTGGTAGATCTGGAGTGTAAGAAAAATACTCAATTGGTAAATTTGGAAACCACAGGAAAATCATATCTGTAATTAAAGTGAGGACTTACCCCAAACTATAAAGTAGAGGCTAGCAGAAAACCTCTCCCAGGCCAAGGAACAGTATTATACTCCCCTGCCCCCCACACCCAGGCACGCTAGATGGTGGGGAGAGGCCAGACTCATGTGTATCTCTGTGGCCACAGTGAGGAGAGGCAGGAAGAGAGAATCCAGAGAGCGTGAAGGAGGAGAGGGCTGTAGTCTTTATAGCATTGAAAATGTAGTCTTTAGTCAGATTCAGGTATACAAAGAGAAGACCTGATTGGTTTATAGATTTGGAGGAGAGACCCCAGGACATCTATCTAGGTAGTGTATTAACCTATGGGCAGAAGGGGGGCACTGTAGATCAGTCTTGATTGGACATGAGTTCCATTCCTGCCAAGAGTGCCATTCTTGTGCCAGGGTGAGATGGCATGTGGGGATGGCATCTCCTGGTACTCTTTGGGTCTCACTTTCTAAGTGAAACTACTGCCTAAAAGAAACTTTATCCTATTCTCCTTCAACAGCAATAAGAAAAGTAGTTAATACATTATTGGAAGCCATTTCTTTTTTAAAAAATCTATTTATTTGCAGGGGTGGCTGGAGAGATGGCTTAGCGGTTAAGTTGCTTGCCCGCTAAGCCTAAGGATCTAGGTTCGATTCCCCAGTACCTATGTAAGCCAGATGCACAAGGTGGCACATGTGTCTGGAGTTTGTTTGCAGTGGCTAGAGGCCCTGGTGCACCCATTCTCTCTCTACTCCACCCCTGCCTCTTTCTCGCATAAATAATATTAAAATCTACTTATTTGCATGTGTACATACATGTATGGGCGCACCAGCAGGCTTTGCAAGCAAGCACTTTTAACCTCTGAGCCTTCTCCCCACCCAGCCCCTTGGTAAACTGTGTGGTACCTTCTCTTCTGTGTCCAAGCACAACTGGGTGGGACAGAGTTGAAGTTGAAACAGTTGAAAGCTAATCTAAGCAATAGTAACTTGATTGTCTAAAAAGAAAAAAAGCAGACAGCATTGACTGCAAGTTAAAAGAGTACCTCTGGGCTTGGCTACACTGATGTAAATTTTCCCGATTTTTGAGGCCCAAGCACATCTACCAGCCCCAGGAGCAGTGGTGTGATGAGTGGGATATGCCTCCTGAGATTCGTAAGTTCAGACTGACTGACTTTATTTTCTTCTGGGTGGAATAATGTTGACATTCAGGAAAGCAGAGCCGAGGAAAGTGCTTCTTTGTGATTGTGTCGTTAGATAAATTCCGTAAGAACCTTCTGGCTCAAGTCAATAAGGAAAACACATTAAATCTTTTGTGTGACTGAACACTGGAGAGAATTGTCCGTTGAGACAGTTTATTGGAATAATGTACCCTGAAATGTACCTGTTTGGGGGCCGTGCTTTTCTGAGACCATCTTCAGGAGTTCCCCCTTTGTGCATGTAGGTTGACCTTGGACTGACCCCAAGATTTTCAGTCTTCTCTACATAGGAAGCAGAAGGATAGTATTACACATGCTTGGAACCCAGCCCGTTAGAAAGAGCCACGTGGCGTTTTCCAGGGCTGGCCGCCTTCTTGCTCTTCAGATGTGAGTCATTGACTGTTTGATCTGAATTCCCCACACCGCTGACATAAACCATTCCGTGCACTTCCCAGGAAGCGAGCGACATAACTGTGTCGTTGACGTTAAGATTCCAAGAGCAAGCCCCCGGGAGCTTAGAATGGCCTGAAGTCATTACCGCAGCAACTTCAAGATTTGTGAAGGCCTGCGTCCCGGCGTGTAAAGGAACACACGTGGGAGGCCGTGTGCTGTGGGTGATGCTGTGGGACGGGGCCCCAGGAGACCTGAGCCTAATCCCAGCCCTTTCCCTAGAATGCATTGTGCGTCCTTGGAGAATCAGCTGCAACCTTTTTACTTTTGGGTAGACAAAGGGGGCTGGACGAGACTGTCTTCCAACCTGTTTTTCCATCTGACCTGTCATATATTGTTGTCATCTTTGCTTGAGAGATTGCAGTTGCCGGGGAAGCTGTTTGGCCGTGACTGACTTCTACACTAAGGCAGTGGCTGGCGGTCCTTGTGGTGGTGCTCGTTGGTCACCTCCCGCTCCCGCTGCACCAGCCCATCTAAGATCTGTGTGACTGGCAACAGGGCTGGCCCTGTGGAGAGACAACCCTTAGTGCCGTGAATGGGCTTCAGTCTGCCACAGAAGTTCTTTCCCTTCCAGTTGTTTGATGTTATTTAGTGTTGGGCCTTGAAATTCTTCTTCCTTCACTTTGGTTTGGGGTTTCTGAGGGCTCCGCATTATAATCTAAAGAGGCTGGCAAAATGGGAGATCGTGGAATCACAGAGGGTTGGTTCAGCAGATGGTAAGATCAAAGTGTTTGGGGGTAGATGGAGAGACAAGAGTCAAGGCGAGGGAGGAGGACCTGAAGACCAGTTTGATCCACCTGGTCCCGGAGAAGTAGACCGGGCAAGCGGCCTGTTCTCTCTGTGCCGGGATTTAACAGTGGAAGGTAAATTGTATGTACCCCAAATACTCACATTCTTCTGTTTCCTTAAGTAGATGTCTTTTCTTAGATGTGTGTTGTAGTATGTGTGCCCTGTGTGGTGTATGCACGTATACGTGCAGATGCACGAGCCCCTTGCACAGGGCTAGGGGTGGAGGCAAGAAGATGCCAGGTGTCCTTTTTCTCTCTTCTGTTGTATTTCTGAGACAGAATCTCTCACTGGACTCGGAGCTCTCTATTTTTTCAGTGAGACTAGCTAACCAGGGAACCCCTTTTTCTGCACCCCTCACTCCTGAGGTTAGAGGCAAGTGCGGCCATGCCCAACATTTTACCTTATTGTGGGAATTGAACTTAAGTCCTCATGTTTGAATAGCAACTGGTCTTACCCACTGAACCATCTTCCCAGCCTGCTTAAGTGTGTCGAGATATTCTAACTTTTTTGTGTGTGTGTTCGTTAGGGTCTGTATTTCCATCTCCTTCTCCCTCTCCTGCTTATAAGGGTCTTCATCTATGGTCTAATCTCTCCACCAACTATCTCCTGTCTTCAGAGTTTTCCTCAGTTGCCCCTTTTAGTGATGAAGGTTTCCTTTTCAGGATTCCTATAAAATTTGTCTTTCTTTAACAATATATTTTAAAAAATTATTTGTTTATTTATTTGAGAGATGGGGTGGGGGGATAGAGAATGGGTGTACCAGGGCCTCCTGCCAGTGCAAACAAATTCCAGACACATGCAACACCTTGTGCATCTGGCTTATGTGGATCCTGGGGAATTGAACCAGGGTCCTTAGGCTTTGCAGGCAAGCGCCTTAACTGCTAAACCATTTCTAGCCTTAAGAATATTTTTTAAAAAATTTATTTAAGAGCAGAGAGAGAATGGCAAGTAGAGTTATGTGCATGTCAGGGCCTCTTGCCAAGGAAAACCAGTACATGTGCAACTTGGTGCATTGCTTTATGTGGGTCCTGGAGAATTGGAAGCGAGCACCAAACCCTGAACCATCTCCCCAGCCCAAGATTTTTTTTTTCTAATCATATTATTACCTATGTACTAATTGTATCTACCTATGGAATATTGTATAATTACCTCCTTGACTATGAAATATTACATGAAGTTGCCAACTGCTCCAGAACAGGGAATGTGTCGAGAGTATATCTGTCCAGTGTCCAGCATCTATATGAGGAATAAATAAGCTTGAAACAATGGCATCTGTCACAGACCAAATAAGGGACCTGGTGAAGAAAGCCCCTCAAAGTCACAGGCCCTCCCTGGGCCTCACCTTTGGCGTATGTAAATGTGGAAAGCACTGGCCTGCACCCCGAGGCCCTGAACCCCATGTCCCAATGCCTCGTGCTTCAGTGCCACCTCTGGCTTCTCACCAGGATGGGGAGCAGCAGAGAGGCAGGGTTGCAGGTGGTGCGGAATCCACGAAACCCTGCAAGGATATTTTCTTAACTACAGTCACAAAGACGATGAGGTCTTTGAAAAGAAAAGCTGACGGACTGCCAGAGAGAAAAAGACATTATCTTTTTAGGATGTGTTTTCTCGGCTGCCAGCTTCTGTCTGTATCCAAAGTAGGATTAACTGTCGCCTGTCTCCATTTCTCCACATTTCTGTTTGAAGCAGCAAATTGCAAGCATTTACCCAAGGATCCCTGGCCCTTCCTGTTCCTCTAGAAATGAAACTCACCCTCCCAGCCCACACCCAGCCTCCCACCCCCCACCCACCCTTGCTCATATCTGGAAGACATTGCTAAATTCTCTTACATTCCACAAAATAACATCACTGTCCCCCCCCTCCACTGGGACTAGCTTTCCCCTTACATCCTTCTTCCTGTATGTAAAGAAGAGACTTTTCATGAGAAATTGATTTCAGAAGCATACAATTTCAAGCTTATAAATTCAAAACTATTTGGGGGAGTAGAGATTTCTTTGTATTCTCTATTTATGAACCAAGTCTATGAAATTATTAATTTTTAAATTTATTTGCAAATAGAGAGACAGAAGTAAAACACGTACACAGGAGGGAGGGAAAAAGAGAAAGAGAGGGAGAGAATGAATGGGCGGACCAGGGCCACCTGTCACTTCAAATGAATTTCAGATGCATGTGCCACTTTCTGCTTCTGACTTTACATGGGTATTGGGGAATCGAACCCTGGTTGTTAGGCTTTGAAGGCAGTAAGCACTGAGCCATTTCTCCAGCTCTGGTATTATGTTTTAACTGCCTTTGGACTTTAAACTTGAACAATCTTAATTTTACTAGGCAGTCTTGAAATGGGGCTGAATGTTACTTTCCTCTGTTGTTTCTAAGGTTCCATAGCTCAATCCAAGCATCTGTCTTTTTCTAGCAAGACTTGTTTTTTTTTTTTTTTTCCTCCTTTTTTTTCTTTTCCTCATCTTTCCCCTGAGAAATATTTCTGGCCAGGTCCTTATCTCAAAGCTTTTATGATAAGATTTTTCTAAACCCTCTGAAGTAACTCTGTTCTCTTTGGTGTCGGTGTCACGCAAAACCCAGATTTCCAGACCTTTTCAATGATCCCACTGGATGCTGATGACATAGTTGGCCCTCGCTCCTGGTGACTTTGCTCCTTGCAAAGTGGCAGTTGGTGGATGTGACTGAATGGATAGAAGTTCTTTATGGCTCGGATCCCTTTGGATTTTTCCATCTTTTGAGGGGTGGGGGAAATGCATGAGGGAGGAAATAGCAGTCTGGGGCTCTGTGAGACATTTATTCCTGAAACCGAGGAGCTGTATCCCCCCTTGGAAGGCTGCACGTGACAGCGCAGTTTCGGCATCAACTGCAACCAATCCCCATTGGGTTCCAAACCACCACCACCCTGGCGGTGTGCTTCTGGTTGGCCCTGCATCCTGTTTCTCCAAAAAGATTGTGGGGAAGAGTTGAGGAGATAGTCCAGTGGTTATATGTGCTTGCCTGCAAAGCCTGTGGGCCCAGGTCCAATTCCCCAGATCCATGTAAAGCCAAGATGCACAAAGTGGCACAAGTGTTTGGAGTGCCTTTGCAAGAGCAAGGGGCCCTGGTGTGTGTGTACTCACTCTCTTCTCTCCCTCTGTGCTTGCGAATGAATTTAAAAAAAAAAAAAAAAGAATGTAGGATGAACTAGGAAGATGATTAGAGGTTAAAGGTAACTGCTTGCAAAGCCTAGCAGCTTGGGTTCTGTTCCCTAGTCACCCATGTAAAGCTGCACAGGCATTTGTTTGCAGGGGCAAGACACACACTCTCACACACAAACACGCACGCACGCGCGTGCGCATGCAAATAAAAAAAATTTAAACAGCCAGGTGTGGTGGCGCACGCCTTTAATCCCAGCATTTGGGAGGCAGAGGTAGGAGGATCGCCATGAGTTCGAGGCCACCCTGAAGCTACATAGTGAATTCCAGGTCAGCCTGGGATAGAGTGAGACCCTACCTTGAAAACTCTCCATCCTCCCTCCCCCCAACTTTTTTTAAATAAAGGATTGTGGGAAGGGTTAAACCATACACTCTCATTCTTCTGTCTGATTAGTTGGGTTGCTGATGTCTTATGTAGATGAATTTCAAAATGTGCAGTGGGGTTAAAACAACAACCCAGTAGGTGACTAGGAAAAATTGAAGGAGAAGATGAAAGGTTTCTTTGATTTACTCAAGATTGGGCGGCACTTCCAAGGAGAGGGAAGAAAGTCCCTCTTCTTATGTGATCTCCAGGCACAAGAGCCACCAGACAGTTTACCCACCAAGTCTGCATAGTGTTCGAACCGTAGTGGCGCAGTATTAATTCAGGCTTGCAGGCTTTGAGACCTACAGGGCTTTTTCTGGCCAGGTTTGGCTGGTTTGGTGTCCCATGCCAAAGCGAAATTAAGGAATATGGACAAGGAGGTGAGGAAGGCAAAAATAGGGAAATATAGAAAAAGAGAGAGGGGGTTGCCGGATCGAGGCCTAGGGCTGGGAATTTCAAGGTGGAAAAGCTCCAAAGTGTCAGGGCCAGGTACTTACACTTCATTGGCATCTAAAGAACAGGAAGGAAGGAAACAGACAAATAGCAGGAGGGGAGGGGATTGGAAAAGTTAGCACTCAGAGAAGTGGGTGGGCTCTGCAATGCGGGTCTACAAGCAATTACACAGAGAGGGGCTTCTTGGGGGTCTAGCACATGACCTCATTAAGGGGATAAACTGCTCCTCACACCTCTGCAGGTGAGGGTTGGTATCTCGACCACTGGAATGATTGATAGGCTCCCAGGACCTGAGGACTTTGTTCTCTGGTCCGGAGGAAGGGGCTCTTCCCTTTGAATGGACTATTGAAATGTCTCCTTTTCTTATGTTACCAGGGAAACAGGAGGTGGGGTGCCTACCTGCAACCACAGCATTGCTGGGTCAACAACAGAGAAGAAATCTAGATGATAGTGTGATGTCTCAGAGGATGTGTTTGTCACGTCGACTTGGGTGCTGGTGTACTTAGGATTGGGCACAGATCGGTGTTGGCATGCTAATTGAGGACAGCAGTGCCCCCCTCCCCCAGTACTTTAGAGAAGCATCTTTTCCTGCTGTGTAGTGATCTTTGCTCCTAGCTTGCAAGAGTAGAAACCAGCAAACAAGCTTAGGGAAATTAATACTCCAGGGAGAGAGTAAGAGGGGATTTGCACTAATTTTGTTTCCTTTTAGAGTCTGACATTTTATCTTTCAAGAGCCAGTGAATTCTCAATTGCAAAAGATATGTCTAGTAACCAAGTGTTGTGTTTGGAAATGTTATTGAAAGATTTCCTTTCTTTCTTTTATTTTTTTAATATTTTGTTTTTATTTATTTATTTGAGAAAGAGGCAGAGAGAGGGGGGAGGGGGGGAGGGGGGGAGGGAGGGAGAGGGAGAGAATGGGTGTGCCAGGAACTCCAGACGCATGTTCCCCCTTGTGCATCTGGCTAATGTGGGCCTGGGGAATTGAACCTGGGTCCTTGGCTTAACAGGCAAACCCTTTAACTGCTAAGCCAACCCTCCTGCCCTCTTTTTTTTTTTTTTTTAAATTTTAAGGTAGGGTCTTGCTCAAGCCCAGGCTGACCTCAAACTCACAGCAATCCTTCTACCTCTGTCTCCTGACTACGGGGACTAAAGACGTGCGTCGCCACACCCAGCTTTGCTTTTTTTTTTTTTTTTTAGCAGAAACTTACAAAGTTTCAAATTGTTTAATAAGCTAAACATCAGGGCACATATTAAACACATTCTTGTGCCAATTCCAGAGATTTTATCAAGTATCAGTAACGTGGAGTATTTCCTTCATTTGTCGACATGTACCAATTGGAAGATGAAAATAGGTTGTGTTTATTCCCATAGGCTCTACTATCTCAGTCTACTTGCATGCAGATGATTTAACTGCTTATATGTGCATATGTAATGAAAATACAGATGACCATTCCAGGTGCTAATTTTAAATACCTTTAAGAGATAGGGAAAGGGGAGGGGGGGAGACAGAGATGGGTGCACCAGGGCTTCTTGCTGCTGCAAATGAATTCTAGACACGTGCACCACTCTGCACATCTGGTTTTACGCGGGTACTGGGGAATTGAACCTGGGCCTCAGGCTTTGTAAGCAAGTGCCTTTAATCATGGGACCATCTCCCCAGCCCCTCCATGGTTTTTTTTTTTTTTTTTGGTTGTTGTTCATTTTTATTTATTTGAAAGCAATAGACAGAGAGAGAGAGAGAATGGACATGCCAGGGCCTCTAGCCACTGCAAACAAACTCTAGACACTTGTGCCCCTTTGTGCATCTGGCTAACGTGGGTCCTGGGGAATCGAGCCTTGAACCCTGGTTATGCTTAGGCTTCACAGGCAAGTGCTTAACCGCTAAGCCATCTCTCCAGCCCCCCCTCCATGTTTTTCAGTCTTAACATGCAAAAGCAGCAGCTGTATTCCCATTATGTAGGACAAGAAGACATGGTCCATGTAGAAATTGGTTTAAATGAGCCATATTTGTTAGGATCAACTACTGAGGTGTAGATAAGTATAGTATTTTCTTATGTACCTTTCCTAAGGAACACTTTCGTCAGATATTTGAAGGCTTACTCTGGGCCTGTGCTAGAGAAGCCTTCCTGTTACCTGGTTTCTGTTGTTGGGTGTTTACCTGTGTTCATGGTGTGGCACCGTGAGCATGTGAAACTCAGTAAGGTGAGTGCTGGGTAGTTGAGAGAAACTGGGAGCCCGAAGGAGGGAAAAGTAAGTGAAATGCTGGATGTTCTGAAAATAGCAAGTACTTGGCTGGAACAAGGGGCAAGTACAGGGCAGCAGGGACAGTCAGGGGTCCACTACCAGGGTCTTCAGTGCCAGGCTGGAAATGGGCAAGTTAGCTCCAGAGCCAAAGGGAGAAAATAGGCGTTTTTTTTTTTTTTTGAGGTAGGGTCTCTAGCTCTGGCTGACCTGGAACTCATTATGTCATTTCAGGGTGGCCTTGAACTCACAGCGATCCTCCTACCTCTGTCTCCCGAGTGCTGGGATTAAAGGTGTGCGCCACCACGCCCAGCTGATTTATTTATTTTTGGTTTGGTTTTGCGACAGGGTCTCATTATAGCCCAGGCTGGTCTTGTGCTCAACGCAATCTTCTTACCTCTTAGTCTCCTGAATGCTGGGATTAAAGACGTGCCCTACTCTGCTTCCCTAATAGCAGTTTTTAAGGAGGAAAAATGAAAGAAATAAACAAAAAGGATAAGCTGTGGTGGTTTGAATGTAAAGTGTCCCCCATAGCCTCAGGTGTTTGTGATTAAACTTCCTACTTAGTCCCCAGCTGGTATGGAGCCTTTGGGAGGTGGAGCCTTGCTCAAGGAGGTGTGTCGCTGAGGCTGGACCCTGAGGTTGATTAGCCCAGCTCCCTGGACGATGAGAGCTCCTTCCTGCTGCTGTGGAGGTATGGAGCCCCAGGCGCCTGCTCTGCCATGCTTTCCCCACCAGATGAAGCTTCCTCTCCAAACTGTAAGCTGAAATAAAGCTTTCCCTTCCATCATCTGCTTTGGTCAGGTGTTTTGTCCTAACAGCTAGAAGGTAACTGCTATATAAACTTGATATTTCCAAATTATTTCCCAGAAATCAATGGCTCTGTGCTAGTAAATTCTGTGTCACTATGACCAAAATACCCGACAGAAACAATGTGTAGGAGGAAAAGTGAACTTGGGCTCCTAGAATTTTATTTTGTCATGGTGAATAATAAGATGTGGTGGGAGCATGAGGCTGCTGTCATGACAGTGGAGTGTGACGGGAACCAGGGACTGAGCAGTCACCTTCAAAAGCCCTTTGTACCGGGTATGGTGGTGCGTGCCTTTAATCCCAGCACTCGGGGAAGCAGAGGTAGGAGGATTGCTGTGAGTTTGAGGCCACTCTGAGACTACATAGTGAATTCCAGGTCAGCCTGGGCTAGAGCGAGATCCTACCTTGAAAACCAAAAGCCCATCGTGACCTCCTCCCACCAGCTCGTAGCTTTCAAAAGCAAACAGGAGGATGGGTCTGTGTAAGTCTAGGTGACTGTCTCAAGGGGTTTCTCCTGAGGTTTGGGTCTTGTGTTCAGGCCTTTTTTCTCCCCGTGTGTCAGCTAGGTCAAGTTCTGCACTTGAAGTCACTCACTAGGCTGGGGAAAAAGGTGGTTTGACTGTTCCTTTGAGGCAGAAGCCCTGATGATCCTACAGAAGGGAGCAGAACAGTTCCCAGAAGGAACGCGTCTGTGGTCACAGTGGTTTTCCAGCACCCTGTGCTTCAATCGCACGTGAAGATGTAACTTGCAGGATGGAGACCACAGTAGGAAGGAACGAACCATCAAAGGAATGCTATAATGAACCATTCGGTCAGATTTGTGTCTCAACCTGTGCTCTGATGAGAGAAACAATCACCTACACAGAGCTGGTAATGGAGATAAGATAATGAGCAGAACTGACAGGGTTGGGCCCAGAATCAGGAATTTGTCTTCTCTCATGTATTTGGACTGTACTCAGGGAGGACTTGCCAGTTCACTGTGTGGAATCTGACAAATTGGAAAAGTATACATGGCATATGAGTGTATATGTCTTAGTTGACTAAAATGTGCCACATTTGATTTGTTAAACATTAAGACTTTGTCCCTCTCTGGCCTTGCTTTCTGAGGACTCTTGTGTATGTGACTGAGCCTGCATCCTGCCCTCTGAGGTCACGAGAGCAGGCGTCCAGGCACAGCTTCGAAGGTCGTGAAATGAAGACAGGTATAAGAAGCTCATTGCTCTTATCAGGCAAGAGGGACCTCTACCATGTGAAGGCTCCCTCTGGGGAGAGGGAATATTCCTGCTTCCTCCTGACGAGGCATTCCAAACTCTTATTACCCAGCTGGCCTCTGAAAGAGAGAGACACCCACGATGTGATGACATTTCCCATGAGAGACTCCTTCTTGCGGCTATCCCAGTTGGAACATGGAACATATTTCTCTAAAGAGATCTTGTTGTCTATATGGAAATAATGTGGGTGTTAATGCCTAATCTAATGGTCTCTGAACTCTGTTTAAACAATTAAAAGGAGGCCTGCATGGTTGGAGCATGCCAGTAATCCCAGCATTCAGGAGGTGGAGGACCATGAATTCAAAGCCAGCCTGGGCTTTATATTGAGACTCTGTTTTATAAAAATAAAAATAAATATTTAAAAATCTTTAAAAATTAAAAACTCACTTTTTTGGGGGGGGTTGTTATTTCAAAGTAGGATCTCGTTGTAGCCCAGGCTGACCTGGAATTCACTATGTAGTCTTAGGGTGGCCTCAAACTCACAGCAGTCTTCCTACCTCTGCCTCCTGAGTGCTAGGATTAAAGGCGTGTGCCACCATGCTGGGCTTAAAAAAAAACTCACATTTTTATTACAGTGGTTGAGGCCCTGGTGCTCTCTCCCCCTCTTTGCAAGTAAATATAAAAATACTATTAAACAATCTTAAAAAGCTTGAGTTTTCATAGCTTAAACCTCTAATTTATACATATATTTTTTTCACAAATTATATTTTAGTGTCATATTAATGGTATGTGTCTCATAGGAAAGAAACAAACTAGATGTTAAAAGGAAAGGTGAAAGGTAGATGAATTTATTTTATACCCCAGTGAACTGTGACTATTGCCTCATCTTTGGAGGCTTTGGTTTCAACTATTTAGATCAAGTAGATGAAGAAAAGAGTGTAAGTAGTGAAAGCATTTTTACCAGAATGTTCTCTGTGGAGGAGCAGTCAGGCCCAGTCAAGGAAACTTGTTCCTGCTGAAGTGAAGATGGGCTTTGGGCTCTAGTTTTCCCTGTGCAGTTCCACAGTTCCATCGCAGGAAGGGTGCAGACAAGGAGGCCGGCCCCCGGGCTCCGCGATGTCAGACAGCCCAGCCTCGCATCCACGGCCGCTGTTTGCTTTGCCCTTCCTCTCAGTTCCTGTAAGTGTTAGTAGATATTTTAAATTCTCAAGTGCTCAATTCCATTTATATGGTTTTTTTTTCATTAATTAAAAGAAAAATTCTATTAAGTAAGCCAAAGAAGGATGGGTGAGGTGGTACATGCCTTTAATTCCAGCATCTGGAGGCTGAGGCAGTAGAATTGCAATAAATTCGAGGCCAGCCTGTGGATATAGTGAGTTCCAGGTCCATCCTGGACTAGACTAGAGTTTTGGACTACCTCCAAAACAAAACAATAAAAACAACCCAAAAAGTAAGCTGAGGAAATGAAGTCACTTGCATGACAAAATCAGATTAAAAATTTTGGGAATTCCTCCTGGGAAATAATATGTACCCTTGTTTGGTGGTTATGATATAAATAACAGGGAGGCTTTTGTTGTTGTTTTGGTTTGTTGAGGTAGTATCTCGCTCTAGTCCAAGCTGACCTGGAATTCACTATGTAGTCTTAGGATGACCTTGAACTCATGGCGGTCCCCCTACCTCTGCCTCCTGAGCGCTGGGATTAAAGGCGTGTGCCACCATACCCAGCCTTTTTTCTTTTTTAACATATTTTTCTTTATTTGGAGAGAGAGAGTGGGGGGGGGGGGAGAAAGAGAAAATGAATGAATGAGAACGAGGATGAATGGAGTCAGGGCCTTTTGTACTGCAAACAAACTCCAGATGCATATACTACTTTGAACATCTGCATTTATGTGGACATTGGGGAATTGAACCCAGGCTGACTCAGGCAAGGCTTTGCAAGCAAGCACCTTTAACTATTGAGCCATTACTCTAGCTCATATGTTTGGTAGAGAAAAATTCCTCTCTTATGTGCTGAAATTGTACTTTATAACATTTTTTTAAATTAACAAAATTGTGTGCATGTGTGTGTGTGTCTGTCTTGAGGCTGCAAATGAATGCCTGTTTGGCATTATGTGGGTGTCTTGGAAATTGAACCTGGGCTGGGCAGATTTTGCAATTAAGTGTCTTTAACTGCTGAGCCATCTCCTTGTGAAAAACCCAGGATGTGACCTGGAAAGGATGAAGAGAACTTGTGTCATTCTCTGCACCCAATGGAGCTCGCTCTTTCTTTCTTTCTTTCTTTCTTTCTTTCTTTCTTTCTTTCTTTCTTTCTTTCTTTCTTTCTTTCTTTTTTTTTGTAGAGCAATTTAAAGTTTATATGTCACCTTTGACCTTGGGAGGGAGTCAGCTCATTCCTGAACAATTCCAGAAAAGCTGTGGGTAACAGAATTTGTGGGGAGATTTTTTTTTTTCTTTTTTCTTCTTTTAACAAGGAGTGTCACTGGCAGCACATGGAGTCTGTGGGAGATTCCGTCAGATCCTAGATCTCTGGCATCAGGCTCATAGATCCAGAATAATCGACTCAAATCTTGGTTCTGTTCTCTTATATATGGCATTTGTGCCTTTTTATATATCTTTCGTGTGAATTGCTTGAACCTAAGAGTTCACCATCCAGGGCAGATCTGTGCTGCGGCAGTGGCGTCGGTGTGTTTGTAAGCTGCATATCCGACATCCTTGCAGAAGCAGAGTGTTGTGGACAAGGCTGGGTGGGGCAGAGTTTCCTTGAGGAAATGGGCAGGAGGAAGGAGTCCCATTTTAACTCCGTTTGTTTTCTATTTATAATACCTGTACTCAACATAGTTTTCTGCTTTCCTTTTTTTGATGGAAAATTGAAAACTGGGTAGAACTGGAGTCTCTGTCTTGGCGGCTTGTGGCTGTGTGGAAAGGCTCTCTTGGGGAGCCTGCCCTGAGCCCTGGTGCACAGCATGGCCCCGCAGCGCTGTGTCTCTCGGCTCTGATCCCATGCAGTTGTGCTGCGTCCAGACACCTCTCAGGAAGGAGCAACTGGTAAGTTGCCTTGTGGGTTGGCATTAAAATGCTGCTGCCAGAGCCCTCCTCCTTGGGATTGGGTCAGTAGCATTTGATTTTATTCAAACATGTTTATCTATATGAGGTTTCAGACGTACAGTGATACATGTCAACGTGAAGAACAACTGATCTCATGTCTGCTAAATGTTCAAGTGACTGTGGTTAGCTTTAGAAGCCAGGTGTCATGGTGCATGCCTTTAATCCCAGCACATGGGAGGAAGAAGTGGGAGGATTTGCCATGAGTTCAAGGCCACCCTGAGACTACGTAGTGAATCTCAGATCAGCCGGGACTAGAGTGAGACCCTACCTCAAAAAACAACAAAAAAGTATCAGCTTTATTTAGAAGTGGCTTTTCACCTTGGGACATTATATTATACAGTCAGATTCTCTTTTTTTTTAAAAAATTATTTATTTATCTGACAGAGGAGGGAGGGAAGGAGGGGGGAGAGAGAGAGAGGGAATAGGCGCACCAGGGCCTCCAACCACTGGAAATGAACTCCAGACCGTGTGCGCCCCCTTGTGCATCTGGCTAACGTGGGTCCTGGGGAATTGAATCTAGATCTTTTGGCTTTGCAGGGAAATGCCTTAACCGCTAAGCCATTCTTGCAGCCCTACAGTCAGATTCCTGATGCAATTTAACTATCTTATATTCTTTAAGGAATGATTAGGTTATCTGATTAAAAAATATTTTTATTTGAGAGGGGGAGAGAGCATGGGCACACACCAGAGCCTCTTGCCACTACAAACAAACTCCAGACACATGCACACGTTTGTGCATCTGGTTTTACTAGGGTACTGGGGAATGGAATCTGGCCTGGCAGATTTTACTTGCAAGTGCCTTGAATAACTGCTGAGCCATCTCCCAGCCCATGATTTTTACAAGCCTTCACAGTTTCAGAAAGGAGACAAGCACCCTAAATTAAGGCAGTCAACAGATGTTGGGTTCCCAATTCTTTGATCTACTAGTCAAAGGGATGCTTTAAGTGTGAATTTTGTTAATGACAAGTGACAGAGGAGAAATAGAACCAACTGTGTATGTGTGTGCTGGGGTCCAATCCAGGACCTAAGCATGGTGGGCAGGCATGTCATCACTGAGCCCATCCTGCGATTGTTTCCTGTTTGAGAGCAGAGCTCAATCGGATGAGCCGGATTGCTTCTGACAGTGAGAGTCATTCGAGGCCATCTGTTCAACTGACAACATTTCACCGTGGTTTAGAAGCGAGTATTATTTGTAATCTAGGGATTTGGGGCAGCCAAATACAACATAGGTGACTTGAGATGGATTTGGAAGTAGTTCTCAAGGCAATGTTGATTTAATAATAAATGCATCCTTCTCCCCCAAAGTAGTTGCTGCTGGAATCCATCTGGAGTGGGAGTGCAGGGAGAGTGAGAGGGGAGAAGGTACACATATATGCTAGGTGGCATCATGTTAAACCACACATCACAGAGAAAGGGCCATTTTGTCCCTCTTCTCGGTTGCTAGTCTCTTTAGAATGATTCAGAACTTAAAACTCTGGGAGTTTCAGGCAGTCTGGCAAATTACGGAGACTTCATTGCATTCATATGTATGTTTCAGGCGGGTAGCATGTTTGCTTTGGTCTTTTCATAAACACACAATTTGTAGTGCATTCTTGTCAAGACACTGAGAGGCGTAAGCTTAGTTTTCTAAGATGTTTACAGGAATTCACCAGGCTGTGGTGGCCTGAATGGCAAATGGCCCTCATTGCATCATGTGTTTTGAATACTTGGTCCTCTGCTGGTGACAATTGGAGAAAGTTGGGGGGGTTTGGGGAGGTGGAGCCTTGCTGGAGGAGGTGTGTCACTGGGGGCGGACCTTGAGGTTTATTAGCCTGGCCTCCTGGGTGTTCAGAAGCTAGCTCACTGAGACTGCTTCATTTCTGTTGCTGTGACAAGACGTGAAGCCCCAGATACCTGCTTTGCTGTGCTTTCCCCACCACCATGAAAGTTCCTCTTGAGGCTTATAAGTGGAAATGAGCCCTTTATTTCCATAAGCTGCTTCAGGTCAGGTGGTTTGTCCCAGCAATGAAAAGGCAACCCTTTCAGTTCCCCCTTGAATGGTTGCACCTTATACTGTGTTACATGTCCCTACTGCTATAACTTGCCAGGGAAATGTCCCATCTGGCCCCAAAATATGGTATGTGTCAAAGAAGCCTGTTGACTCTGCTACCCGCAGATAAGGGTAGTCTGTACAATTCAGTTTTACCCTCCCAGCCAAACCTTAGCTAACTTTATTAAAGCATTTCTATATAAAATCATGGTATTTCAGACAAAACAGTTAATAACAGTATCCAACTTTTTCTGCTTTTTTAATCTTGTGGGTTCCCCCGCCCCCACCCACCAACAAATCAGAAAGCCACTGTAAACTTTAATGAAGTCTCCACTGGATGCTGAAAAAATGGTAAAATTCAGAGTGAGGGTTGACATATCACATGGCCTATGTTGTTTTACAGCCTTTTCATAAGCTGACTTTTGAAAGATGAAATGAAATTGGCAGAATTAGTCTGAAAACCCCACTGTCTAGAGCAGTAGCCAATACTGTTTTGAGGAATATCAGCTCTGTGAGATCACTGCCAAGTTCACATCACCTGACATGCTGACAAAAATCAGTTTTAGGGGATCAGGTCTCAATAAGTCTCTATTTTGAAAACTTTTATTTATTTATTTTTTATTTTTTATTTTTTATTTTTTATTTTTATTTTTTTTTGGTTTTTTGAGGGAGGGTCTCACTCTGGCTCAGGCTGACCTGGAATTCACTATGTATTCTCAGGGTGGCCTCGAACTCTCGGAGATCCTCCTACCTCTGCCTCCCGAGTGCTGGGATTAAAGGCGTGCGCCACCATGCCCAGCTAAACTTTTATTTATTTAGTTGTGTGTGTGAGAGAGAGAGAGGGAGAGAGAGAGGGGGAGAGAATGAATATGAGTGAATGAGCGAATATGGGTGTACCAGGGCCTTCAGCCACTGCAAACAAACTCCAGTTGCATGTGCCACCATTGTGCATCTGGCTTACCTGGGTCCTTTGGCTTTCCAGGTAAGTGCCTTAACCACTAAGCCATCTCTCCAGCCCAGGTCTCTGGTTTTAAGAGAGTTAAGCCTCTGTGAATGTTAGAGAGAGGATGACATCAACCTAAGTGATCTTATGTTACTAGGCGTTGGTGCCAAGGTGGCCATGTAAGCCAACATCAAGAATTCCCTCCTCCTCACTCAGCACTAAGATATCTCTATCACACCCTCCAAGGCTCAGGGTCCATTGTGGAAGAGGAGGTGGAAAGAACGTAAGAGTCAAAGGAAGGATGCGACTCCTTACAATGCAACTGTCCAGACAGAAATTGGCCTCGATATCCATAACCTCACAGTGCCTTCTCAAGACCCTCATAATGGAAGAAAAAAGACGATGACTCAAAATAAAAGAGACTCATGGAAAGAGGAAGAGAATATGTTGGAGAGCAGAGTTGTGAAGGGGAAAGTGAGGGAGGGGAGGGTTTATTGTTTATAAGTATAGAAGTTGTCCATAAAAAAATTAAATTAAAAAAAAAATTCCCTCCTCCTGGGAGCCAAGAGGAAGTCTCTCAACTAGCAGAAAGGGAAAGGTGTTTTCCCTTTCTTTCATCAGTGGCCTGGAAGAAGTCCTGTTGGTGATGCATGCTCCTTCCCCTAGAAACAGTGACATGGTCAGTGTGCTAACATGGCTTTAAAAAGAAAAACAGAAAAAGAAAAACAATGGTAGGGCTGGAGAGATTCCTTAGTGGTTAAGGTGCTTGTCTGCAAAGCCTAAGGATCCAGGTTCAAATCCCCAGTACTCATGTAAGTCAGATGCATAAGGTGGTGCATGCGTCTGGAGTTCGTTTGCACTGCCTGGAGGCCCTAATATGCCTTCTCTCTCTCTCCTTTCTTTTGTCTCCACGTCTCTCTTGCAAAATAAATAATTTAAGAAAAGGCAAAACGAAATTCTGCATTTTTATAAAATTTGATAATAAATAGCATTTTTGAATTGCAGTCAGCAGCAGTGTTCAGTGACCAAAACTGTGCACCAGGCACTTGGCATCTCCAGCACCCTCAGCCTCCTGTGGCGGGTCTGTTGTGGCAGGTTCATGTTCCGTGGGGTTGTTCTTATCCTTGTTGCCATCAGCGTTTTCCCTTTTCCTCTTGGCTAGCTTCTCTTCCTTCTCTGCAGGGGCCTTTTTAGACTTCAGCTCTGTCTTTGCAGGAGCAGGTTTAGCTAACAACTTGTTGGTCATCTCTGTGGCTCCTCCTTACCTTGACTTGATTTCCTTTGGTATCCTTGTCAGACTTTCTTTTAAGCAGGAGGGGGACAATGGGGGCCACAGTCACTGTATTCCCTGATGGGGTCATCAGGCTGTCTTCTGAGCAGGATAAGGGACAGTGGGGGACAGAGTCATTATATCCCCTGGTGGGGATATCAGGCTTTCTCTTGGACAGGATGGGGACAATGGGGGACAGTCACTATAGCACAAGGTTTTGGTCAGCAATACTCATTCTTGTCTTTTCCTATTTTTTTTGTTTATTTTTATTTAAGAGCCAGTGAGAGATAGGGAGAGAGAATGAGAATGGGCATGCCAGGGCCTCCAGCCACTGCACACGCACTCCAGATGCATGTGCCACCTTGTGCATCTGGCTTACGTGGGTCCGGGGAATTAAGCCTCCAACCGGGTTCTTAGGCTTCACAGGCAAGTGCTTAACTGCTAAGCCATCTCTCCAGCCTCTTTTCCTATTTTTAAATAATATTTTTTAGAGCAAATGAATAGTGTACATGAGGGCTTCTAGCCACTGCAAACATAATCCAGTCTCAAGTTCCACTTTGTGCATCTGACTTATGAGTATTGGGATATTGAGCTGGGGCCATGAGGCTTTGCAAGCAACACCTTTAACCACTGAACCATCTTTTCAGCCCTCTTGCCTTTTTTTCCGCATGGTTCCTATATTACTTATTAACTCTGGTATACTGTCTCAGTAGTGTTGGTGATAGATTTTTTTTTTTCCCCAAGGTACAGTCTCACTCTGGGTCAGGCTGACCTGGAATTCACTATATAGTCTCAGGGTGGCCTTGAACTCATGGTGATCCTCTTACCTCTGCCTCCTAAGTGCTGGGATTAAAGGTGTATGCCATCATGCCCTGCAGATTTTTTTAAATGTATTTTCAAGCAGACAGAGACAGCGAGAAAGTGAGCAAGCAAGAGTGAGCTGGGCATGCCAAGTGTCTCTTGCCCTGGCAAACAGTCTCCAGACACATGTGCTACTTGGTGCATCTGGCTTCATGTGAGTGCTGGGTAATTGTACATGAGCCATCAGGCTTAGTAAGCAAGTGCCTTAACTGCGGAGCCATCTCTCAATCCCAGTGAAAGGTTTACTTTTTTTTTTCTTTTTAAAGGCTTTTGTGTATGTGTTCATGTGTCTAAATGCAGGTAACCTGCATTGTATGACATGCATGTGGAGGTCAGAGGACAGCCCTTGGGTGTCAGTCCTTGCCTTTGACCTCGTTTGAGGTAGGGTCTGTTGTTGGACATTGCTGTGTTCACCAGGCCCGTGGGGGTGCCCATCCCTACCTCCAACCTCACTGCAGAACTGCTGAGGTCCCAGATGCATGCTCTCACGTCTGCCTGTACGTTTTTTTCTAGGGATCCAAACTCCACTGCTCATGTTGGCACTGAAAGTGCTTGATCCATTGAGCTATCTCCCTAGCCCTCGTGATAGGTCTATAGGGCACCTACTGTGTGCTGTATGCTTAGCCACATGTTTTATCTATCTCAACACAGCTTCTGTGGTAGACCTGAGGTGGCTTTGCTGTGCTGCTGAGGAAAACTGCCTTAGGGTTCTTCCCTTGAGTTACCACTTCCAAAGCCCTGACAGGACCTCTCTGTAGGCTCACAGGTTAAGCCTGCCAGTATGCCGTCCACTCGGCAAGCTTCAGCCTCCCCGAATCCTGGTTCTACAAAGTATTGCTAGATATTTTTAGTGGGCCCCATTTTTATAGCTGAGAAGTTCAGAACCCTGACCCAGGTTACACAGTAAGTGGTGCAGCCTGGCTTTAAGCCCAGACCGTCTGGCCCCACCTAAAGGCATTTAGCTCATGACTTCGAGTCTGGTTTTCTTTTCTTTCTTTCCTTCTTCTTTTTTTTTCTTTCTGAAGCTCTGCAGGAATGTTTTGTCTCATAGAAATGTTACTCATACTTAAATCTGCAATTCTGTGTTCTTACTGTTAAGTCCTTCCTTGTACATTTTCAAAGTATCATACTAGAGTTAGAGGGTTTTTTTTTTTTTTTGATGTATCAGTACATGGAATGCATGTGTATATAATCATGCTTTAATTTGAATTTGAATGCAAATGTTCATACCTACCAAGTAAGCTGATGGCTTCTTCAGTCTTCCTCTTTGGACCTTATGGGCATGGGAATCCGGAATGAGGAAGGAGGAGTGTGACAGTTACCTTCTCAGTGCTGAGACAAAGTACCCAGCCCAAACCAGTTGATGGAAGGAAAGGGGCTTACTATTTTTTTTTAACTTAATTTTTTTTTTTTTTTAGAGCAAGAGAGAGAATTGGTGCACCAGGGCCTCAGTCATTGCAATCGAACTCCAGATGCTTGTGCCACCTAGTGGGCATGGTGACCTTGCGCTTGCCTCGCCTTTGTGTGTCTGGCTTACATGGGCTCTGGAAAGTGGAACATGGGTCCTTAGGCTTCATAGACAAGTGCCTTACCACTAAGCCATCTCTCCAGCCCTCAGCTTACAGTTTTGAGGAGAAGTTTCTCCATGGTGGGAAAAGCACAGAAGAGCAGACAACTGAGTGTCACATCAGCTGGGAGGATGCAGCAAGTGTGAGCTGGATTGTGAACACTCTGTGGGTGGCACTAATAAACCCCAAGGTCTGCCTCCAGTGACACACTTCCTCCACCAAGTCTTCACCTCCCAAAGGCTCCACCAGGTGGCGATTAAGTATGAGACTTCATCCCAAACGCATGAGGCTAAGGGGGATGTTTCAAACCACCACACAAGCATCTGGAGGTACCTGAAAGCTGACAGACTTTGGGCAAGAGTGTGGACAGTCAGTTGACTCACACAACCTTTGTTACCCACCATGCAGGGTCTCACTGTAGACCAGGCTGACCTGGAACTAACTCTGTAGCCCTAGGCTGGCCCTGAACTCTCGGCAATCCTCCTACCTCAGCCTCCTGAGTGACGGGGTTAAGGGCATGTGCTGCCACACCTGGCTTGGCCTTTGCTGTTATGTGGTAGTGTTGGGGTATCTACTTCTGAAAGCTGGGTTCTGAAAACCAACTGAGTGGACCCTCATCCCCCGCCACGGAAGTGCACTTTTCTGGCAAGGAAGGATAGAGTAGTCATGCAGTGCTAAATGAATTAAGAACCTTAAAAAGCCGGGCAGGGTGGCACACGCTTTTAATCCCAACACTCTGGAGGCAGAGGTAGGAGGATTGCTGTGAGTTTGAGGCCACCTTGAGACTGTAGTGAATTCCAGGTCAGCCTGGGCTAGAGGGAAACGCTACTTTGAAAAACACACACACGCACGCACGCATGCGGAAACCTATTAATGTGAGTCTGAAAAAGATTCTACAGTGTATGTGTTGTATGCATGCGCGCGCGTGTGTGTATGTGTGTATATGTGCACGTGCAGATGTGTGCATGAAGTGATGATAAACTAATTGCATCTTTTTTTTTTTTTTTTTTTCTGAGGTAGGGGTTCATTCTAGCCCAGGCTGACCTGGAATTCACTCTGTAGTCTCAGGGTGGCCTCGAACTCACCATGATCCTCCTACCTCTGCCTCCCAAGTGCTGGGATTAAAGACATGCACCACCACGCCCAGTTTAAGTAGTTGTATCTTATGGTGACTTTATCAATTCATACTACATGAATGTGAAATTAGAGGGTTATTTAAATTCTAGACTATATATATCCTGGAGAACTGAACTTAGTGGCAGTAAATTGCTGACCATAGTGAAAAGTAGAGATTAGTGAAATCTCCTTGAAATAAACTTGACAGCTCACAAAATTCACCAAGCATTAAAAGAGTGATGCTATTCTTGACTATCTCAAAGTTCAATATGCATTTTATCTCACATACCGGCAATAGAGATGTTATTGGTAACTTTTCATAGCTGCCAAGAAAATTTGTCAGCATTTCTTTTCTAGGAGGGAATTCCAGTTTAGTGATAGCGGGGTGGGTGTGCATGGGGAGCATTTAATGAGAAAGCTCATTAGCATGTTTGGCTGTAGGAACAAAGGGAACCAGAAAGACAGCCACAACTAATGGGGGAACATCCAGGCCTCATCCTGTGGTTCCACAAATATTCTGAGCTGTGATCTGATCACCTTCGTTTTAAGTAATCTTGTTAAGAATATCCAATTTACACAACTGAAATAATAGAATCGTTCTTTTTTAAGGGATTTGCGTCCTAAGACAATTTTAGAGGTGAGAGCATGTTTCCTAGAGACGTGTGAGAATGAACTTCAGACTGAGCTGCTAAATTAAATTAGTTGGAAGTGCGACATTGGGAGTTTCTAAACCTGTAAGACTGATGGGGAGATGGGGAGACTTGCAGGGAGGAGGAGATGTCTCAGCCTATTAATTCTCATTTTAAAAAGGCTGTTTTCTATTATCACCAAGTGATTCAAGGTCAAGCTTCTGAGACTGTTCTCATTAAGGAAACATTTCTGGAATTAAGATAAGAGTTTTGGAGAATGGCATTTGCTTTTCAGAATGAAGGTTTCAAAAAAAAAAAAAAAAAAAAAGACTGCACTATGTAAAATCTGTAACCCAGGGAATTCCTGTAAATGGAGCAGTGCTCGGTGGGTTCATCTCTTTCAAACCTGAAACCAAGGTGAGGGCCGGGTGCAGGAGAATGCGAACCATGGCCTGTTCTGAAGTTCCCTGTATTGCTGCTGACAACAATGTGTGGCAAAGGAGTCCCGCAGCCGGGTTCCTCTAACTGAGCCTGGAGTAGACATTAGGGCTCTTTCCTCAAGGGTCCAAGCGTTCCATCTTCGTTTCTGCACATTGGTGTAGTCTCTTGTAGCCTTCAAAGAGGAAAAGTGACTCTTCTCAATCTAGCCTAAAATAACATGTTACTTCTGCTGCAGATGGACAAAATGTCTCCTTTCCTCTCCTCTCCTCTCCTCTCCTCTAGCATCTCCTCTCCTCTCCTCTAGCATCTCCTCTCCTCTCCTCCAGCATCTCCTCTCCTCTCCTCCAGCATCTCCTCTCCTCTCCTCCAGCATCTCCTCTCCTCTCCTCCAGCATCTCCTCTCCTCTCCTCCAGCATCTCATCTCCTCTCCTCTCCTCTCCTCTCCTCTCCTCTCCTCTCCTCTCCTCTCCTCTCCTCTCCTCTCCTCTCCTCTCCTCTCCTCCAGCATCTCCTCTCCTCTCCTCTCCTCCAGCATCTCCTCTCCTCTCCTCTCCTCCAGCATCTCCTCTCCTCTCCTCTCCTCCAGCATCTCCTCTCCTCTCCTCTCCTCCAGCATCTCCTCTCCTCTCCTCTCCTCCAGCATCTCCTCTCCTCTCCTCTCCTCCAGCATCTCCTCTCCTCTCCTCTCCTCCAGCATCTCCTCTCCTCTCCTCTCCTCTCCTCTCCTCTCCTCTCCTCTCCTCTCCTCTCCTCTCCTCTCCTCTCCTCTCCTCCAGCATCTCCTCTCCTCCAGCATCTCCTCTCCTCCAGCATCTCCTCTCCTCTCCTCTCCTCTCCTCTCCTCTCCTCTCCTCTCCTCTCCTCTCCTCTCCTCTCCTCTCCTCCAGCATCTCCTCTCCTCTCCTCTCCTCTCCTCTCCTCTCCTCCAGCATCTCCTCTCCTCTCCTCTCCTCTCCTCTCCTCTCCTCTCCTCTCCTCTCCTCTCCTCTCCTCTCCTCTCCTCCAGCATCTCCTCTCCTCTCCTCTCCTCTCCTCTCCTCTCCTCTCCTCCAGCATCTCCTCTCCTCTCCTCCAGCATCTCCTCTCCTCTCCTCTCCTCCAGCATCTCCTCCAGCATCTCCTGGAATTCACTGTAATCCCATCCCGGCCTTCCAAGTACTGAGATTAAAGGCATGAGCCACCACACCTGGCTGATGGACAGAATCTTTAATTTTTTTTTTTTGGAGATAGGGTCTCACTCTAGCTCAGGCTGACATGGAACTATCTATTTAGTCTTATGCTGGTCTCGAACTCGCATCATCCTTCCTAACTCTGCTTCCTACTTCTGCCCTCCTGAGCACCAGGATTAAAGATGTGCTCCACTATGCCCAGCTCTAAAATCCTTAATTTTTCTTGGGTCAGAACTATCACCTTGCTGAATGAAAAATGAATGTGAGATAGTTTGTCTCCTAAATGAAGATATGTCAAGACACTATAGCTTTCAGGTGGCAAAGAACATTAAGACAGGCAGTGCTGTGTAGAATTTGATTGGGGTTCTCTTAGTAACATTTGTGATATCACCTTGATTAATTTCTGAAAATGTAGCGGATGAATGTTCTCATTTATGCATGAGCTGTGAGGCTCCCACTGCGTTTCCTCAGTTCGCTCCTCTGCCTGAGAGTTTCGCTTCAAGGACATGGAGGTGTTACCTCTCTTAAGAGAATCTTCATGTTGAATTTTTAATGGAGATGCTTTAAAATGATGAATCAGTCCAGTAAGAGTTGAAAGAAGATCAGACAGCTCAAGTATAAAGTGTCCATTTGTAGAATTCAGCGTAACATCTTGACTGAGTGGTGAGCATCGAGACGGTATAAAGACCTCGGTTTTCTGTCCTGTCCCCCCTTTGCATGTTGGCTGGAGAGAATTCTGCTAGAACAGAAATGCAGGGCAAGGACTGGGTAGCCTGAAACAGACTATACGGCTGAGCAGAGCACATCTGAATAGCTGGAGTTCGGCCTCTAATCTGAACAAAGATCACTCTTCCTGACTTGAGAACTTACTCTCGGTGGTGGGTTGATTCAGGTGTCCCCCATAAACTTAGGTGTTCTGAATGCTAGGTTCCCAGCTGATAGAGATTTTGGAATTAACACCTCCTGGAGGGACTGTATTGTTGGGGGCAAGCTTATGGGTGTCATAGCCAGTTTCCCCATGCCAGTGTTTGGCGCACACTCCTATTGCTATTGTCCGTCTGATGTTGGTCAGGGGGTAATGTCTACCCTCTGCTCATGCCATCATTTTTCCTGCCATCATGGAGCTCCCCCCTCCAGCCTGTAAGACAAAATAAACCTCTTTTTTTCCCCACAAACTGCTCTTGGTTGGGGAATTTCTACCAGCAATGCAAACCTGATTGCAACACCCCTCCCACCAAAAGCCAACTCTTCAATTTAGGTATTAATGAAAATTGCTAATATTATACGTGAACTATTTAGAAAAACACAGTTGATGGTTTGTGAAGTTTTTGAATGTACAGTGCCTCCCATAGCCTCATGTGGTTCTTCGCTGGTAGCAATTTGGGCAGGTAGAACCTTGCTGGAGGAAGTGTGGCACTGGGATGGACCTTGAGGTCTATTAATCCAGCCCACTGGGCGGTCAGAGCTAGCTCACTCACATTACTTCATTCCTAGCGATGTGACAAAATGTGATGTCCCAGCTGCCTGATATGCTATATTTTCCTCATCATGATGAAATGTGCCCTTGAGGCTGTAAGTAGAAATAAACTCTTTCTCCCACAAGCTGCTTCTGCTTGGGTGTTTTTGTCCCAGCAATGAGAAGGTAACTGCTCCCTTGTTACTATTGGACATAATGAAGAATCTTGCAGGGTATTTCACTTTACACTTCTCCAGACAAAAACAGTATCTTTTCGTTTCTGAAAAGTTTGAGTAGATAGCAGTATGGTCAGGATGTCATGGTCTTTTTGGCCATCCTTCCGCCCAGCTGGTGACTCCTTGGTCTCCTTGGCTGCACCAAATATCTTGAAGGCCTTCCTCCCTCCTCTGCTAGAACTGTAGAGCCCAGTTTTCTTTTTCTATCATTTTTCGTCATCTCTTGGCACTCCTATGTGAAAGCTTTCCTGTTTGTCTCCTGCCTGAAGACCTTCTTTCTAGTATTAGTACAGACTGACGATAATTTCAGTATTTTGTGTGCTGTAATAACTTACTGTCATGCATTTTAACTCTCAAATTGTCCTTACTTTGGCTATGTGAAACTGCACCCCAGTTTTGATGGAGAAAACAATTGAAAAATTCTTTGGTAGGTTCAGGTGTTTGAGGAGATTAAAGAGTCTCCCGATGATTGTGGAATGGAATCTTCTTGGGGGCGCGGGTAGTGGAATAAAGAGAATGGCTGTTGCTAAGCAGGTGATAAATGCTATTCTGACTGCAGTATACCAGGAATTGGGTAAAGCTGGAACTGAATCTTCCTGAGGCAAACACTTGGAATATTTTAGGGAGTATTGTCCATCATTAATTGTTAAAAAATATTTTGCAAGCAAAGAGGGGTGGGGGTAGAATGGTCATGCCAGGGCCTCTTGCCACTGCAAACTCCAAATGCATGTGCCACTTTGTATCTATCTGGCTTTACGTGGGTACTGGCTATGAGGCTTTGCAAGCAGGCTCCTTTAACCACGAAGCCATCTGCCTCATGCCACCATCATTCATTTAAGGCAGCATTCATCTAGCATATTTAAAGGTGGTGAAAGTCGCCTAAAAGCGACTTGAATTATAACGTCTTTAATGACCGTAGATCCTCACATGCAACCATTACTTACTTGCAAAATGTTGTAGCGCTTACACACACACACACACACACACACACACACACACACACACACACACACAGAGTTTGATATGAAATCTGAAAGCCTGTGTTTGCTCAACACACGGGGGCCAGAACAGTCGTTGTTCCCCTCCTGTGCAGATTGTGGATTTCCTGTCCTTGCAAACTAAAACCTGAGCATATGCTCTTTCTCTTCATTTTGGCTCTTCCATTCTGCGCTGCATCTGTCTCCTGGGAGGGACTGGAAGACGTAGTTTGGTGCTTTCCTTAACCCTTCTATTCTGCTTCATTCAACATCTCAATCAAACCTTTTTTCTTCTGAAAGGTTTCTTACACGAACATAGATTCTACCCACCTGCCAGATCTCTCACTTTAATCCTGGTGTTGTGAGACACTGTTTCCATGGGAGATGGACACATCTCTATTCACCCAGGTAGGGTGCAGACCACAGACCAAAGCACATTTGCACCCAAATCCAATTTGGGTGAACCAGTAACTTTGTTTACAGAGCATTGATGAGGAGTTTATATTCACAGGAGTGGGGGTGACTCAAAGGCAGCTGTGTCACCAGAGTCCCACCCCATCCTGGATGGCACCTCATGGAAGCTGTGTCATGGGGTGCCGCTTCTCGTTTACCTTCTAACTACTGTATAATCCAGCACCTCCCAAGGCTACTTGCAGCTGGGAAAGGATGGGCAGGGGGGAACAACAGCTGGAATCTGAGGTGAGGGTCTTGTGACCCTCCCTTCCTCCATCTATTAGTATTACCACAGCCACGTACCTGGCTATCCCTGTGTTGCACTGCCCCAAAATTGGCACAGCTACTGGGCCAAAGCATTCTGTAACCCAAGATGGGATCATGAAAATGCCATGTAGTGGGCTGGAGAGATGGCTTAGCGGTTAAGGCGTCTGCCTGCAAAACCAAAGGACCTCAGTTTGATTCCCCAGGACCCATGTAAACCAAATGCACAAGGTGGTGCATGCATCTGGCATTTTTTTGCGGTGGCTGGAGGCCCTGGTGTATCCAGTCTCTCTCTCAAAAAAAGAGGAGGGGGGGGGGAGGAAAATGTCATATAGCAGAAGGGATCCTCTAATGTCCTTTCTGGCTCTGGCATTCTGAGATTCTCATGGGTTTCTGAATCCCCAGTGAGCATCTGTCTTCACTGTCCAGCACATAGCAGCAAACCAGGGACAGTGGAGATGCCTGGACTAGGTTTGCTGGCTTGTGATGTAGCCCGTCCAGCAGGTGAAGTCCTATGCGTGGTATAGTTGTGAAGTGCTTTTGAAGTAGAGGTGGATGAAAGTGTTTAAGAGGAAACACCTGGGCGGATTCTCCATGTCCCACTGTTGCAGCCAGCTTAGGTTGCTGGCAGAAAACACCCGACCAAGAGCAGCTTGTGGGAGGAAAAGGTTTATTTTGGCTTACAGATTCAAGAGGAAGCTCCAATGATGGCAGGGGCAAATGATGGCATGAGCAGAGGCTGGACATCACCCTCTGTACAACATCAGGTGGACAACAAACAGCAGCTGGAGAGTGTGCCAAACACTGGCAAGGGGAAGCTGGCTAAAACAGTTATAAGCCCCTACCCCCCAACAATACACTTCCTACAAGGTTCCAATCCCCCAATTGCTACCAGCTGGGGAATCAAGCATTCAGAACACATGAGTTTATGGGGGACACCTGAATCAAACCACCACACCAGCAATGTTCTGCTAATGCCTGGAGGTGACTAGTTACATGCAAAGAAAAGTCAGTAAGAATGAGGTGGGAGAAGCAGAGAGAATGGTCAAGAGGTGTTTATTGAAGCATGGAATTTTGAGCAATTCAAAGTGGGGTAGTGGCTGGGGTAGGTTGTAACTGAGGTCTGTGGATCAATGATAATCAGAATGCCTTGGTGGCTGAGTTTTAGAAAGAAGTTTATGAATAACATGAATTCAGAGGGATAACAGGTTTATTGTCACAGTTAGGTTCAGATCAAAACTCACAGAATAATTAGTTTTGTGATACTGCCATTTTTGAAGCTGGACACACCTATTTCAGTGGTCAGCACAAAACAAAGCAATGAGCTGGGCGTGGAGGTGCACGTCTTTAATCCCAGCACTAGGGAGGCAGAGGTAGGAGGATCACCGTGAGTTTGAGGCTACTATGAGACTGCATAGTGAATTCCAGGTTAGCCTGGACGAGAGTGAAACCCCTACCTCACAAAACAAAACAAAAACAAACAAAAAATCCAAGGCAATGTATGTGAAAGCTTTAGAGAATCTGTACAGTGTTATACAAATTTATCAACTCACTTTCTGGGACAGTCCTCATTCTTGAACCTTTCTTTTTCTTCTCCAGTTGGAGTCCAAGGTATAGGAGAACCACCATTCCTACCTTTTTGTTTTGTTTTTTGAAGTAGGGTCTCACTCTAGCCCAGGCATTCACTATGTAGTCTCAGGGTGGCCTTGAACTCATGGCGACCCTCCTACCTCTGCCTCCCAAGTGCTGGGATTAATGGTGTACACCACCATACCCGGCTCCATTTCTATTTTTGAACTGACCTGGATACCTCAGACCACGGTCTGTACCAGCTTAAGTTTTCCACCTGTTATCTTCTGTTAATTCTCTGACACAACTTGTCCTGGGGAGTCACTTTTCTATTCCCTGGCTTTATTGGGGTGTGAGCTTGGTCTTAACCTCGCTTGTACTTGGAAGAGTTTTGAGGTTAGTAGCCACAGGCTGTACTTTGGGAAACTCTTCTTGTGACCTTTCAGTTAGGTTTCTCCTGTGTTTACCACCATTTGAAGACCTGTTATTTGGATTAGTTGTGCGACTTTGAAATTTACACAGAACAAAACACACTGTTGACTGACTTTGGGAGTCTTAAGAGGCTTCTGAGCTTCCCACACTGTCAAAAAACTCCATGGCTAGCCACACCACCATTGGAAGATGCTTAAAGGTAAAGACAGTTTCTGTGAGGAAAAAGGACTTTTGACTTAGTGTTAGGAAACAGCTTGCATTCACTGTAGAAACTGTACGATGACCCCCATTTGAAGGCTAGCTGTGAGTCATTGCTTATGAAAGACCTGAGTGTAGTGTGGGTGTGTTCAGGGAGAACTATTGGTGCAGCATATAATGTGGGGGAGGCCTCAGGGGTCCTTGGCCAGGAGGCATGGAGAAAATGCCAGTATAGGGGCTGGCGAGATGGCTTAGAGGTTAAGGCACATGCCTGCGAAGCCTAAGGAACCAGGTTTGATTTCCCAGGTCCCATGTAAGCCAGATGCACATGGTGACACACATGCGTTTGGAGTTCATTTGCAGGCCCTGGTGTGCCCATTCTCTCTCTCCTAGTGTCTAATAAATAAATAAATCTTTTTAAAAAAATGCCAGTATAGGAGGAAGAAGACTTGGGGGAGAAAGGTGTGCCAGTGTATAGGCTAGTTGTATCGAAAGTACATCATTCATTTGCTGGTAAGATAGCAATCTATAGCCATGTAGTAGAAACAGATCGGTGAGAGAATGGTGCATCCTTTATTCCATGCCCTCTGACCCAGCCAGTGTATTCATTTCTTTTAAAAACAATTTGAGAGCGAGAGAAAGATTTAGTGAGAGAGAACAGAGAGAAAGTGCTCCAGTGTCTCCTGCCGCTGCCAACCAATGCCAGGTACAAGTGGCCTTTTGTGCATCTGGCTTTATGTGGGTACTGGGGAATTGAGCCCAGGCCAACAGACTTTACAAGCGACACCTTTAACCCCTGAGCCATCTTCCCAGTCCTGTCTACTAATTTCTAGTCTGCTGTCCTGTGACCTAGTCTAGGAAATTGAGTTCTCCTCCTCTTACACCCTTGATTGATTGCTCATTTAATTTCACCAGTAAGTTCTTCCAGTTCCTCCTTCCAGTACCTGGGTTGGAAATGGCTTGTTGCAAAGCAAGATACTGAGAAGGTTGGTTGGACTGGTTCAGGTGTGTGATCCCAACTGCTCAGAAGGATTTCAAGTTTGAAGCCAATCTGGACAACTTAGTGAAACCCTGTTCAAAGGAAAAAAGAAAATTTCTCAAAAGTGGCTCAGTGGGCCTGGGCGTGGTGGCGCCTGCCTTTAATCCTAGCACTTGGGAGGCAGAGGTAGGAGGATCGCCGTGAGCTTGAGGCCACCCTGAGACTCTGGGCTAGAGTGAAACCCTACCTCGGGGGAAAAAAAAAGACAGAAAAGAAAAGAAAAAAAAAAGTGTCTCAGTGGTATAGTATTTTCCCATCATGGGCAAGGCCCTGAGTTCATTCCCCAGGACTGCAAAAAGACAATGAAAAACACAAACACTGAGCTGGGGGGATGGCTCAGCAGTTCGAGCACTTTCTGTGCGAGCATGAGGACTTCAGGAGCCCTGAGAGACCACCTGAGTTCGATCCCCAGGACCCACATGAACAGCCAGGCATAACCATGTGTACCTGTAACTCCAGTGCCACAAGGAGCAGAAACCCGAGAATTGCTGGGACTGGAGTTTACAGGAAACATGACAAGTTATGGGATCAGTAAACAACTTCAGCTCAAACACTAAGTGGAAAACACAGAAAATATTTTACCTTGCCTTGGGTTTCTTAAGCACAATATAAACTGCATGAGGAAGGGGCCTGGGGAGATGGCCCAGCAGTTAAAGGCACTTGATTGCAAAGCCTATTGGCCCGGGTTCAATTCCCCAGCACCCACATAAGGCCACAGACAAAAGTGGTGTGTGTGGCTGGCATTCATTTTGGTGTGTCCATTCACACATGCACACAAGTAAATTAAAAACCAGGGAAATGAATTAGATTTCATTGAAGTAAGAACTTCTGATTTTCAAATGACAATTAACATAATAAAAGATATGTCTCTCAGAGAAGATTTTCATAAAACATGTCTTGCAAAGAATGTATATTTGGACAGCATGAAGAGCTCCTAGAGTTTCTGATAAAGTGGTGGTGGTGGGGGGGGCGTAGCCTGGTACATGCCATAATCCCAGTACTCTGGAAGCTGAGACTGGAGGACCTTGAGTTCCAGGCCAGCCTGGGCTACATAGACAACACTATCTTGATGTCCCCCTGTTACCCCAAAAGAATACGGAAAGATTTGAACCAATGAAGCTAAATTAGCAATTAGATAAAAAGGTGGCAGCTGGGTGTGGTGGCGCACGCCTTTAATCCCAGCACTTGAGAGGCAGAGGTAGGAGGATCTCCATGAGTTTGAGGCCACCTTGAAACTACATAGTGAATTCCAGGTCAGCCAGGACCAGAGAGAGATCCTACCTTGAAAAACTGGGAGAAAAAAAAAGTGGCCAACATTTCTCAGGCACCAGCATGATGTAAATAGAACCACAGCAAGATGTGACTGCAAACCTGGTTAGGTGGAGAAGGAAACCAGACAGGATATAACAAAGATTGATGGGAACCTGGACTGCTGGTGCTACCACCTTCGAAAAGTGTGGTCAGGGCTGGAGAGATGAAGGACCCTGGTTCGAGGCTTGATTCCCCAGGACCCACGTTAGCCAGATGCACAAGGGAGTGCACGCGTCTGGAGTTTGTTTGCAGTGGCTGGAAGCCTTGGCATGCCCATTCTCTCTCTCTCTACCTCTTTTTCTCTTTCTGTTGCTCTCAAATAAATAAATAAAATAAAAAATATTTAGAAAAGTGTGGTCATTTCTTGGGCTGGAGGGATGGCTGACAGTTAAGGCATTAGCCTGCAAAGCTGAAGGACCCAGGTTCACCAAATGCACAAGGGCTCACACACATCTGGAGTTCGTTTGCAGTGGCTGGAGGCCCTAGCGCACCCATTCTCTATCTCTACCTCTTTCTCTGTCAAATAAATAAATTAAAAAAAGAAAAAGAAAGTGTGGCCATTTCTTAACAAGTTAAGCCTACATCTGTGTTATCACTCAGCCATTTCAAGCACCTGGACATGAATGCACATGTGCAATGGCCAAACATGGGAAACAACCCGGATATGTATAGACCACTAAATGCATAAAGAAACTGTTATGTAGTAAAATGCTTCTTAGTAAAAGAAATGCATTATTTATGGATGTAAAGGCAGAGTCATTATGCTGAGTCAAATAAGCCAGATGAGAGGAAAGCAGCATGCATGGTTTCATGTATGCAAAACTCTGCAATATGCAAGCCGACTGATACTGGAGTGGGAGGTGGGGCAGGAGCTTATTGGCTTACTGTGGGATGTTTACTATCTTGATTGTTGTGGTGATCTAATAGTGTATACATATTCCAAAACTTTTGCAGTTGTATCCTATCCATATGTGTGGTTTAGTCTATACCAATCATACGTCACAGCCAAGAGGAAGGGGACAGCTTTTCTGTCCCTTTGACCTTGCTCATTGCCTGGGATGCACCTTGCTTAGATGAGGCACTACATAGTTATTTCCTGTGGTGAGTTCTGTTCAGAAGAAAGCCTGGAGGTGAGGAAGTAGTCTAGGGAAATTGTGAAGGATCACTCCCAATTCTGTAGTCTAACCTTTATTTAAATCCAGGCAGCTGGAACCCGTTTCCTTTTAAAGTAATTCCAAGTTTTATTTCATGTCCATGGTGGACTAATTTCTGGAAGACTGAAATAGAGCAGGCTTTAAGATCTGATTCGGGACCTGTGCCACTCTGTGCCAGGTCAGGTCTGTCTGAGGTCATACGGAGGCCAACAGTACTTCTAATAGGTGAAGAGACTGGAGACCCAAGAGTTCTAGAACCCTGGCTGAAACTGGTTTGGTACTGGTGTTGATGCTAAATGGTTTCACTTTTATTGCTTTTCTCACTAGCTAATTAATGAATCTTGCTCTAAGTCACATTAACCATTTTGCTTGCTCTACTTTCTTAAGTGATTCAAAGACAGGATAATGATCATTTTTCTTTATTTTTTTTTGATTCTAATTTATTTGAGAAATAGAGAGAGAGGGAGGAGAGAGCACCCTGTGCTCCAGCCTATGTCAGGCTTTGCACTGATACAAAACTCTAGATGCATTTGCCTTTGTGTGTCAGGCTTTATGTGGTACTGGGGAATCGAACCAGGCCAGCAGGCTTTGCAAAGCCTTCAACTGCTGACCCATCTCCAGAGCCCTGATAATTTTTAAGGAAAGTTGACTGAACACAGAAGTTGGAGGGTATATACTGAGATGGACGCTGATGAGTAATGTGCTTCTGTGTTTCTGCTGGACATTACCCCAGTCACTTTGTCTCTGGAAGTCTCTTGTTGATAGTTTTAGGACCACCAAAGGAAATGAAGTGGGGAGAGGGTTTTGGCCCAGGGGACTGGGTTTGTGTTGGTCACTGCCAGGAGGATATGACTGGTTTTGCCCTCTATCATATATCAGTAGTGATGCAGGACTTTGGTGTTCAGGAGGGGTCCCCAGAAGAACCCCAAGTTTTGTATTCTTTTCTACCTTTAATAAAATGGAGTAAGAAGGATAAATTATCAATTATTGTTTTTTAAAATACATTTTTAAACTTTATTTTATTTGATAAAGAGGCAGATATAGGGATAGAACGGGCATGCTAGGGCCTTGAGCCACTGCAAATGATCTCCAGATGCACGTACCACCTTATGCATCTGGCTTACGTGGGTCCTGGGGAATTGCATCTGGGTCCTTTGGCTTCACAGATAGGCACCTTAACTGCTAAGCCATCCTCTCCAGCCCTGAATTATTATCACAAACTGGGGGGTTTAACGAAGATTGGAGTCTAGGAAGGGAGGCTAAATGTGGAAAGTAGAAAGCTTGCTTATATGGAAACATTGTATAGTTTATAAGGTTTATTTAAGTGAAACCTTTAGAAAAGGACTGGAACAGAGTTGTAAGCACATGAAGGTAGAATTTACATGTAGAGAGACTCAGAAAACACATGTGACATCTGCCGTGTGCTTTCCTGAAGAGAGAAAGTATCAAAACAGGAGAAATGAGTGATGAAGAGGGTTACATTCATGGTTACCCCGAGTTAAGAGCATGTCCAGAGCTGGTGAAAGTACCATGAGGTAGGTTTAGAGATCAGAGATTATACACGTAATGATAGTGAGAAGCTACCACAAACTGTAAAGCAGAGGCAAGCGGGGAAGTTTAGATCAAGAAACAATGCAAGGGCTGGGGAGATGGCTTTGTGGTTAAGGTGCTTGCTTGAGAAGCCTAAAGACCCAGACTCAACTCTCCAGATCCTATGTAAGGCAGATGCACAAAGGTGAGACAAGTGCAAGGTCGCACATGCCCACTAGGTGGCACAAGCGGTCAGGCATTTGATTTCAGTGGTTGAGACCCTGGTGTGCTAATTCTCATTCTTTCTCTTTCTAAAATTAAAAAAAGGGGGGCTGGAGAGATGGCTTAGCAGTTAAGGAGCTTGCCTGCAAAGCCAGAGGACCCAGGTTCTATTCCCCAGTACCCACGTAAGCCAGATACACAAGGTGGCACACGCATCTGGAGTTTGCAGTGGCCAGAGGCCCTGATGCACCCATACTCGCTCACTCTGTCTGCCCCCCTCTCAAATAAATAAATACTAGTAAAATATTTTTTAAAATTAAAAAAAAAAATGGAAACAATGCCGTGTTCTCACCCTCACCCAGAACTGAGGGACGTATCTAGAGGGTGGGGTGTGTGTGGAAGACGGCCTCCTTTATCAGATTTAGTTATGTAAAGGAGACCTAACTGGCTGGTAAATTTGGAGAATGGCTGAGTCCCAGCACATGGGAGGCAGAGGGAGTAAGATTGCCTTGAGTTTGAGGCCACCCTGAGACTACATAGTGAATTTCAGGTCAGCTTGGGCTAGAGTGAGACCCTACCTCGAAACCGTTTCTCCCCCCCACAAAAAAAAATTGGGGGAGGATGAACCTGAGGGTCAGCCCAGTTGGGTCAGCCCACCCAGGTAGCGGCAGTAGGGCTGTGGGCAGAAGGGGTTGCTGTGAATTAGTCTAGTCTCAATCAGACATTTTTGCCAAGAGTTTCAGGTTCCAGGGTGAGGGAGCAGACACCTCCTGCTTCTCCTTGAGCCTCAATTCCTGACACTGTCTCAAAAAAGAAAAAAAAACTCTGTCCTACCTTCCTTCAGTAGGAGCCAGGTTGGGCTGATGAAGAGGGATCAGTCCCTTATCAACTGCTTTCTCATTGCTGGGGGTTGGGGGGGTTGCAGCATAGGGAAGGAAAGAATTTATTTCAGCTAACTTCCAAAGGTAGAATCCTCCATGGCCAGGAGAGCATGGCAGAAGCAGGGAGGTAGTGTCACCCCTTCACATCAGTGGGGAGGAAGGAGAGAGGGGGAGGATAGGTGAAAGAAGGTGGGGAGAGGGAGAATGTGGGGGTGGGGGGAAGAAGAGCCAGAGAATAGCAAGTGGGGCTGGGCAAGTAAAAATCTCAAAGGCCCGTAGGCTGGAGAGATGGGTTAGCAGTTCAGGCGCTTGCCTGTGATGCCTAAGAACACACATTTGAATCTCCAGGTCCCACATGGCCAGGTGTAGTGATGCAAGTGTGCACTGTCGCACATGCACACAAGGGCCACATGCGTCTGAAGTTTGTTCACAATGGCTGAAAGGCCCTGCTGTGCCCATTCTCTCTCCCTCTTTCCCTCCCCCACCTCAAAAATGTAAAATAATACTAAAAAATCTCAGGGCTTGTCCCCACTGACACACTCCCTCCAGCAAGGCTCTACCGTCTCAAGTTCCACAGGCTTTCTGAACAGCGCCACTAACCAGACGTTGTGTCCAAACACATGAGTATGTGGAGCACTTTATATTCGGACTACCACAGGTATCCTCATAGTAGCCCCAAACTCTGGGCTGTGGTTGAGGAACTTGCAGTCGAACTTTTCCATAGTTTGTAGTTTGCTGGGATATTTATTATAAAAGGAAACGAAACAAAACAAAAAACCCCAACGGCTTCTTGTGGATCTTTTCTACCACATGTGAGTGTAGAGAACATAAGTGGATTGTTTTATCCCCCAGCAAGGACCCACTCTGAAAAACCTGAGACTGTGCTGTTACAGGAGTGGATTGGAGTCTAGAAGGTACCCAAGATTTCTAGGTTCAAAGGAGGATTGCTGTGAGTTCGAGGCCATCCTGAGACTCCATAGTGAATTCCAGGTCAGCCTGGGATAGAGTGAAACCCTACCTCCAAAAAAAAAAAAAAAAAAGTTCTAGCTAAATATAACCCTAAATATAGCAGTTGGCCATTGAATGTGAGTTGCTGTTTAATAATGCTGGTGACTTAACTGTTAGAAGTCACAGCAGCAGTTACAGCCCCCAAGGAAAGGGCTCAGCACCTTGCCAAGGCTATTTCCTTTAATCTTCCTGTGTACAGAGACTGCACGGCACCTCCCAACAATGGTTCTCAAACTTACTAGGCAACACCTTTGTTCAAATGAAATCTTTAGCATTCCAGCATTTAAAACAAGGAAAAATAAAAGCAATGAACTGGGTACCTCCTTAGATATGTTTTTTTTTTTCTTTCTGGCTTTGACAGCAAATATGTCTGCAGAAATATGGAAATACATACAGGAGGCAAGAACAGCTGGAAAACTGCTATATTGATAGGTTTCTCCCCTAGGGAATTTTTTTTAGACTCTTGACTTCTAACTCCCATCAAAAAATCCCCCACAAATTTGGATTAATATTATTCATAACATGCTGAAAATTTCTATAATAAGTCTTAGTTCTAGATCAATTAAAAACATTCATAATGTTTCCCCTCCTATTCTGAATGATAGTTACTAATTCAAATTTTTATTTTTAAAGTCGTCAAAATATGCTGGGGAGGCCAGCATGGTGACACACACCTTTAATCCCAGCACTCGGGAGGCAAAGGTAGGAGGATCATCATGAGTTCAAGGCCACCCTGAGACTACATAGTGAAATCAAAGTCAGCCTGAGCTAGAGTGAGACCCTACCTCGAAAAACCAAAGCAAGCAAACAAACAAAATATGCTGTGGAGGGCTGGAGAGAAGGCTTAGTGGTTAACACATTTGTCTATGTAGCCTAAGGGTACAGGTCTGATGCCCCAGTACCCATGTGAGTCAGCTGCACAAGGTGGTGCATATGTCTAAAGTTGCTTGCAGTGGCTAGAGGCCCTGGTGTACCCATGCTGTCTCTCAAATAAAAAATTTTAAAAAATACACACTGGGAGATGGTTGAGTGGTTAAAGGTGTCTTCTTGCAAAGCCCCCCCGACCCCCAGTCAGAGTGCAAATACTCAGTACATGTGTATGGCCAGATTTAAGAAGTAGCACGTAGATCTGGTGTTTGCTTGCAGTGGCAAGAGGTCCTGGTGCAATATACACAATTGCAAATAAATAAATAAATAATAGAATATTTTTAAGATAAGGTAGGCACAAACCTAAAAGTGAGCTTTCCTCAGATCTAAGAAGACAAAACACATTGTCAAACACATGCAAATCAAAAGTTCCTAAACAATGGGCTGGAGAGATGGCACAGCGGTTAAGCACTTGCCTGTGAAGCCTAAGGACCCCGGTTCGAGGCTCGATTCCCCAGTACCCATGTTACCCAGATGCACAAGGGGGCCCACACATCTGGAGTTCGTTTGCATTGGCTGGAGGCTGTGGCGCGCCCATTCTCTCTCTCTCTCTCTCTCTCTCTCTCTATCTGCCTCTTTCTCTCTCTATCACTCTCAAATAAATAAATAAAAATGAACAAAAAAATTAAAAAAAAAAGTTCCTAAACAAACTCAATGCCTGAGAGGATTTTCATCATCTTTTTTGGTTTTTCGAGGTAGGGTTTCACTCTGGCCCAGGCTGACCTGGAATTCACTATGTGGTCTCAGGGTGGCCTCGAACTCATGGTGATCCTCCTACCTCTGCCTCCCGAGTGCTGGGATTAAAGGCATGCGCCACCATGCCCAGCTAGAACTTTCATCTCCTAAAACATTCTATAAATTCATCCGTGATATGAAAAAAATATTTCCCTAAATTTTTTTTTAAAGTAGTATAAATAAAAACACCTTCTCTCTGGTGTGATGAAGCTCATTTTTCCCAAGTATTGTGTGGGTTTCTCGGGGAGAAGAGGGAAGCCCTAATGCACTGGTGCAATTACTCAGCGCCCCCTCCCCGCCTCCTGGTCGAGAATGGCTGTGTTGTCATTAGGGTAAGGCATCCTCACGCAGCGCCCCTTGCCCTCGCCAGACGTTCATCTCTGCTCCTGCAGCCTGGCTCAGCTCCATCCTCAGCCTGCCGGCCCAGCGATACGTCTGCGAGCTGCCTTGAGTGATGAGTTAAAGAATAACCTTAAGGGGTGGGGAGATGGCTCAGAATTAAAGGCGTTCGCTTGCACACCCTCCTGACCTTGGTTCGATTTCCCCGGCCCCCACATAAAGCAGATGCAAAGTAGCATGTGTGTCTGGAGTTCAGTTTCACCCAAGAGATCCTGGCTTGTGAACACACCCACCCACCCACCCACCACCTACAAATAAAAATAATTAGTAAGTTAGGGTGTCTCCACTTATCTGACTAGCATGCATGTAGTCTGGTGGAGTAAACAATGAATGGTCTTGTATTGTTTTCAAGTGTGTTGGTGGTGGTGGTGGTGGTGGTGGTGGTGGAGGTGGTGGAGGGAAGCAGAGGACCTTGGAACCTGTACCTGGCTGCTACCATATGGAGAATGGCTTGGAAGAAGATGAGCTTATGTGGTGGTTTGAAGGCAATGTCATGTGTTTTGAATACTTGGTCCCAGCTGGTGGCAATTTGGGAAAGTTGTTGGGCCTTTGAAAGGTGGAGCCTTCAGCAGGGTGTGGGGGTGCACGCTTTTAATCCCAGCCAGCACTTGGGAGGCAGAGGTAGAATTGCCATGAGTTTGAAGCCACCCTGAGACTACAGAGTGGATTCCGGGTCAGCCTGAGCTAGAGGCTACCTCAACCGCTCCCCACCCCAAAAAAAAGAATGAAAGGTGGATCCTTGCTGGAGAACATGCGTTGCTGGAGGTGGGCTTTGGGGTGATACAGTCCAGCTCTAAGCCTAGTAGACAGACTGCTTTCAATTGCTGTGGTGACATGTTGCCTGCCTAGCTATTTGCTAGGCACCATGCTTTCCCCACCATGATGTAGCTTTCCCTAGAGACTAAGCTGAATGAGACCCCTTCTTCCCTTATGGGTCGTGTTTGGTCCCAGCAACCAGAAGGCAGCTGTAATAGATAAGCAGGGCGAAGGATAGTTAGCAGACCAGAGTGACCCCAGAGGGGGACGCTCATGACTAGAAGGGAGTAGGGTGGGTGGTGGAGCTGGGGAAGAGTAGAGATTCGGGAGAATGTAGACTCTGGAACTTTTCAGGTAGAAGCCAGAGTGGTCAAGAACACACCTCCCTTGTTTTAGAATCTCATGTCCACCTTGATTCCGGCAGGTGTCGCCTTGTGTTTTGAGTGTTGCCTGGTTGAGTTCTCAAGTCTAACTGTCACAGCCAGGGATGCTCCAGTGCGTGCTCAGCGCCCAGAGAAGGAGGGCAGTGGAGGAGCACAAGGAAGAAGACATTGCATGGAATCTGATGAAGCAGTTCTGCAGGCCCTGGGCCAGGAGGCCCTCTGAGCAGAGCATCTGGCGTGTGATAGTGTCCCCCTGGGACATGGCCTGGTGGCTGAATGCCTCCTCTCCCACTTCCTCGGAGGGAGTAGGGTGAGGGTGTGTTGGACCTTGGCTGCAACCCAGCGTGTTTTTCAAGGGCTGGACTGGGAGCATCTTGGCATGTGGCTTTGGGTTTTTGTGTGTTCACACCATTGTGCACGGCCTTGTGTTTGAAGCCTGGCATTGGGATGGGGCAAGGCGGAGGGGGTCAGGAGAGGCAATAGCACTACAGAAAATGCCAGTCCTACAAATCGCAGCCACCATGCCCACCTATTATTTTATCTTTAAAAAGTATTTTTATAGGCCAGATGTGGTGGCACATGCCTTTAATCCCAGCACTCAGGAAGCAAAGGTAGGAGGATTGCTGTGAGTTTGAGGCCAGACTGAGACTATATAGTGAATTCCAGGTCCACCTGGGCTACAGTGAGACCCTATCCCCACCCACAAATTATTTTTAAGTAATTTGCAAGGAGAGAGAGAGAATATGAAGATGGTGCACCAGGGCCTCTTGCTGCTGAAAACAATTTCCAGATGCATGTTGCACTTTGTGTACCTGGCTTTCATGGGCTCTGGGGAATTGAACCTGGTTCTGTCAGGATCCAGGTTTTGCAAGCAAGTACCGTTCATTACTGAGCCGTCTCCCCATCCCTGTTCTTGTTTCTTCACTAGATGTTTTACTGCACACTGCTTCCTGTCACCCACCTGGAACCTTACGTCTGGTGGCTATGAGCATTGACAGAGGCCACAAGGAAAAAGCAGCCCTGGTGCCTTGCATCCCACACTGCTTTGGCTCCTCTGACTCGTCTATTCCTTCCTTCCCAGCCCTAGGGGGACACTTTTCTTTTTCGAGATAGGGTTTCACTATAGTCCAGGCTGACCTGGAATTCACTATGTAGTCTCAGAGTGGCTTCGAACTCATGGTGATCCTCCCACCTCTGCCTCCCCAGTGCTGGGATTAGTGGTGTGTGCCACCACGCATGGCTCCCTATGTAGACACTTTTAACTCACAGGACTATGCTTCTGTTTTGTTTAGGATTTCTTTGTTTTACTTATTTTAATTTATTTATTACAGTAAGGGGGTCGAGAGAGTGAGAATGGGCATTCCAGGGCCTCTAGCCTTTGCAAATGAACTCTAGATGCATGTGCCACTATGTGCATCTGGCTTACATGGGACCTAGAGAGTTGAACCTGGATCCTTAGGCTTTGCACACATGTGCCTTAACTGCTAAGCCACCTCTCCAGCCCTTGTTTAACATTTTAACACCTCGTGGTTAAATTTAGCTGAAGAGCTAAGCTTACCTGTGAGGTTTCATGAGGTGTTCATATTTATTCTTATTTCCATAGTTCTTCCCATTGATTCTTCTTTTCCATTAATCTGTGGAAGGTGAGGGGAATGTAGGGTTAGGAGTAAGGTCCACAGACTCCAGGAAAGAGGTAGCAGGTTGAAGGAGCCATGCCAGGCACATCATCACAGCGTTGTCACCTCTCATGGTGTTGTAGAAAGGAGTGTTGGTTAGGTTATCCTAATATACAGATCATGGACCTTCTTTTTTTTTTCTGGGAAAACAAGACTTGCAAGAATGGAGTTTTATTTTATTAAAATATTTTTATTTGAAAACAGAGAAAGAGGTGGGTGAGGACAGCGAGAGAGAATGGGCATGCCAGAGCCTCTTGGCGCTGCAAATGAACCCCAGATGCATGCACTACTTTGTGCATCTGGCTTTATGTGGCTACTGCAGAATCCATTGAATCTGGTCTGTTAGGCTTTGCAAACAAGTGCCTTAAACCATTAAGCCAACTCTCCAGTCCTTTCCTGCCCAGAATGGAATCCAAAGGAGAAGAGTACACTTCAGAAGGAAGAAAGAATACTACTCAGAAGTGTTTGGGAGAATTAAGTTCTGAAATGATTGAAGTACATAAGAGGTAAAAAAAAAAAAAAAAATCAGAATTGGGCAAGAAAGAGAAGCATTATTAGTACACAGGGTAGATTGAAGAGTTAAAAATAAAGTGGGGTAGTAGCAGTCCCTGGAAGAGGCCTACCACCTCAGAAACTGTGCAGTTGAAAATGAACAAAGTTGGAGCTGGAGAGATAGCTTAGTGGTTAAGGCATTTGCCTGCAAAGCCAAAGGTTCAGCTCTCCAGGACCCACGTAATCCAGATGCACAAGGGGCACATGCATCTGGAGTTGATTTCCAGTGGCTGGAGGCCCTGGTGTGCCCATTTTCGCTCTCTCTCAAATAAATTAAATTAAATAAGTCTTAAAAAAAATGTACAATTTGCTCCCTCTACCTCGTGCAGTGCTGTGGTCTCCACACTGAGCACAGGATCCTGCGGGCTGAACAGGATGGAGTCCTCTTTTCTTTGAGTAAGTAGGTAGGAGTCCAGAGATTGGCATTACAGGTAGTGAGAAAGGCTGTAGGAAGTGGTAGGTAATTTTGTGTTTGAATAGTGTCGTTGTAAAATGAAGGCAAGTGTGTCTATAGGCCAGTGTGTGTGCATGTGTGTGTAAACTAAGACTGTTAACATTATCGTGGACATGTTGGCAATGTGGGGGATTTTGCTTGCTTTTTTGGTGGGTCATCAAGAACTCAGGCTGCATGTGGCACTTGAACACATTCCAAAACTGGCATGACCCTCTCTGTGGCCTTTTCCCTGGAGTGGAGCCAGGGCAGAAAGCGTCGTCTGATGGTGGCTGTCAACAGCAAATTTCTATGTCCAAAATATCTACGGAGTCAAGATTAGCAAGAAAGCAGTGTGGATCGTGCTGGCTTGGTAGAGAAAGGGAACTATTTTTCTTGCCTGTCAGCCTGTAATGGCTGTGTACTATCTGTCCATGAATTAGGATTGGTAAGATACATAATTCATATACCAACATACGTGTGAGTGTGCATACTAATCCATCTAGCCAATCTGCATATTTTTTTTTTCTTATGAGAGTTGAGGGAGAGAGAGTATTGGCACGCCAGGACCTCTGACCATTGCAGTTGGACTTCAGACGCGTGTGCCATCTTGTGCGCATGCGTGACCTTCTGTGCTTATGTCACCTTGTACGTCTGGCTTACGTGGGATCTGGAGAGAGTAGAACATGGGCCCTTGGGCTTCACAGGCAAGCACCTTAACTGCTAAGCCATCTCTCCAGCCCTTTATTATTATTTTTTTTGAGACAGAATCATAGAATTCAACTTACTATGTAGCTGAGGATGACCTTGAATTCCCGATCATCCTGCCTCCACTTCCCAAATGTTGGGATTAGACATCCTCCACCACAGTTCACATGCATGCATGCCTAAAGTTGCCCAGAGTACCCTAGAACTTACTCTTGTCCAAGCAGACTTTGAGCTTATGAACCTCTTGCCTTAGCCTCCTGAGCAGCTACAATAGACAGAAAAACAGCACCCAGAGGGTTGATGCCTTTGCAGGCAGATCATACGTCTCTCTCTGACAGATGGCTATAAGCAAGGGTACCTTAAAAACAATGAAAATGGGATGGAGAGATGGCTCAACAGTTAAAGGTGCTTGTTTGAAAAGCCTGAAGGCCCGGGTTCAGTTTTCTAGTGCCTACATAAAGCCAGATGCACAAATTGGCACATGCATCTTGAGTACTTTTGCTGAGGTCCTGGCATTCTCCTCCACCCCCACCCTCTCTGCTTGCAAATACAAATTTAAAAAGAAACAAATGAAATCACATTGTAAACATCCATACATCAATTAAATGAGAGTTAGCCACCATCCCCTGGTTTGGCTAGACTTGGTGTTCCTTGTATTGAATGTGATGTGAACCTGACCTGAAATATGCAATCTCTGGAAGTAGGTAATTCTCTTTCCAAATTCCCACAGAGGAAGAAGGTTATTAGGTCAGCTGACACCAAGTGACCACAGTCTAATGTGAGAAAAGAGTTACTTTACTGTTCTGAGTTCAATCCTGCCTTTTAAAAAATACTTTTTTTAAAGCCAAGCGTGGTGGCGCATGCCTTTAATCCCAGCACTTGGGAGGCAGAAGTAGGAGGATCACCATGAGTTCGAGGCCACCCTGAGACTGTCTAGTGAATTCTAGGCCAGCCTGAGCTAGAATGAAACCCTATCTTGAGAAACCAAAATACTTTTATTTTGTTTTAATTTATTTAAGAGAGAAAGAGGCAAAGAGAAGGGGGCGGGGAGAGATTGATTGATTGATTGATTAAGATAATGAGCACTCCAGGGTTTCTAGACACTGCAAATGAGCTCCAGATGCATGAGCCACCATGTTTATCTGGCTTACATGGGACCTTTGGCTTTGCAGGCAAGTGCTGTAACTGCTAAGCCATCTCTCCAGCCCCAATCCTGCCTTTTTAAAGAATAGTTTTTATTTTTATTTATTGGAGGGGGGAGAAATGAATGGGCATGCCAGAGCCTCTAGCTGCTGCGAACGAACTCCAGATGCATGTGCCACCATGTGCATCTGGCTTACTTGGGACTTGGAGAATCAAACTTGGGTCCTTAGGCTTCGCAGGCAAGCACCTTAGTTGTTATCCCATCTTTCCAGCCACAATCTTGCTTTTGGATGAGGAAACCAAAACTATGACTTGCTTTTTGCAGAAGAGATTTCTACACTGGGTTGTTACAAAAGAATTATGGCAGCCATAAAGGTGGTGTGGATCCAAAGCCCAAAGGAAATCAGGGAGGTCTAAAGTAAAGTGCGCACTCTCTGTCGCCTTCCTGTTTCCTTTGTGTCTTTATGGGCTTTGTTCAGAAAACCGCAGCTGGTGTTTTGTGGTGTTTTGAACTGCCTGACTGATTGGGACTTGTAGATAGGTCAGTTGGGGGCAATAACATTTTGAGAATGAAAATTATTTTCAAAGCCTTACTTCGCTTCTAAGGCATTTTCATGGGTCTGTATTTTATGATGTCAGGTCAACAAATCAAGTATGCCTTCAAACATCAAAATGAGTTTTATACACATGAATTAATGAATTACTGTGTCATTCTTGGAATGTAAGGAAGAACCTGTTAGGAGAACTCAGATCCTTGATGTGGGATACAGTCTAGTGCTATTTGATAAGCAGCTGCTGTTAGAACCCTAGTTGTAAATGATATTTGAGACAACCTGTACCAGTATACTTTTTAAAAGAATTACTTTGTGTGTGTGTGTGCCTGCAAGCATGCACATGAATATGTGGGTCAGAGGAAAACTTTGTGCACTCTTCTTTCTGAGACAGGCTCTTGTGTTGCCACATCTGTGAACTTTGCTTGCAATTTGGCTCTGTGTGGGTGCTGGGGAATTGAACCCTGGGCTAGCATTTAACTGTTGAGCTATACCCAAGCCACTAATTTACCTTTTCTTTTTTTCTGACATAGAGTCTCATTCTAGCCCAGGCTGACCTGGAATTCAGTCTGTATTCTCAAGGTGGCCTTGAACTCATGGCGATCCTCCTACTTCTGCCTCCTGAGTGCTGGGATCAAAGGCATGCACCGCCACGCCGGGCTTAATTTACTTTTTGATGTATTTTAGGATCAGTTCTGGAGCATCATGTGGTATTGACTTACTCCTTATCTATTAATTCCTCATAAAATGGCCCCAGCATATAACCTCTGAATCTTGTAGTGATCTGTAATTTATAGAAGCATTAAGAAAGTCTAGGGCTGGAGAGATGGCTTAGTGGTTAAGGTGCTTTCTTGCAAAGCCAAAGGATCCTGGTTCGCTTTTCCAGGACCCACATAAGCCAGATGCACAAGGGGGCGCATGCATCTGGAGTTCATTTACAGTGGCTAAAGGCCCCGGTACACTCATTCTGTCTGTCTCTTTCTCTCTAATAAAATAAAAATAAAGTCACACTTGCATTGAGGCCATGATGTTGAGCATATGGCCTTTAAGGAACGTAGTGAGGAGCTTTGTTGTAATTCCTCAGATATAAGATGTATTTTTAAGAACCTCTCTCTTGGGCTGGAGAGATGGCGTAATGGTTAAGGCGCTTGCCTGCAAAGCCAAAGGACCCAGGTTTAATTTCTCAGAACCCACATAAGCCAGTTGAACGAGGTGGCACATGCATCTGGAGTTTGTTTGCAGTGGCTGGAGGCTCTGGTCTGCCCACTCTCTCTCTCTCTCTCTGTTATGAATAAAAACCTTGAATCTTGGGCTGTGGCAATGGTTGAGTGTTTAAAGGCACTTGGTTGCAAAGCTTGCTAGCCCAATTTCAGTTCCCCAGCAACCTCATTAAGCTGGATCCAAAAAGTGGTATAAGCCTCTTACTGTATGTTTGCATCAGCAAGAGACCCTGGCACATGTGCCTACACACATGTCCATATGCACGTACACACACACACACACACACACACACACACACACACACACACACACACAAATAAACTAATTAAATTTTTAAAAAGACATGAATCTTTCAAGAAAGAGTTGTTTTGAGGCTGGAGAAATGGCTTAGCTCTTAAGCACTTGTCTGTGAAGCCTAAGAACCTAAGTTCAATTCACCATATCCCACATAAACCATGTACATGGTGGTGCATGCATCTGGAATTCTTTTTTTTTCCCAATTTTTTATTAACAACTTCCATGATTATAAAAACTATCCCATCATAATACTTTCCCTCCCCCTACTTTCCCCTTTGAAACTCCATTCTCCATCACATCCACTCCCCTTCTCAGTCTCTCTTATTTTGATGTCATGATCTTTTCCTCCTCTTGTGATGGTCTTGTGTAGGTAATGTCAGGCACTGTGAGGTCATGGATATCCAGGCCAGTTTGTGTCTGGAGGAGCATGTTGTAAGGAGTCCTACCCTTCCTTTGGCTCTTACATTCTTTCCACCACCTTTTCCGCATTAGACCCTGAGCCTTGGAAAGTGTGATAGAGATATTACAGTACTGAGCACTGCAGTTACTTCTTTCCAGCACCATGATACCTTCTGAGTCGTCCCAAGGTCACTGCCATCTGAAAAGAGAAGATTCTCTACCAAAAGTGAGAGTAGCATTAACATAAGGGTATGAACATTAAGAGAAATGCTTTTACTGGGCAGTTTGATAAACATAGTTTATACATTTAGCCAGATAGCAGCAGATGTTACACCCCTAGGGCTCATGACTACCCCTGTTTTAAGTTTTCAGCATCAGGGATGTATTCCCTCCCATGGAGCAGGCCTCCAGTCCAATTAAAGGGCAGTTGGTTTCCACCATGACAGATGTGCCATTATCATACCCATTGGCTCATTTGGCCTGGCTGGCCAATTATAAGGCTTGCAGTGTCCACTGTTCAGTATCTTCTCTGGTGATTTCTCTCTCTCCCATTGAACTGCATGCAGTGTAGCTTTTTCCAGCTTTCTGTCAGCTGGTCTACATGGAGGAGGTTATCAGCTCAGTTCCAGCAGGGTTTCTCAGTGGCCTTGCAGCCCAAGTATGTGGAGTCTTCAGCAATAGGGTCTTACCATCTATTCCTGGTGGGAAACCAAGGGCCTTGGCAATGGCCTGTAATGTTTTAGGGGCATCAGGGACCTCCCTGGCCAACAATACACTGGAAGGTATCCCGTCCCTGGCACTGAAAATTTTCTAGCAACAATCTATGGCTTCTGAGTGTTGCATTGTCCAAAAAAGTAGGATTCCATATGATTTATTTATATCCTCTTAGCATCTAGAATTCTTTTACAGTAGCTGGAGGCCCTGGTGTACCCATTCTATCCCTCCTACATAATAAATAAAAAATATTATATTAAAAAGAAAGAGGTGTTTTTCTTCCAAATGATACTCTTGCTAGTAAAATTTTCTTTCTTTGCTTCAGTTTCTCAAGTCTTGAAGCTCAGTGTTGCTTTCTTCTACCAAAGCAACTACCTTGTCTCAAAGTGGAAAGGCATTATTTTTTTCCCCTTTATTTATTTATTTATTTTTGTCTTACGGTACTGAGAATTGAACCTAGCACCTTACAACTGCTAGGCAAATGCTCTACCAATGAGCTATGCCCTCAGCGCTATTACATTTTAAAGGAAAATTAAAGTCTCACCCCATCTCGAAGAACTTGGCTAAAGAAAGCTTTTCTCTTTGTTTGCTCTTCAGGTGCAGGTCTGGCAATCTTGGAGAGGGAGAGCTGCCCAGGAGGCCACTTATCATTAGCTTCTGAATGTTCTCAAAGGGTGGTTTTCTTTCTGTGAGAATTTGCGGGACTTTATAGAAGAGTCTGTCTGTCCATATGGGGAATGAACACACAGATGTCAACCTCCTTTTCTTCAAGTTTGCCTTGCCAAGGATTGATCTGAACGAAGTATCCAACGTGCAGTGGTTACATCTGGGGACTGTGACGATGTCACCGCTGTAGTTTGGATCTTCAGCATTTCCTAAAGGGCCATGTGGTGAGTCCTTGGACCCTCTGCAGCACCGCTGACAGGCGGTAGAGCTTGGAAGAGGTGAGACCTGAGGGGCAGCTATTTAGTTCCCTGGCAGTGTGCTCTTGGCAGGGATAATGGCCCCGTAGCCTCCTTTTTTCTCTTTCTCTTTCTCTGCTAGCCTCTGAGCCCTAAAGTTGATGGTTTTGACCTACTGGGCTCCTCTGCCATGAACTACCACCACAGGCCCCAAGCTTCATAGTCAACTGAGCATGGACTGAAAACTTGAAATTGTGAGCCAAGTGCACCATTTTTTTTTTTTAATCAGCCAATTACCTCAGGTATTTGTCATAGCAAAAAGCTGAACAATAGTATGATAGTAAAGATAGATATTGTCAGCAGCTAACCCAAAACTAAAACTGCTAGTGGAGAGCCAGGTGTGGTGGCGCATGCCTTTAATCCCAGCACTGGGGAGGCAGAGGTAGGAGAATCACCATGAGTTCGAGGCCACCCTGAGACTACATAGTGAATTCTAGATCAGCCTGGGCTAGAGTAAGACCTTACCTCAGGGTGAAAAAACAAAAAGCAACAACAAAACAAAACAAAAACTGCCAAAGTAGGTAAAAGGATGTCAAGACACAGGCACAGGCAAGGACTTTGTGGAAAGGACTCCAGTAGAACAGGACAAGCCTGAGAAATGGCAGGTGGGGTTGCGTGAGATGAAACAGCTTAGGGGCTAAAGAGCTGGCTTAGCGGTTAAGGCGTTTGCCTACAAAGCCAAAGGAGCCATGTTCGATTCTTCAGGACCCACATAAGCCAGATGCATAAGGGGGCGCATGCATCTGGAGTTTGTTTGCAGTGGCCAAAGGCCCTGGTGTACCTGTTCTCTCCCCCCCTTTCTCTACATGCCTATTTCTCTCTCTCAAATAATAATAATAATAACAAGAAACAGCTTAGGAACCCATCAGTGCAGTGAAGAGACAGCTTGAGAAAGCGGGGAAAGGCTTTGCCAACCAGGCGGCAGGTGTGGGATTAATATCTATGCTGTACAAAGAACCCCAGTACTAGAGAACAATCATCCTGTCAATAAATGGACTAATAAATTGAGAATATTCTCAAAGGAAGACATACAAACTGCTGATAAATATTTGAAAAAGCGTTCAACATCTTTACCACCAGAGGAAAGTAAGTTAAAGCTGCTTTCAGCCTCTGTCTCGCACCAGGCAGAATGGCTAGGATCAAGAAAATAAACAACAGTAAACGCTGGTGAGGGTGTGGGGAAAGAGGAACACTGCTCCATTGCTGGTGGGAATGTGAATTGCTGTAGTCACAGTGGAAATCAGTATGGAGTTTCCAAAAAAAATTTTTTAATTAAAAGAATAGGGGTTGGTAAGATGGCTCCATGGTTAAAGGGACTTACTTGCAAAGCCTGACATCCTGGGCTCAATCCTCAAGCAACCCAGAAAAACTGGATGCAAAAAGTGGCACAAGTGTCTAATATTTGCACCGTCAAGAGACCTTGGCATGCACGTGTGCTTGTGCACACGAAATAAAAAAAAAAAATCTAAAACTAGAAATGCCACTATATAGCCCAGCTATTCCACTCCTGAGTGTATATATAACCAGAACGATTCCAAGCCAGGGCAGCATGGAGACACTTGGGCGCCCATGTTTATTGCCGCGCTGCTTACAAGTAGCCAAGGTATAGAAGTAGCTTAGATGTTAGCAGTAGAAAAATAGGTAACATGAGGTGCTTACACACAATGCAGTTCCATTTGACTGCAAAGGAAAATGAAATTAGGACAGTCCTAGGAAAATGGATGTAACTGAAGATGATTATGTTGAGCAAAATGAGCCACATTCAGAAAGGCAAATGTTGCCTGTTGTTGACTCGTGTAGAATCTAGGCTGTGCGTGTGCTGGGTGCAAAGGGAGGAGCAAAGAGAACAGGGTTATGGAGCACACGTATACATAAAAAAGCAGAAAGGGGCTGGAGAGATGGCTTAGCATTTAAGCGCTTACCTGTGAAGCCTAAGGACCCCGGTTCAAGGCTCGATTTCCCCAGGACCCATGTTAGACAGATGCACAAGGGGGCTCAGGCGTTCTGGAGTTCCTTTGTAGTGGCTGGAAGCCCTGGTGTGCCCATTCTCTCTCTCTCTCTCTCTCACACATTCTTTTTTTTTTTTTTTTTTTTTTTTACTGTAGTACATTATTTTATAAGAGAGGGGCTGAAAATACTATATGCTAATACAGACAATATGATACACAAGGGGGAGTGTGTCAGGGAATGGCTAAGGCCACAGGTTTAGACCAAGAGCCTTTCAATAGACTGCTGAATGGACTGGATCTGCTGCTTGAGCTGAGAGCCTTCTTTGATGGTGACAGAACAGGCAATGACAGGCCTGGAGACCCCACAGGCCCGCGCTAGGGCCTGCTTGGAACGCACAAACACATAGGGGACATTCTTGTCTTCACACAGAAGTGGGAGGTGCAGGATGATCTCCAAGGGCTCAGCATCTGCTGCCATCACGATGAACTCAGAGATGCCCCTGTTCAGCGTTTTGGTGGCCTCATTGGCTCCTTTCCGAAGCTGTTTGTAGTTACACGATTGCTGAACAAGGTCCAGTAGTTTCTTGGTGAGGTGGGTGTCTGCCAGGGGATAGGCCTTTGGATTAACATCAGCCTCTGTAGCAGACGCCTTCGCTGGGATTCGGGACTGGGCCGAGGCCGCTGCACAGCTCCAGATTTTAAAATCTCCTTTAAGTGCCTGGCACGTGTTAGTGCCCGGTGGGTACAAGATACAGTCCCAAGCAGCTCTCCCGAACCCGAACCCGGGAATGGGTAGGGGAGACTGATCCGAATCCCGTGGCTTAACTGCATCCTCCGCGGATTGTTATAAATAATAATAATAATGAAAAACGGATGAAGGCAAGCTTTTTTCCACCCAGCTTTCTACAGGCTCCCACGTGGGTTGGCCATTCTCTCCCACGCTGGGCCAGGCCCTCTCCTCCACTCACCCCGGCCAGTGAGCCCCGGAGCACGGCGGCCTGGACCTCTGGCCTGCCGAGCGCGCGCGCGCGACTGCCTCTCTCTCATTCTTTCTCTCTCTGTCGCTCTCAAATAAATAAAAATAAACAAAAAAATTTAAAAGAAAAAGAAAAAAAAAGAAAGGAGGCTACTTCTGGGGTAGAGTGGAGACCAGCAAGGGTGGGGGGGGGAGCAGGGAGGGCAGTAGGAATTGCCAGTAAGAACAAAGTACCATGATGTGTCAGTGCCATACTGGAGCTTGTTACTTTGTGTGCTAATCAAAGATTCATAAGATGTTTTTTTTTTTCCCCAAAAGATAGGGCTAGGGAGATGGCTCAGTAGTTAAAGATGCTAGATTACAAAGCCTGCTGGCCTAGGTTTGATTCCCCAATACCCATGCAAAGCCAGATGCACAAAGTGGCACGTGGAGTTGATTTGCAACAGCAAGACACCCTTGTCTGCCCATTCTTAACCTCATTCATTCATTCTCTCTCTCTCCACAAATACTAAATAAATTTTAATAACAGTTCACAGGCAGTCCACTTAGGCTATAGCTCTGCTTTATGTAGGCTCGTTTACTTGGCCACTGAGAACAGGTCAGTTGACAAATATGCATGGAAAGATGGTGAAATCATAGTGCCATGTGGGGCATATGAGAGTCTTATATGTGTCCCTAGAAGGAAGAATATTGTCCTGAGTAATATCATAACTATCTAAATTCTCTCCTTCAAACCAAGTTACAATCAACGATTGTGGGACCTCAAGGCTGTCAACCTCAGCCAGGTCTTGTAGTGATGAAGAATCACTTCATACTGAAGGTAATTTTGCTGGGGTTTTTCTGGTAGGCGTGTTTCTCTCAATCGGTTACCTTTACTGGGGTCTGAGTGGACCTCTGTGTGCCTCATTTGCTTCAGTTGGTATATATCTGAAGCCTTGCTTGACTATCAGGGTTAGTGAATGAGCCGGTATTTATGTACCCTAGAAAACACCTTTATTTGAGAGAACCCTGCTGAGAATCATTTTGGATCGGATTGTGCTGTGCTCACAGTGGGCACTAGATAACTACATGGAAGGACCGATTAGAAGAACAAAGGGATCGATTGTTTTGTAAAGAAAGACCTTTTCCTTAGAGCCACTCTCTCAAACTCAATTCCTCTAGATAAACTATCGCACAAACCCAGCATAGATGTCGCCTGGCTCTGCTCCAAGAAGAGTTTTCATTAAGTCTCCATCTGTATGTGGTGTTGATGTGAATAAAACAGCAAATACTTACTAGATGCTTATACTCAACTAGGTTGTATGACACATTATCTTTTATCTGCTGTCTGTCCCCCTCCACCATCTCTCTCTTATTTTTTTGAGGTAGGGTCTCACTCTAGCCCAGGCTGACCTGGAATTCACTGTGCAGTCTCAGCCTGGCTCTCAACTCATGGCAATCCGTCTACCTGTGCCTCCTGAGTGCTGGGATTAAAGGCATGCGCCACCATATCTGACAAGTTATGCTGTTTAATATGATGAGTCTAAATGGGCACTCAAGCTTGTTCTTACCTGGCCTGTTTTTCTCTTTCTCTCTCCCTCTCTTTTTAAAATTTACTAGTGAGCAAAGAGATGTAGACACGCAGAGAGGAGAGGGGGCAGAGAACTAGAGAACAAATGAATATGGGCATGCTAGGGCATCTAGCCACTGCAAACAAAGTCCAGATGCATGTACCACTTTGTGCATCTGGCTTACATGGGTACTGGGGAATGGAACTTAGGTTGTTAGGCTTGGAAGGCAAGTGCCTTAACCACTGAACAATCTCTCCATCCCTTTGCTATCTCTCTTAATCCTCATGTCATTCCTGTGAGGTGAGGAGGCAGACTGGCTTCCTTTCCTTGTCACAGGGCTAGTAAACATCGGGGGTCTAGTTTCATATGCAAGTCCCATTCTAAATCGAAATCTAATTCCCAAACTGATGTATATAAAGGTGTCCACTAAAGGCCAGTTTCCTCTACAGCTGAATCCTCTTTCTACATTTTTCCTCTTTGAATTTTAACTGTAGTGCTTGGGGCATTAATGCATGGAATGAGGAGGAAGGACTTGGATTGTGGCATCAGAAAAATCGTTCAGTCTCTCTTGCACTGCCCCAGCTGGGCTAGTAATCCTGCCCTGCTCAAAGCATCAAAAATACTTTTAAACAGGGGCTGGAGAGATGGCTTAGTGGGTAAGCGCTTGCCTGAGAAGCCTAAGGGCCCCGGTTCAAGGCTCAATTCCCCAGGACCCACGTAAGCCAGATGCACAAGGTGGCACATGCATCTGGGGTTTGTTTGTAGTGGCTGGAGGCCCTGGCATGCCCATTCTCTCTCTCTCTCTCTCTCTCTGCCTCTTTCTCTCTCTATTACTCTCAAATGAATCAATAAAAATAAACAAATACAAACAATTCTAAGGGCTTATGGTGTGCTAGACGTACACGCACAAACACAGGGGTACCAAATGAGACTATAAATAGAGCTGTTGGTCTCCTGGGAACAGCATTGTAAGCTGATGACAAGGTGAGGCCAGGCAGGAGCTTGGATGCTACCCTCATGAAACACTTCCACCTCACCACCAGGCCTCAGTTTCCCTATCTGGAAGATGAGGAGATAGGGTTGGATGACTGAGTTATGGTTACCTGTCATTGTAAACAGCTGCGTGAGGCAGTTGTACAGGGCGGAGCAGCTCGGTGGAATGCTGCTACTGCGCTCTCCGGATACCAGTGCGATGCAGGCTGCCAGCCCTGGGCACCTCCTCATGCTGGTGTGGAGGCAGACCGGTGAAACCAAGTGGGTCCACGGCGGGGTGGCCATTAGGTGCCTTGTAGAGCATGGATCACAGTTCAGCCGATGCCCACAGCTTCCCTGGTACCTTCGGCCCTTCTTTTCTCAGTCTTAGGCTGGAAAATGCTTCCTCACCCCATGTCACTTCCATTTTTTTTTTCCCTTCCTCAGTCTTAGGCTGGAGGATGCTTCCTCACCCCCATGCCACTTCCATATTTTTTCCTCTTCCCCTAGCATCATTAATTTAGAGCTCACTTATTTTTAGCAAATACGACATTTTCCAGAGAGGAGTTAAGCCTTTCTCTCTCACCCTTATAACTATTTCACCTTTCAAAACTTGGACTTTGGGCACACTGTAAGCACATGCCTCTGTGAGCATCCTATGTCTTGTGATACTTTCCAGGGTGTTCCTTAAGCTTCCTGTTGAGGCTGGCAGGCATGCACAGAGGCTTGACTGTGTTTCTTCCCTCCGTTCCCCTCCCTCTCCTCTTCGCCTCTCTCTCTCACCTTAGGGTGGGCATAGAAGCCATGAGACATGGCAGACCTGGCCTCACATGTGTGCCCATTCTCTTTAACCTTCTCTCAGATGTAGACCTCCTACCTGAGTGTGCAAGCACCAGGTTGGTTCTGTTAAGTAAGCAAGCAGGGCCGGTGAGGTTCTTAACCAGGGAGGAAACTGAGGCCTGCCATGCTTTCCCCACCACGATGAAACTTCCCTTCCAAACTGTAAGCTGGAATAAATCCCTTCCTCCCACGAGCTGCATCCGGTCAGGTTTTTGGCCCAGCAGTGGAAAAGTGAATGCTACAGGTCTGTACTAAGTTTGATTTCGTTTACTTCTGAAGAATCCATTTAGATATGATAGACAAAATTAAGAACCAACCTCAGTAGGGTTTTTATGGCCTTGTTATGAAATATAACATGTTCAATCCTTACTAATCTGAGGATAACTTTTCCATGCTGCCCTGCTCAGATCTATGGCAGAAATTGTTACTTATTCATTCATTCATTTCCCCCCTCCCCGTGTATGGGTGTATGATTGTGCCAGAACCTCTTGCCACTGCAAAGGAATATTAGTCACTTGGCACCACTTTTTGTATCCAGCTCACGTGGGTGATGAGGGAATTGAACCTCAGGCCCACAGGCTTTGAGAGCGAGCGCCTTTAACTGCTGAGCTATCTTCCCAGCCTATGGCGAAGAATTCTTACAGCCATATCCACTCATTGAATATTTAAGAGCTCGTCTTGACCTGTCCTCTAACATGCAGGCTTTATTTGAATGCTGTGCGTTGGGGGGTGGTCTGTTACTACAGTAACAGTGCTCCGCCCTGGCGCTTGCCTTTATTACTGGCTTGAGTGTAAAATCTGACCGTATCTCATCCCGTGTCTTGCCCAGCACCTGGATGCGAGAGCTTGAAAGCTGGTTAGCCCAGTTGCTTTGTTAAAGCCACAAACTTCGCAAGTGAAATCACCACACCAAGCGATCCCAAGTTTGTCGGTGGGGCTGTCTTTAAATAGCATGTGCTTGGGGAATATTTTGTGGTCCCCGAGCGAGTCAGCAGAGTGGTTGTGAGATGGAGCAATCTGGTTGGGGCTGTGCTGAAAGCTCTTATTGATATGGGATTAGTCTCAGTGGAGACAACGAGCTGTCACATGGGCACGGGGGCGATTGAGAGGAGTGAGACTGGAGGCTGGTGGGGGAAGGGGCTGCCGCTGAGTCACCGAGTTCATTGAAAGGCTAGGAACAGGCATTGCGCGCTGCCAGAGTAACCGGCCCCTGGACAGTGTGGCAGCCACACCCACACCTCTTAGGTAAGTTAATGGCTACTCTCTGCTGGGTTCTGGGGTGGGAGACTGTGCTGATGGAGGGAGAGAACTTTCTGTACAAGCAGGGCAGTGGGCTAGCTCCCCAGCCCATCTAAGCATTCAGGTTCAGAGACCACGGGTGGGACTGACAGGCAGGAACCCAGGTATTCCAAGACCAGCCTTGGCTTCTCTATACAGATCACCTGAACACCTGGATTGATGGCTGAGGAGTTCTAAAAATAAAATTACATGCATTTTATTAGCAGCCAGCAAATCGGATTTTGCTAGATAGGTATAGTTTAAAATCACATTTAAACTTGAGAAGCTATTGTTGATATGGGAGAGAAAAACAGAGTTGGGAATATGTTGGCAAGGTCCTTCCAGAGGCACCGTGCAGCCCCCCAAAGAGGGAAAACTACTGATGTCACTGGGGCTAGAGGAAAAGTAGAAGGCGTTTGGAAGGACAAGAAATTGGGGCCAAAGTCACAAAGTCTAATAAACTGTCTTGACTCTGTAAACAAAATGGATAATTATGTGTTCTGTGGATTACAAATGTAAGCACATCTCTCTATTTATGCTTAGATGTTTAGTATGCCTAGTGGGTATGACCTTGGGCTAATAATACTAGCTGAGTCTAGGATGTGTGATTTTGAGTCACCTCTACATATAAACTGTAAGTATATCTGAGTGGCTGTTAATACATGAGCATTCCCCAAAAGGAACTACAAAGGAACCCATCTAGACTAACTGTATGCATGCATTCTGTCAGAAAAGGTTGAAAGCCAGGGGTGGCTGGAGCAAACCTATCAAAGTAAATGCCGAACGTTGGCATTCCCCCAGCGGAGGCTGTTTATTAGTTCTCAAGATTAAACAGTAGCTCTGGGACCAGGCAAACCTTTTTTTCTCTTTTAAAGAAGCTAGTGAAAAGGCATTTTCCATTGAAGCTGCCTGAGTGCTGAAGCAAAACACAGGGACTTCATTATGTTTTGAACTTCCTCCCCCTATCCCCTCCCTGTTTTCTTCTTTTCTTTTGCAAAAAATGCACACTGAACCCAGCCCATCAGTTTATTTGTAAATGTCAAAGGCAAGGAAAGCAGGTGAGGAGTGACTTCAACTGAAGGGAGGATTAAGATGATGCGTAAGTGGGGGCTGGGGAGGTGGCTCAGTGGTTAAAGGCATTGCTTGCAAAGTCTGATGGCTCAGGTTCAATTCCCCAGTACCTCCTTAAAGCCAGATGCACAAAGTGGTGTATATGTCTGAAATTCGTTTGCCGTGGCAAGTGGCCTGGTACCCGTTCTCTCTCTCATCCTTTCTTTCTCTTCTTGCAAACAAACACATAAATAAAATGGTGACAGAGCAGATTCAGGGAAGGAGGACGACCCATGGAGGTGCTTACAACCCTGAGGATTGTGAGGGAAGGAGGGAAGGTGAAGACAACAGCGCTGTGAGGTCGCTCTTTGCTCTATCTTCCTTTCCTAGCTGGGGAGTAATGACCACGGGCTGCCACGTAGCACACAGCGGGAATCACCTGTTAGAAAACCAGTTCAGCTCTGGCTCCTGTGCTCAGTTAGCCGGAGTGTAAAAACTGGCTTCGTTTTTATCTGTCCCACGATGTTGTCACCTACAAGTGTGCTGGGCCACATTCATTGCTGTCCTGGGATCAGGCTGCGCATGCCTGCTAGCGGGATGAGATTTTTTTTCCTTCTTCAAAGAGAAAGGAATGTAGGTCTTAAGCATTAATGAACCTTTACAAACTTACCTTACTGCAAAATTAAAGTTCTTACTTTTTTCTTTTTGGATTTTTGAGGCAGTGTTTTACTCTAGCTCCGGCTGACCTGAAATTCACTATGTATTCTCAAGGTGACTTTGAATCCTCCTACTTCTGCCTCCCGAGTGCTGGGGTTAAAGGCATGCGCCACCACACCTGGTTACATTTCTTTCTTTTTAAGAGCACTTGAGCATTGATGTTTGAAGTACGGTCCAAAAGGCATTTTCAGTATTCCTCTCAGCTTTTTATAAAGGTTAAAATGATGAAAATATCAAAAACATCAGCTCTGAAATGCAAAATTTTTAAAAAGTATTTTATTTTTATTCAGGGAGGGGAAGAGGGAGAATGGGTGCACCAGGGCTTCCAGTCACTGCAAACGAACTCCAGATGCATGCATTCCCTTGTGCATCTGGCTTTCGTGGGTCCTGGGCAATTGAACCTGGACCCCTTGGCTTTATAGGCAAATGCCTTAACCGTAAGCCATCCCTCCAGCCCCAAGAAAAATTTTTTAAAGCAGAACTTATAAGTGGGGGAAAAACAACAGTTAGTTGTTTCTTGGATTTCTTTATTTATTCATTTATTATTTTTTAAATTATTATTATTATTATTATTATTTTGGTTTTTCGAGGTAGGGTCTCACTCTGGCCCAGGCTGACCTGGAATTTACTATGTAGTCTCAAGGTGGCCTTGAACTCACGGCAGTCCTCCTCCCTCTGCCTCCCAAGTGCTGGGATTACAGGCATGCGCCAACACGCCTGGCTCTTGGATTTATTTTTAAGTCAGCAGTACAGCATCATGGATTTGAGTTACAAGTCACTGGATGACATTGCAATGAACCACTCATGTCTAATTCTTGAACCGTACATACTGAAAGGTCCTTCAAGACATCTGCGTGTAAAATTTAACTGAAGGTCTCATCCTAAACCTGTAGTGATCAGTGGCAACACATTAGCTTCCTGTCCTTTGTGCAGTCAAGTAAGTTTCTGGTGAAAGCACGCAAACATATGTGAAGGTTTTGCCTGACTCCAGCCTTTCCCCTGTTCTAGTGCGAGCACAATGCTGCTTCTCCTCATCTGAGGGGTTTTTACTTCTTCTAGAAGTTGTGGAGATACTGGCTAGCAACTACCCACCCCCACTCCTGATCTCTCTCTCTCTTTTTTTTTGTTTTTCAAGGTGGGGTCTCGCTCTAGCTCAGGCTGACCTGGAATTCACTATGTAGCCTCAGGGTGGCCTCGAACTCATGGCGATCCTCCTACCTCTGCCTCCCAAGTGCTGGGACTAAAGCCACCACACCCGGCCTGATCTCTTTTTAAAAATTCATTTACTTATTTACACATGGGAGCGTTTGGATGGGCATGCCAGGATCTCTTGCCTTGGCAAATAGCTTTATGTGGGTGGCTGGGGAATTGAACCTCAGGGCAGTAGGCTTTGCAAATAAGTGTTTTTCTCCTCCAAGACATCTCCCCATCCCCTCCTGATTTCTTTTTATTATCCCTCTTTGTTCTTAACAAATATTTGTTTTTCTGTAGGGCTGGGTAGGCTTTTATTGATCCATCCTCCCTCCCTGTCTGTGTTGGCCTGTCTGTCTGTCTGTCTGTCCTCTTTTTGTCCATTAGGATTGAACTCAGGTTCTTACGCATGCAAGTCAGACATTCTACCACCAAGGTACACCTTGCTTTTTTTTTTTTTAACTGCTGTAAGTTCTATCCAATATTTTTGCATGCATGATATTGGAAAGGGGCTTCCTGTATCATTAGTTCACTGTGCTCTACAGACCTTATGCCTAACCTGCCAAAGTGGAAGTGGGAAGTTAGCTCGGGGAGAGCATTTCTTTGAATGCATCAGGATAGTCTGTTGAGAGACCTTGCCACCACCACCCTTGGTATTGCTGTGGGGTGCAAGGGTCCCTCTCATGGAGCCAGTGGACAGTGAGGCCACGTGTGTTTTTCCAAGCACAACTGTTCTGTCATCTGGAGGACTTTCCCTTACTAAATACACCTCTCCTTTGCTCCCATCAGTATGAGCTCACCCTTCCTTTATAATTCAGGTTCATTCTATCTACCACTTGCTAATTCTGCATTGATAGTGATGTTGCAGCTTCCTTTTATTTCTTCCAATTAGGTTTGAAGCCCCTTCCTTCTGTGGTAGTCTGTCCTACTTACTGTATGTGCAATACAGCCAGCTCTTAAGTCTTACCTAAATGTTTTTTCTTTACTTTTCAAACTTCTTGGTAAAATAACTTTATCTGGTCAGTTTGTCCATTATAAAACTCTTTCTACCTGTAGCAGACAGCTTCAGGTTCGCTGAGATGAACTTCCAGACCAGGCACAGTTATGGAGGAAGGGATATTTATTGAAGCTTACAGATCCAGGGGAAGTTCCATAAGGGCAGAAGAAGCTGGCCCGCTCTCACAGGTCCAAGTAGAGAGAGATTGAAACCAAAAGCCACACAGCACACTTCGGGAACTCCAGGAGGAACTAGGCACTTTGTGTATCTTTATATTGGAATTTCAAACCCACCACCACACCTTAAGATCTGCCCAGTGACACCTGCTCCAGCTAGGTGGCTACAGATACAAACTACAAACTAATCAAACTCAGAATATATTGGGGGCCATCTATTCAAACTACCACACCACCTCTCCTCTCTTAGGGGCCATGTCTAATGTCTTATATGCTAAAAATAAAAAACCCTCTTTATGTTACATTGTTGTCATCCATGCCCTCTTTTACATTCCAAAATCAATTAGCTTTACCTGGAAGAATCGGGGCGGGGGGGGGGGAAGTCTGCCTAAGATTTCAGGACTGTTCCCAGAAAGTCCCCTAGGCATTGTATAATGAGTCAGAGAAGAGATGGAGTTAACGCACCGGCGGTGGCTCATTCTCTGTCCTGTTTGTGTGGTGCCTGTGTCTGCAGAAGTCACCTCTCCTTGCCAGTGGACACCTTCCCCCCTCGGAGCCCCAGCTGCTCACTTACCACTCTGCATGGCCTGAGGTCGTCTGCAAATTTGTTCCTGCTTGAATATGTCCACTCTCCTGCCCTCCTTTCAACCCTTTTTAGATAAGCAACCTTTCCCCAAGCCTGCAAGCGGCAAATCTTTCGCACTAAAACAAATGTTCACATACAACTTTGTGTTAAGTTTCGGGGGACTCAGCACATCTTATCTTTTCAGGTTGAGTGGACTTTAGATTGAGGACCCCATTTATACCACACGTGGCTCTGAGATGTGGGGATTTGGCTTCCTGCAGCGTGCACTGTAACTGGTTGTGAGAAGGGCCCTACGGATGCGCTGTGGCTTACGGTGTCATTTTTGTTACTTCTGGACCTCAGATGTACAGAACTGGGATATTTATAGTCTTTTGTTCATTTCACACTCAGCACCGAGTCCATATAGATCTCTTTGCCTATTTTGCTTCAGTGTGACAACTGAGCCTATCTCTGACACAGACCCCAGTGTAAGGGTCTGAGAATCACTGAAGAAAGACCCCAGACTCAAATAGCATGGAAAAGCAGAGAGCGTTTATTCTGCAGTCAGCCAGCATGTGGGGGTCAACCATCCATGCAAGATGGCCACCTTGAGAGGAGCTCACAGGCTCCCTTTGAGCACAGCTAGAGGAATTTTGGTGGGCTCAGGTAATTTTTTTAAATGATTGGCTAGGCAAGCAGCAATTACAGTTGTGCATCTCTGGTTGGGGCAGAAGGGTTGCAAACAGGTGCAAAAGGGACATGTCTCCAGGAACTGACTCAGCCCCACTCTCTCTCGGCCACACGTCAGGGTCACTGTTGATTCACAGCCCCCATTCTTTCTCAGAAGTCTTGCCTGCCTCTCTGGGAAACTGGAACTTAGGCGTAGTTGGGGTGGCACCTTACTGAAGCCTGTCATGGCGTCCGTTTGGTCTCTTCACCCGGAACGTAGCCATGTTCACCTCAGCCTGCGTGAACCCCGCATCCAGCCCAGCGCCAGTGCGCACTCACTGCCACGTACTGTGTGAGTTGTTCTCTTCTTTCTTCATGAATGGTTTTGTCACGTTCCTAACAGACTAGTTTGGAAGGAAGTTAGTTTCTGACTTTTCTGTGTTAATGTGTAATTTCTCTGAGGTTCTTCTGTTTTACATTTCAACACCTTCTAGAATGTTAGGCACTTTAGCAGCTACCGTCTCATTGCCAGGACAAAACACCTGACCAAAAACACCTTATGGGAGGAAAGGGTTTATTTCAGGCTTTCATTTCCAAAGGGAAGCCCCTCCCTCCCTCTTTCCTTCCCTCCCTCCCTCCCTCCCTCTCCTTCCTTCCTTCCCTCCTTCCCTCCCTCTCCTTCCTTCCCTCCCTCTCCTTCCTTCCCTCCCTCCCTCCCCTCCCTCCCTCTCCTTCCTTCCCTCCCTCTCCTCCCTCCCTCCCTCCCTCTCCTTCCTTCCCTCTCCTTCCTTCCCTCCCTCCCTCTCCTTCCTTCCCTCCCTCTCCTCCCTCTCCTCCCTCCCTCCCTCCCTCTCCTCCCTCCCTCTCCTCCCTCCCTCTCCTCCCTCCCTCTCCTCCCTCCCTCCCTCTCCTCCCACCCCTCCCTCTCCTCCCTCCCTCCCCTGCTCTCCCTCCCCTCCCTCCCTCCCCTGCTCTCCCTCCCCTCCCTCCCTCCCCTGCCCTCCCTCTTTCCTTCCCTCCCTCCCCTGCCCTCCCTCTTTCCTTCCCTCCCTCCCTCCTTCACCTCCCTCCCTCTTCCCTTCCCTCCTTCCCTTCCCTCCTTCCCTCCTTCCCTTCCTTCCCTCCCTCCCTCCTTCCCTTCCCTCCTTCCCTTCCTTCCCTCCCTCCCTCCTTCCCTTCCCTCCCTCCCTCCTTCCCTTCCCTCCCTCCCTCCTTCCCTTCCCTCCTTCCCTTCCTTCCCTTCCCTCCTTCCCTTCCTTCCCTTCCCTCCTTCCCTCCTTCCCTTCCTTCCCTTCCCTCCTTCCCTTCCTTCCCTTCCCTCCTTCCCTTCCTTCCCTTCCCTCCTTCCCTTCCTTCCCTTCCCTCCTTCCCTTCCTTCCTTCCCTCCTTCCCTTCCTTCCTTCCCTCCTTCCCTCCTTCCCTTCCTTCCTTCCCTCCTTCCCTTCCTTCCTTCCCTCCTTCCCTTCCTTCCTTCCCTCCTTCCCTCCTTCCCTCCTTCCCTTCCTTCCTTCCCTCCTTCCCTCCTTCCCTCCTTCCCTTCCTTCCTTCCCTCCTTCCCTCCTTCCCTCCTTCCCTTCCTTCCCTCCTTCCCTTCCTTCCTTCCCTCCTTCCCTTCCCTCCCTCCCTCCTTCCCTTCCTTCCTTCCCTCCTTCCTTCCCTCCCTCCCTCCCTCCCTTCCCTCCCTCCCTTCCTCCCTCCTTCCTTTCCTCCCTCCCTCCCTCCCTCCCTCCTTTCCTCCCTCCCTCCTTCCCCCCTTCCCTCCCTCCCTCCTTCCCCCCTTCCCTCCCTCCCTCCTTCTCCCCTTCCCTTCTCTCCCTCCCTCCTTCCCCCCTCTCCCTCCCTCCTTCCCCCCTTCCCTCCTTCCCTCCCTCCCAGAATAGATGTATGAATACTCATAACAGCTAAGTGTGTTAAAATGGGGATTTTGATAGAACACATATCACATTCTCATCACTGTGAAGTCAGAAAAATCATAAATTAAATCATTGTCAGTCAAGGACTATCAGTAGTTCGAATGGAAATCAATGTAGATTCCAGTTCACAGCACCAAAACCCCAACCAGAACTTGAATGCTTCATTTGTCCATGTAGTGTTTTGGTAAGTTGGCTCTTACACATCTAAATATTTTATTTAAATATCCAGATTTCTGGGCTGGAGAGATGGCTTAGTGGTTTAGGTGCTTGCCTGCAAAGGCTAGGGACCCATATTCCACTCTCCAGGTCCCACATAAGCCAGACACACGACACAAGCATGCAAGGTGGCACATGCTCATAAGGTGGTGCACATGCCTGGAGTCCTATTGCAGTGGCGGGAGGTCCTGGTGCACCAATGATCTCTCCCCTCTTCTCTTATTCTTTTTCTCATCTTTCTCTCTTGAGACGTGCACCACCACACCCAGCCAAAAATAAATGCACATTTCTGGATTTTTGTAAAACATAAATTGCTACCATCTAGCAACATATTGTGCATGGGCTCACCTAGCAACAGGGCCGGAGCTGACAGGCAGATGGCTAGTGCCATGTGGACATCACTGGGGATTTGCAGTGGACCCTCCAGCCCAGGTTTTCCCTCAAGTCTCATCTGTCTGACCTCCTAGACACCAGAGCTGCTCCTGGCTCCTAGACCCATACCAGGAAATGTTATGCAGTTATTGAGTGCACCTTCTAAGACCTGACAGTAGGTATTGTCTGACCAGGCAGATAGAAATGAAGATATTTCCTGTCTCCTTATAGGATGTATTTTTTTTTGTTCATTATTTATTTATTTATTTGAGAGCGACAGACATAGAAAGAAAGAGATAGAGGGAGAGAGAGAGAGAATGGGCGCGCCAGGGCTTCCAGCCACTGCAAACGAACTCCAGACGCGTGTGTCCCCTTGTGCATCTGGCTAACGTGGGACCTGGGGAACCGAGCCTCGAACTGGGGTCCTTAGGCTTCATAGGCAAGTGCTTAACTGCTAAGCCATCTCTCCAGCCCGGATGTATTTTTTTTTAACCGTAGGAGATTCACCCCTATCCCAGGGGCAGTGAGAGGGTATACCCAATGAACAATGCAACTGAAGGATGAAGACCAGGGGCTCCTGAGCCTCTTAGTGGGTTTGAGGAGGAAGTCCAGTTGGCCCAGCTCTTTAGGGAAGGCAGTATTTCAGTCGTTGAGACAAGGAAATTTCCTTTGCTCTGAAGAGAGTAATAAGCACATGAAAAGGCAGCTGTAATCAAGCAGTTGGATGCACACATGGGGAAGCAGAAGAAAGTGAAGAGAGGAGGGGCCAGACGAGGGCACCTCTGAGGCCCCATTGTGGCATTTGGAATACAGGCAGTAGGAAGCTGCCAGCAACTAGTGTTGGGAATGAGAGTATCCGTGGCAAATGCACCTTGGAAAGGAGAATTCCCCAGGTCAGAGTGGCCTGGTGACATTTTGGCCCAGGTAGCCCTTGTCCTCTCCATTCTACCTGCCTTTGCAGCCTGTTCCTCCCAAGGGTGTTCTGATGGTGCCACAAAGATCCCCTTTATTTCTCAGACCTTTGGCTGCGCCAGGTTGACAGAATTCTGTTTGTCCCAGGTCCATAGTCCATACACAGTGACCAGTTTCCCAAGCAATTAAAGGGGTGTGCTGATGTGTAGGAAGGAGTTTAACTTGCCTGGCACTGAAAAAGACAGATAATGTATTTGTGATTTGTCTAAATAGTGGCCATCCTAAGTGAGCAGTTTTATGTCTGACTGAGACCAGATGTAATTCTAATTCTGTAAGTGAGGTGCATTGGGTTCTGATTGTTAAAACTTGTTGCCCACCTGTGATCACCAGAGGAAGTTGTCTCTTCCTGGTATTTGGTGCCTCAGGATGGTGGGAACCATTTCAAAACCCTCCATAGCATTTCCTGTTAAGGATGATGCTGCTGGAGTGAAAGGACCAATGGAGATGCTCTCACCACAAGGACCAGTGGAGATGCTCTTACCCTGCGAACTGATGGAGACAATTCTTCCCCAAAGACCTATGGAGGCGCCCACACCCCGGGGATGAATGAAGGTGTTCCTACAAGGTCTACCACTGTCCTCTCACCAAGGATGACCCCCTGGTACCATTGTGGTGCTGACTTCCTTTGCTCTCTTCAGCAAACAATCATATATTTCGTTTACATTGCATACTGGGAAAGCCTACCTTACAACCGCTAACCTAAACAGGTGTGGAAGCTTCTTAGCTTGGGGTGATCTGGTTTCAGCCACTGTTCTCATTGGTGGAACTGCCAGCCTGCTTATGATATCACCACTGCAGAGAAGGGAGGCCTTCCCCAGAATTTCTAATTTTTTTTCTCTTCAACGAGGCAGTGCTGAGCTTTCTCCCATTCGTTCAGCAGAAGTTTCTCAAATGTTTTACATGAAGTCTTGTGCAAGCCTTGGATACATTAGCACCACGTAGTACTGGATTTTTTGTTTGTTTGTTTGTTTGTTCTTGTTCCACATGAGAAAACTAGAAAGATTATTATTTTACTTTGTGGGCTTGGGTTTACAAAATGAGTCCTTCAGATGCTGGTTGATTTTGCCCAGGTGTTAGATCGGCTATTATATACCTGTTAATAGGTTGATGTGGTTCCTGTAAGCATTAGGTAGAACCAGTAGTTAGAATCCCTAGGTGTGGGTAACTGGGAAGACCAGGAATAACCCAGAAAGCACACCTTAGTAGATAGCACATGTTTCTAAAGCAGCACTTTGATTAATCATTCTTTGGAGGGAAAACAGATTAGAAGAGGAACTCCCTGGTCTGTAGCCTTCATTAAGGTACATCTCAATTATGTCATAGTCTGAGGTGTACAACGTGGCCCTGCTGATGGTAATGCACATGTGTGTGAATGAAGAGAATAAGCCTTAGAGGGACAGAATGGTGGTAAGCACTTTCCTTGCTGGAGCAGAATTATAGATGGTAAATAATATTCATTCTTGGTTTCTATTACGTTTGAATTCATGACAGTGCATAAGATGTATGCAGTAGTTACTGTCTCATTGCTGGGACAGAACACCTGGCCAGAAGCAGCTTATTGGAGGAAAGGGTTTATTTCAGTCTATAGTTTCCAGGGGGAGCTTCATTGTGGTAGGGGAAAGCATGGCAGAGCAGAGTCTAGGCATCACACCTTGCCATAGCACCTGGATTTGTAGCAGCAAGGGGGAGCTGGGCTGTAACACCCTGCCTCCAGCAACACATCTCCTCCAGCAAGACTCTACCTCCCAAGTTGACACTACCTGGGGACTAAGTATTCAAAATACATGGGACAGTAGGAGACACTGAGAATGCAAACTACCACAATGTGTGTGCACACAGACGTACGTACACATGCCTACCACACTAACCCAAACAAGACATGGAAAGTTAGTAGTGGTTTCAAGATATGCAGGCTTAATATTATCTATCCATTGAAGAGTGGACAAAATAATAGGTCTGTAGAACTTAACAACAAATCTGGTACTTTCATAAAAAGACTTTTGGCAAACTGGAGAAAATATTTCCAACAAATAGCTTCATATAGAAAGAACTTGTGAGAGGTTGACACCCACAGCCCACTCCCAGGAAACCTGTGAGTGTGCCACCTTCTACAGCTGGAGTCAGCGACTTCACAGATGAGATTCAGTTGGGGATATGGAGATTGGCGCAGTTTATTGAGGCTAATATAATAATAAAAGGGGTCCTCATAAGAGGAAGGCAGGGAGGTGAGAACCAAAACAAAGAGGCATGGTATTAAGAGCCTCTCATGGGAGCCCAGCCTGCCAGCAGTGGGGAAAGCATTTTGAGGATCCTGACCTCCTGAGCTGCAGGACAATCAACATGTGTTGCTTTCAGCCAGGGCGTTGGTGGCCACTGTAACCACAGCAATAGGAACCTGATAGAGGTCCTGAGTGACAGAGGTCTGTGTGGTATCTTCTGAAGGTGTCGCCTCTTATGGTCCTCAAAACTAATGCAAAAGGTGATAGAATTCCCATTTTTACAGATGAAGTGTAAATTGTTAAGTTGTAATCACACCATTAGTTTTAGAGCTGGTGTTTCATCTGGCTTGCATATTCCCAAAATCAGTCAATCAGTCAATCTCTGTGTGTGTGTGTGTGTGTGTGTGTGTGTGTGTGTGTGTGTGTGTGTGTGTGTGTCTTTAGCCTATATATGCTAAATTTTAAATGGCTGGGATTATAGTGACATTTTTGCATATTTCTTAATAATTCACAAATTTTCTTCAGGAAATATATAACCTTATATTCAGGAAAACTGGAAAAGTTTTTGGAGAAAAACTGTTACCTTACCTCTTATTTCAGTTTTCATCATTTCCAATGGAATTATTAAGGAATTTTGTTTTCCCCTGAAAGGGAAGCCTTCTACATTGCACTTCTCAGAGGTATTTTAATGGGTGACCCTGGTTGGATATAGTAGTTGCATACCTGTGATTGAGGCTTTTAGACAAACCAGGAGCCAGTTGTGGTGGGGCACACCTTTAATCCCAGCACTCGTGAGGCAGAAGTAGGAGGATCGCCATGTGTTCGAGGCCACCCTGAGAATACATAGTGAATTGCAGGTCAGCCTGAGCTAGAGTGAGAGCATACCTTGAAAAACTAACAAAGAAAGTTAAAAAAAAAAAAAAGAAAGAAAGAAACGCAAGATGGGGAAATGGCTTAGTGGTCAAGGCACTTGCCTGCAAAGCCAAAGGACCTAGTTTTGATTTCCCCAATATGGCACATATGTCTGGAGTTCATTTGTAATGGCTGGAGGCCCTGGTATGCCCATTCTCTATCTGCCTCTCTCTCTCACACATACAAATAAATAAATAAAAATGTTTTTTAAAAAGAAACACAACAAAAAAATGTGATCCTGATGTTAAAGTTTGGCCCTGTTGGTACATTTTCTGGTCATATCTTCAGTTAGTGCCATGTTTTAAGTGGGTATTGTAATAGCATGCAAGGGGTCCAGGAAAAGTCCTTGAACTCCCAAATTGTGGGTTTGTTTTTAAGTTTTTTTTTAATATTTTTTTTAATTTTTTTGAGACAGGGTTTTGCTCTAGTCCAGGCTGACCTGGAATTCACTATGTAGTCTCAGGATGGCCTCGAACTCATGGCAATGCTCCTACCTCTGCCTCATGAGTGCTGGGATTAAAGGCATGTATCACCATGCCCAGCTTCTAGGTTTGTTTTTCATTTTAATCAAACAATTGAATAAAGACTGAGAAGGATAATTATGAAATTATTGTATTTATTAAGGGAAATATAGAGCCAAGGAAAGGCTCCCATGTGCCTAGAGATCCCATGTGGAGGGCCTAGAAAAATTGCAGAAAGAGAAGAGAAAAAAGAAATTTCAAGGCACTCTTGCCATGTGGGGAGCTGGAGGGGATAAAGGAGCCCATATGGAGAATAAGGGCTAGGGGCCTCCCTGCTAGGCCTGGGCCTGGGCCAAGCCAAGCCAGCTCAGGCCCAGTTGAGGGAAAAGCTCATCCACAGCTGGAAGTTCCTAAGTGGTCTGAGAGCTTGCCTTCCCCTTGCAAAGATATTCATAACCTTATCGTGGTGGGCTGTCTTCCGGCTCAGGTGAACCAGAGGGCCAGCTGGTTGGTTAGGGCTAGGGGCTGTCTCAGGAGGAGGCTAGCCCTGACACCAAGTTCTGGGGCTGCATTTGACCAACCACATATTTTCTGTGAAAGACCTCCCTCCCAGGCGGCTGTGGAAAAACAGTTCTAGGAAACTAGCCTAGGCAAGAGATAAGAAGTCAGTTCATCTTTGATTTTTAACAGATGTAAACTTTTTTTGTCTTTTTTTATCTTCAGGGGTCCAGTCACCCTAAATGTACCCCACTCTCAGTACCTCTTAGGTCCAGTGGGTGAATGTCATGTTGAAGGCAAGAGCATATGTCACTGGGTCCCATGGGAAGTATGCTGGCAAGGCCTTCTGTCTTTGTGGGAGGTGACTGTGGTGGTTTGAATGAAATTTTCCTTATGGCTCATGTGTTTTTTTTTTTGGGGGGGGGGGGCTTTTTTTTTGAATGCTTGATCCCAGCTGGTGATAGTTTGGGAAAGTTGTGGAGCCTTTGGGAGGTGGACCCTTGCTGGAGGAGGTGCATCAGTGGGATGGGCCAGGCTCCCTTGAGACCAGTGAGGCTGGGCAGGTAACCTGCATTCATCAACAAGGCTTGGTATCACCCTGCAGAAATCTTAGTCTCCATAGTGGTTCTCACAGGGATGCATCTAATTTGGGTGGTAGTTTAATTAAGATCAGAACCAGTTTAAAAAAAAAAAAAAAGAGCTGACTAGTATTTTTTTCTAAATTTTAAAATTTATATGCACACCTGTGTGCCAAGGTCTCTTGCTATTGCAAACAAACTCCAGATGTATGTGGGGTGTGTGTGTATGTGTCTGTCTGTCGTTACTTGTTCTTGGTACTGGGGCATTGAACCCTGGCTGACAGGCTTTGCAAGCCAGTACCTTTAACTATCAAGCCATCTCCTGAGCCCCATGATTAGTCTTTTAGAAGTACATCTGGTAGTACCATATATGTCCTGAAGATGACTTTTTTTTTTGTTTTTTGTTTTCTTAACATTTTTAAGAGATTTTTATTTATTTATTGGAGACAGAGAGGGAGAGTGACAATGGGCGTGTCAGGGCTTCTGGCCACTGCATACAAACTCCAGACGAAGGCGCCCCCATGTGCATCTGGCTTACGTGGGACCTGGAGAATCGAACCTGGATCCTGAGGCTTCACAGGCATGTGCCTTAACTGCTAAGCCATCTCTCCAGCCCATGTTTTCTTTTTGTAAAAGTGTGCCTGATCATCCCACCAGACTTCGGTCCCTCTGTGTGACTCAGTTTTCCATCACTGTGACAAAATGCTCGAGAGAGTAACTCAGAGGAGGAAGTGTTTCCTTTAGTTCCCCATTCCAAAGCTTTGGTCTGTGGTTGGCTGGCCCTGTTGTTACCGGGCTGTGCTGAGGGAGAGCACTGCAGTGAGGGCTAGCTGCTTGCCTCCTGGCAGCCAAGGAGCAGAGAGGTAGGAAAAAATAAAAGAAATAGTGAAATTCTACCTTTCAAAGGCAGTTTGTAGTTCCTCCAATTGGGCCTTGTATTCTACAGCCCATTTGGCTATAAATTCATCAATCAATGCATTGATGAAATTAGATCCAAGCAAAGTCCACTTGGCATCAAACCTTTAACACACAAACCTTTTCATTCATTGCTTTTCTGTGTGAGGACCTGCAAGGGGGCGGGGGGTGGGGGGCAGTACTACTATCATGGCTAGCTGTAGGGCTCAGAATCACCTGACTTTAAGCCAGCAAGTCAGAGGGACCTTGGATGGTACATTTAATTAGCCTTTAAATCAGCTCATGCTTAAAGGATTTACTTTTATTTTTCAGAATTGATTCAGTTTTTTGGGCTAGAGAGATGGCCTAATGGATAAGGTGCTTGCCTGTGAAGGTTAAGGACCCAGTTTGATTCTCCAGTACCCAGTTTTAAACCAGATGCACGGGGTAGCGCATGCGTCTGGAATCCATTTGCAGTGGCTGGTGGCCCTGGCGTGCTCACATTCTCATTCTCATTCTCTCTCTCATAAATAAAATATAAGATAAAGTTTTATTGATGACCTCCATTACATATGCATAATATGCACTGATTATAATCCCCTTCCACCAATCTCTCCCCCCCTCCCACTAATTCCCCTTCATCAAACCCCTGCTTTTTCCCCACCTAGTTCATCTTCTATTTTGATGTCCTTTTTAAATGTCCTCATAGTCTGCTGGTCTTACGCAGAGAGCAACAATTGCTGTGAGGGCATAAATGCACCAACCACTTTGTGTCTGGAAGATGACATTTCAAAGCACTCTTCTCTATCCTTAGGTTCTTACATTGTTTATTGTGCCATGTCGTCCACAGTGGTCCCTGAGTCTTGGAGGGTGTGATAGAGATGTCTCACTTAGTGCTTGAACACTCCACTGTCACCTCTTCTCAGAACTTTGATATCCCCATTAGTCACTGCCTAGTGAAAATCAAAAGTAGTTAGAGCGGCATTAGTGTATGGGCATAAGCATAAATATTTAGAGGGCAATTTGATGGGCGAAATATAACTATTTAACCAAACTACAGTAGTAGGCTTCCCCAACTGGGGCTTATGACCTCCCCAGACATAAAGGATAGACTTTTACAGACCAGCACTGACTGTCCCTGCATTAGACATTGGCTCCTTTCAGCACTGTTCTTTTGCTTAAATGTGAAATGAGGCTGATTCCTCACAACTGCTTTTTGTTGTGCAATGAAGTCTGAAAGATGGCCTTCAGTGAGCCCCTCACTGGAGCTGTGGCTGAAAACCTTCCGGTCCAAGGGACAGTTGAGTTGAGAGATGCTGTCTCTTTGGGAGGTGCACACATTGGGTTGTGCGATGGTTTGAAGCAACAGGAAGCCTGAGGTGATGCTGATTTGTTCAAGTGTCTCTGGTGACCTGCTCAGTGCTTTGAAGATCGTCGCACTGGGATCACATTTCACAGGGCTCAGGGGACAGTCTGACACCTGGGGACGGGACGCTGTCTCAGGGTTTTGCATTCAGAAAATCTGCTGTACAGAATTCATCTTTGTTGCATGAAAGAAAAAAGATTTCTTATATTTACTTGACTGTTTTTATTTTTATTTTTATTTTACTGAGAGAGAGAGAGACAGACAGAATGAATGAGAATTGGCATGCCAGGGCTTTAGCCATTGCTATCGAATTCTGCGCTTGCCTCACCTTTGTGCATCTGGCTTATGTGCTTATGTGGGATCTTGAGAGTGGAACGTGGGTCCTTAGGCTTTGCAGGGAAGCACCTTAACTGCTAAGCTATCTGTCCAGCCCTCTGGCTGTTTTTAGTTACTCTCATTTGCTTTACTACATTCCAGTATTCTTTTTTTAAAATAAGTAACTTTTTTTAGAGAGAGCGAGTGTGTGTGTGTGTGTGTGTGTGTGTGTGTGTGTGTGTGTGTGTGTAGGGTGGGGGTTGGCAGAGTCTCCTGCCCCCACAAATGAACTTTCCATATGGTTTTAAGTGTGTGGCCAGAAGGCTTTGCAGACAAGCTCCTTTATCTGCTGAGACATCTCCCCGGTTCCCTACTTCCAGACTCCTTTAGTCCTATTTTACAGTTAATTGAGCTCAGAGTTGACCTGTGTGAAAGGCTTCAGAGGTGGTATGTGTTTTGATTCCTAGCTCTGGTGTGGAAGAGTGACCCTGGGCACGTTGTTCAGCCCTTGTCACTCAGACAGTCCATACTTGTAAGACAAAAGAAGGGAGTGGCCCTTATCTTGAAGGGCTAGCGGGATGATTTAAGTAAGATCAGGTGTGAACAGTGCATTGGACCTTACCGTTAAATGTCCGCTTATTACCAGTATTGAGAACGAGAGAGCCCCTCTGGGCTCTGGCTGGATGTAGCTTAGGGGTTACTGTGCTGGTCATTCTAACTTCCCAGGCTAGTGGGTACTGAGCTCATCTGTCAAAGGACATTCCAAGCTGGCAATTTGCATGGTGACTCGGATTGGTCTTATAACATTGGGGATATAGATGTAAATTAGGCATCAAGTCTAAAGGAATACGGAGAACCTTGATTTAGCTACTTGGTGGGTCAGGGAGGAGAACGCACACTATAAAAGAGGTTGCCAGTGGGCAGTGGTGGGCTGGCGAGGCCACAGAAAAATCCAGGAACCTGGAAGCTGTCCCTGATGACCATCCGGAGTCAGGTCCAGGTTTAGACTGGAGTTGACATCTGTTTGTATTCTTGGAGGCCCTTATCTCTCACTACCTATGAGAGAAGGCCACCTTGCTCCTGGTCTCTATGAAGATGGGTTTTCAGACCCCAGTCCTCTGGAGTATTGTCCTTAGTCTTGAGTTGTATCCACCCCTCCACTCTGCTTCGGTGCTAGTCACAGTGAATACTTACTGAATATGAAAGTATGAAGCCTTTGGCCTATCAGATTTCCGTATTAAGTTAAGGTAACGGGAGCAGCCATCACTGTGGCTGTCCTTGGGAACCGTGCCTTCCACCCACACGGTGCTCTCTGGCAGGACACACCGTTCACCTGTTTCACGTTCACCTGTTTCACGATGGTGGTATAATACTTAGAGTCACTTTCACTCCCGTTTTGCTAAGGATTTAGTTTGTCAACTGGTTCTCCATGTGAAACTCGCAGCGTCCAGCTGTGGCTACCGTGAGTTGATAAGGGAAGCAGGGTGTCTAGAGACCATTAGTGTATAATGCGGGCTTTGTTACCACAATTTCCATCTGAGCTGCAGCCTCCTTGGCTATATAAATCATGCAGGTCCCCTTTCACATTCCCGCTTCGAGGCTCATTGATTGGCTGGTTTGCTTGCCCCTCCTTTGTCATATGCAGCATGATAATGGAATCCTCCTGCTGGAGCTGGGCCACACACCAGACCTGTTGAGGCTCCTCTCGTTAATGCCGTCATCCTTCCATTTGTTCTGAGTATGGAATGAAATGTCAAAGAGCCCAGTATATAGATGGTAGGGTCTGTCTAACCTGGTATGGCTCCCACGTCTGTGGGCATAGACCCTGTCACCCCCCTGGACTTGCCTGATTTGAGAGTCAGGACTAAAGAAGCAGCCGAGATGAACCTGCCCTGCTGCGTGGCTGCAGTGAGCCCACTGGTTCCCAGGATCCGCTGTGTAGTGCCAGGGCATATGATACTCTAAGAGCCTCCCCTCCCCCAGGGACCCCAGCCTAACCTCTGCAGCAGTTTCAAGTCAGCTCGACGTAATTGGGTTAGGGTTACTGATTGCCCTCCACTTTAAGTGTGTGTGTGTGTGGGATCTCTCACATTCCCTAAGTTGAGCTTTCAAATCTCCTTCAGTCCCGAATGCACACTGATTTCATCCTCCTCCTCCAAATAAGGAGTCCAGAGATGAGTTCATTTTTCCATTGAGAGGTGAGGAGGAGAGTTGTGTGCCTTTGCTGTCTCAGGCCGTCCCTAGCTGTGTAGTACTTAGACAGCTCCGCCCCCCTCAGCCCCAGCATGCTGAATTCAGGACAAACAACACGAATTAGAATTCCAAAGCTGCTTTGATGTGTCCTGCTGTAGCATGCTGAGGCATCTGGGAGGCAGCGACTGGAGCGACTGAAGTTGGTAAGCTGTCTGTTCCTCACAGCACCAGAGGAGTGCTGAGTTTTTAAAAGTTGCTTGCATTTGGAAATCATGACTTGGCAGCTGTCAGTTCTTGCTGGTACCTGGGTGGGTATCACTAGTCTTTTAATTGGCTGCTTCTGATTTTCTATGTATTAAGGAATAGTAGGTCCAGGAATTTCAGAACAATATAACAGTATAAACAACAAGGCTGATGATGTCTGCTTGGGAACATTTCTTAGGAGGTCAAGTCTGTGCACACAGGAAGGGCTTTGATGCGTCAAGGCAATTCAGTCATTCTCTTTAGGGCCACAGCGTTGCTCTCTTCCAAGCAGATGTCCTTCCTCCCTTCTCCCTGATGTTCCAGAGAGCTGTAACCTCACCTTGGAGACAGCCTTCTGTCCAGGATCCAGACGAGGATAAACTCGGCCCTTGAGCTCATCCTGCTGCTTTTTTAAAACATATTTTTATATTTATTTATTATTTATGAATGAGAGAGAATGAGAATGGGCACAACAGGACCTCCAGCCACTGCAAACAAACTCCAGATGCATGCACCTCCTTGTGCATCTGGCTTACATGGGTCCTGGGGAATCCAGCCGGAGTCTTTAGACTTCACAGGCAAACGCTTTAACCACTAAGCCATTCCCCAGCCCTCACCCTCCCTCTTAAAAAAAAAGTATTTAAAATAATATTTTTTATTTAACAGAGAAAGAGGAGAGAGAGAATGAAAATGAATATGGGCATGCCAGGGCCTCCAGCCACTGCAAATAAACTCTAGACGTGTGTGCACCCTTGTGCATCTGGCTATCGTGGGTCCTGGGGAATCGAACCAGGATCCTTTGGCTTTGCAGGCAAGTGCTTTAGCTGCTAAGCCATCCCTCCAGCTCTCACTCTCCCTCTTTTTAAAAATTATTTATTTATTTATTTGAGAGTGAGAGTGAAAGAGGAAGAGAGAGAGAGAGGGAGGGAGAAGGAGAGAGAGAGGAAGAGAATGGGTACTCCAGGGCCTCCAGCCACTGCAAACAAACTCCAGGTACCTGCACCACCTTGTGCATCTATCTGGCTTAACGTGTCCCCTCCCTCTTAAAGGTGATGTTTCAGCTGTTGAGAGGCTGTGCTTTTCACCCTGACCATTGCTTGTTAGGCCCATCTCAGTGCAGCATGTGCGAATGTCCGTCGCCCTTGGGTCCTTTCCCGCTCCGCTGGCCTTTACACTCAACCTTCTCTCCCTTTCAGATTAAAAAGTGGAGGCTCCAAGATTTAGGCTCAAGACCAATAGAAATTCTTACAGTAACATTTTCTTTGTCTTTATCACGGGAGGGTGTGTCATCAAGTCCTTTATGTAAAGTTAAGTTTGTCTGCCCACGTATTTCAACGACAGTGCCATCAGTGGGTGAGTTGAAGCTGTCGGGGGCCCAGTATGTACCCCTTCTGTTCTTGGCCTGTAAAGGTTTTACCCAGAAGTTATCTTCTGTGTACCTGACTCTTAGGTACTTGACTTACACTCTTTCCATCCCTTCTTCCTTTTTGCAGTGTAGGGCTTGTGCATGTTAGACAAGCCCCTCCGCCACTGAATCATACCCTCATCTCTTTTGCTATTACTCATTAAAAGCCTTGCTGACCTCTATTTGTCTAGGATTCTAGAAACTGAATGGTTATACATACCACACACCCTCAAACAAACTACCAAAATACAAGTTTATAAGTTGGTTTAATTTTTTCTTGCAACATTTTCTCACCAGTTAAGGGAAACCAGCTGAGTTTATGAGGAGAGTGGCAACATTGTAGAAACGGATCCTCGAGCTGTTAAGGAGGACCAACACCAGCAGTAGAGGTTTGGGTTAAGAGTCTGGATTTGCCCATTATATTCTCTGACTGTTATCGATAGTCTCCAAGTTACCGCCACAAACCTACAGCGCTAATAAGTGGGGAAGCTGTCTTGTAAGAGCACATTCTAGCATCAGGAGGTTACAGTTCTTATGAAGGTCGTCCTCAAAAATACCAGCCATCTCCTCTAATGAGCTTTGGCGGGGCAAATGGATTCTGGTGTCCTGCCATCATTGTGCTCGTCAGCGTAGTGATTTTGGATGATGCCTCTAAGTTTTCTTGGTTAGGGTCAGCAGTTTTGGAGGGAGTGAAGTTCTGGTCATGTGGAAGCAGCTGAGTACCTCTTCTCACCCCCCCTCCCCCATCTTTTCAGGAAGAGTAGGGAAGTATTGCTGCTCAGTGATGGGTTCCGGGGAGTTGATGTCTTCCTGGGTGGGTCCTGGATCCCTGCTGTGGCCCACATAGCGTTTTGGAGTATGCACACTACTGTGCAGATGGAAAGACATTAACCTCACTCTGTACTGGATGGACGCACTGTTCCTACTAATGCATCTGAGGCTAGATGTCATTTGAGACAGCAAATGAGTGTTCCCTTTTCCAAGCTTATTAGTAACTGAAACCCCCCCCTGGTGTGATGTCTAGGGGGAAGAGATGGCCCGCTATGATTCTGACCTTTCCACTAGGGCCTATAACATCCATTCTACCTGTCTTTCTGTTTAGATGGGAGAGACTTTTTTTTTTTTTAAGACCAGTCTGACAGATTTTTTCTGGCCTGGTTCCTGAAGGGGGAAAAAAAGGTAGATTTGATATCAGCCATATATTGAAAAAGTTGAAACTTAGAGCTTATATGAAAAGAAAACTTCTCTGCCATACCCCAGCATAAATGTTTCCAACCTCTGTGAATCGAGCTCTCCTCTGTCCCAGGAGTGTAAGGACCTGCACTTTGGCTAACCTTTTAAATCAGTAACAGTAAAGAGCAGATGGGCCCACGAGAGGCCCTGGGCCTCAGTTAGGTGGCCATAGACCCAATGTGGATATCTGATCCTTCCAGTTAAGCTGTTCTATCCACCGGGGCACCCTCCTCCCAAGCTCTCATTCTTGCTACCAGGTGAAATCCTGCTTCCAAGCTCAGCTCTAGGAAACCCTTCCTAAATTACCTTCCATAGACACCACATTCACCTCTCCTGTGCCCTCTTGGCCGCTGCTGAGCTTTCTCCATAGCTTTTCTGCCAAGCTTCCTATGGCCGCACAATTATTGGCATGCTCCTCTGTCATCCAGGGGTCAGTTGCTCTTGTGCTAGATGTGAACTGATTTACTGTGTGCTTGATGAGGAAAGTAGGCAATATGGTAGCCCCCCTGTGGAAACAGGACCATGAACACACACCCACCGTGATAGGTGGATGTAGCACTGATCTTCTCGATGCTGGGACAAAACGCCAGGCCAGAAGCAGCTTAGGGGAGGAAAGGGTTTATCTTGCCTCATGGTTTTGACAGGTTTCATCATGGTAGGGAAGGCATGGCACAGCAGAGTTTGCATTTGGGCATCATTGAAACTCGAGGATCCTTTGAGCAGCGCCCACTACAGGCCGCGGGGAGCACTGCAGCTGCGTAGTGTCTGCATGGGAAGGGCAGAGACTGGCGATGCCCCAGTGGTTACTGTCTCTGCTATGGTTCTGAGGCACACTGGCCGAGAACTTGTTTGATTGTCTTTCCTCTGTCACTTTTTACACTGTTTTGTTTGGGGACTGTGACTTTGACATCCAAGGAAGGAATCTGTCCAGACCAATGAGTCTTCATTTTGATTTGTTTTTTCTTTTGTGGTTAATACTGTACTCCTGGCACCCAGCTTTGTTAACTCTGCTATTTTCACTTGTGGGGACACGTTGACGCATGTCATTGAACTCTCCTCTAGTTCTCTCATTCTGTATATGAGGAAACGGAAGCTGGGAAAGGAGTCAGCTTGGGCCCCTGTGATACTCTAATTCTGGTCGTCAACTTGACAGGATTTAGAATTACGATGGAAACAAGTCTCTTGGCCTGTCTGTGAAGGATTTTCTCGATAAGGACTCAACCTAACTGTGGGCAGTGCCACCCTATGGGCTGGAATCCTGGACTGCATCCGAAGGAAAAAGCTGGCTGAGCATTAAGTCTCATTGCTTCAGCTCTTCTTCCTTCCTGCTGATGGGATGGGTTGACACTGGCTGCGTGCTCGCGCCATGCTTTCCCCACCATGGTAGACTTCCCCTCAAAATTATCAGCCCCAAATAAACCCTTTCTTTCCTTAAGCTGCTTCTGGCCTGCTCTTCTGGTAGCAGATGCATGGCCAGAAAAGAGCCAAGGGTACTGGGCTTGCTCTCTTTCCTGTTGCAGACATAAGGTATTTTTCTGGAATATTACCAGCTCAGATGAGGCTTTGGAGTTTGTATGTTTTCTTTTCCTTTCTCCCAATACTGGCCACAGTGAGTATAAACAATAGGACAGTCTGATCTCTTTTGATTTCCAGTAAATAAATAGCCAACCAGAATCGACTTCTAAATTCTCAACAGGACATCTCCAGCCTGGCTAAACTGTTCTGACAAATAGTTCTAGGATAAAACTTGCCAGAGCTGCTCTTAAAGATGCATGTGTGACGTATCTTCTTTGGTAACCTCTACCTCACATATATATGAACCTAACCATGATCCCCTCCCATGATCCCCTCCTTTGTCCTCCCTCCTTGGACCCCTCTTTCTTCTCCCTCCCCTGGGCCCCCTCTTTTTTTCCAACTAGCCCCTGTTCGATTTCGATGTCATCATTGTTTCCCTCCCATTATGCAGGGCTTGTGTAGGTAGCACCAGCCACTGTCAAGTCAGGAATGCCGTGGCTACTGTGTCTGGAAGACAGCACTCTAGCACTTCCCTCCCCTTCCTCTCACTCACGTTTTCTCCACCTCTTCCACAATGGTTCCCTGAGCCTAGGAGGATGGGATATAGATGTCTCAGTTAGTGATGAAGAGGCCACCATCACTTCTCAGCACGTTGATGAGTTTTGAGTCTCCCCAGTGGTCACTGCCATCTGAAAAGAGAGGCTTGTGTAACCAGAACTGAGAGTAGCATTACCATCTCGGGGTGTAAGCGATGTAAACGATGGCATGCCAAGTAGAATGCTGAATGGAGCTATGAAGGGCATGACCCCACTTAATTATAATGTAACTTTTCTGATTAAAATTTAATTTGTAGCTTTCATACAGAATTTGGAAAGACAAAAAAATTATCCCAAATCCCATATTTACATATATTTGTCATTGATGTATTAATGTTTTTATTACATACAGAAGCATGGGTCCTTTTTATACTGTTGGAAGTTCTAGCATATAAGTTATGTATGTTTTTGTGTGCAAAACGAGCTGGCATTAGGGTGTAAGCATTTCTGCAGTCATTGATAGAGATGCTTGTCCAGTAGCTGATGGTGAACCGTCCCTTTACTTGAAAAGTGAAGCAGAGAGCTCAAAATAGAGGAATATTCTTGTGTTCATTTACTCTCAGCTCACCAGAGTAGCCAGGGCGGGGTAGAAAGCAGAGCTATGAGGTAAAAGAAACCAGAAGTCTTGCTGTGAGGGGTCACGAAAGGTTTGCAGCTGGGTTCTCCATATAACATAGTCCATAGGTCTGAGTCATCCCATGCTCATTTTTCCTCACTGGATTTCTGAGCTGGAAGCACAGTACTGAATGCGTACGCTGTGTGATGCTGCTGAACGGAAAGCGTGGGAGACAGAAGATGGAATTGAAAAGGAAACAGGAGTAAGATTGAGGGATTAGGAAGGAGAAATGTGTGGTGGCAGGGAGTGAGTAGTGATGGAACAGTGAAGTCCAGATTCTAGCGAAGAAATTCTACATGTGGAAGATGGCAGGTCATGCGGAATTCCCTTCCCCTAAAACTGGAGAAGGGAGGCCAGTGCATTAGTGAAGTCCTTTTTGTAGGTTTTTGTTTGTTTGTTTTGGCTTTTTGAGGTAGGGTCTTGGTGTAGCCCAGGCTTACCTGGAATTTACTCTGTAGTCTCAGGGTGGCCTGGAACTCATGGTGATCCTCTTACCTCTGCCTCCCGAGTGCTGGGATTAAAGGCGTGCGCCACCACGCCCGGCAGGAAGTCCTTTTTGAACTTCTGCGATGTGAGTACAAATCTCTGGGGACTATTTAGCACATCACGTGAAGATTGTTTTTCAGGCACTTCAAAGCCCAGCTTTTGCTATGTCTAACAGTCTGAGCGAACATCCTTAAAGCTCTCGGGGAGGGAGAGCCTGGAGCAGGGTGTGCCGTCACCTGCTATCCTGCCCACAGCAGTTGATAACAGAGGTTAGTATGGTTAGTATGGTGGAGCTGGTAAGATGTGATGGTTGACTGTTCATCACTAAATAAGGCATCTGTATCACACCTTCCAAGGCTCAGGGAACCATTGAAGAGGTGGTAGAAAGAAGGTAAGAGCCAAAGGATAGGGAGGAGTGCTATGAAATGCTGTATCTCAGACACAAAGTAGTGTTGTATTCATGACCTCATAGTGGCTGTAGTTGCCTTCACGAGACTTGTGTAATATTGGGCCTACTCACATGGAGGGTGGGGAAGGGAAATGACATCCAAATAGAAGAGGGGTACTGTAGAGAGGGGAGGGGGCCAGAAGACGGTGGTGGGAGATTATGACAGGTATATTGTGTATATATATGAAGGTTGTCAATTTGGAAAAAAGTCTTTTTAAAAGGTGGAGCTGCGATTTAAGCCCAGTGTGCCCCTGTATAAGCTGCTGCTCTTATCAGTACTGTGGGGCCTCTGCTGTGATGGGAAAGTTTAGAAAGAGGTGGTAGGTTTCTCCTTGTGAAAGGCGCGAGGTCCCTGGTTGGCTTGTTACGCTTTGCAGCAAAACTCTCCTGAATTTGAGTGCATTTATTTGTGATTTAGAGAACTTGAGTGTGATTTATCGGTAAATGAGGAGACATACATTTTAAAAGAAATCAATACAAATTGATTCAGGTATCTTAATTTAATAAATTCCTGCTCTCTGCAGTTTTTAATGGATCACAATATAGCCACAATGGCAAGCCAAAACGCTTGACTCAGGCTGGGTAAGAATTCCCCTTGAGTTCCCTCTGCAAGGGGAGGCGGACTGGCATTTCAGAACCCTGAGTGTGGCTGCCCCAAGAAGCTCTCTTGTTACTAACAGCCTCTTAACAGCATTTGAGAAAACAAACGTTCCCTGCTCCCTGCTTCAGGCTGCAAGTGGATTAAAGCAGTGTTGATCCTCATCTGTCAGAGCAGTGAACATGAGGAAAACCCTTGCCCTCCTTTAAAGCACATGGAGGGAGTGGAGGTTGGGAGAGTTTGGTGGTACTTCTCATAAGATTAACATGGCTCTCTGGGCAGCGGAGAGCCATGGATTTATTTTCTACCATTACATGGATTTACAGGGATGTCAGTAGCTGCTGAAAGCACAGGCTGTGTTCCCAGAGGGTCTCTGTAGGGTATTGAATGAAGCGTGGAGGGAGAGGCTGTGGGGGATGGCATATGACGTAGATGTTTTAGCAGTTTTAACGGGGTAAAATATGTCTTGTTGACCATTTTCTGCTCCTCCTGTGTTTAAACGCTGCTGACTTCGAGGCTGAACAGTAACCTGGCTTTGTAGGCGATGTATAAATATTGTTATAAGGCTTCAGTGAAAAGGCAGGGGGATGTTGGAGAGGAGGGGGTAACCGAAATTAAAGGTACATGAAAAAGACACGGAAACCTACTGCCTCATTAGCTAATTATATCTATCTATCAATCAAGAATGTGAGTAGAAGCATCCTGTGTAGGTGGATAATTCTGCTGCCAGAAGGCATAGGTTGTTACAGGAGAACCGCAGTGCCAGGAATGGGATACTTGTTAGGCAGAAAGGTCCCTGCAGCCCTCAGACAATATAGACGATAGCCGAGGCTCTTGGTAACCCATGAGATTGAGATAGTAAGACTCTATTGCTTGAGACACCACATGCTTTGGTTTCAAGACATAGAGAAATTGAGCTAGAACTGAGCAGGAAGCCTCCTCCCTGACAGCTAGCTTCCATAGTTCTGGAAAGTGCTATGCTTCTACCGGGGAAGTCAACAGTCTTAACCCATACTGGACCCTGCAAGCTAACCAGCCAGGCAAGATGTGCCCATTGGTACAGTAATGGCATGACTGAAAATCTAGTCAAAAATCTGTGCCTGGGAAGGTCATAGACTGAGAGGGATGCCAAAAATTAATGTGGTTTTTTTTTTTTTTTTTTGGCTAAATGGAATGTTGTGTCCATCAAATTGCCTTCTAAATATTTATGTATATGCCCGTAGATTAGTGCTGCCCTCACCTTTGGTCAGAGAAGCTTTCTTTTTGCAGATGGTAGTGACTACAGGGGAGACTCAAAACTCACCAATCACTGGAGTAGACTTAAAACACCCCGACCACAGCTCAGGGAGTTTTGCAGAAGAGGCAGTGTGGAAAGATTGTAAGAACCACAGGTTGGGATGGCATACCCAGAGGCATTGCCCCCCACCATGACTGACTGGTACTCTCACAACTCATAACCCATAACCCCATGGGGAATACCAGCAATCCCACTGAGGAGGACTCTGAGCAGAATGGGGGAAGGAAGGAGGGAAATGACGGTAGCAACACATGGTGTATCCATACGTACTATATTCTTTTCTTAAAAAAATATTATTTATATGAGAGAGAGGGAAAAAAAGAAAAAGAGGCAGATACAGAGAAAGGGAATGGGCATGCCAGGGCCTTAAACCACTGCAAACAAACTCCAGATGCATTTTCTACTCTGTGCATCTGGCTTATGTGGGACCTGGGGAATCAAACCTGTGTGCAGACAAAGTGCCCTAACCACTAAGCCATCTCTCCAGCCCCTCAAAATATTTATTTTCATTTTTTTCTTTACTTGCGAGTGACAGAGAGACAGACAGATAGAAAGAGAGAGGGAGAGAGAGAATGGGCGCGCCAGGGCCTCCAGCCACTGCAAACGAACTCCAGATGCATGCACCCCCTTGTGCATCTGGCTAATGTGGGTCCTGGGGAATTGAGCCTTGTACCAGGGTCCTTAGGCTTCACAGGCAAACACTTAACCGCTAAGCCATCTCTCCAGCCCCCAAAGTATATTCTTAATAGAAAAAACAAACTCAGGTTAGAGAGATGGCTTAGTGGTTAAGGCACTTTACCTGTGAGGACTAAGGACCTATGTTCGATCTTATTCCAGATCCCATGTAAGCCAGACGCAAGAGCAAAGTCACACACGCCCACTAGGAGGCGCAAGTACGTGGAGTTCGATTGCAATGTCTGAGGCCCTGTTATGCCAATTCTCATTCCCTCTCTCTCTCTCATTCTTGTCCTATCTTTTTTTTTTTTTTTAAACTTCCCCAAGGTTCTGAGAATACATGGCAGTTGAGTGCTAAAGAAAACCTGTCTGTGACACCCTCCCAGGTTCAGGAAACATTGTAGAAAAGAAGGTAGAAAGGAATGTAAGCACTAGACGTATTAGCAAGGAGGGACTATGTGTGAAGTGACCACTTGTCATGACAGTGTGTTGAAATTCTGTCCCTTCAGATAATCCTCCCCAGCACGTCCTGCACACGAGGCATTTATGCTGCCGGAGCTCACCCTGTCCTCATTTGTAGTTACTTGCTGGTTGCTCAACACTGGGGAAATGGCCAGAATCCAGTGTTGTCCACTGTGGCTTTCATGTTTACATTTGCTGCACCCTTACATCCCTGGAAAAGTGCTGCACAGAAATCCTGAGATGGGGCTGGAGAGATGGCTTAGCAATTAAGGTGCTTGGCTTGCCTGCAAAGCCTGACACACACACACACACAGAGGCAGTCTCTTGGGCTCCTCCCCCTCACCAAAAAAAAGTCTTGAGATGGCCTGCTGGTCATTACTATTTCTCAGTTCTGAATCAGACCGGTGAATGCGGAAATTCTTTGAACAGCAGTGCACACCACACACCCTCACACCACCCACATCCTGCTCCACAGCTCCTGTCCCCCCAGGCCGCTGAAGACCGGTTCAGTGGTTCAGTTCTCTGCATTCTTGTTTGTCTTCCAGGCATGTTTTTTTTTGTTGTTGTTGTTGTTTGTTTTTTTTGCGTGTCCTGCTTTGGACAACCCTTCTCGTACTGGCAACTGTTTTGACTGTTGCTCTTTTGGACAGTGTCCCCACTATAGATTGTTTCACATCATGAAGTAACTAAAAACAAGAAGTGAAAAAATGTTCTGCCTCAATTTGAAAAGCAAAGAAAGCATTTTTATATGCTACAGTGTAATTTTAAATTAGTGAAGATGGGAAAATACCCAAATGTGATTAAGGACATGATAGTACATAAACCTGACTGCATTTGTTCAGCGTGAGGACCTCAAATGAAGATTGTGTACCTACTTGGGAAAATTCATATAAAGTCCCAGTAACTCAATAATTTACAGATATGCCATGATTATATCCTTTTAAAGAAATAGATTAAATATAGGCCAAAAAAGTGGAGACCTTCATGAATAAATCATGTAGCTGTTGAGACAGTGATACACACATATGTATATATGTATATATGTTTATGTGTGTGTATATATGTGTGTGTATATGTATACATATATACACATATATATGTATGTATGTATGTATATATGTGTGTGTGTGTATATATATATATATATATATATATATATATATATATATATATGGTGTCTCTTTAAAGTAATTTTAGTGATAAGATGCTCACTGTTGTTTATAATTTATGTAGAACTCTGTCACTGATCCCAGTGCTCCCTGTGGTTTTATGATCCCATGGCTGAGGTCATTGCCTTCCCATTCACCCTAGGTTTTCCAACAATGTGTCTGTTGGGGATTTGGTGGGAAGATTTCCTAACCTTTGCTGAAAGTCCACATTGTGTAATTACACAAATCACACAATGACCTCCAGTGCTTGGTTACAGCTTTTTCATTCATAGCATTGCAGAGACATGGAAGAATCTTTGACATGTACCTTTTCAGGCCTGCTTGATGCCAGGCCTGGTGCTGGGTATTAGAACCCAGAAGTTGAACGACCTGGTGGAGGAGACTCAAGAACCAAGGCTCAGTGGTTAAAGGCACCTGCTTGCAAAACCTGCGGGCCTGAATATGTAAAGCCAGATGCACAACATGGTGCATGTGTCTGGAGCACATTGACAACCATAAGAGGTCTTGGCATGGCCATACTCTTTCTAAATAAATAAAAATATTTTTAAACAAGTAAGGCAAAGCCAGGCATAGTAGCTCTCATATATAATACCAGCACTTGGGAGGATCACCGTAAGTTTGAGGCCAGCCGGTGCCACAGAATGACTTCATGGTCATTCTGGGCTACAGTGAGATGTACCCTTTTTTAAAAAAAATAGTACAGCAAAAGGTTGTGATGAGAATGGTGCAGAGATCTGGCTAGAGGTGACCACAGGACCCTGTGGGGGCAGGGAGCAGGGGAGGTAGGGCCTGTGGAGGAATTTGGACTCTCCCTGAGGGTGAAGGGCGGCCGCTGTCCGGTAAGGTGGTTTGTGTTATTCTTAGCAAGAGAGGGGATAGACTCAGTATTTCACTGTGGATAGTTCACTCTGCCTTTGGAGAGGAGTTTACAGAGAAGACTGGAGGAAGGATTGCAGTTACAACGCATTGCCATGATCCAGGTGAGCCGTGGTCCCTGAGCTAGTTGGCTGATGGTGAGCATGCAGAGGGTGTGTAGTTTCCAGAAAGATCTCCAAGGTGATAGATACAGCAGAATTGATAAGAATGAGGGGTTGGAGTAGAATATAAAACAGACATCTGAGCCTCTGGCCCTTATTCCTTCATGAAAGTGAGCTATGTGACTTGGAGCCAGGCCTGTGCGTGTGGGCTGGTGCGTGTGCATGGTGAGTGGCCAAGCTGAGTACGGACTGTGGAATGTGTCCCTCGGGGTCCTGATGTCTGGTAGGCCACTGACCACACAAGCCTGGAGTACAAAGAGAGATGTCACCAGGGGATATTGGTATGGGAGATCAGTGTTTTTAAAAATATCTCTGTGTTGATGAACATGCTAGAACATATCTTCAGAGGATTCTGCTGATAAAGGTTTTGGATTCCCAAGTGCTGGCCCTAGAGCTTCAAAAAGTTGAGTTTTCAGATAAGAGGTTGGCTAGCTGCGGTACTCTCATATCAGCTACCAGGGCTGGACTGTAGCCCTCAGGTTTTTATAGTTCCTAGGTGATATTTTACTTTACAGGCAAGGGCATTTAAGGGACTGTTTCTCAGTGAGAAATCTAAATGCAGGGCTACTTACCCATTATAACAAATGCCTTACGGAGGGAGGGAGGGAATGAGAATAACATCCTTTGAATTTTCTAGTGTTGCCCTAAACTTGATTTGGTTTTAATGACAAGATGGGCTTGTTGAGAGTGAACACAGGACTTGGCACTTGAGAGAAATTGTTTTTTTTTTTTTTTTCCTGCTGATTTGGGTCATGAGCAGTGAACAAGGGTTAGTTTAAAAAAGTGATTTCCAGTCTAGAACCTTACTGACCCATACAATTATCACACAACCTCAGAAACTTGTTTCTGAGCAAGCCAAGTACAGCTCCCCCCACCCCCCCAACAAGGGTCTTACTGTAGCCGAGACTGACCTGGAACTCACTTTGTACCCAAGGCTGGGCCTGTAACTCACATCGATTCCCTTAACTGAGCTTCATGAGTGCTAGGCTTAAAAATGTGTGTCATGGGCTGGAGAGATGGCTTAGCGGTTAAGCGCTTGCCTGTGAAGCCTAAGAACCCTGGTTTGAGGCTCGGTTCCCCAGGTCCCACGTTAGCCAGATGCACAAGGGGGTGCACGCGTCTGGAGTTCGTTTGCAGAGGCTGGAAGCCCTGGCGCGCCCATTCTCTCTCTCCCTCTATCTGTCTTTCTCTCTGTGTCTGTCGCTCTCAAATAAATAAATAAATAATGAACAAAAGAAAATTTAAAAAAAAAAGTGTGTCATGGGCTGGAGAGATGGCTTAGCAGTTAAGGCACATGCCTGGCAAAGCCAAAGAACCCAGGCTTTATTCCCCAGGACCCATGTAAGCCCAGATGCACAAGGTGGTACATATGTCTGGAGTTCATTTGCAGGGCTAGAGGCCCTGGTGCATTCATTCTCTATCTGCTTCTTTATCTCTCTCTCTTTCTCTCAAATAAATAAATAAAGTACCTTTAAAAAATGTGTCACCATGCTGAGTGCATAAGGTTTTTGAAAGTCCAATAAACTGTGGCCCCTATAGTATCTTTCCTATTTATCTGTCACCACATCCCCTTCCAGTTTGATTGGCTAATCAAATACTTACTACATACTTAATCTAATTTGCATTATCCCTGTCAAATGTGCCACTCTGTAAATAGCTAAATTAACTGAGTCTTCCTGGAATATACCCACATGCTGAGAACCATTTAGGACCTTTCAAGATGATTGGATCTATTAGCTCTGCCTTGAGATAAGCAGAAATAACAAGTCCCTGAAATCAAAGGGAAACTGATTGTAATACCGCTCTCCAGCTCTGAGTCATCAAAGCTTTACTTTCTCAAGTATGTCCTAATGGGCTTCATTATTTTGTTTGTTCTACGCTTGGTAATCCTGAGTGAAGTTTACATTTGCATGGTTAATATTTCTTTTCCAAAACTTGTTGACACGTCTGTTTTCAAGACTAAGAATTCATTAGCATTTCCTTCCAAGGACACAAGGTGTGCACATTCATTGTCATAAATGAAACAAATAAGCAGCTGAGCGTGGACAAGCCAACTCAGGCTCTTTGCCATGCATGTCTCCTCACTGTAATGAATGAAACCGCCAAGAAGTAGACCACGGACAAGCCAACTCAGGCTCCTTCCATACATTCCTGTCTCCTCCTAAACCAGAGTTAGAAACTTAGTGTTTATCCTTCAATACCATTTTGCTCATACAAAACACATACATATTTACATAATGTGGTGACCATGTTTGTGAAAATGAAATCATCCTGTGTGTATATCCTAAGCTTAGGTTACAAAACAGAAAATACTCACAATGCACCGTGGCTTTCTCTCCAAGATCCCTGAGAGATGCCTTTCTTTTTCATAGCCACAAAATGGAGATACATCTGTTTATTTATATCTTTTCTTCTTTGTAGGTGGTAGACATTAATGCATTTTTGTTCATGTGTTTGTTTTGTTGTTTTTGAGGTTCACTCTAGCCCAGGCTGGTCTGGAACTCATTCTGTAGTTCCACACTGGCCTCAAACTCACAGCATTCCTCCTATTTCTGCCTCACAAGTACTGGGATTAAAGGTGTGAGCCAACATGCCTAAGTTTAGTTGTTTTTTTTTTTTTAATTGAAGTGCTATGATAAACAGGTTGTATGATGTTTATAATTATTGGAAATCAGGTACAAAGAGGTGACACAAGAATCTATTGTGATTATGCAGAGCAAACACAGAAGCTCTGGCTAGATAATTCAGTCCATAAAGGAAAGTTGATTATTCATCTAGAAATTGGCTGTGGTACATCAGACACATTGTCTGAAGGTAGAGATGGGTCCTGGTTCTTGTCACCTACCTAGTTCTGGGTTGTGACAGTTTCAGAGTGTCAGGAAAGTGTAAAATCTCACTGCATGTTTAGTATGGAGCAAGGTTGCTTAGAAGGGAAGCTGTGGTCTTAGGCAAAGTCAGGGCTTCATAGCTGTGGAGCTAATGGAAACAGCAGCATGAGACCACAGGGAAAGGGCAGGGAAAATGAAGCACATTCTACGTCAGAGTCCAAAGCCATGCCTAGGCTGCTAAATGACTTTAAGAAGGTGAATTATGTTCACTTGATAAGAACGGCCCATGGATGCGCGGTTCTCCTCCCCTTTCCCATTCCTAGTGTTGTAGGATGCATCACTCCTCTTCCATTCCTAGCATTGTTGAATCTTGAATTCTAATTCTTTCCTTTCCCAAGACTCCCCAGTTGCCTGAAGTCCAGCACTTGACACTTGGGCAGCTTTCTACTTCACTTTGGCTAAGTCAGAATGTTGAGCTGCTGCCCTTGGAAAACTCGAGATGGAGCCTGGAGGCAGGGAAGGGAGCCTTGCTCATGTGGGAGTTCCTGCAACAGTCCATTACCGATGAGCCTCTAGACTTGCTGGTGTGATGGGCAGATCTCTCTGAAGTTCTCTTCCCTAGAAACCCCATAGTTTCTGGAGCTTCCTTTGCCACAGTTGCCTGTCTTGGGAGCGTCCCATTCCCTACCTGTGCAGTGATGTGTGACATAGAGCTCTACCAGTTTTTTTTTGTTTTTTTGTTTTTTTTCCTGGGTTAGAGAGATTTCTACCTCCTGCTTGTCAGTGTATTTTTATCTTTGTTGGCTAATTGCCTGATGGAAGCCTAAGACATTTTGGGGAAGAGATATAAGCTAATCAGTGCCCCAGTGATAAGGCAGCATTGTTTTTTCTATGCTTCTGTTTTCAACTGAAGAGAATGGCTCCTTGTCTGATGGGAAATTATCTTATACCAGTCTAAAATTATGCTTGGCCAAATTGGTTTCAGGGATTTCCTTGTGGACGTAGCCAGCTGTCACTTGATGTTATTTTGAGTACAGGTATCTGAGGAGTCCTGGACATGGCCAGATGCCCCTGCAAAACAGAAATGAGACAGATGCACACCCAGCATATATAGAGCCAAAACTTTGCAGACACACAAACCTAACACTACATTCTGACTGGCAATGTCTGGATCACCTGTGGGAGCAACACACACAGTGCTTGCACTATAATGCCACTCTCCAGGGGACTATAGTCTCCAACAAGACTTTCTGTCAGACTTTACCTTCAGAGGTAAGCGTAATAAAGTATATTCCAGACTAACTTTAAGGACTCAAGAAAGACTGGTTACATATATGCCAGTAACTTAAAATGTCTTTATAACATTTTTACAGTGCTTGTGACATAGAATATGTGTGTGCTCTCCCACTACCACCCTCAAATGGGTAGATACCGGTGTCCACAGAACAGAGAAGGAAATCTGTACCTCTTAGGTACAGACAGATGGGGCTGGAGGTCCTCCAGTGACCGGCACAGGAAATGCAGTCCAGGTTCCTTCCATTTAAGCAGCTGTGGTTTTTCAGAAATGGAACCTCATTCCCAAGATGTAAAAAAGTGATTCTACAGGGGCTGGAGAGATGGATGAGCAGTTGAGTTAAATACCTGCAAAGCCTAAGGACCCAGGTTCAATTCCCTAGTACCCGTGTAAAGCCAGATGCGTAAGGTGGCGCATGTATCTGGAGTTTGTTTGCAGTGGCTAGAGGCTTTAGTATGCCCATTCTGTTTGCCTCTCTGTCACTCTAATAAATAAAAAAAAAATACATATTTTAAAAAAAAGTAATTCGAGGGCTGGAGAGATGGCTTAGCCATTACATTCTTGCCTGTGAAGCCTAAGGATCCCGGTTCAAGGCTCAATTTCCCCAGTACCCATGTTAGCCCGATGCATAAGGGGGTGCACTCATCTGGAGTTTGTTTGCAGTGGCTGGAGGCCCTGCTGTGCCCATTCTCTCTCTCTCTCTCCCTCCCCCCCTTTCTCTAACTGTTGCTCTCAAATGAATGAATAAATAAAAATAAACAAAAAAAGGGCTGGAGAGATGGCTTAGTGGTTAAGTGCTTGCCTGTGAAGCCTACGGACCCCGGTTCGAGGCTCGGTTCCCCAGGTCCCACGTTAGCCAGATGCACAAGGGGGCGCACGCGTCTGGAGTTCGTTTGCAGTGGCTGGAAGCCCTGGCGCGCCCATTCTCTCTCTCCCTCTTTCTGTCTGTTGCTCTCAAATAAATAAATTAATAAAGATTTTAAAAAGTGATTCTAGCCTTACAGTTTAAAAACTGGAAGTGATTAAGAGGCGTTCCCAAGAGTTGATTTCTTATCCCCATTTAATTGTGTGGTAGAAGGTTATAGCAGCTGCCTTCAGATCTGTGTCCCTGAACATGCAAGACACAGGCAGTTGTTCCTGCTCCAAAGAGCAGAACTGGGGAACTCGCTGGGCCTGTTCCTTAGGAGGCGGCTTCGTAACTGCAGTACCGGGGAGCCAGCACGGCCCACGTGAAGGACGTGCGGGCGCAGCGGCTGAGATGAGAAGTCCTTGCCCCGCCAGTTGTTAACCAGGCAGGGTCTTAGCATATAGTTTGAGAATATATGTTAATTACTATTTTTTACCAAAAAAGTTTTTATTGATAACAATCCGTAACACTAAGAAAGGCCCTAATATGTAATATTTTTCCTCTAAAATAGATGTGAAAATACAAATTTTGTAACAGCACTATTTATCCTGGTTCCATTCTAACAGGATTCCATGTCAGTTTCATGTTGTGATCAATAAAAGCATTTTCTCCTCAAAAAAAAAAAAAAAAAAAGTGATTCTATATGGGACAGACAATTCTGCTATGGGGAAGACATGAAGTCCATTGAAGAAAAGAAAAAAGTGGAAATATTAAAAAAGGAAGCGCTTATGTTGTTACTGTCCTTGTTTAAAAGACATTAGGCTCTGTGGTTAGAGGTGCTTGTTTGCAAAGCCTGCTGGCCCAGGTTCAGTTCCCCAGCTCCTATCTAGAAACTGGCACAACAAGCATCTGGCATTTGGTTTCAGTGGCAAGAGACCCTGGCACATGCCCCCCAACACAGAGAAAGAAGAAAAGAAAAAAAAGAGAGAAAGATACATGCTATAAAGTGTTAAGATACCATGTTAATTACTTATGTCCCTGAAGACAGACCGACTGACCTGCTAAGGATATTGGTCTTTTAGAAACTAACAACAAAATCCTTGGGGCATTTTAGCATCTTCCTGCAAAAGGATGAAATGTGCAGTAAAGTTAGGTCATGGTGGCTGTTGCTGCAATTCTGTCAGCTTGTCATTTTTGGGCGAAAGTGCTTTATTTGCCCGTGTGAAGTGTAGCAATGAACACACGCGTGCTGGGGCAGCAGTGAGAGTCATCGCTTCTGCTGTTCTCTGAGCAGCAAACTTTGCTGGCTGCTCTGTAACTTGCCTCTTGCTGGCCAAATGACTGCTACTCAAGAGATGAGGCATTTCGTTTCGTTTGCCAGACAGCCCTCTAGTTATTCCTTGCAAACATTCAGGCAAGAGTGCCTATTTACCTAGTTTTCTGTTTACTACTGGGTCTTCCCACAACAGTTGAAAAGGCAGCTGCCCACAAGGACAGAAGTGAAATATATGTTAAGAAATGTACCCCTGGACTGAGGAGATGGCTCTGTAGTTAAAGGCATTTGCTTGAAAAGCCTGGTGGCCCTGGTTTGATTCCCAGTACCCACATAAAGCCAGAGGTACAAAGTTGCTGCATATGTCTGGAGTTCATTTACAGTGGCAGGAAGCCACAGTGTGTCCATTCCCCTCCCCTCTGTGAATTTGTTTTTATTTATTTACTTGAAAGTGTCAGACACAGAGGGAGAAGGGGAGAGGGGAAAGGAGGGGGAGGGAGGGAGAGGATGGGTGTTCCAGGGCCTCCAGCCACTGCAAACAAACTTCAGACACATGCACCCCCTTGTGCATCTGGCTAACGTGGGTACTGGAGAATCAAGTCTTGAAGTGGGGTCCTTAGGCTTCATGGGCAAGCGCTTAACCACTGAGCCATCTCTCCAGCCCTGTGATTTTTTTTTTTTTTAATATAAAGAAACTTAACCTTTTCTCTTCCCATGGGCTTATGGTGACCCAATTAGAACTTCCGAACTTGTGATTTACCCCTTGCCTTCACACTTGAGCAGTTTGAGTGGGTCTGAAGGAGAGAATTCTTTTTGGGAAACATCCTCTAGCTGTTTCTGAATCCTCAGTTCGTCTCCACCCAGCTACCTAAGCTTGCACATTCCTTGCTGTGCTTGGCATTCTATCACCGTGTGTGACGATAACATTCAGGATTTGACACGCTTGAGTACAAAAATGGACCCATAAGGGAATGTCTTTCAAAGGGACTGTTTTATTTATTTATTTGCTAGCACAGAAAGTATACAAGCAAGCCAGTATGAGCACACTAGGGCATCTTGCCTCTGCACACAAACTGCAGGTTCATGCACCACCTTGTGTATCTGGCTTCACGTGGGTACTGAGGAATCAACCCCGGGCTGGCATGCTTTGCAAGCAAGTGCCTTTAACCAGTGAGCCATCCCCCAGCTTCTGTTTTATTATGATGGTGATGATTTTTAATGTATAGTGCTTATTCCTTTACTTAAATTCTGTTTTATTATGATGGTGATGATTTTTAATGTATAGTGCTTATTCCTTTACTTAAATTCTGTTTTATTATGATGGTGATGATTTTTAATGTATAGTGCTTATTCCTTTACTTAAATTCTCAGTTTTTTTTCCTCCTTTTGGGCTTGGTTTTCTTCAGGCAGTGTTTGTACATCCCCATTATCATTTGCTTTCCTCCTTCCTCCTGTCTGGATTCATTTTTCTTTCCTGTGGTGGTTGGCATGAAACGTCCCTCATAGGCTCACGTGTTTTGATTCTTGGTTCCTAGCTGGTGGCCACTTGGAGTGGTTTCTGGGCCTTTAGGAGGTGGAGCCTTGCTGGAGGCAGTGTGTCCCTGGGGGCCAGGCTTTGGAGTAACAGAGCCCAGCCAGTGATCAGACTGCTTTCTCCCCGCTGCTGTGGAGATATGGTGCTCTACCTGTCTGCTCTGCCATGCTTTCTCTGCCACGAAACTTCTCAGAAGCGAAAACTGAAATAAACCCTTTCCTCCTGTGTTGCTGCTGCTGCTTGGGTGTTTTGTGCCAGCAACCAGAAGGTGACTATTACATTCTCCCCTTCCCTTGTCACCCATGAAATACAAGCCCCTTGCAAACCAGTACCTCCTTTGCCTCTGGCTCCAGGACAGAAGGCCTCGAGTCTGGGATGGTGGCAGACCCAGAATTTATCTCCAGGAGGCTCCTAAGGTGTTCTGGGGGGGGGGGGGGGCACAGAGGGTTTGCTTCAAGCCCTGTTTGCTCAGCTAAAGCAGTCTTGACATTGATGGATGGTCTTTCCTGCACCTCTCCTGAACGATGTGATAGAGGCTGAAGCCTGCCTGAGCTGTCATGACCAACGGAGCCTGGATTCAGGTTGATCTTTGCCTTGTAGACTATAAGGAGCCTGAAATGAGCTCTGTGGGGAAGTCACTCTGCATTCCCCACCCCACCCACTCCACTCGGAGGGCTGTATAAAAATGCTACAGGCGCTGTGGGAAAGCATGGGTTGCTGTGTTCTGTGCCCACTATTCAGACTTGGAGATGCCGAAGTCCATGAACTACAAGGATTTTGTACACATGGTTTGTTCTAGAATTTGGACACAATCATGGCACACGGTTTGCTTCGTCTCTTTAAAAAATATTTATTTGCCAGGGAAAGGAGGGAAGGAGGATGGGCACACCAGGGCCTCCAGCCACTGCAAACAAACTCCAGATGCGTGTGCCCCCTTGTGCATCTGGCTAACGTGGGTCCTGGGGAATCAAACCTTGGTCCTTTGGCTTTGCAGGCAGCTGCCTTAACCACTAAGCCATCCCTCCAGCCTTGCTTCGTCTTTTGTACTATACATTTTCCATTCTATGTTTGCTTGAGACAGGTTCTTAGTATGTAGCTCAAATTGGCCTCAAAGTCACAATCCTCCTGCCTCAGCCTCCCACATGATAGGATTATAGGTATGTTCCTGCATACCCAGCTTTCAGACTTATTCTGTATATTCTAAAAACATATTTCTGTGCAAGTCTGTGCAGGGTATAGCAATATTATATATTACCTAGTTAACAAAACAGCATATGTCTGTATCTTTGTCCATGAAAGGGCAAAGAGGGTAGTGTATTCTCTTGCTCATTTGTGTGCGTGTGAGTGCACATGTATATATGGGCACCAGGATTTCTTGTTGCTGTAAATGAATGCCCATCTGGCTTTATGTGGGTGCTGGGGAATCGAGCCTGGGCTGGCAGGATTTGCAAGCAAGTGCCTTTAGCCACCGAGTCATCTCCCCAGCCTAGAAACTATTGTTTTATGTGTCAAGTGACTGTATCCATCACTCAGAGCCGATCACCGGTTCTCCTGCAAGCATTCACGGGGTAGCCTTCTGCCCCGCAGGTGTGGAAACACCCCAGGTCTCCGCTGCCACACGCTGGGAAACGAAGTGTGCAGATTCCGCGCTCCCGCAAACACCGCTGTGTTAACAGTCAAAATTGCAGGGACTTAAAGAAGGAAACACTGCCAGCCTCATGTGCCTGTGCTTCCCTTGGAGCGACCTCTGCCTCTCTTCCCCACTTGCAGGCAGCTCTCCATAATTGCACTGTGTGTTGACTCACCTTTCTTGCCCCAGTGCATCTGCTGGTGTTTAAAAAAAAAAAAGCACGAGAGAATCATCAGACTGGAATGGATTTCTAGAGGCTGCAGGCAAAACTCTCAGGCAGGACCGTGTCCACATTAGCCCAGGGACAGGAGACTCGCCCTGGCTGGAAAGGTTTTCCAAGAGAGTAATTCCATGGCCCTGGTTCCCTTCTAAGACTTAACAAGCTTCACTGTCGGGAAAGACATTTCCGGGAAGCCCGAAGCCTTCATGCTAAACGTAAGCCCATTATCTCCTGCTGTCTATGCTGGTGAGTCGACTCCGAGTTCATCCCCTGCTTGTCAGCTACTTTGACCTCATTTCTCCCTCTCACTTCAGATTTGTGATTTTTTTTTTTCCTGAAGCCCTCAGCTAAGGTGGGTATTCCGTAAGTGCGGTCTGCATGAGGATGGACGGGCTGACTCGCTGGCAGGGGCCTCAGGGTTCTACTCCTCGATCTTCTCAGAAAGGGGCTTGTGTTAAAGTAGAGTGTCATCAATGCCGTTGAATCGTGGACATTGCATAATCATGATAATGAACTTTGATCTCACAGGGACCCTCTTTGGGCTCAAGGAAACTCCCATGGAGTATCGGGGTGAAAGTTCCATTCGTGTGTATTTCTGCTGCCGTAGGTAGTCCTACGTCTTGTGATGGGTGGGGTAAATTCCTGTTTTTTAAAAAATACTTATTTTGAGGGGCTGGAGAGATGGCTTAGTGGTTAAGGCATTTGCCTGTAAAGCCGATGGACCCAGGTTCGCTTCCCTAGTACCCACGTAAGCCAGATGCACAAAGTGGCACATATGTCTGGAGTTTGTTTGCAGTGGCTGAAGGCCCTGGCACACCCAATCTCTCTCTCTCTATCTCAAGTAAATAAATAAAAAATTAAAAATTACTGAAAGAATTATTTGAGAGAGAAGGAGACTATGAACAAGGGTACAAATGAACTATAGATGTATGTGCCACTTTGGGCATCTGACATTATTTATGTGGGTACTGAAAAATTGAACCAGAGTTATTGGGTTTGCAAGCAAGTACTTTTAACCACTGAGCCACCTCCCCACCCCTGATGTGAATTCTTTAGTAGCAAGACTCAGCTTTAACAATCTGAGTACTTGGTTTTTGTTTTTTTTGAAACCGAAGTATTTCTTTTCATTGCGGTATTTAGACTTTCATTTGCTATCCTTATCTGAGTTGGACATGCTCTAGTCCTGAACAGCCTAGAATTCTTAATACTTTGATTTTTCTCTTCCTGCTTTCAGGAGGCAAAGCAGGGCCACTGTTGGGAGTCTTTACTTTCTCGTGTGTCTTTTGTACAGGGTGGTCAGAGGAGGGTTGAGGGCAGGCAGAGCAAGAAAACCAAGAACTGGATGACACCTCTTTTGCTGCGGAGCGTTTTAACGTGTGATCAGGCAGGGTGGGCTTTGTGAGCTGGGGAAAATGAGCACTGGGATAAGCACAGGGGAAGTTTAGCTTGCAAACAACCTGTGGTGTAAAGGCTGAAAGCAGCAGCGTTTCCAGAAGTTTCAGTGAGCACCCTGTTTTAGAACTGGGAGAATGGCTCAGGGATTAAAGCTACTTTTTTACAACGCCTGCTAATCTCTGTCAATGTAAGCCAGACACAGAAAGTCAGGGGTGTAAGCATCTGGTGTTGGTTTTGTACACGCACGCACACACACACACACACACACACACACACACACACACACACTTAAAAAAGTTAAACAATAAAAAAAACCATGAACACCATATTCCTAGGAGGCTGGAGGAGGTATGGTTGTATAATACATGGGTTTGTTGTCTCTTATATGTCACAGGCTGAAATACAGTCCTCCCTGCCCGAGGGTTTACCACGTGAAAAGGTCAGAAACGACTGATAAAAAAAAATTGCCCAATGGAATGTGTTTTTATTTATTTTTTTTCTTCCCAGACACCCACCATTATGGCCTTCTTGTCACTGCTTTTCCAAGGGAATTCCAGAATGTCCTCTCAGCAGAAGGGAGGAGATGCAGGAGACCTCCCCCTGTCCTTGGCAGGGGCCCATCTGTGGATGGTGAGGTCTGCCACCCGGCCGCCACTCTTTAGTAACCTCGGAGTTAGCCTGCGAAATGAAGGGGGATGGGAAAGAGAAACCCAGTCCATTTACAAGAGCGAATCCTGCAAGGCCGAGCGTGATAAAATGTGCTCGTTGTAGATGGGAGAAGACAGGGGAGGCTCTGCCTGTTGAATAAAATAATGCTGAGCTATGGCATCCCTGTCCAAACGGCTGTTATGTTGTGGTTTCTAGATACCAAGTAGGAGGACCGGCCGCCTTTGAGGGAGAAGCGGCTCCTCGCAGGCAGAGGAGCTGGAATGCTGTCTAGCCAGACTCTCGCCGCAGGGCTCTGCCCTGAGTGCTTTGTTTCGTAGCTCTTACCTACAGTTCTGACATCTTTGGGATTTGGCAAGGGATCGGGAAATACTCACAGTCCCTGGCCTGACCAGTGCCAGCAAATGGGAGAGGGAACCTGCTTTAGTGGGTCACTTGCTCACAAGGATGGGGTCTCATGTAAATAACACTTGTTTAGCCGCGGGGCTTAGGGGTTCGGTTATCTTAACCTACCCAGTGGCTTCTTGCCTCCAGCACCAGGCGCGCACTGAAGTGCCTTCCCCATCTTGGTGGCTTTTCCAGTGTGGGCAACACTGATAGAAAACATCTGGTGTTGGGCACCATCCAAGTCTGTATATCTTCCCAAATGCTCTCCTCTGGCCCATACCAGAGATGAGGCCTTTAAATGTGTAGCTCTGGACACTACATGAGATGTAGCCATTGGGCACTGTGATAGGTCAGCTTGGAAGTAAGCCCTTGGTTTTTTTTGTTTGTTTCTTTTAATATTTTCATTTATTTACAAGCAAGGACATGGAGAGAGAATGAGCATGGAAGCATCAGGGTCTCTTGCTCCTATAAATGAACTTCAGCTGCATGTACCACTTTGTGCATCTGGCTTTATGTGGGTACTAGTGGATTGAACCCAGACCAGCAGACTTTGCAGGCAAATACCTTTAATCACTGAGCCATCTCCCCAGCCCAGTTCTGGTGTTAAGTACTAAGAAAACGAAGCCTTAGTTTCATAGCCTAAAAAACGGGGCCAGCAAATCACCTATCTGATAGGGTTATTGTGAGAATTCTATGAAAACCCTTGCAAAGCAATTAGCTGTACATAGGAAACTTTGTCATGCAGAATTTATCTGCTCTATGAACACTTGGTCCTGGGTACAATTTACTGAAAAGGATTGTTGGCATTCCCAAAGGCCCTCAGGGAATGAAGGGTGGTTCTCCAGGTTTGGTCACTTACAGAGGATTTTATTGACCTGGTGACTTATGTGGAGAGTTTGGAACTTAGAAAAGAGGGAGTTTTGTCCTACTTATTACACCATACCAATGGAAAGAAGTTAAAAGCAGGCAGTTCCAAAAATCATTTTGTAAAATAAAATTTGCAAATGTAGCTGTCTTAACAGTTCACAGGCCTGGCTGGTTGAGCTTTTGACAGTGGCAACTGACAGGTACATCACACACAAGGTTGGAGTGTTGAGTAAGGATATTTCCAACTCTTAGATGCTGAAAATTCTTGTTTTATTTCCCTGCTTACTTAGGGCAAAGATTATGTCAAATGCTCACTTGTGTTCCCATAATGCTTTGTAAATGGGGGCTGTGGTAGTTTGAATAGATGGCCCCCAATATATTCAGTGTTTTACAAGTTTGTATAGTTGGATCTGCAGCCACCTGGCTGGAGGTGGTGTCACTGGGTGGATCTTAAAGTGTGGTGGTATGTTTGAAATTCTAACTTAAGGATATGCGAAGTGCCTAGTTTTGCCTGGAGTTCTTGAAGTGTGGTGTGGGTTTTGGCTTCTCTCTCTCTCTGTCTCTCTGTTTGGACCTGTAAAAGCAGGGCCAGCTTCTGCCATTCTGGAGCTTCCCCTGGATCTATCAGCTTCAATAAATAGCCCTTCCTCCATAACTGTGCCCTGTATGGAAGTTCATTTCAGTGAACCTGATGCTGTCTGCTACAGAGACAAAGAAACAAAAATTATTAATTAATACATGTTCATGAGAGGGGGGAAAAACCACGAAAAACCATCTGTAATTATAATTAATAATAATGAAATGTTCCCATAAGTGATATTCAGTGTATTATAAACTGAAAAGTGCCCAATATGTATTTGCACTAATAAGATCTACATGTAGTATGGATAAAGATAATGTATCTTCTTTATTTTTTAAAAATTTTCTTACTTTATTCATCCAATAAACACTCCTCACCTTTTTATTGGTAGTTTCCTCAGAGAGAGGTCATCTCTTCGTTCATGGAACTCAGGGTCTCATGAAGCAGTGAGTCACCAGAAATAACATAAAATAGTAGAAGTGCCTCTGAAAAAGTTGCAATAGATCAAAAGTGGGTAGGGTAGTAGAAAAACTTTACCCCAGTAGTCATTGGTGGGCAGATTAAAATCATCCTGAAAGAATTGAAGGAATGAGCCATTCCTATGGGAATAAGACCATGTTATCACATGTGTGTGGGTGTGAATGCATTTATATTTGTATTACATACATACACACACATATGTATGCAATACATATGACAACTGTGTGTTCTGTCCCTATCATACAATTTATTCAGCTAATTTTTTATCATCACGGATGGATTTTGGTGTGTATCCTACCATACAGTAAATTCTTTTCTCCTTTTACTATTGAGATGTATTTTTCTAGTAATTCATTTTGGGATCACTGTAGATGTGTCCACTGTAGTTTCTGACCATCTTTCTTTCTGATAGAAGAAACCAGAAAGTGGGAGTGTGGGATGAGCATGGAGTTACTCCAGTTCCCCGGCTATTTAGGGTTAGCAACTTTCCTGCCCACCTGCCAGCCCAGCCAGAGGACAGGGAAGGGAGCTTCCAAGACAATTACTCATGTTGAGAGGCAAGGCAGGGGCTGGAGAGATGGCTTAGCAGTTAAGGCACTTGCCTGTGAAGCCTAAGGACCCAGGTTCAATTCCCTAGTACTCACCTAAAGCCAGATTCACATAGTGGCACATGCATCTAGAGTTCATTTGCAGTGGCTAGAGGCCCTGGTGTACCCATTATTTCTCTCTCTCTCTCTCTCTCTCTCTCTCTGTTTCTTTCTTAAATAAATAAATAAGTACTTAAAAAAAAAAAGAAAGGCAGATATTACTGTGAATAGTATAGTCCAGGCCTAGTGTGATACAGGGTATGTGTAAGCAAGGAGACCACACAGTAACTTACCGCTACTTTCAAAGCCCAATTTTTATTTTATTTTTTATTTACTTATGTGTGAGAAAGAGAGACACAGAGAATGGGCATAACAGGACCTCTAGCCACTGCCCATGAACTCCAGGTGCATGTGCTACCTTATACATCTGGTTTATGTGGGTCCTAAAGAATCAAACCTAGGTCCTTAGGCTTTGCAAGCAAATGCTTTAACAGCTGTAGTAGACAGCTCAAATAAAATCTTCAATATGTTGGGGGCCATCCATTCAGATTACCACATTATTATGCTGTCTCTCAACTCACAAAGCCTGATTTCTATCTGGGCCCTTTTTAGGAGGTATTAAAGGGTGACATGGTGAACGTGTTAACTGAAGTAGTGATGGTCAATGTAGCTAACCCCTTGCTAGCCAGCATTGTGGTTAAGAGCTTTACTTCCAGCATTGCATTCAGTCCTCAGAAAACTGGGTAGGTAGTTCTTGTCCCCACTTTGCAGGTCAGTAGACTGAGGCTCAGAAAGTTAAACAGATGACTGAAAACTAGACTGGGCTTGGTGTTTTGTATATCCTAATCCACTTTACTGTTTTTCCCATTTCTTACTTTCTGTTCATTCCAATTCTTAGAATGAGGGTGTTGTGTAGCTGCCTTGGTGCTGGTGACATAAAACACCCAACCAAAAGCAGCTGATGGTAGGAGAGAGTTTATTGTGGCTTACGGTCTCGAGGGGAAGCTTCATGATAGCAAAGGAAGGATGGCAGAGCAGAGCTGGACATCACTCCTCACAGCAGGTGACAAAAAGCAGCAAGAGATTGACCTGAGCTCTGGCAAGGGGGAATCTGGCTATGACACCCCTAAGCCTGCTCCCCAACAGCACACCTCCTTCAGCAAGACTCCACATCCACAGTTGCAACCAGCTGGGGACCCAGCATTCAAAGCACACGAGTCTGTGGTGGACTGCCGATTCAGACCACCACAGAGGTGATCTGAGGTGAGAGGCATATTGTCTAGGTTAGGGTCATTTGGAAGGAGGGAAGATTCAAACTTAAAAACCTTTCCTCCTCTCTATCCAACACTTGTTCTCTGAAGCAGCCAGCCTTCCCCAGGAACCAACTCAGGGCAGAGTTGAAACATGTCTTCCTTACCCTGACCTGGTGCTTGGATTAGCTGTTCCAGGGAGCCTGGAAGCGGCCCATCAGTCAGCAGCCCTGGGGCAAGGCCAGGCCAGCCAGGGCCTGCCTACACCTTCACTGGAACCAGGGCACATCCTGGCACCCAACCCTTTCAATGCATTTTCTTTCAGTGGAAGATTTCACATTAAAGTATCTTTTTGGTTGTTGTTCATTTTTATTTATTTATTTGAGAGTGAAAGAGAGAGAGAGAAAGAGAAAGAGAAAGAGAAAGAGAAAGAGAAAGAGAAAGAGAAAGAAGTAGTATGTGTGTGCCGGGGCCTCCAGCCACTGCAAACGAACTCCAGATGCCATGCGCCCCCTTGTGCATCTGGCTAACATGGGTCCTGGGGAATTGAGCCTCGAACCGGGGTCCTTAGGCTTCACAGGAAAGCGCTTATCCACTAAGCCATCTCTCCAGTCCTCTTCTTTTTTTAATGTGTAGCTCAGGCTGGCCTCAAACTCTTGATTCTTCTGCGTCTGCCTCTTCAGTGATTTTTCTACTGGCATGTGTCACCACAAAAGACTAAAGTATCTTTTAAAAGTCAGGAACGCAACTTTTAATTTTATTTTAAAAATTTATTTATTTACAAGCAGAGAGAGAGGGAGAGGGAGAGAGAAAGAGAGTGTGTTCCAGGGCCTCCAGCTACTGCAAATGAATGCCAGATGCGTGCGCCCCCTTGTGCATCTGGCTAATGTGGATCCTGGGGAGTCGAGCCTTGAACCGGGGTCCTCAGGCTTCACAGGCAAGTGCTTAACCACTAAGCCATCTCTCCAGCCCAGGAACACAACTTTTAAAAATTGTCTTACTGTAGATACTTGAATAGTTGACATCTTGGCTCTGCGTGTCCTTTAATTGAAAGTCTGAAAGCATGTGCCTTGTTTTATGTAAAGTCTTATGTGTGTTAATATGTGTGTATATGCTAAAACACACACACACACACACACACACACGCGCGCCACTTGTTTTCCCAAAGAAAAACCAGTGTGTGTTCTAATTCCTGTAAAAACTAGAGTCCTTCAAAACCCTTAAACCATTACTGTGGCTTGTAATGATGTGTTGAGTTTATTGACTGTTTCACCATTAAAGGTACTTGGTCTCTCTAGAATGGGGAATTCAATACCTGCTAAACTGACTCAATATAAAAATTTATGAACAATGTAAGTCTTGTCAGGGAACTCCTGTTGTTCATGTTCGGGCGTTTTCCCCGGGGTAGGAGCGTGGTTCTGCTACAGGGGTCACATCTGCATTTAGTGTGTGCTCAAATATTCTTGTTCCCTGGTCATTTGGAATTAATTGTTGCATCTCTGTCTCCTTCATGGTATGTCATTAGAGGGCAACCCACCTTGAAATTTAAGCAAGGACAGTCACTTTACCATGGTAACTTTGTCTGTGTGTTTCCAACAATCCCTAATTTTGGTTTCTCTTTAAAATAATATTTTTGTGGAAAATACTGTGGATTATTTAGAATAGATGCTGTTTCAGTATGGTATTTGCATGGTAGATTTTTTTTTTCAAACCTTTATTCATTCACTTATTTGTATGTGTATATAGGCATAACAGGGTCTCTTGCTACTGCAAATGAATGTTAAATGTATGCTATACTTTTTAAAAAAATTTTCTCAAGGTAGGGTCTAACTCTAGCCCAGGCTGACCTGGAATTCACTATGGAGTCTCAGGGTGGCCTCGAACTCATGGCGATCCTCCTACTTCTGCCTCCCAAGTGCAGGGACTAAAGGCGTGCGCCACTACGCCCGGCTCGTATGCTACACTTTTTATGTCCACTTTATGTGTGTTCCTAGAGAATTGAACCCAGGCCAGCTGGCTTTGCAAGCAATAGCTTTAACTGTTGAACTATCTCCCCAGTCCATTTTTAAATGTATATAAAATATCCTTTACTGATTTTTGTTCTCAAGACAGGGTCTCACTGTAGCCTGGGACTCTGAGATCCTCCTACCTCAGTTGCCCCCTCCCAAGTGCTGGAATTAAAGGCAGGTGCCATCACTCCCGGCTTTTCTTTTCTGATTTTTAATATTAAAAGAGCTAATGATTGAAATCTTTCTTCCAAGGCAGTTAAGTAACAGAATCAAGAGTTTTTAAGACTCTTCCTTGTTAATTTTCCCTCTTAGAACATGGAAGTAGCTAGAGATTAAATTTAAATTTTTTTTATTTGTTTACAAGAGAGAGGAAGAGAGAGAGAATGGGCATGCTAGGGCCTCCAACCACTGCAGAACTCCAGATGCATGAGCCACCTTGTGCATCTGACTTTACATGAGCACTGGGGAATCGAACCTATGTCCTTAGGCTTTACAGGCAAGTGCCTTAGCTGCTGAACCATCTCTCCAGCCCTGAGATTTTTTTTTCTGTGATTCTTTCTGACCAGTTGAATAATCTTCTGTTTCACAAGATGTTGGACCTCTTAAAAGAACTGATGCTGTTTTCCTCTCTGCCAATTTTACAATTCTTTCGTCTCCTAAGAAATAACCCTGATTTTGTCCAAGTCCTTATTTCTCAAAAGTTTTGTAGTTATTTACAAAGATCTGAGGATTTCTGTGATAGTCTCATGCAAAGTTTAGGGCATGTTTGGGGTCAGATGGGAGGGGAGAGTATTGAAACTTGGTTTTATTACTCACTCAGCGTAAGCTTGATGAATTAACTCCAAGACTGTGAATCCCTCCCTTTTCCACCAGAAAGGGCAAATGGAAACTAACTGTGAATGTGCATTTATACATTTAGTGTGGTAGCTAGCACTTAGTAACTATCGTGTTAGCTGTTATGATTGTCAGTAAAGGTTATTATGGGATTTATTCACAGATGAGCACGTGCTTGCAGATGGGGTGGGATTGAGCATCCTTTCCAAAGCTACTGGCCAGGCTTGGACAGCTCCAGGCCACAGCCATCTATTTGAGGCTCCTAAAGGACGAGCAGCTTCACACAGGACCTGCGGCAGTGTGTGACTGACTGTCTTCATGGTTATACCTGGGCCTTGCCTGGTGGCTGAGCACCATCACCTGTGTCGGATACCCTCGGGTGGGGTTCATTCTCCCTATCCAGCAGTATTCTGGTGCTGAAAGGGCCTCAGAAGTCTGCTTTTGAGAATGGAACTGCATCTGCGATTTGAAAAAAAATAACTCAGAGGCCACTGACCTGTCCAGGAAATGACCGGGTAAATGCAACAGACTAACAGCTGCTACATTCTGAGTTAACCTGGAGCTGGCGATAGTGGTTTGCGTGGAGTGTGAGGCTAATGAGCATCCAGTTCTAAGACTACGAGAAACCCTTTCTCAGAGCACTGTGCAGCAGGTTTCCCTGGCTAAGAGAGGAAGCCACTGAACAGACCTGGCAGGGAGCCAGAGACTTGGTTCCTTGTGAATCTAAACTGAAGCTCCAAAGGTGTCGCTGAGTCTTGGAACCCGAACAAGGCTGCATCCTGCGTGCCTGCAAGGGACTCTCACAGCCGTTGCGTTGCCACCGGGAGAAGAAGGCTCAGAGCCAGGAGAGCAGAATCCCATCCTGGATGTGTTTCATTTCTTTGCAGTGGGGGCATTGGAGAAGACGGTCCCCGTGCCCTTGAGCGTACTAACACTGCGTGAGCTTCTGAGCACTTGTCCCATCCTGAGGGAGAAGGTGGCGGCTGGTTGGTTGCATACATGGTAGCTTCCTCGTGTCCTTCCTGGGCCTAGCAGGAAAACAAAGTAGGCAAAAACCCCTGGTGCAGAACTTGGGGTGAGAGCTGGGCAGGTAAGCTCGCAAGGCATTTATGCTGACAGGTTGAAGCCAGAGGAGTCTTAGAGATGGGCCTCTTCAAACCTCTCTGCAAAAGTTAAAAAAAAAAGCACAAGAGGTAATGTCACTTTCTTGTTTGCTGGAACAAAATATCTGACGAGAAATAGGGTTTTTTTTTTCTTTGAGGTAGGATCTTGCTCTAGCCCAGCCTGACCTGGAACTCACTATGTAGTCTCAGGGTGGCCTCGAACTCACAGCAATCCTCCTACCTCTGCCTCCCAAGTGCTGGGATTAAAGGTGTGCACCACTATACCAGGCGAGAAACAGTTTTTAAGGAAGGAGGGGGCTTATTTTCAGCCTACAGTTTTGAGGGGAAGTCTATCATGGTTGGGAAAGCATGGCAGGAACAGGAAACCAATGCCACATCGCCACATCATCATGGAGGAAGGAGAAAGATGAATGGTGATGCTCCATCGTACATAACAGCCCATGGAGTGGCACCTCCCATATTTAGGGTGGGTCTTTGCATCTCAGTTAATTGAATCTACAAAATCTTACAGACATGACAAAAGATTAGTTTCCATGATGATTAGAAATCCTCTCAAGTTGACACTGGAGATTAACCTACCTAGAGACACCCCTAGATACACAGCAAGCTTCCTCATGGCCACTGAAGACTTCACCTGCAGCCAGTGTGCTCCCAGCCATGACTTTGCTTCTCCCATACTCCCTTCCATCGCCGTTTCCTCTCACCCACAGCACGCATGCATGTGCATATTTACCAGGCAGTGATTTGCAAGCAGACATAGCCTAGTAGCGCATGAAGGCCCAAGCAGGCACAGGAGGAAGGATGGAGCCTGTACAGTGCACACAGGATAGTGCATCCCCATGGGCTGGAAGCCTGGCTCAGCCTGCCACACTTGTACTGGATAGAGATACTGCAGGTGACCTAGCCTTTCTCTGCTGAATCCTTTGGCACTTTTGAAGACTGGGCTGTTCAAAGAGACACAGGTCCCAGGAAGATGAGCTCGATGATGGGAGCTGTATTTAACAGCCTAGGCTCAAGTCCTGATCCTCCTTACTGACCTTGGTCCATGAGAAAAGTCTTGATTCCATAGTAAATTGGGACCCACAGTTTCCTTTCAGGCTGTGCAGCGTGGGGCGACAGTGATGATCAAATGAGAGGAAGCCTCAGAGGGTCAGGTTAGGGATGGTTCAGCCTCATGTTTACTGCTTTAATTGTCACACTAGCAGAGTCAGGATGGACCTTAAAGCCATAAAGAGAGGAATGCTCCCGGAGAGCTGTAATCACAGCCAGGCTGATGGATTCTAAGGGCATCTTTGTCTCCTGGGTGACAACAGCATGCTCTAGACACTTTACACAGGACAGACGTGTAGGAGAGAGGTCATGAGGGTGCTCTCCACTTCTTACCTGGACTCTGGGAGGCTGGGCATGTTAGCTGTCAGAGGCTAAGCTGATCTTTCCTCATGACTGGATTTACAGCGTGATTCTTTTTTTTAACCCAAGGAATGTTCTTTCTAAATGTAACAACCACTTTGCCAATTAGGTTGCAGCCAAATGTCCAGGTGGTGGTGTTACGTTTGGATGCATCCTGCAAAATGTGTGACGCAGGACCCAAAACAACCTAGGGACTAAGGGATTTTTTGAATCTCCAACAACATGAAGAATGAGCACACATATGTCCTGAACACACTGGACTCAAATTATATAGGGAGTTCCAAGGTTTGACCTCATCCTTGCTTAGTCACTGTGTACAAATTTTACAGAGAACTGAGCAGCTTGGCATTGGTTAGCCTTGAGTCTTGGCAGGATCCAGCAGCCAATCCACGGGGCAGCACCTTCTTTGGGCTGGGACATTTACTCATCTGGGTTGTTCTCAGCCCTGGGATGGGCTCAGTCTGATAAGGTGCCGACCATTGCTGCCAGAGAGGAGGCTGCACCGCGTGCTTGGTGGATATTGTCCCCTTTTGTTTTGACAGCAGCCGTAACAGAGTGGTGAGGGACACAGTCTGGAAGCAGCAGGTCTAGGGGAATGGCTCAGAAGTTAAAGGCACTTGTGTTCAGAGCCTGCCAGGCCAAATTCAATTCCCCAGCCACACACATAAAACTGGTCAGGCATTTATTTGTAGCAGCAAGAGATCCTAGCATGCCCCCCGCTACACATGCAAATACATTAGATAATGAAAATAAAAAAGCAGCTCATTAACAAGTGAGTAAAAGTAGATTTCTGAATCCATATTTATCTGATCTTTATATGAATCCAGATTAGATTGGCTTCATTTGCAACAGAATCTCAGTATACAGTACTCGCCCCAACAGGGGTCAAATTCTCTCTCTCTCTTTATTTATTTATTTTTTTTTTTGCAGCAGAGGTCTAGAGCTAGATATTCCAAAAACAGTTAGAGTAACTCACAAAGTTGTGAAAAACTCAGACACTGTGTCAATTAGTTCTCATTACCAGGACAGAATACCAGCCCAGAAGCAACTTAGGGAAGGAAAGAGTTTGTTTTGGCTTGGTTTCAGAGCGTACAGCTCAACGTGGGTACAGAAAGCATGGCAGGAGCAGTCAGCTGGCATCACATCAGGGGGGGGAGGTAGGGCGAGGCCAGGATGTAACAACTCAAGACCACGCCCCCAACAGTGACACATTTCCTCCACCGAGGCTCCACCTACTAAAGGTTCTACAACCTTTCAAAACAGCTCTACCAGCTAGAGATTAAATGTTAAAACCCATAATCGTGTGTGTGTGTGGGAGGGTGCATTTTACATTTAAACTACCACAGGCTATCTTAGCTATCTCTGAGTGTGATCATAATTTTTTTGTACAGGGTTACATGTTATACTTCATGTCCCCTTTTCTCTGTCCTCATCCATTGAGGACCCTCCTCAGTGGGGTTATCAATATTTACTATGGGGGTCATAACTGCTCTAGTCAGTCTCTCAGGAGGGGACAGTGTCTGAGAAAATACCTTCCCACCCTTTGGCTTTTACATTCTTTCTGCTTCATCTCTGTAATGTTCCCTGAGCCGTGTGGGGTGTGTTATAAGCCTCTTCGAGTGATGAGCTCTCAGCAGCCTCTGACTTTTCTGCTTTGATGAGTTTTGAGTCTCCTCAGTGTCTGCCACCATCTCACTGGAGATTAGGAATGAGAGCAATATTTATATTTAATTGGCCCCTTCCTCTCTAAGATTTCCTGGGCCCTGGTACATGGGATAGAGATGACTTATCCTCTACTAGGCAGTTGGCTTGCTTTCTTCCTGGTCTTCCTGATATCCACTGCCATCTGTAAAAGGCAGAGTCTCTAACCCAGAATGAGAACAGCATGGATCAACGGGATAAACATAAATACTTAAAACACTTTATGATGAGTATAACCTCATCAAAACCGGTGGCAATCTGGGAAATTCGTAGTGTCTCTGGTAGGTTGGAGCCTTTCTGGAGGAGGTGTGTCTCTGGGTTGGGCCCACTTGCCTGTCCTAGCTAGCTTGCTTTTGCTGTTCCCTTCCAGCTGATGTGACGAGATGTGATGCACCAGTCGTTTCCTCTGCTGTGCTTTGTTGGCCGTGACGAAATTTCTCTTGAAGCTGTAAGCCAAAATATACCCTTTCCTTCCATAAGCTGCTTCTGGTCAGGGGTTTTGTCTCAGCGATGAGGAGGTTGCTGTGACAGCTCTCGTTCAAGGTGTTATGTATTGCAGACCCCTCTGCTGTGGCCATGGTAGAAATAGCTACTCTGTGTAATTCCCCATGTGACCTCATCTATGACATCAGCAGGGAGCCTCCTGCATTCTGTGCTGGTTTTTCCTACTGGTCCTCTGAAGGAAGAGGATGCTGCTAGGTGGGGAGCGCACCAGGCTCTCACTGTTGGGATCCTTGTGACGACTCCTGTGTTTGTTAAAGCACATTTTCCCTCCTTTCCAGAGAAGGAGTAGACTGTCTTTTCCAGAGATGATACAATCATGGGAAGAAAAATCCTCAGATAGTCTGATGGGATCACCCAGCTGTGAAAGTGACTGGAATTTCCCTGTCTCCACCTTACTTGAAACAAAATAATGTCAAGAAGACTGTACCGTGGAAACATTGCTATGTTTGTGCCAGGAAATCCTCACATAATAAAACCTTGTATCTGAACATCAAAATGACCTTTTCTGGCGACCCAAGCCCTTCACGAGAAGGCAAATACTGCTAGCTTGCTTGACATTTCCTTCTTAAATTTCAGGTGATGCTGCTTTCAAATCAGCCATTGATCTGTTGCTTGCAGTCCTTACACAATTAAGCGAGTCACACTGCTGTGGAAGTCTAAGAAAATGTGTACTTGGAAACCCCCTCCCGCACTGTCTTCATCTCCCCTACATTCCCGTAGGGGCAGCCTGCTGAAAGGGCATTTTTCTGAACCTGAAATGAAAGAGATCTTCAGAGTTGAACTGTGGCGCCGTGTCCATGTTTAAAGAGCACATCAGTTTGCTCACTTCCTCATTAAATCCTTCCCTGCAGCAGGTACAGAAGGAAGCTTGGAAGAAGGCTGGGAGAGGGCTCCTTTGTCCCTATTCCACTGCTCCCCAAAGAGTACTGTTGTTGTTCTAAGGACGGGGACAGGAGGGTCTAGGTTACCTGGGATGTGCAGGGGAGGCAGGTGCCAGTGGTACCTAAGAGAGCCAAGGTCTCAAGACATGGCTTTGGGATTGGCCTGTTTTGTAAGCAGCCCAACCCCTGAGCCTTAAGAGCTACAGAAGCCCATGCCAGGGACGGGAGTTTGTTTAACAGAAGCCCATCTCCAGGAGGCAGATGTCTCTTGTAGTGCCTGGATCCCTCCATGAAGCCTTTTGAAGAACATTCTTTTCTTCAGTTAACCTGAGAGAACTGGCTTAGGTAAAGGGTGCTCAAGTTGGATGGGTTCAGGTTGGTTTTTTTTGGAGCACAGAACAACTTAATCAGAATTCTGGCTCTGCTCCCCAGTGAGTTTCTGTTAGCACATAGGAGGCATCCAGCCAACCAGTCCAGACTGTCTGGTGCACAATGAAGGAGGAGTTACTAACAAGAAAAGTGAACGGGCCAACTTGGAGAGGAAACCCTCTAGGAAAAAGAGCTCCCTCGTTATTTTGTACTGAGGATTGGACCTCAGGCCTCATGCCTGCTAGTTGAGTGACCCACCTCTGAACCCACCTGTGCCTTGCCTTTCCTTTTTCCTTTTCTTTTTCTTTTTTTTTTAAATATTTTTTGTTCATTATTTATTTATTTATTTGAGAGTGACAGACACAGGGAGAAAGATGGATAGAAGGAGAGAGAGAGAATGGGCGCGCCAGGGCTTCCAGCCACTGCAAACGAACTCCAGACGCGTGCGCCCCCTTGTGCATCTGGCTAACGTGGGACCTGGGGAACCAAGCCTCGAACCGGGGTTCTTAGGCTTCAGAGGCAAGCGCTTAACCGCTAAGCCATCTCTCCAGCCCTCCTTTTCTTTTTCATCATGAATGTTGTTGTGGTAGTTTGAGTCAGGTGTCCACATAAACTTAGGTGTTCTAAAGGCTAGGTTCCTAGCTGATAGTGATTTTGGAATTAATGCCTCCTGGAAGCAGTGTATTGTTGGGGGCACGCTTGTGGGTATTATAGTCAGCTCCTCTATGCCAGTATTTGGCCTACTGTCCTGTTCCTGTTGTCTACCTTATGATGGCCAGGGGGTGATGTCCACCCTCTCTTCATGCCATCGTTTTTCCCTGCCATCATGGAGCTTCCTCCTCCAGAACCTCTTTTCTCCCCATAAGCTGCTCTTGGTTGGGTGATTTCTACCAGCAATGCAAACCTGGCTGCAATAGTAATGTTGGTACTGAGGAGTGATGTCATTTGCTGCTAGATACCTGACTGTGTGGCTTTGTCCTTTTGGAGCTGATTTTCAAGAGGAATGTGGAAGGATTTGAAACCTTGGCCTAAGAGATGCCTTGCAGTGCTGTAAGTACAGCTTGATGGACTATTGTAGTCAGAGTTGAAAGGCCTGAATGCACTAAGAACTATGGACTATGAGGTTTGGCTTGTGAGGGTGAGAAAGAGCTTTCCTAGAATGGGCTAGAAACAGTTTGTGTGAGAGGCTTACTGTTATGCCCATGTCCTGAGAATTTGTGTAGGGTTGCATTGCATAGAAATGGTCTGGTGTGAGCAGAGGGTTATGGCACAGAAAGAAATCTTTAGATCAAAACTGCTGCTGATTGAGCTGCAATTGTATGAGAGATCGTAACCATTGAGATTGGGCCAGCTGACCTGCACTGGGGCAGCAGGAAGAATGCAGACCCTTTCGAAGAATCCTGAGTGCTCAAGGAGTGACCTGCTTTTCAAAGTCTGCTTTATTCCCTGCTTCCCATTAACAAATTGCCACCCTACTTAGCATTGTGGGGTTTAAGAAATGCAAGAGAGGGTCATTGAATTTGCAACATGGTCTTGTATTTTGGAAATGGCCATGGCAGTGTACAGCAGGTTTGCTGGATGCCTTCATGGAAACCCAGTGGAGTCATGAGGATGAACTATGGCTTGCAGTGGAGACCCAGTGGAGTTGCCAGGACCACAGGATGGCTGCCAAGGAGAGCTGCCGCCCTGATGAAGTTTTCTAGGACTGTGAGTAGCCTGGCTGGAGGGGTGGAATTGAGACTCCAGAGACCTTGTTGCTGGTTAGAGTTATCAGACTTGAAGATTTGTCACTGGCTAGAGTTGTTGGACTTAAAGCTACAGAGTTTGATGTTTACCTTGGTTGTTTTAAATCTTATATTGGTTGAATATTTCTTTGCTATGCCCAGTGCCATCTTTTGCAGTGTGAATGTTTATTCTTTGCTATTATGGGTTTTTAGGGGATTTTTTTTTTTTTTTTTTGGTATTATGGCTCAGTTAAAAGATCTTAGATTATGGGGATGTATGAACATCATTGGAATTGATAAAAAAATTTGGGGACTTTTAAAGTTGGATGAATGCATTGCATTTTATATTATATATGGTTAATAGTTTATGGGGGCCATGGGCAGAATGTAGTGGTTTGATTCAGGTGTCTCCCATAAACTTAGGTGTTCTGAATGCTAGGTTCCCAGCTGATGGAGATTTGGGAATTAACACCTCCAGGAGGGGAAATGGCTTATGGGGGTTATAGCCAGCTCCCCCTTGCCAGTGTTTGGTGCACACTCCTGTTGCTTCTGTCCACCTTATGTTGGCCAGGGGAGATGTCTACCCTCTGTTCATGCCATTGTTTTCCCTGCCATCATGGAGCTTCCCCCTCGAGCCTATAAGCCAAAATAAACCTCTTTTTTTTCCCACAAGCTGCTCTTGGTTGGGTGATTTCTACCAGCAATGTGAACCTGACTGCAACAGTTGTATTACAAGGTTTTTTGTTTTTGTGTTTGTTTTGGGTTTTTTTTTGTTTCTTTTCTTTCTAAGGTTTATTATATTGAGAACTCCAGTATGTGACATTCCTTAATTTAATCTTTTGGTCTCCATCCCCACCCCCATTCCACCGAGGACACTCTTCTTTCCATGCAGTCCTTCTTCTATTTTGTTGTCTCATTCCTTGTGTCCATCCATCAAAATGTTGATGTGCTCAGAACAGTGCTGGTCTCCTGGGTATCAGTGTCCACTGTGAAGCCATGAGTGCACCAGTCACTTCGTGCTGGAAGGGCAGTCACCCGCAGTACTTCCTTCCACCCTGTGGCTCTTCACATTTCTTCTGCCTCCGCTTCCATAACGTTCCCCGAACCTTGGACAATTTTATTTATTTATTTATTTATTTATTTATTTATTTGAGAGCGACAGACACAGAGAGAAAGACAGATAGAGGCAGAGAGAGAGAATGGGCGCGCCAGGGCTTCCAGCCTCTGCAAACGAACTCCAGACGCATGCGCCCCCTTGTGCATCTGGCTAACGTGGGACCTGGGGAACCGAGCCTCGAACCGGGGTCCTTAGGCTTCACAGGCAAGCGCTTAACCGCTAAGCCAGCTCTCCAGCCCCTTGGACAATTTTTTAAAAATATTTTTATTTAATTATTTGCAAGCAGAGACAGACAGACACATTGGCCATGCCAGGGCCACTAGCCTCTGCAAATGAACAACAGATGAGATGCATGTACCATTTTGTGCATCTGGCTTTATGTGGGTGCTGGAGAATTGACCTTGGGTTGTTAGGCTTTGCAGGAAAGCGCCTTAAGTGCTGAGTCATCTCTCCTGCCCTCTTTTTTTGTGACAAAGTCTCTTTGTCGCCTAGGCTGCCCTCAGACTCGTGACCCTCCTGCCTCAGCTTACCCACTGTTAGAATCACAGGCCTGAGCCTCCATGCCCACGTCACCCATGTGTCTGAAGTTGACTCAGGCCTTCCCCCTCACACATCCTGTGAATATCACACTGAGCACCTCAGGAAAAATCCTTGGAATAAGGAGTTTTGCTTGCGACCCCAATTCTTACCATCTTTTTTAGGTCCAGTGCTGCACACAGTATGGTTTTCCCTCTGTTACATGTCAAGTGGTCATACAGCCTGGCTTGTGTCTGACACCTGATTTATGCCTCTTGTCCCCTGAGATTAATGTGCTTTCCTTCTCCAAAGTGTGTCCTTCGGGGCGAGACAATTTCTTTTACATGACTACCCTAATTACAGGGACAGAAATGAGTTTCTGCGGCCTTCTCTAACTTCGTGCTTCCTTCTTTCCCTCCCGTCGCAGCTCCATCTGGCAGCCCTGGCATCACTCAAGGGAGACATAGCGGAGCTTAACAAACGCCTGCAGCAAACAGAGCGGGAACGTGACCTTCTGGAAAAGAAGTTGGCCAAGGCACAGGTGAGGGTCTGGAGACTTGTTGTGTCTTTATGTAATTTTTTATTGTCATTAGTATTTGTGTGTGTATGGAGGTCAGAGGCCAGCTTTGAGGTCAGCCCTTGCCTGCCCATCTGGTTTGATTCAGGGTTTCCTCTCTGCAGTCTCATTGTACTGGGCTCACCTTGTGTTCCTGGGAATTCTCCTGCCCCTGCCTCCCAGTACACCCTTGGGCTCAGCATGCTGGGGTGATAGAAGCCCACCACAGCTTTTGTTCTTTATCATGGGCTCTGGAGGTCAACCTCAGGTACTTCAGATTGAGCAGCGAGTGCTTTATCTGCCGAGCCATCTCTCCAGCCCCTTAAGTAACTATTTTGTTTAATGATGAAAATATTTATATAAAGAAAATTTCCCAAAGCAAATCTGAGTTTAATGCACAAGCCCTTGGCAGTCTTGTTTGTGCTGATGACACACACTCCATGGGCTGGATAGCTTCAACAGAGAGCTATCAACAGAATTCCCACAGTTCTGGAGGCTGGGTACCAAGGCATCTGGCAGGTTGGTTCCTGGCAAGGCTGGCTTACTGTTAGCCACCCTTGCCGAGTCCTGATCAAGAGGAGAGAGCGAGATGGCCTCTTACCTTTCTCCACTGAAGAGGGTACTAACCCTTCTATGAGGGTGCCGCCCTCAGTGTAATCACCTCTCTAAGGCCCTGCTACTAATACTGCCTCATTGGAGGCTTGGGCTTCAACCACTGAATTTGGGAGTAGGACACAAACCTAGATTTGATAACACACCCTCATACCCATTACTTGAGTTAAAAAAAAAATCTGCTATCACTTTACAACTTTCTCTTTGTGTCTTATCCCAGCCCCCAACACTTTCCTTCCCACAAAGGTAACTCCTAGGATGACTTCTATAGTAACATTTCTTGCCTTTACAGTTTAGCGCTCAAGTTTGTAGCTTTACACAATAGGGTTTAATCTTGCTCATTCAAAAGGTAGGTGTGCCCTTGAAATATTTTAGATATATGGGCTTAATTCCCTTTCTTTCCTTGTTTGTTCCCCCTGCCCCAGGTAGGGTCTCGCTGTAGCCTGGAATTCATTATGTAGGCTCAGGGTGGCCTCAGACTCACAGCGATCCTCCTACCTCTGCCTCCCAAGTGCTGGGATTAAAGGTGTGCGCCACCAAGCCTGGCTCCCTTGTTTGCTTTTTGATGTGTCCGTTAAACCTGGCCATTGCATGTAGAGCTAACCACAGCCCAGATGTTGCTGAATGCACCCCATGATGTGGTTGAGCTCTGCTTCTCCCCCCCCCCGCCCCAGCCACATTTCCTGCCACCCAGAGCCATAGTCAAATTCATGTCCCGTCCTCTTGCAAAACTCTAATACGTAGTTTTTATTTTACCAGCAAACACATAGGTAACTCATCTCTCTGTGATACCATCAGCTGTTGATACTTAGGTTACCCCACTTCATTAGGATTTGAAAGTCATATTTTAGCTGTATCATCCCTCAGTTACTATTAGAGATGCTTCTGTGGGGGACAGTTGCCATCATCAGCTTGTATAAACAGTGGTGTGATTTACAGAGGAAAAACAAATTAAGCGCTCTTGTCTTGTCATTTATTTAACCTTTTTCTTTTTCTTTTTTGTTTTTTTGAGGTAGGGTCTCACTCTAGCCCAGGCAGACCTGGGATTCACTATGGAGTCTCAGGGTGGCCTGGAACTCACAGCGATCCTGAGTGCTGGGATTAAAGGCGTGCACCACCATGCCCGGCCTATTTAACCTTTATCAAGTGAACAAAATGATGCACTATGATCCTATCAAAGCACTCACTTTTAATATTATGAATTTATGCTTTCCATATATGTAGATTTCATTCCGTTGTAATTATTTTCCTTACAAAAGCTCAAAGTAATGCCTGCTTTAGCCAGTAACCCTCAGGCTGGCTCTTGAGTCACATACCATGAACTGAGTAGTTACTCGAGGCTTCCAGAATACAAACCAGGCACCTCAAGCCTGGAATGAACCATTCTTCAAGCAACTGTAGTTTTTGCAAGCAAGTTTCTTTAATGGTAGAGGCATCTCCCCAGCCCTTAGTCAGAGCAGCAAGTGATCTTTTCACACCATTGTCTGGGTACTGAGCATGCTTTCTGTTTCTGCATTGTTCATTGTACTTAGATAGAGCCAGGAAGCAATTTATTAACTTACATTTTATAGATATGTATTTATGTGTGCATATAGTTTAAGATAAAATACCTTAGCTACTTATACCAACCCTTCCAGTGCAAATTCGATCTACAGCATATTTCTACTTAAGTCCTGTATTTTATCCTCTTTCATACTAAAACCCCTGCTTCTTAACGTTACCGGGGATGATGGAATATCACGTGGTCATTCATTCGCTTTATTCCACATTATATATAAATAGTCTCAGAATAATAATAACCAGTATAACCAATGTGGCTACTGAGAAGGGCTTAGTGTTTTTTTTTTTTTTTTAATGATTTATGCTTTCGTCATTCCATCAAAGTTTTAATGTTGTCAGCACTGGCTAGCTTCAGGGCCATTGCATGTCTTCCTCTTCCTCTTTTAATCATTTATCCTTTTGTAGATAACTAATATTCCCTAGGATTCTTATATAGATGAACTTTGGGGATTTGTTTGTTGACTTTTTTTTTGGCATGTGCATGTGTGTGTACATACACACTCGTGCATTTGAAGGACAGAGGTATCTTTCTCCATAACTATCTTAATTTGTGGGACAGAGTCTCAAAACCAGTGCTCACCAATTTGGCCAGACTAGCCAGCGAGCCCCAGAATCTTCTGGTCTCTACCTCCCCAGCGTCGGGTTTCAGGCATGCACTGCCACACATTTTTATGCGGGTGCTTGGGATCCAACTCAGTTCCTCATGGCTAGAAGGAAGGAATGAGAAAGAAAAAGAAAGAAGAAAGGGAGGAATCCTTCGACTATCTAAAAGGTTCCTTGTGCCGGGCGTGGTGGCGCACGCCTTTAATCCCAGCACTCGGGAGGCAGAGGTAGGAGGATCACCATGAGTTCAAGGCCACCCTGAGACTACATAGTGAATTCCAGGTCAGCCTGAGCCAGAGTGAGACCCTACCTCAAAAAAAAAAAACCAAAAATAAATAAATAAATAAATAAATAAATAAAAGGTTCCTTGAAGCCGGGCATGGTGCACATGCCTTTAATCCAAGCACGTCAGAGGCAGAGGTAGGAGGATTGCTGTGAGTTCAAGGCCACCCTGAGCTAGAGTGAGACCCTACCTTGAAAAACCAAAAAATAAAAATAAAAATAAAAGTTCCTTAAAAGTCAAAGGAAGTTAGCTTGTCATTACATGTTGATGGCAACTTCCAGTGTTGGAAAAACATAAAAGAGCATTCAAGGAATGAAAACATGAGCCCAGTGTCTAACAGCCATCCAGCTGCCTTTCAAGTATGGCAGGGTCTCACTCTAGCCCAGGCTGACCTGAAATTCACTATGTAGTCTCAAGTTGGCCTTGAACTCATGGCGATCCTCCTACCTCTGCCTCCCGAGTGCTGAGATTAAAGGTGTATACCACCATGACTGGCTTTATTTATTTATTTGAATTTTTTTTTGTTCATTTTTATTTATTTGAGAGCGACAGAAAGAGGCAGTTAGAGTGAGAGAGAATGGGTGGCCCAGGGTCTCCAGCCACTGCAAACGAACTCCAGATGCATACGCCCCCTTGTGTATCTGGCTAACGTGGGTCCTAGGGAACTGAGCCTCGAGCCAGGGTCCTTAGGCTTCACAGGCAAGTGCTTAATAGCTAAGCCCTGGCTTTATTTATTTTTGATTTAATTTTTTTTTTTTTTTTTTTTTGCTTGTGTGTGTGTGTTGTGTGGTACATGTGTGTGGGGTTATGCTCCCCTGTGGTGGCCGGATTCCATCCCTGTTCCATTCTGTATTGGAACCCGAGTCTTGCTGATCCAGAGTTTACTGGTCCTCTCCTTTGCCTGTCCCCCATGAGCTCCAACAGTTGCAGCTCTCTGCTCTCCTCTGGGACTGGGGTCATAGGTGCTTATGACCACGCCCAGCTGTTCATGCGGGTCTTGGGGATGGAACTAGAGCAGTGTCCAGTGTCTGAGGCGTCCTCAGGCCCTTGCGCTTGCACTGGAAATGCTGCTAACCACTGAACCATCTCTTTAGCCCCTTAGTTCATTTTAAACTAGGGTATTTTATAGGACTTGGTGGGGGGGGGGTCTTATTCTATTTTCTCCTTTTTTTTAAACTCAGTTTTGGTTTGGGTGTGAAATCTAGTTTCCTTGAACTTTTAAGGAAACAGGGTTTAAGATTTTTTTTTTTTTTAATTCATAGAGCTCATCCATATGTTGTTTTCTTAAAGTTAAAAAAAAAAAAACATGACAGCTTGCTTTCTGACACGTACTGGCCCTATTCCCTGTTCTTCTCACCTACTTTTGTCTACATCTTTTCTTTCCTCTGTCATCTCCTTCCTTCCTCCCCCTCCTTAAATTGATTTTTTTTTTCCCCAGGCAGAGTTATACTCTAGCTCTGGTTGACCTGGAATTTACTCTGTAGCTCTAGGCTGGCCTTGAATGCATAGTATACTCCTACCTCATCTTCCCGAGTGTTGGGACTAAAGGTGTGTGCCACCACACCTGGGTCTGTTCAGTTTGGGTCCTATTCCCCTCTCTCCTCCTTGTGGAAGGGAGCCCCGGACTGGGCTGCTTCAGCCTCTTTGGAGCTTCTGGGCCACTTGTGTGCTCTTGCTTCTGAGTACCTCCTGTTCAGCTGCTCTTCTCCGGTTGGCCTCTCCTCTGTCTTGTGAACACCTCTCATGACTTTTTCTTAAAATTTATTTATTTATTTATTTAAGAGAGAGAGAATATGGGTGCACCAGGGCCTTCAGCTGCTGCAAATGAACTCCAGATGCATGTGTCACTGTGTGTCCGGCTTATGTGGGACCTGGAAATTTAAACATGAGTTCTTAGGCTTCACAGGCAAGCGCCTTAACTATTAAGCTGTCTCCGCAGCTCTATCATGATTTTTGACATCACAGATCCATCAACTTTGTTTCTCTTTGTTAGTGCCAACTTAGACCCATTCAGGTCTCCTTACTGATAGTGTGGGCTTGCCCTGACCTGCTTGTATCTTTTTGTTATTGTTTTTTTTTTTTTTTTTTTTTTTTTTTGAGGTAGGGTCTCACTCTAGCCCATGCTGACCTGGAATTCACTCTAGTCTTAGGGTGGCCTTGAACTCATAGGGATCCTCCTACCTCTGCCTCCCAAGTACTGTGATAAAAGGGGTGTGCCACCACACCTAGCTTTGCTTGTATCTTTTGTTCATGGGGCTATCACATGTCTAAGTCCTTAGTAGTGTGTTGTAGGTTTCAAAGTTTGCTGCTGCTTTTTTTTAACTGGCTTGATTTTTAAAAAGCATTTAAAAAATTTCAAGGTGCCTGGCCTGATGATATAGGGCTGTAATCCCAGCTACTTGGGAGGATGAAGCAGGAGAATCATAAGTTGAAGGTATGTCTGAACTACAGAATGTGTTCAGGGACAGCCTGGGCAACTTAGAGAAAGTTTGTCTCAAAGCAAAAAGATAAAGAAAGGGCTAGGGATGTAATTCAGTGGTGGAATATGCATATGCAAGGCTTGGGGTTCCATCCCTAGTACTGCAAGGAAATGTCTTAACAGAGCCCACCACCCAAATAACAGAATGCTTGGATGGCTTATTTTTGTTTGGGATTTTTTTTTTTTTTTTTTGGAGACACGCACATGTGAACATGTACACACACACAAATAATAATAATAAAAAAGAACTAAAAAAAAGAATTATGCTGCTTTAAAAACTAGTTATTTTGGTGTTAACTAACATTAAATGGTATTGTTTTCTAACTTGTACCCACCCAAAGTCAGCCTGGTTATTTTATTTTATTTTATTTGCAAGCAGAAAGAGAGAGAGAAAACGAAAGAGAGGGCATTGTGTGTCAGGGCTTCTCAACATTGCAAACAGATTCCAGATGCATGTGTCACTTTGTGCATCTGGCTTTATGTAGATCCTTAGGAATTGAACCCTGGACATGAGTCTTTGTCTTTAACTGTTAAGCCATCTCCCTAGCCCTTGATTTTGGTTTTTAAAGAATATTATGCACACTTTAACACGGAAGCTAGCATGCTCCATAGTCTTTATTAAGATTAACTCTTGAGGGGCTAAGGAGAAGGCTTGGCTGATAAAGGCACTTGCTTGTAAAGCCTATGGCCCAGGTTCAAATCATGGGCATCTATTGCTTTTGGCATTCATTTTGCAGTGGCAAAAGACTTGGGTGGAACCAAACACATACATACACACATGCTAATAAATGAATACATTTTTTTTCCAAAGAGGATTACTATTGAAAAGGCAGTGCTGTTTGTGCAGAGGACAATAAGAAGACAATAGAAGGACTTTCCCTGCTGTGTGGAGAACTGCTCAGCTCCTTCTGTACTTAGATCTAAGCCATTTTCATACAATAGTTCTTGATGGCTGATTTTGCTCCTAATGATAATGCTTAGGTTGTGGGGGCCACCAACATTCTCTATTTGTATTCTTAGACTAAATAGACTTGGAAGCCACTGTACCTTTCACTAGAAAACTGCCTTCCGAGTTAAAGACCAGAGCCCCAGAGCAGGAACGAAAACATGAGAAAAAGGCAGCCTTGCCATTTTAGCTCCCTTAGAAAGAAGGATTTACTTTCGACAGTAAAATGACAGGACTGCTCTCTCTGTTATATGCCTTGGTAAATGACTCATGTTTGAGGCTCTTCCAGCTTGTGGAAAAGCAAATCCATGTGAAATTTTATGTTCCATGCTGGAGTAAATTGTGCCAGCCCTAAATATTATGGTGTTATGATTAAACAAAAATGCAAAGAGTAAATGGTGGTTGTAGTCATCAGACATTACCAAAAGCAAATTCAGTATCTGTTAAATAATTGTCAGTTATGACCCTGGAGCTGGTTGAATGAAAGGATGCTCATTACATATGGACATGTCATCAGTCTGTAACCAGAGTTTCGGGAATAATCCTAGGTGGTGAGGATTTGCATCAGAAGCTGGGAGGGGGACTGTGTGTGTGTCTGTGGGTACGCATGCCAGGGCCTTGCCACTGTAAATGAACTCCAGATGTGTGCACCACTTTGTGCGTCTGGAAGAAGCCGCTTTTCTTCTGCTGTGTAGCCAGTTACTCCAAAATGAGATACAATCAGCACATTCTTACCCTCCCAAATTGAGCAGCTGCACAGCCCCATATCCAGCACCCAGGGGAGACAGACCTTGTGGGAAACTGGCTGCCATTATACGCAGTCCTGATTTTACTCATTTGGTGTAGTTGGTATTTATTTAGTACCAATAATTACTTAAGTTTCTTTATTGAGTTTTCATGCATATACATGCATAAGTAATATATTTTGATCTTAATCGCCTCCTGTTACTTTCTTTTATGACCCCCCTCATCTCTTTACAACATGTTGATGGGCCCCGATATTGGATAGGTCGGGTTCAGGTATCAGCCATCCTGTGGCTCTTATATTCTTCCTGCACCTCTTCTGCAGTGCTCCGGGAGCCTTGAGAGGTGTGCCATGGATGTCTCATTTAATGTTGGATACTTAACGGTCACTTCTTAGCACTGTTACAAGTTTTGATTCACTGCCACTATTCTATAGGCGTAAACAGCAATATTTAGACGGCAGTCTGAGCACAGCACATTCATTTAGTTAAATGGATATTTAACAGCAAATAATGGTAGTCGCTAAGTAACGGTGGTAGCTTCCTCTAGGGCCTAGGACCTTCCATGGCATAGTCTGACTAGGATTTCGGTACCAGGCATGAATTCCCTCTCATGGAGTGGGCCTCCAATCAGAGAACAGCTGGTTACCCCATAACAGATGTGCCACTGTCTCACCACTGGGCCCATCTTGCCTGGCTGACCAATGGTATAGCTCACAGGGTGTGCTACTGGTGAGGGCTCTTGGTGACTTTTCTCCCCCAGCAGCTTGCATTGCAATTGCTTAGCACTATGACAGCCAGCCTGCAGGACCAGGCTTCCAGCTCAGTTCCCAGTAACTGTTTTAACCTATTGTATTTTAAGTCTTCCAGAGGGAGGTGAATCAGGAGAACTTAGAAGGTCCTTTGACATCGGTTAGCAATAGGATCAGAGACTTCATTTCTCAGGAAGCTTTCAGAGGACGGAGAGCTAAGTCTCCTCCCAACTTTCAGGGGGAGTAAACATGGAATGTTCATGAAACGGGATTGGAGCGCACATCTGTATACTTTTTTTCTGAGCTAGAGGTGGGGGTTTTTAGGTGTCTCCTTTGTTCCATCCTTACTCATTTGTGAATTTCCATGTACAGTGACTGCTCTGGCATTTTCATTAGTCTCCTTTTAGCTGGTGTCACAGTCAGCTTCTCCTTTGTGGTACAAAGTACCCAACGGAAAGCAGCTTGTGGGAGGAAAAGGTTTATTTTGGCTCCTGTACTTGAGGGGAAGCTCCATGATGGCAGGGGGAAACTGTGGCAGAGCAGAGGCTGGACATCACCTCATGGACAACAGCAGCAGGATGAATGCATTTAGAGGGGACATCTAATTCACATCACCACAGCTGGCTTCCCCTCTCCCTTAGGCGACCCGTGGCAAAACCTTAGACCCAGAGGGGAAATACCCTAAGTAGTGTTAGTTGTTGATCAATCTAGTGTGACCCTGAGAAAGTGACATCACGTATAGGCATATTTTGAGAGGGAGCCGCACTGACCCCTTGGCAGGTAGGCTGAGAGGGTTAAGGCATTCATGATGGTATTGTCCCCCCCCCCCCCCATGAAGCTCTCTCCTAATGCTCTTAGGTTTGACAGCTGAGCCTAATGCAGTGATTAAAGATCTGTGTCCTCTGTGGAGGAAGATAAAACCCAGAGAAGAACATTAACAAAACCATAAGCTTCTTAATGTCGCCACATCTCACAGGATTTCTGTGGCAGGCCTCCTGTGCTCAGGCAGGCCTGCCTCAAAGCTGAGTCAGGGCTTTGTCCTGGGAGTGTGCCGCTGTCAAAGACAAGCCTAAAGGATCTAGAATATTCTGGGCAGTTGAAATGATGATGTTGGTTGTTTTTATTATACTGTTTTCTTTTTTTGCATATAGGCAATTTGAGCCATTTATATGACTAGACACAAATATTTATATGGATCTTAATCTGCTCCTTATCATGAGGGGAGAGCAAAGGTCTTCAAAAGGAGCTTAGGGTATGCATTAAGTGCTGGATAAAATCCACCGAAAACAAAGCATCCTGCTATCTCATCACGAGCTGAAAGTCTGTAGTTACAGGACAAATCTAGACGCCCAGTGATACTGACCTCTGGAGATGCATAGCAGGCCAGATGTTGCAACCACAGGCTCTCGGGCTCTGCTGGTGGCAGCATCCGCCAGAAATTGAATTTAGACTTGAAGGAGGGAGGGAGGCTCCAAGACACGGTGACATGTACTTATGGGGGTGGAGGGGGCTACAGTTTTGTTCATAGCTGTAACCTTCTCATTGGTGGGATAAAATACCCACGTAGAAGCAGTTTATGAAAGGAAAGGATTTATTTCAGGCTTACAGTTTTGAGAGGAAGCTGGTTCACTTCATCACACATCCACAGCAGAGAGAGAGGGAGGGAAGGACAGCAAGAGTGAGCTGACTTTCAACACCTAGTAGGCTGGACTAATCAACTGTGAGCTCTGCCCTGGCACACACCTCCTCCAGCAAGGTGCCACCTCTCACCAGCTGGGGACTAAGGAGGAAGCTTACCCACAAACTTTTGAGGCCATGGGTGACATTGTACATTCAAACCACCAGATCTTAGCAGAAGTAGAACATTCAGGTATGGTAGAGAGAAGAAAGCAGTACCCTGCTGAATGGTGGCAGAAAAAGCCGTACATTGCTCCTAGAAACTGCTAAGTAAGTTGTCACTGGATGTTTGACAGGCAGCTAGAGCTGGCTGGTGGAAGCTGGTGTTGCCCTCTTTCACGCTTGATTGAGTCTCCCTTTCTGCTTCATATCCTCTTAGGGTGTTTCAAAAGAGCATTTAATGCTTAGAATCCCTGCTCTAGGGAGGTTGAGGTAGGAAGATGACCATGAGTTCAAAACCAGCCTGGCCTAGAGTGAGACCCTTCATCAAAAGGAATGTTTAAACCGGGTGTGGTGGCACACGCCTTTAATCCCAGCACCTGTGAGGCAGAAGTAGGAGGATCTCCATGAGTTTGAGGCCAGCCTGAGACCACATAGTGAATTCCAGGTCAGCCTGGGCTAGAGAGAGACCCTACCTCAAAAAAACAAAAATAGTTTAAGGATATATGTATGCATACATATATATGTGTATGTATATGTATATACATATGAATTATATATATATATGTATCCATATATGTATATATTGAAAAAAATAGTTCAAAATTTGTGTTCATATCAAATAATACTGTCTTTCTTGTTTAGTTTTCCACTGTTTGTGAATGAGGCTTTACTGAGATGTATGCTCAAAAATGAATCTTTAAAAAATTGTATATGTTTGTGTGTATGTGCAGGTGTGTGCATGACATAGCACAGATTTGGAGGTCAGAATAGTTTTCTGTGTTCCACTTTCTTTGAGACAGGGACCCTTGTTGCTACAAACAAGTCTGGCCCACAAACAACTTTATTTAGGTGTTGGGGAGTTGAACCTGGCTGGAAGGCTTTGCAAGCAAGTACCTGTGGTGGTTTGATTCAGGTGTCCCCCATAAACTTAATGAATGCTAGATCCCCAGCTGATAGAGATTTGGGAATTATCACTTCCGGGAGGAAATATATTGTTGAGGGTGGGCTGAAGGGCATTATAGCCCTTTTCCCCCCTGCCAGTGTTTGGCACACTCTCTTGTTGCTGTTGTCCATCTGATGTTGGCCAGGAGGTGAAGTCCACCCTCTGCTCATGCTGCTGTTTTCCCCTGCCACCAAGGAGTCTCCCCTTGATTGAGTCTGTAAGCCAAAATAAACCTTTTTTCCTCAAGCTGTTCTTGATTGGATGTTTTCTTCCAGTAATGCAAACCTGACTGCAACAGGACCTTTAACCACTGAGTCATTTCCCCAGTCCCCTCATAGGTGACTCTTAAATGGAGTTGTGGCCTAGCCTATGCCATTGCAAAATCACATACCTCCTAGATTATAAAATATCTTACCAGGGTGGAAAAAGGCTTGGTCGGTCATAATTCTCAGTGAAGTAACAGAAGTGGGCGTCACGGTAACTGGCCATCACTGCACATGATACCAGGGTAGACCAGGCAGTGGCTTTACAGAAGGGCTGTGTCTGCCACAGGTGCCACCCACTCACTCTTTCCATGTTTCCTGCACCAAATTGCTATGTTCTTGGGCTCATTTCTTGCATAGTTCCATGGGTGCTGCTTACAGAGCTGTTTGGTCCAGCTCTCTGGCTCCTGCACATGAAAGCTTGGCTCCCTTTCCGCTGCTGCCCTTGTGGGAGCTGCTCCACATTTTTCTGGGTCTCACCCTGGAAATGCTTCTGTGATTTTCAGTGAGCTTGAAGATCAGGACTTTGGCACATTGTTCGGCCAAGGGCAAGGACGTTTCGAGAAGAGGACATTGGCTTGTACTGGTGACCCCTGACTAATGTCTCTCAGTCATGCAGACATTCAGTTGCAGGACCTAGGGAATGCTTTCCAACAGTCATTTCTGGACAGAGAGTCCCAAGGCACTGTCTTGTCATCCTTCTTCCCCACCCCACATTTCTTTTCCAGAAGTCTGGAATTCTTTAGTCCCCTTGACTATAGTGGCCACAGCTCTCTTCAAAGCATGCATCATAGTCACTTCTCCTGAGGCAACCATCATAGTCACTTGGGCACTAAGGGAAATCAGGATGTTTTGAGGGACTAGGGAGATGGATCAGCAGTTAAAGTTTCTTGCTTGCAAAGCTTGCTGGCCTAAGTTCAATTCCCAACACCCATATAAATCCAGACAGTGGTAAGACAGATAGACACACACACACACACACACACTTAAATAAAAGTATTTAAAAAGATAGGTCTCATATTTGTAAATAAAATATTAAATAAGGTTTTGTATCACTTTTGAAAAGCACATTTATAGGGATGGAGAGCTGGCTTAGCGGTTAAGTCACTTGCCTGCGAAGCCTAAGGTCCCAGGTTTGATTCCCCAGGACCCATGTAAGCCAGATGGACAATGTGGCTCATGCATCTGGAGTTTCTTTGCAGTGGCTAGGGACCCTGGTATGCCCATTCTTTCTTTCTCTCTCTCTCAAATAAATAAAATACATTTTTTACAAAACACATTTATGGGAAAATGTAGGAATGTAAACCCAATTATCTTTGCCGTCAGCTAAAAGAATATTTTCTCCAGTATATTCTTGTTACTACTCCCACATGAACCCTTGAGTTCCAAATATACACCCTGAGTCTTGGCTTCTTTTAGCTACAAGCGCTGTTCTGTCTGACTGAATTGTCAGGCTTCCTGTTATTTCCTTTTCCCAGACACACATCCCAGCTCCAGGCAGGGGCAGCGGGGATCCAGTACCCTGTGCCACCGCCTTGCCTTCTATCTGGCGTCCTCATGTCCTGTTTTGGGTGGCCCCTAGCAGTCCACAGAGATGCCCAGAGCTGTCTTGTTTGGGTCTCTATTCACAGTGTGTCTACATATGGTACTTGCTCATTGATAATAGGATTTTGCAATTCCTTACCAGCCTAAGTGGTGATTCAGCAGCGAGGGGACTTAAACATGGCTCCAAACTGTCATCCTCAGCAGTATGAGGAATTACCCAAGAATTTTAGGGACCTAATCTCAGGTTAAACCCAGAATTGGTAGCTTCACTAAAATTTCAGTTCTGTCTAGTAGAAGCAGAGTTGTAGATTTTATTAAAGATAGCGTTTTAAAAAACTCAAGAGTCTTTCAATATAGGCTTAAGCATAAAAATTAGGATAAAGGAAAAGTGCTTAGAAAGACACTCCCAAGGGTGAGTACAAATTTTCCAAGAGAGGGCCTGGAGAGATGGCTCAGTGGTTAAGGCACTTGCCTGCAAAGCTCTGAGACCTGGTTCAACTCCCCAGTACCAATGTAAATGGGATGCACAAAGTGGTGCATTCATCTGGAATTTGTTTGCAGTGGCTGGAGGCTCTGGTATGCCCATTCTTTCTCTGCTTGCAAATAAAACATTAAAACAAAAAAACCTTAAAAAATTTATTAATTTGTTTTTCAAGGCAGGGTCTCACTGTAGCTCAGACTGAGCTGGTATTCACTCTGTAGTCTCAGGGTGGCCTTGAACTCACCACGATCCTCCTATCTCAGCCTCCCAAGTGCTGGGATTAAAGGCATGTACTACCAGGCCTGGCTAGGATTTATTTTTTATTTATTTATTAGAGACAGAGAGAGGGAGTGAGAATGGGCACACCAGGGCCTCTAGCCATTGCATACAAATTCCAGATGCAATGCCCCACCATGTGCATCTGGTTCACATGGGTCCTGGAGACTCAAACCTGGGTCCTTAAGCTTTGCAGGTAAGTACAAGTACCTTAATTGCTAAGCTATCTCTCCAGTCAGAGAATGACAGAGAGTCCCCATGTGTGGGGACAGGTTCCTCAAGGGAGAGTCACAATTAAGTGTATTGCCATTGGCCATGTATGCCATTTTGGTGGCTATCAAGTTATACCCCAAAATATTGCTGAGAACCCCTGATCTTTTCGCTCATGTGGTAAGTGACACTATAGGAGACTCTGGATATGCCTTGGATGGGGTCACAGTCTAAAGAGGTAGAACCAAAAGCCCCTGGGGTTGCACATGGGGTTCCTTATGTGTCCTTTCCCTATAAATGGGATTCATGGTGAATTTCCTGGGAAAATGGCAGGTTTGCAGCTGGGGAAAGGAGAAAGTCCTTAAGCAGTTATTTGTGCTGGAATTCTGTTTTCCCCTCACTTTTAAAATTGACTTATCTTGGTGTGCTGGAGGGGAGGGGGAGAGACTTGGTGGGCCTGGGCCTTGTCTGGAGTTCAGTTGCAGTAGCTTGTGCTGGCATTCTTGCTTCTGGGCTTCAACCAGACTCCCGAGTGAGGGATGTCTTCTTTCTCATAGTTCTATAGTTTTCCCTGGCTTTCTGTTCGGCCTCCGTGGTATAGTGGCCTGTGGTGCTCTAAAGACTATATACAAGGGAGGAGGGGAGACTGAGAGCTCAAGTTCCCAAAGGGAAGCGTTTCACCGAGAAGCAGCTCTGCAGTGCCAAGTGTGGAGAGCCAACGCGGCGGTGTAGGAGGCTTGGTGGAGTCAGGATCCAGGAGTGAGACTGGGAATTGCCCGGGAGCCATTTTTCAGTTCTGAACCAATGACCTTCATGTGCTCTGTGAGCAGATAAGCATGGTGTACACTCAGTCATGTTGGGATGGGAATCAGAACCAACAGTGGTGTGAGCAGTGCGTTTGTATATGTTCCAGAGAAAGATGTTAACCAAAGCTGTCTTTGAGATAACTGTCATTTAAGGGCACTTGCTGCTTTAGCACGAAGTCTCTGCAGCCGAGACCACCAAGCTCTACTCCTCAGAACCCACGTAAAACCTGGGTGGGGCCCACACACATCTGTAACCCCAGTCCTCCAGAGATGACCAGAGCAGTCACTGGGGCTCATTGATAGGGTCTCTCCACCTTGGAGCTCTTGTCAGTCTCAAAGAAAGAAAAGAAATACATGGATGAGTGATAAGAAGACATCTGATGGCTTCCACATGTATGTGCATGGTGCGTGTGCATCTGCACACACCCACACATGCATCCCACACAGCATAGCACACCTGTACTACTACTGCTACTGTGCACATGTACACACACACACACACACACACACACACACACACAGAACCTAAATGTATGAGAAGAGCATTGTGGTCTGGCAGAAGTCCTATGCTTAAGGAAACATTCCTGTGGAATGTGGCTTTCTTTTGGTGCTGGGGTTCATACCCAAGGCCTCATGTATGCTAAGTGTATGTGGTACCACCGAGCACTGAGTGACATACCCAGGCCCTTAGAAGTCTCTTTTTCTCTACCTTCATCCTTGTCTCTGGTCCTACTTACTTCCTCATACTTAGGTGCTGCAATTTACACCACAGCACTGGTCAGGTGTCTCTGTTGAGTCCTACTTCTTTATTCTTTAGTACTGAACATTTCCTTCAGTGCAGAGTGCCTCTTGTTCAGTGCTGAGTACTTCTTTCAGTGTTGAGTGCTGCTTGTTCAGTGTTGAGTACTTCTCCTTCAGAGATGAGTGCTTCTTGTCCAGTATTGTTTAGTTTTGAGTAGTTCTTCAGTGTGAGTACTTTTTGTTCAGTGTTGAGTGCTTTCCCCTCATTGCTGAGTGCTTCTTTCAGTGCTGAGCATTTCTTGTTCAGTGTTGAGTGATTCTTTTTCAGTACTGAGCACTTCTTTCAGTGCTGAGTACTTCTTGTTCAGTGTTAAGTACTTTCCCTTCGTGGCTGAGTGCTTCTTTCAGTGCTGAGCCCTTCTCTTTCAGGGTCCCGCACTTCTTGCATTGTGTTGAGTATTCCTTCAGTGCTGAGTTAGGGTTAGGGTTCCTGCCCAGGATGATACCATTGGAAACCTGGCAGATTTAGGGAGGTAGAGGATACAAGGTACTGGTGAGAAGCCCCCAAAACACTAACCTACAAAGTTGTCAAGTACATATGGCTTTTGGCCTTAGGGCAACCTTGTAGAAAATAAAATTAAAATTCCCCCACTGGCTGGAGAGATGGCTTAGTGGTTGAGGCGCTTGCCTGTGAAGCCTAAGGACCCAGGTTCTATTCCACGGAACCCACATAAACCAGATGCACAAGGTGGTGCATGTGTCTGGAGTTCATTTTCAAGTGGCTGGAAGACCTGGTGTGTGCATTCTCTTTATCTGCCGCTTCCTCTCTTACTCCCACTCCCTAATAAATAAGGAAAATTTAAAAAAAAAAAATCCCTGGCTGGGAATTTCTTTACCTAGAAAAGAAAAGACTCACTTCTCCTCCATCAAGTTTAACTGAGCTAAAGGGGTCAGCTGGGGGTGGTTAGCCGAGCAGAAGGTGAGCAAGGGTATTCTTTTGGATGCACGCAGAATTGAAGCCCCCAAATGTAGAACGGCTCCCCATGAGGCATGCCGACTCATGAGCCCTTGTGTCCTGTGTCCTAGTGTGAGCAGTCACACCTCATGAGAGAGCACGAGGACGCCCAGGAGCGCACGACCCTTCGCTACGAGGAGCGCATCACGGAGCTGCACAGCGTGATCGCGGAGCTCAACAAGAAGATAGACCGCCTGCAGGGCGGCACCATCAGGTTAGGAGGCTCCGCTCTGCACGTGGGCTTGGTGATGAGCTGCAAGGATGCTTTCTGGGAACCCAAGCCGGGCGCTTTGCAATGTTCCACGGCCCTGTTCAGTGACCTTGATCCTCACCACAGCTCTGAAGGTAGACAGGTGGGGAGTAAGGGTCCTGAATTTGTTGTTAAAAGTATTGTTGGGCTGGAGAGATGGCTTAGCAGTTAAACGCTTGCCTGTGAAGCCTAAGGACCCCGGTTCGAGGCTCGGTTCCCCAGGTCCCACGTTAGCCAGATGCATAATGGGGTGCACGCGTCTGGAGTTCGTTTGCAGAGGCTGGAAGCCCTGGCGCGCCCATTCTCTCTCTCTCCCTCTATCTGTCCTCCTCTCTGTGTCTGTCACTCTCATATAAATAAATAAAAATTAAAAAAAAAAAAAAGTATTGTTGCAGCCGGGTGTGGTGGCGCATGCCTTTAACCTCAGCACTAGGGAGGCAGAGGTAGGAGGATTGCCATGAGTTCGAAGCCACCCTGAGACTACATAGTGAGTTCTAGGTCAGCCTGGGCTAGAGTGAGACCCTACCTGGAAAAAACAAAAAAGAAAGTATTGTTGTACTTACCTTCACGTGGCTGGGACCAAATGCAACTGGTAGGAGGAAAGTCTTTATTTTGGCTTACAGTCTTGAGGGGGAAGCTTCATGCCGGCAGGGGAAAGTATGGCATGAGTGGAGGCTGGACATCTCCTCTGCCACAGCAGGTGGTAAACAGCAGCAAGAAAGTGATCTGAACTATGGCAATGGGGAGCTGGCTGTAACACCCATCAGCCTGCCCCCCCAATACACACCTCCCCCAGCAAGGATCCACATCCTAAATTGCTATCAACTGGGGACCAACCGTTGCAGAACATGTGAGTTTGTGGGGGATATCTGATTTAAACCACCACAGTTCTAGATTCAGAGGTTTAGTAAAATGTTTTATTAACAAGTTTGGAGTGCAGTCACCACTATCACAGAGACAGACCAGTAGACCAGTGTCTTTACAACGTCTCTAACTCACCAGGTTTTCCCCAGTCTGTGTGTCGCGTGGAGACTGATGAGTTTTGAGATTCGTGAATGTGACTTAGAGCTAAGCATTATGTGGCCTTCCGGATCATCCAATGGTATTTTGAGGTAATCCCAGATTGTTTATCAACAGTAACTTATCCGCTTACGAGATTGCTAAAGCGGGGACAGATCTAATCTATCACTTTACTGGTGGGAAAGCTAGAAAAGAGATTGCTAGTGATGGAATTTACCCTTAGCAGAGAGCAAGAGTCTCTGCTTTCCCTCAGTGTTCTTTCCATAAGGGTGCTTACTGCAGTCACCTTCTCATGACTGAGACACAAACACTGAAACAAACGCAGCTTATGGGAGGAAAGGGTTTATTTTGAGTTACTGTCTGGAGGGAAATTTGCATCATGATGGTGGGGAGAACATGACAGGAGCAGAGGCTGCCAGCACATCTTGTCACTTGTCAGCTCGGGGTGACTGAGAGTGAGCTAAGCTAGTGAATACTCAGTAGGCTTCAGCTCGGGGTAACCGAGAGTGAGCTAAGCTAGTGACCACTCAGTAGGGCTTCAGCTCGGGTTAACCGAGAGTGAGCTAAGCTAGTGAACACTCAGTAGGCTTCAGCTCGGGATAACCGAGAGTGAGCTAAGCTAGTGACCACTCAGTAGGGCTTCAGCTCGGGTTAACCAAGAGTGAGCTAAGCTAGTGAACACTCAGTAGGCTTCAGCTCGGGGTAACCGAGAGTGAGCTAAGCTAGTGACCACTCAGTAGGGCTTCAGCTCGGGGTAACCGAGAGTGAGCTAAGCTAGTGAACACTCAGTAGGCTTCAGCTCGGGGTAACCGAGAGTGAGCTAAGCTAGTGAACACTCAGTAGGCTTCAGCTCGGGGTAACTGAGAGTGAGCTAAGCTAGTGAACACTCAGTAGGGCTTCAGCTCGGGGTAACTGAGAGTGAGCTAAGCTAGTGAACACTCAGTAGGGCTTCAGCTCGGGGTAACTGAGAGTGAGCTAAGCTAGTGAACACTCAGTAGGGCTTCAGCTCGGGGTAACTGAGAGTGAGCTAAGCTAGTGAACACTCAGTAGGGCTTCAGCTCGGGGTAACTGAGAGTGAGCTAAGCTAGTGAACACTCAGTAGGGCTTCAGCTCGGGGTAACTGAGAGTGAGCTAAGCTAGTGAACACTCAGTAGGGCTTCAGCTCGGGGTAATTGAGAGTGAGCTAAGCTAGTGAACACTCAGTAGGCTTCAGCTCCGGGTAACTGAGAGTGAGCTAAGCTAGTGAACACTCAGTAGGGCTTCAGCTCGGGGTAACTGAGAGTGAGCTAAGCTAGTGAACACTCAGTAGGGCTTCAGCTCGGGGTAACTGAGAGTGAGCTAAGCTAGTGAACACTCAGTAGGCTTCAGCTCGGGGTAACTGAGAGTGAGCTAAGCTAGTGAACACTCAGTAGGGCTTCAGCTCGGGGTAACTGAGAGTGAGCTAAGCTAGTGAACACTCAGTAGGGCTTCAGCTCGGGGTAACTGAGAGTGAGCTAAGCTAGTGAACACTCAGTAGGCTTCAGCTCCGGGTAACTGAGAGTGAGCTAAGCTAGTGAACACTCAGTAGGGCTTCAGCTCGGGGTAACTGAGAGTGAGCTAAGCTAGTGAACACTCAATAGGGCTTCAGCTCCGGGTAACTGAGAGTGAGCTAAGCTAGTGAACACTCAGTAGGCTTCAGCTCCGGGTAACTGAGAGTGAGCTAAGCTAGTGAACACTCAGTAGGGCTGGACTTACGCACCTCAAAATCTGCACACCCAGTGACACACCTCCTCCAGCAAGGCTCCACCTCCCAAAGGCTCCACCAGCTGAGGATTGAGTATAAGGCTTAATTACAAACACATAACGGCCATGGGGTGTTATTTTACATTTAAACCACCATAATTTCAGATACTCTGTCTCCCTGGTTGATCCATCTAGTTGGCCCCTCAGTATGCAATGCATAGTGTCAGTGGGTGGGTATCTGCCCTGTTGTTCAGGGGGACCTGCTGAGGAACACACACACACCGAACCCAGGATGAGAACCCTCCTGTTTTCCTGGTGATATGGAGGAAACATCCCTAGCAGAGAAGCGGTTGGCACCTACCTTCTTGAAGAAAGGGAGCTTTGTTCACGGGAAGCTTACGCAGCCATGACTGAAGAAGTTTCGGCGCAGCTTCTCTAAAGTCTCCCTGTCAAGTCCTGGCTCAGAAGAGACTTTGGCTGTATTTCTGTTCCAACTCTTAGAGTCACAGTAATGATGGGGCTTGTTGATGAGGGTACCCATGGACAGATATATATGTTTTCTGGGCAAAATCATGGAAAATTTTGTGCTGACTTGGAGCTAACACAACAAATGTCATATTCTAATTTAAAACTGCAAGTTTTAAAAAATTGTATCCTGGTCTAGAGAGGGTGGTTATGGATTAGACTACATGAGCAGAGAAGAATTTTTAGCCCAAAGACAGGAGTATGTTGGTGTGAAAGGGTGGGGGACAACTTAGCAGAGCACATTAGCAGATTCAGGACTGCTGTGAAAGTGTGTTACACATTTAAACACTTGTGACTGAAAGCAAACAGGCTTTAATGAGTTGTGGGGTGTAAAAAAAAACCTATGTATCACATATCACTGGGACAGGTCAATTTCAAGATGTTTAGAATGAATGTCTTGTTCAGACCACTTCACCCTAAAACACAGTGAGCCGCCTGACCACTGACATTTATTGGTGCTTCTTCCTTAAAGGACGAGTGTGTCTGTGCTGATGTCACATTCAGGTCTTCCAGTTCACATCATGTAAGTGAGCCAGCCCCTCCCCTGAGGGTGCTCTCTGCCAGGCCGTAAGATGTGCAGACATGGGGGTCAAGGAGACAAGGTCCTTCCTGTCCTTGGAGCTCCAGAGACCAAGATGTGGCTCCAGCAGCCAACAGTCTGGGAAATGTGCTTGACTTCTAGCCCCGTTGTGCTGTGCAAGTCCCAAGGAAGGGACAGGGCACCTTGGAGGAATCTTAACTGCCATAATATACCCCAGGTCTAGAGCCTGGGTTCTCAAACCAGTCAGGTCCTTCTGAAGTCGGTCCTTCCCTTTTCAGTACTCTGGGAGTGGAGTAGATCTCCCAGCAATCCACACTTGTGTTTTGTTTGTTTGGATCCAAGGGATGACACGAAGGGATGTCGTGGCAGCGACAGGCTTGTGTATGATATCCATCTTCGCTCCACTTCTCATTTATAAACCTAAACCCACGTGGAAGTTTGGGCCTCTCATCCTTCAGACCTTGGGGTCTGCTAGTTGACCAGTCTTAGTTCCCAAGGGAGCACACATCCACCAGAGAGCGCAGTAAAGCAGTGCACTGGTTGACTACCCGGCGCTTGCAGATCCGTGCCACTGAACTACAAAGAGAAGGCTCAGCGGTTAAAGGTGCTTGCTTGTCAAAAACAAAGGAAGTGGTTGTTGCCGTGACTATTGGAGCAGAGAGAGGACTGTCACTAATGAGCCACAGTACAGTGAGGACTATGTTTGAGACATGGAACTTTCTAGGATTCTGCCTGTAGTTGTCTGGTTGTGAAAATGAGTAGATTAGGGCAAGCTATCCAAGGCTCTGCTCTTCAAGAATAAAGATTTTGGGGGCTGGAGAGATGGCTTAGCGGTTAAGCGCTTGCCTGTGAAGCCTAAGGACCCCGGTTCGAGGCTCAGTTCCCCAGGTCCCACGTTAGCCAGATGCACAAGGGGGCGCACGCGTCTGGAGTTCGTTTGCAGAGGCTGGAAGCCCTGGCGCGCCCATTCTCTCTCTCTCCCTCTATCTGTCTTTCTCTCTGTGTCTGTCACTCTCAAATAAATAAATAAAAAATTTAATAATAAAAAAAAAAAAAATAAAGATTTTGGAATACCTTACTAGGTAAAGAGAAGCTAGCTAAACACAAGGAAATAAGGTTTTCCCAGTACATAAAAGGAAGGGAATATGACAACTACAGTTTTATGCCCCAACTGAAGAAAATCTGGCTGAGGAAGACATATTCTCTTGCTTGGTTTTTGCATATATACATTTCATGTTCTCCTCTTGTTTTCTGCTTCTTTATATACGGTGAGTGAGGGTAGGAGAGATTGCTTAGTGGTTTGACATGCTTGCCTGCAAACCCTGATGGCCTGGGGTTCAACTTCCCATTACCCACGTACAGCCACATGCTCAAAGTGATGCACACGTTGGAGTTTGCTTACAGCGACAAGAAGTCCTGGCATACCCATATTCCCTCTTCTGCTCTCTCCCTCCCAAATAAATAAACAAAAATACATGTGGTTAATAGGTGCTGGTGAAACTTGTAATTTGGAAGCTAGGCTCCGTGATGTGGGTGTGTGTGTTCATCTCTGACCTACAAGAGGCATGATGGTTGGGGGGAGGGGAGTTATAGTAAATGATGGTGTGTTGGCTCTTGTATGTTGAATAGAAGGACAATTTCATAGGTTGGTGTCATGGCTGCTGTGACTTGGGAATGTAAATGTGACCAAGAAAGCTTGTGATTGGTCACCGAGAGCAAGCTGGTGCCACCCCAGTGTAGTTCCCCAGAATTCCCGAGATTCTGGGCATGGAGGCTGCTTCACCATACCCCCTTGCCAGCTGTGTTCTGGACACAGCTTTCATCTGCCAGTGGGGATGTACCCACTTAGGTGTGGAAGGCAAGAGAAGGCATTAGTCCTTTCCTCTAGGCCATTGTGGAGGCACATGAGCTGACATACATCGCAGGCATGAGATCTTGACTGGCCAGATTGTGCAGCTGTGGGCAGATGTGCAACAGCAGCAGTTTCTTGATTTGAGAGAACCAGAGTTACGTTAGCCAACCTGACAGCTCTCTGTGTCTGCCACCCACCTTTTCTGTTCTCCATTCTCCCAATAGTTTTGCAAGCATCGACCTGCCTGAATTAAATGCTCTCTGAGTCATCCAGCATAATTTGTTTGCCTAGCTGAGCCCTGCCTAATGCGTCTCAAATCCCATCTCCTAGAGATAAACCCTGAGCATTCTGTGTATTTGGCCTCTGAAAACTTTTATTCTTGAGTATTTTAAACAAACTGGATCACACAGTACACACTGATTGGTGGCATATGCTTTTCCACTTAGCTGTGCGTTAGTGGTGGCTCTCAAACAATATTTCTTTGATTTGGGGATATGATATAATGGCATAGGGGAAATGCAAAATACATCTCTGGCTCATTTTGGATCTGAACAGGAAAAATAAAAAGATGTTAAGGTAAATTAGACAGGAGGTCTGTTCTTTCCCAAGGAGCTTGTTTTCTTTACCTGTAGGTTATTCTCACAAGTCCTTGGTCCCAGCTTCCTTTCCCATTTGTTCCACTGCCTGGCTTCTGACCTGCAACAGTCTTCCAAAGCCCCTTTCTACTCGGGACTGGAACTTACTGTCTTGCCTTCCTCCGCAGCTGTTCATCACCAGTGTGGAGATGGCCCTTGGGAGGTGATTAGGATCAGATGAAGTCATGAGGGTGGGGCTCTCATGGAGGGACACTGGGGAGCTGTGTGTGTGTGCGCGTGTGCCCTCCCTCCTTCCCTGCCTTCCATTGATGACACAAGGGGAAGGCAGCCATCTGCAAGCCCAGCCGAGGGCCTTTCCAGAAAGTGACCGTGCTGGCACATGCTCAGGGATTTCCAGTCTTCACAACTGTGAGGAAAATCATCGGAACTGTTTAAACCACCCAGTCTGAGCTGTTTGGTTTGGCGGCCTGAGCATCATGAGACACCACTGATGTATCTCTTCCCTGCTTCCCCTCCTCCACTCTTGTCTTGCCATGCTGGGGATGGAACCTAGGACCTCACACATGCTATGCTATGCTCTTTTTTTTTTTTTTTAAACCAAGTCTGGCTTCATAGTGCAGGCTGGCCTGGGACTGTCTATGTACCCTGCGCTGGCCTCAGACGCTTGCGGCCTTCCTGCTTGAGTCCCCCCAGTGCTGGGATTATAGGCATCCCCCCCCCCCCCGCTTGCCTGGCTACTGGTAGTTTTAAAAATGAAAAACCCATTGTCTTTTTCTTTATTCTACTCCCCTTCTCTTGCATTTTCCTATAAGTCCACTTTCTTTCCCAATGGCCTCTTTCGCATCTAGGATCCTGCATGTCCTCAATCTCCTCCTTAGAAGATGGGCTCTTATCCTGTTTCTCTTTGGCCTTGAATAGCAGACTCCAGACCACCCCCAGCCCCCACCCCGGTCTCTGCAATCTCCACATCCCTCTGCCTCCTCTTCGGGATGCTTCTCATTTGAGGCAGGGCGGTCTGGACCAGATCTGTCTCATGTGAGGCCCTCTACCCTCCAAGACTTCTGCCGTGTTTCAAGATCACACTTCCTCCTGCTCTCTGCCCACAAGCCACAGTCTAGCCATGTTCTGTGTCTCTATTGCAGTCTAATCCAGACCTCTTTCCCTCCCAATAAACATGATGTTGTGGTTCCTTTATGGCCCAAATAGTGAAATAAAATACCTTCACGTGTGATATCCTTAAGCCCTGTTGAGTATTTGCAAGCGTGTGTCTATGAGTTTACTATCGGATCCTGTCACTCAGGCCCTCAAGCAGCAAGCACACTTAACCACTGAGCCACCTCTCCAGCCACCAGCAGTCGGTCTGTTAAGATAAATGAAAGGAATGCATTTATTTCCTGTATCTTAAAAAAAAATCGTTAGTTAAAAGAATGTTAGCCATTTTAGGACCATTCTGCATTTTATTGCAAGAATGACAAATTGTAGTTCAATTTAAAGAAATATTTACGAGGGCCGGGTGTGGTGGCGCATGCCTTTAATCCAAGCACTCGGGAGGCAGAGGTAGGAGGATCACTGTGAGTTTGAAGCCATCCTGAGACTACCTAGTGAATTCCAGGTCAGCCTGGGCTAGAGTGAAACCCTACCTTGAAAAAACAAACAAACAACAACAACAAAAAGAAATATTTATGAGGTTAAGTAGTATGGGTTCTGTAGCCACAGCTGACTGACAGCTGCCAAGGCAGGGAGCTGCCATGTGGGATGACTTTCTCCTTTGTTTCAACCCAGTGACAGGGCATGAATGTGTGTCCAGAATCAAGTAGATACCAGTAAAGCTGGCAATGTGATATTTTTGTTAACTCCTGACTCCACAGAACTTGAGCTTTTGAAGTCTGGAGAACATGATAAGAATTTTACTTTCATCTGGAGCTGGGAAAGATGGCTCAGGCTTATTCTAGAGTTTGGATCCCCACGTGCACGCAAATGCTGGTAGGTGTAGTGACTTGCCTGTAATCCCAGAGTTCAGCTGACAGTGACAGAGGAGCCCTATCAATTAACCAGACTAGCCAAATCGGCGAGTGCTAAGTTCATGTGAAAGATCCTGCCTCAGTAAACCAGGTGGAGAGCAGTCCAGGAAGGATGACATCTGATGTCACCCACCTACCCACTCACCTCCCTGTTCCTTCATTAACTTTGCCCTTTTCTGATTAGTTTTTAAAAATATTTACTTATTTGCAAGCAGTTAGAGAGAGAGAGAGAGAGAGAGAGAGAGAGAGAGAGAGAGAGAGAGAGAGAGAGGGGGGGGGAATGGGCATACCAGGGCCTCTGGCTGCTGCAAACAAACTCCAGATGCATGTTCCACCCCATGCATCTGGCTTCACATGGGTACTGGGGACTTGAACTCCAGTTGTTAGGCCTTGCAGGCAAGTACCTTAGCCACTGAGCCATTTCTCCAGCCTTGATTAGGCAATTTTCTCCGAAGCCAGTAAGAAGGAATCTTTAAAACAGAAGTAAATCTTTTCCTTAGGCCACAATATTAGTTTCTTTGGTGCCAAACTTGGGAATTATGGAATTAGGCTGTGCTGTAAAATAGTTGTCCCTTGATAAGAGTCACTACGTATAGCACACAGAAGGGAACAATGAAGTCATTCTGAAAGGCTGATGCCACCTCCCTGACTGAATAAGGCACCTTCACCGGCAGTGACTCAAGTGAGGCCGTGCAGAGCACCCTCGAGCGTTTAGCTCGGAATCTCGTCTTTGCACAGTGGCCCTGGGTCAGCAGTGATTTTAACCGATCCCAGTGCTTTCGACAGACAAGCACTCCTGAAGACAGAACCCGATCCTCAGCGTACACGTAATGCAATCACACAGTGTCCATATACAAAGGGTCCTGAGAGAAGTGGTTCTTGTTATTTCAGCCTCCTTCCAGGCTGTCAGTGAAGGAGATGAGGCACTCAGAGGGAGAGGCAGCGGGACCACCCGCGTCTTCTAATCTATTTTGTCTCCAAACCTCTGGTCTTCTCCCAGTGTAGCTTCCCACCTCTACGGTTTCCTCAGTGCCCATGTTTTTATTTTTAAAATTTTTTTGTTTATTTTTATTTATTTGAGAGCAACAGACAGAGAGAGAAAGAAGCAGATAGAGAGAGAATGGGCGCACTAGGGCCTCCAGCCACTGCAAACCAACTCCAGATGCGTGCACCCCCTTGTGCATCTGGCATACGTGGGTTCTGGTGAATTGAGCCTCGAACTGGGGTCTTTTGGCTTCACAAGCAAGCACTTAACTGCTAAGCCATCTTAGGCCCCACATGTTGTTTTGTTCTAGAACACCTAGGGTGACTTTCGGAGGAGCTTTGACCAGGGCTCTGGTGTGCCAATCTTACCCCTTCCTGAGGTGTCATCTTGTCCCATGCCCCCTTGGCATTTCTCTACAGGATGTTGGCAACATTTACTTCTTCCCCTGCACTCCGACATCATAATTTTCTTTTTACCATCAAATCCTGACTTTTTTTTTTTTTTTTGCCTCCTCCAATGTATTAAATTTTCCTTTTGATCCAAACCACCCAATCATGATGTAGCCTGAGTGCCTGTCCATCCTCAGTGCCCACAAAAACGCCCTGCTCTGTGTGGGTCGTAGCTTTGTAGTGGTTTGAGCTAGCTGTCCCCCCATAAACTCATGTGCTTTGGATTCTTGGTTCCGAGCTGATGGCAGTTGGGGAGGTGGGCCTTTGCTGGAGGCGGTGTGTCACTGAGGGTAGACCTGGGGTTTATTAGCTCCTACCTTGCCGGTGTCGGTTGGCTGACTGTCTTGCTGCTGTTGACCACCTGATATTGGCAAGGAGGTGATGTCCAGCCTCTGCTGTTGTTTTTTGTTTTTTTTTTTTTTTATCTGCCACCATGGAGCTTCCCCTTGAGACTGTAACTTTCCTTCCATCAGCTGCTTTGGGTGGGGTGTTTTGTGCCAGCAGTGAGAAGGTGACTACAACACAGCTAGGCTGAACCCCTTATTCTTTCTTCACTGACCCCTGCGGGCCCACAGCTCTAAGCTTTTACACACGTTCTTCTGCTCTCAGGACCTGTCTGAAATCCACTTGCCAGAGTGCTGCTCAGCCAAGAAGACTCCCGATGTTTGCTTCTTTGTCTACCCAGAGTCTATCTGAGGTTAGGTTCTTCTCCTGGCACACAGAATTCACCCAGTTTTTGTTTTTCTGTCCTTGCTTAACATTCACATGCATTGAATGGCAGCCTTAGGTTGCCTTTCATGACGTCAAAAACCCCCTCTTGCCTGAGATGACATTGCTGTTGTGGCTTCGTTCTCTGTACCATGCTGTGACCCCAGAGAGGACATTTCTAAAGTAATGTATTCCTTCTCCCACCCTCTCTCTTCTATTCGTATGTATGTATGTATGTATGTATGTATGTATGTATGTATATATATGTGTGTGTCTATATATATTATATTAATATAATTTGTATATATATATATATATATATATATATATATATGAAATTTATTTGAGAGAGAGAGAGAGAGAGAGGGAGAGAATGGATGTTCCAGGGCCTCTAGCCACTACAAAGGAACTCCAGATGCATGTGCCCTCTTGTGCATCTGGTTTACATGGGTCCTAGAGAATCGAACCGGGATCCTTTGGCTTTGCAGGCAAATGCCTTAACCATTAAGCCAACTCTCCAGCCCTCTGTTCACAGCTTTATAAGGTTCTTCCTACTAGTCCCTAGAAGTTATTTAGTACAACATAAGAGTGATGTGGCAGAAGCTTCGCTTTGGAATCTGCCCAACCAAGAAGGTTTAAGGTGTCTATTAAAGATTTTGCAAATGCCATTCATGCCAGCAAAACAGCAGCAGCACCTGCCCCTCACCTCCTTCACTGAGCAGCCGTCTCAGTCAAGCTGCAACACACTGCGCTGGCCATGCAGCGAAGGCGATTTGCTCGGCATGCATGGCATCTCCCACTAATGCGGATCAGAACTTGCAGTGCTGACTCCAGAGGAGAAGCCTGGGCACAATTACTCCCTAGACCAAAAAAGGTGACTCTGAAGAGTACTTTTTAATTGTTTTCTTTCCAAAACCTAATTATTCCTGACTTCTGCAGATGTCTAATAATTAACATATTCCGAGGATATTAACCTATATCTGTTTTTACCGTATTTATACTCCCGTTCTAATTCAGAGTTTGCAGAGCTAGGGGATTTTTGTTTGTTTGTATTTTTATTTATTTATTTATTTGAGAGAGAGAGAGAGAGAGAGAGAGAGAGAGAGGGAGGGAGGGAGGGAGGGAGGGAGGGAGGGAGGGAGGGAGGGAGGGAGGCATGCCAGGGCCTCCAGCCACTGCAAACAAACTCCAGACACGTGCACCCCCTTGTGCATCTGGCTAACGTGGGTCCTGGGGAATCGAGCCTCGAACTAGGGTCCTTAGGATTCTCAGGCAAGTGCTTAACCGCTAAGCCATCTCTCCAGCCTGAGCTAGGGGCTTTCTATCTGTTTAATGCCTTCTTAGTTTTCTGAGTCACTGCTAACCAACTCTTCAGCCCAAATATTGTGTGTGTGTGTGTGTGTGTGTGTGTGTGTGTGTCTGGTTGGTTTTTTTTTGAGAGAACTAAGGACTTTGGAGAATCTCTCACATTTTTCTCACTTATAGTTGTATTTCCCTACTTCTCTCTTCATCAAGCTACCAAGATAGTGAGCCTTGGTCTACACAAAACCCAACACTGGCAGCTTTGAAGTTGGCTCAGAGGGTGAGAGCTCTTTCTACGCAAGTATGAGGGACTGACTAGCCCTGAGATGAGTTCCTCGGTACCCACATAAGCAAGTGGGAGTAGCCACACATGTCTGCTGTTCCAGTCCTGTGGGGAGCAGAGACTCACTGGTCAGTCAAGTAAAGGGAACTCCAGGCTTATAGAGAGAACTTGGTCTCAAGGAAACACATGGGAGAACCATAGAACAGTGCCCAGTGCCCTGCTTTGGCCTCCACATATTCTCACAGGACTATATCCATCTCTGTACCTACATGTATGTGCCGGTTTGAGTGAGTCAGGTGTCCTTCATGAACTTAGGTGTTCTGAATGCCAGATTCCCAGCTGATGGGGATTTGGGAATTAATGCCTCCCAGAGGCAGTGTGTTGTTGGGGCCGGGCTTATGGGTGTTATATCCAGTTTCCCATTGCCAGTGTTTGGCACACTCTCCTGTTGGTATTTTCCACCTTATGTTGGCCAGGGGGTGATGTCCATCCTCTGCTCATGCCATCATTGTCCCTGCCATCATGGAGCTTCCTCTAGAGTCTGTAAGCCAAAATAAACTCCCTTTCCTCCCCCAAAGCTTCCCTTGGTCAGGTGATTTCTGCCAGTAATGCGAACCTGACTGCAACAATGCATGAACCCGTATACTCTTGTACCACACTAATGGGCTACCTATATGTACCCCTACTCTCAAGGAAAAATCACCCAAGACTGAAGACTTTTGTGCCCCACTCCCACCCCATTGTGGAAAACTCCTCATGAATACTAGGTGGGGGGCTTCTTCCTCACACACTCACCCAGGACTAAGCAGATACCAGTGGGCTTTCCACTCTCACAATTAAACCCCATGATGCTGTCTTCTGGGTTCACTTCCAAGATCAGTTTTTCAGACTTCAAGTGACCGTTGCTTTCCCCACGCCTATGTTTCACGTATGTGGGTGGTGACAGAAGGGTATGTGGAGGAGACAGTATGTGGTCTACTTTGCAGTACACACTCCAATTTGAAGCTTTCTTAGCTGATGGTACAAATCATAGGCCGAAGGGCTGAGAAGAGGCAAGTGTGCCCACGTCACGGAAACATGGCTGCACCCCAGCGGGGTCTTCCATCAGTAAATGTCAGGGAAGGAACAGAGCACCCAGGGGAGAAATCATATTCTCCACCTGCATTCTTCTTCTCACCCACTGTGGCGGTTGGAATCAAATGTCCCCCGTAGACTCGTGTGTTCCGAATGCTTGGTCCCCAGCTGGTGGCCATTTGGGAGGTGGAGCCTTGCTAGAGAAAGTGTTCTGCTAAGGGTTGGGCTTTGGGCTGTTATAGGTAGCTCCCCCTTACCAGAGCTCACCTCACTCTCTTGCTATTATTTTCCACCTGCCGTGGCAGAGGTGCTTTCCAGCCTCAGCTGCACCCTCTTTTCCTGCCATCATGGAGCTTCCCCTCAAGATTGTAAGCCCACGTAAATCCTCCCATCAGCTGCTTTTGATCAGGTGTTTTGTCCCAGCAGTGAGAAGATAATGTTGTGACACCCATCAACATTTCCTGCCTCAACTCCACTTACATTTTGGGGAAAGTGTGATATTTTTGTAGACATGCTGATCTGCAAATGGCTAAGTTAAGTTTGAGCTGCACATTAAGGTACTGGTTTTTCCTTAGCTCCACCCGATCACCTCTGTGTCACCTGCTAGGCAGAAAGTCCCCACGGGAACCTGCAGGTGATGGGTGTGTAGTTGCGTTTTTACGAGGCTCTTCATGACTTTGTGCACAGTAGCCTCAACTTTCATAGACTCACTTCTTCTTCACCTCATAATTTGAGGATATGTTGATCTGTTTTCTTTAGGATATCTTTTCTTTTAAATGCTTTTATCTATTTTTATTTACTTATGAGAGAGAGGGAGGGAGGGAAGGAGAGAGAGAGAGGGAGGGAGGGAGGGAGGGAAGGAAGGAGGGAGGGAAGGAGAGAGAGAGAGAGAGAGAGAGAGAGAGAGAGAGAGAGAGAATGGCAACACCAGTGTCTTCAGCCACTGCAAACAACTCCAGACACATGTGTTCCTTTGTGCATCTGACTTACATGGGCCCTGGGGAATTGAATCTGGATCCTTTGGCTTTGCAGGCAAGTGTCTTAATTGCTAAGCCATCTCTCCAGCACACTTTCAGGAATTCTTTAAAGAAGAAAAGTTCCCAGTAGGCTAATGGATGAGTCTTGTTCAGTACCTGAGTGTATGACTGAGCACACAAGCAATGTTTTAAGTTTCACAATGCATGACCTTATGTGTGGACATCTGTGTAACCTGAAAGGAATTCTGTCTATTTATGAGAGGGGGGGGGAGGGGAGAGATGAGGTCTCTTGCTGCTGCAAATAAACTCCAGACACATGTGCAACTTTGTATCTGGCTTTACATGGGTATGGGTAAGGGGGGAGGTATTGAATTCAGGATGGCAGGCTTTTCAAGCAAGGTCCTTTAACCTCTGAGAACCATACCCCCAACCCCTTAGTCTTGTTCTTTAAATCCCAATCTCTCTCTCTATCTCTCTCTCTCTCTCTTGTTGGAGAGAAAGAGAGCTCAGAGACTAAGCTTCATGGCCTGAGACTGGGAGAGTTCCCATTTCTAAATCCCACATGGTCAGCTGGGCTGGCCATACATGTCTGTAATCCCAGTTCCACAGGGAGGGAGAGACCTGAGAATTGTCAGAGCCCTGCAAACTCTAGAATCAGTAAAGGGACTCTGGCTAAAAACAAGACTGGACAGAAGTAAGGTGGCGTGGGACACCCAGTAGTCCACTCCAGACACTGTAGGTGAGTGACCCCTGCTGCAGGTGAGCATATGGGGCACCACTCCATACCATACGCACCACACACAATCCACATTACACATACTAACAAAAACAACCCCCCCAACCCATATTCCCTAGGAAGAAATCTTAAGCCCTTTGCCAGTCGTGTTGACTCTCCTTTTGCCCAGGGAGGAAGACGAGTACTCGGAGCTGCGCTCGGAGCTCAGCCAGAGCCAACACGAGGTCAATGAGGACGCTCGAAGCATGGACCAGGACCAGAACTCCGTCTCCATCCCCGAAAACCAGTCCACCATGGTCACCGCTGACATGGGTGAGTTTGCCTTGCACCTACCCTCTACCCCAAGCCGGAGCTTGGTTTCGGGGTTGCAATAGGGACCTTAAAAAACACAAATCAACGGTTAATGTTTTCAGTTAACATTTAATTCTTCGGGGAATTTGGTGAGTGGATAAAGAGATACATTTACTTGAGTCCCTTGCGCTCTATCTTACTGGTCCATATGGATCTACAGAGCTGAGTTAGTTCTCTGTCTTCATACAACTATGGCTCAAACATGTCGTCCCTGCTTGGAGATTCTAGAAGCAAAAAGCCAGGTTGTAAGGCCGTGGCGAGTGTTGCAAGGCACAGTCCTATCTGAGGCGTGGTGGTGGGAGGGGAAAGGATGGAATGGAAGCTGGGGCTTTGGAGTAGGAAGAACCCCAGTAAATTTTGGCAACTGTGGAGTAAGAAGGAGGAATCCAAAATGTCTTCAGCATGTTGATCTGAAGTGACTAAGAAGATAATCATATTCTTGGTGAGGAAGATTGGTTGAGAAATGAGTTGAGAAACAGTCCCATCGTGTTTGGGCCACTGACAAACAGCCGTGTGGAATCATTCATTACAGAGTTTTAAAACTGAAGAGCAGGACCTATGACTGGTGTTTGAACTAATGTGAAGCACAGAGTAGGTTAGAGGTGAAGGCACTGGAGGACCAGTGTTGTCTTGTGACGCTCGTTTGTTGTACGGCAAGTGTTTTTCACTGTGGGTAACGGTCAAAATGTTGAAACCCACTGAGGGTTTGGAGAGAGACTGGGGTCAAGGTGGTTAAGGTTATCCAGCAATAGCCTTTGCTGTGGTTGATGGGGTATGACGTGAGAAGAGGGAGACATGCCATGTCTTTGGGAATAATCACATGGCGTAGGGAAGGTGGGAGACGAGTTGGAAGGGAGGGTCTTCATTGGTTCTCATGGTACTTGTTAAGATTTAGTTTGGAAGCAAAATTTCAATCAACTGTTACATATCTGTGTGTAATGGTAAACCTGCCCAAGTGCTCTAAGAGGAATTTGACTCAGCACAAGGTTTCAGGAAGAAATGGCCAGGGGGCTGGATTGCTGTGAAAGAGATGTGAGATGGATCTAGCCACATCTGTACTGAGAGCTGCATTCTGATTCGGTTGATCCCAGCTTACCCCACACAAAAATGTGCTGAAGAGTGATGGTCTATCTCCCCCAGGCCTACTTAGTTAAGGCCTGGTATTGGGTTCAGGTTAGTTCGTTTTGAACCCAAGTTACCTCCCTCAAATGCATTTGAAGCCAGGCATCTGCCTGCAGCCATCTGCCACTAGCCCGCCCATGGGCGAATGTCTCATGTGCTAAATTCATGCCAGCATCATAAATCTCTAGAGCTGCATCCAGACAGGTTCCAATGGCCAGCGATTTCCCTACCGCCGCAGCAGGTCAGCCTCCGCTGGCCCCCTCCATTTGTTTCTCTCAAATTGTGCTTTATGAAATTAATAGGCGACCCATTCTCTGCCAGAGTCCCCTGATTAAATAAGTTTGGGAGCTGCACAAACCCACTTGAGTGGGAGGCTCTCCGGAGGGATTTCCTAGAGCCCCTGACGCGACATAGCATCTGTCACCCTGATTCCCCATGGCAGGAGGCCGCAGCTGCAGATCTGTGAGATGGGGCATTTTCCCTAATCACTCACCTCAAATGCTTTCTCTCCATCCCATCCCTCATTTTAAAATGTATGTTAATTGTACTGCTGGTAGGGTCTTTCCTAGCAAGACTGAGCTCTGTAGGGGTGTGACCTTTGCCCAGTGTGGGCACATGTTCCCTGCCCACCCAGACGAGTCTTTATTCTCTAGTAAGCAAGGTCACCGGGTGCTGTACTGGGTCCTTGGGATATGGGACACAGACTGCAATTGGATGGCTGTCGATATGCGCTCGCTTCTCTCAGGCCTGTGCTTGTTATCTAGGCTCCTCATCACGTGGTCCTTTGGGGCCTGGAGCCCCTGCTGCCATCCTGGCCCACCCTTTCCCCTCTCCCACTCTCCCTGTTTGTCTTCCAGCCCCCACACTCTCTTCCTCACTGTTCCTTCAGTCTGGCCAGCTTCTGTGGGCAAGGTGTGCACAGGCAGCTTCTGCCGCTGGGACCCCCCTCCCCCTCCCCCCTCTCCCTCCCCTCTGGCCCCTTTCTCTTGTCTGCAGCATCACTCCTCTTGGGCTGCCACTCCCTTCATGGCACCAAGCTCGACCTGAGGAAACGCTGTGTTTGCTTTTCTTCTTTGCATATGACTATGCTTTATCTGCTTCACACTCGAATGTGGACCACCTGAATATTGGCAGGGACTTCATGACCTTGTATGACCATCTAACTATGCCTAAAGACATGCTCAAAGCCAGGCGTGGTGGTGCACGCCTTTAATCCCAACACTCGGGAGGCAGAGGTAGGAGGATTGCCATGAGTTTGAGGCCACCCTGAGACTCCATAGTGAATTCCAGGTTTGCCTGGGCTAGAGTGAGATCCTACCTCGGGGGGGGGGGGGGGGGGGGAAGAAGACATGCTCAAATACCAGAGTAGCAGTGGATGCGGTCCTGAATCTAATAGTTCTTTCTTTAACAGATTTTTATTTACTTGAGAGAAAGAGAAGAAAGAATGAGTGTGCCAGGATCTTTTTCCACTGCAACCAAACTCCAGATACACATGCCATTTGTGCCTCTGGCTTTCCATGGGTACTGGCCAGTCAAACCCAGAATGGTGGGCTTTGCAAACAGGCACCTTTAACTATTGAGCCATCTCCCCAGCGCCCCCCCCCCAATCTAGTAGTTCTTTGGTGAATGTGGACAAGTGGACAAGTCAACAAAAAAAGACCCACAAGTGGGGTCAGAATCTGCAAGATGGGGTCCTGGGAGGGCATTTCCACAGGCCATTGCTGAGTGGGCATTTGAGGACTAAATGGGAGTGATGCGGAGAAAGTGGGTCTGGTGTGAGTGAGGGTTGGCTCTACAGAAGGGCAGGCACTTGGGGACAACTTGGAGAGGTTCATTCAGGCAAATGCATAGAGTACAGTCAGTGTGCTTGTCTGTTGGAACTGGCTGCCTGCCTGCCCTTGTGACTTTGCCATTTTCCAAGTCAGTTGCTTCAGTCTGGGGGGAAAGCTTCCATATATAAATCCCATTATAGGAAATCATTAAAAAGCATCCATTTCATTGTGGTTGCTATATTTGCAAACCTGCATTATGAACCCAGAGGTTTTCCTCAAGCTGGATTCTGCACACAGTTTGCCGCAGTGGGCTTGCCGATGTGCAAAGATAACAGGAAGAGTCAGCTGGTCACCTCATCACAAGCTCTTTTCTTTATTTGCAAAACCCTCCTGCCAGAGCTTGGCAGCCCCTTCAGTCCCCTGTCCCTGAGCCTGGGTGAGTGACTAAGCAACTTCGAAAGTTCCTTGGCTTACCCAGGTTGTTGAAGGAAGGAAGGAAGGTGTGAGGGAGCCAGTGGGGAGGGGGTGTTTTCGTGTGTGGGTCAGTACATGTAGGCTAGAGGACAACCTCAGGTGGTGGTCTACACCACCCACCTTTTTGTGAGATAAGGTCTCACTGGCCTGTAGCTCGCCAAGCAGGCTAGACTGTCTAGCCTGTGAGCCCCAGAGATCGGCCTGTCTCTGCCTCCCCAGTCTTGAGACTACAGACACACACCACCCTGCCGCACCCAGCTTTTATGGTTCTGGGGATGGAACTCGGGTTGCCATGCTTGTGAGGCAAGCCCTTGACCGACTAGCCCATCTTCCCAGCCCGGCACAGTAATGGAGCGCCTTGCCCGTTTTCAGACCTTGTCACGGAGTTGTTTGGAAAACAAAGGTGATTAAACAGACAGAGCCAGGGTGGGATTCGTGCCTTAGAGTTTTGCTTTCCTCAGCCTAGCAGAGCACTGTGGCTAAGAGCACAGCTGCATGGGACAGCCACCATGCTCTGCTCGTCTGCCGCACAGACATGGATGTGCATTACTCTCATGTGACCCACCGCCTGGAAGGAGGTCCTGAATACACCATAGTCATGATCACCTTCCACTCCTCCCAAGTCCCCCTGCACTGAACCCCTTCTTCTTTCCTGCTAGTCTGTCTCCTATTTTGATGTCATCATGTTCCCCCTCCTCCTATTATGCAGGGCTTATATGGAGGTAGCATCAGCCATGGTGAGGCCACGAGTGCCACACCACTTTGTGTCTGGAAGACAGTGTTGCAAAGCATTCCTCCCCTTCCTTTGGCTTTCACATTCTTTCCTCCATCTCTTCTGTAATAGTCCCCGAGCCTTGGAGATGTGACAGAGATGTCTCATGTCTCACTTGGTGCTGAATACTCTGTTGTTATTTCTCGGCACTTTAGTGAGTTTTCTTTAAAAAAAAAAAAGTTGTGTTTTTTTATTTGTTTGATTTGTTTTACTAATTGCAAGGAGAAAGAAAGAGAATGGGTACACTAGAACCTCTTGCCATGGTAAATGAACTCCAGACACATGCACACTTTGTGCATCTGGCCTTATGTGGGTTTGGGGGAGTCACACCTTGGCCATCGTACTTTGCAAGCGAGTACCTTTGATTGCTGAGAAATCTCCCTAGCCTTTTACTGAGTCACCCCAAAGGTCACCATCATCTAAAAAGAGAAGACTAGCTAAAGGTGAGAGTGGCATTAGTATATAGGCATAAATAGTAATAAATAGAGACCAGTTTGCTGGCTATACAGTAATCCAGATAAAGGAGGCCCTGAGTTTTGAGCACGGTGGCCATATCCAGAGACGTCCATGCGGCCCAGAGGTTTTCTTGATGTCCATGTTCACGTCAGTGGATTTGCTCATTGCACACCCCTCTCTCGACACCGTGCAATATGCCTGTGGCTGATTGGGTGCTTCCTGCTGTCCTCTGAGGTCTTTGGTGCTGATGGAGGACCTTTGGGGAGCTGCTGTGTGATCACCTGCACCTGGCCTGAGCACGGAGCATTTGTAATTGACCGGGAAGCTGGCTGGGTGGTGGTGGGTGTGGAGCATGGCTGCGTGTGCATGCTTCGCATCTCGCACACGTGGCGCCTCTCCAGCTGGCTCCTTGCTGAGCTCTGGTCATGGAACAGCAAAGCCGCTGCTTGAAAAGCAAACAGAACCTCCCATCAGGTTACGTCGGCTTGAATTAGCGCTTTGAGAGTTCTGGGTTTTCGGGAGAACTGTTTACTTTCTGGAATTCGGCGATGTCCAAGTGTTGTATCTGACAGGGTCGAAAGGAAGCGTGCTTGCTGGTATGATCATAGAGATAGGAGTTCCCTCCATATGAACTGTGTGTGGACGATGGCCAAGGAAGAATTTACACATGGAGCCTGGCTTTTTGGCATGGCCATGACCATAAAATATGTTGAACGCTAAAGCCAGGTTTTCTTGGCTTAGTGGCTGATGAGGCCTAATGGCTCCAGGAAAAAATGTTTCAAGTGTCAAAGAGCCATTCAAAGCGGGAAGAGAGGGGATCAACACAGGGGGAGGCAGCCTGCCGCTTCCAAAAGACACACTTCTACAGATGAGAGAAGCCTTTACAAAGCCCATATGGCTCCTCAGCAGAACACTTTTGTTTACTGGGAACTAAACAGGTGGGTCACCAGTTCTGCCCCGGTATAGAAATTTTAAGAATCAGACTGAGGCTGGGGAGATGGCTCAGCTGCTAAGGCACTTGCTTGCAAGTCCACCAGCCTGAGTTCAATTCCCCCAGCATCCATGTAAAGCTGGACAGTAACCCACACATCCATAATCCAAATGTGCCTACACATGGGAGGCAGAGCTGGGTGAATCTAGAAACTTGTGGGTATCTGTACGTACCCAGCCACAAAAACAACAACAACAAACAAACAAACAAACAAACACCTGTCTCAAAGGTGGAAAGAGGGAAAACCTCCCAAAGTGCCTCGGACATGGATGCCCATACACACCCACGTGACACATAAATAAAATGATAATGATAATAGAGTGTTTGTAATCTGACATGGAAGCTTTGAGGAACCAGCTACCAGGATGCTAACATTTTTGAGTAGGCCAGCGTAATAGTAACATGCACACCCCTTACTCTAAATGGCCTGATTATTTTCTTATCAGACTTGAACTTTTAAAGTGTGTGTGTGTGTGTGTGTGTGTGTGTTTTGTGTGTACACACACACATTACAGACATGTATCAGGGTCTTCTACTACAAGGGAATGTCAGATGCATATGCCACTTTGGGTCTGCCTTTACATGGGCTTATGTGGGTGTTGGGAATTAAACCTGGATAGACAGTCTTTATAAGCAACACCTTTAAACACTGAGCCAGCTCCCCATCCTCTCCCCTTGTTAAACAAGAAAATTCACTGGTGACATTTCCTTATCATCTCATCCTGTTGTAGTGAGGTGTCCCTAATGTCAGCTTGTCTGTCGGCATCAGGACATGTTTCTTGCAAACCCTCTTGCCTTAGATAGACACAGGCCTTGGGGCGGAGTGTTGGGGGGTGCTTACATCTCTGGGGATACTTTCTCCTTTTCTGTCAGGCCCTTTATCTTCTCCCTGGAAGTCTGTTTTATCTTTTTCTGTTGTGCTCAATATGTGTTTATTCCCCGAGGTGGGCAGCTTGCTGCGAGCAGACTGCACAGGTCAGGTCTGCTGAGAAGAAAACCCTCCTGGCTTCAGCCTCAGATCTCTGTGGGGTCTGAATTTGCCTTTTCGCAGAAAAGTCTATGTTGATGCTTTAAAAACAAACAAACAAAAAATCCTTTAGTTCTTTCTAACTAACTTTTGTGTTTGTTTTGTCTTTGTGGTGCCAAGGCTGGAATTCATGGTTGTCCACATGCTAAACTGCATCCCCAGCCCCAATTCCATCTGCTTGAATGTGCTCTGCCAAGGGATGATGTAGAGCCCATCAGAACAGAGATGGGTGACACGTGTTGGCCCTCAGAAGCCACCCAATGCATGGTCAAGGGCCAGTCCTGCTACCTCCCACCTTGTAGCAAGCCTGTAGCCACTTCTTCTCTTAGCTCGACTTCCATTCCCTGTGGCTAATTATCTTCTGCCTCACCAAGCTTCCCACTTTAGGAATCCTGATGGAAGGCTTTCTTCCATTTGAGCAAGGTGCAATGGGTCATTTGGTGATACTTAGCAAGCAGGCAATAAAAACTCAGTACTTTTAAAACTTGGCATATAAAACGTCTTCTGTTGCCTTCACGCTTTGAACTTACCTAGCGTTTCTCCACTGCCTGCTCCGTGCCTGAGTCTCCAGAACACATTGCTGAACGAGGGGCAGCTCAGCTTGCAGGGCCAGCCTTCTAGGGATGATGCTGCCTCCTGGTAATGGGATTTCAAGACAAAGCTTTAAAAAGACCTGTAGGGTTGAGGTTATTGCTCAGTGGTTAAAGACACTTGTTTGCAAAGGCTGTTGGCCCTGGTTCAATTCCCCAGGACCCACATAAAACTTTATATTTCATACATATATCTGGAGCTTATTTGCAGTGATATGAGGCCCTGACACACTTGTTGTCCTTCCATTCTCCCTCCCTCATTCCCTCCCTCCCTCCCTCCCTCCCTCCCTCCCTCCCTCCCTCCCTCCCTCCCTTCCTCTCTTCCTCTCTCCCTCCCTCCCTCCCTCTTGGTTTTTCAAGGTAGGGTCTCACTGTAGCTCAGTCTGACCTGGAATTCACTATGTAGTCTCAGGGTGGCCTTGTAATCATGGTGATCCTCCTACCTCTGCCTCCCTGCGCCATTATACCAGGCCTCAAACAAATACTTTTAAAAAATAAATAAAAATGAGCCAAGCTTGGTGGCATGTGCCTTTAATCCAGCACTTGGGAGATTGCTCAGTGGTTAAAGGTGGTCTCTTGCAAAGCCTGCTGGCCTGGGTTCAATTTCCAAGCCACCAACATAAGGCAGACCTAAAAAGTGGTGCAAACATCTGCCGTTCATTTGCAGTAACAAAAGACCCTGGGGTGCCCATACACATGTACACATGCATCTTAAAAAGCCCAAAACTTGAAGGAAATAGCAAAAGGGGGTTTCCTAAGTAAATATCTGACCTCTGTGAGGCAAGCACCATGCCTCAGAAGCACTTACTTGTGAATCTGGAATAATATTTTGGAGCAGGTTCATGTGTATAAAGAAGAAACCTTTCAGAGCCAGGTGGACTACGAGAGTGTTTTTAACATTCAGCCCATGGAGCTAGACTTGCGTTTCAGTAAGAATTTTCCAGAGGTTTAGGAAAGGCAGCAGTTTTTAACATGGCTTATTTAAAATGAGCCAATTCTGGTTGGCATGTTCTCTTGTCAACACTGGGCATAGGCATGTTTGGTTGGGGGTTGGGGAGGGAGGAAAGAGAGAGAGAGAAAGAGAGCGATATTCATCCACTAGGCTATTTAAACAGGCAAGTGTACTGGTGAGGCTCTTTGAGTTGACAAGTCTGCGAATGTCCTTCCTTCCTTTCCAGATTTCCGAGTGACAAGGCTGTCCTCTTAAGCAGCGACGCAACCATCTCAGGCCCTAAATTCTCAGGAAAATATAACCCGAGCTATCTGTTCTCTAGCAATTATCAAAAGTCTGGTTGAGAAAACTTTAACAAAACACAGGGTGAGCTTGAGACCCCAATAGAAGTGGGAAGCAGCCAGCCGTGCATGTATGGCTCCATATATACCATGGGCACACTGGACCCAGAGAGTCAGCTGTGGGCTGTTGACAGGCTGTTGTGCTGGGTCTGGCACAGCCAGGCCCTCTAATTTTATAGGAATAACTACCAATCTTAATGCTTTTTAAATGGTGACAATTCATCACAATCCACTTTTAACCATAAAGAGGTGTTCCAGACCCGACAGGCTTGCCAGGTGAGCAGACACATCTTTGGCCACAGATGCCTCATTTGCATCCTCTGGTCAGAGAAGAGGTTTTTTTGTTCCAGTTTTTCTTCTCTGCCCTGTTTCATCTCTACAGCAAATTAGACAACTAAAGTCATCTAATGCCTGGATTATCTGAGTTTAGATCTTCCCAAAACTCTCTGTGCATTAAAGGTTAGTGTGAGAAGAAACGTATGAGATCTGTGTATGTGTGAAACTGACTGAGGAGATTGGCAATCACATCTCCTCATGCCACGTGTGAAGTCCTTTGTACCCACATTCTTGTAGCATCCACTGCCAAAGACACATGGTCTCTCTTGGGAAACTGGAATCCTTCCTTGCTTCTGACAAGAGATAATTCACTTTTTCTGTTGCTGCCAGAAAGCTCAGGGCTAAATAGGAGTTAGTCTCAGACCCACTGGTTTCCATTTGATTCCAGAGCCTTCCAATGTCCCACTAGCTATGTTACTCCTTTATTTGTAGGGGTTTGAGAAAATCTGCCTCTAATTTTTCATGACAAAGTGGCATGACATAAATAAATAAACTGTTAAAGCTGCATGTATTTGATGCTGGGGGCCTCTTCTCTGTCAAACAAAGGTAGAGCAGATGGGGCTGGAGAAAGGGCTTAGTGGTTGAGATGCTTGCCTGCAAAGCCAAAGGTCCCATGTTCAACTCCCCAGGACCCACATAAGCCAGATGCACAAGGTGGCACATGTGTTTAGACTTTGTTTATAGCAGCTGGAGGCCCTGGCACATACTCCTGCACTGTCTTATATGTATAAAATCAAATAAATTTTTTTTAATAAAAAAAGGTAGAGCAGAGCCAGCACCTTCTGAATTAATATAAGGAAAGCATAGCTGAGGGGGGAGTGGGTGAGTCTCTGTGCTGTCCTTCATTCAAGTTCCTGCAGGCTAGAGGGCTGTATGTTTGTATGTATGCATCTATGTATACATACATATGTGCATGTGTACCGCCAAGGTCTCTTGCCACTGCAGAAGCACATCAGATACTTGTGCCACACTTAATTTTTTTTTTATTTTTATTTATTTATTTGAGAGTGACAGACAGGGAAAGAAAGAAAAAGAGAATGGGCGCGCCAGGTCCTCCAGCCACTGCAAATGAACTCCAGACACGTGCGCCCCCTTGTACATCTGGCTAACGTGGGTCCTGGGGAATCGAGCCTCGAATCGGGTCCTTAGGCTTCACAGGCAAGCGCTTAACCGCTAAGCTATCTCTCCCGCCCTCATGACCCACTTTACGCATCTAGCTGTATGTGGTGCTGGGGAATCAAACTTGGGTCAGCTGACCTTAACTGCTGTGGAGCCATCTCCGCAGCCCTTGGAAGCAGCAGTTGACTTCTGCCCTTTCTTGAGGCTCCCTGTAGCTTTGCTGTTCTCTTGTCCTCCCAAATACTTAGCTACCAGTCACTCTCTGAATATAGCACCATTCTTGAAGGTGATGTTTCCTATTTTGTAGATGCCCGTTTGCTTTTATGGTCCCAGTTTACTCACTGAAGTACAATTATTATTTTTGTTGTGGTGAAATCATAGCACATTACATAAAATTTACCATGGTAAACATTTTTAAGTGAACTGTTCTGCGGCATTAGATGCATTCATGGTTGTGCAGCCGTCATCATGTTCTATCCTCAGAACCTTTTCATCTTCCCAACACAAACTCTGTACTCATTAGACAGTAACATCCTGTTCTGCCCATCCCATTCCTGCTGTCTCTGTCCTCTGTATGAATTTGCCTATTCTGAACAGCTCAGAAAAGTAGGATCATGTTTTTGTCTTTTTGTGTCTGGTTTACTTCACTTAGCGGAATGGTTTTAGGTTCATGCACATTGCCTGTGTCACAGAAACTTCATTCCCTTCTAAGAACCTGTCATAGTGAATTGCAGGTCAGCCTGGGCTAGAGTGAGACCCTACCTTGAAAAACCAAAACCAAAACAAAAACAAAAAACCTGTCATCCACCAGGCATGGTACTGCATTCCTTAACCCCAGCACTCTGGAGGCAAAGGTAGGAGGATCCCTGTGAATTCGAGTTCACCCTGAGACTACATAGTGAATTTCAGGTCAGGATAGAGCAAAACCCTACCTTGAAAAACCAAAAAAAACCAAACAAACAAAACCTGTTATGGGCTGGAGAGATGGTTCCGCAGTTAAGGAGTTTGCCTACAAAGTCTAGCAACCTGAGTTCAATTCCCCAGAACCCATGTAAAGCCAGATACACAAAGTGGTGCAAGCTGGAGTTTGTTTGCAATGGTTGGAGGCTCTGGTACGTCCATTTTTCTCTTCTCTATCTCTGCTTGCAAATAAATAAAATATTTTTAAAAACCTGGTTAATGTTCCATTATAGGTATGTTTCATGTTGAGTTTATTAATTTGGCAGTGAACATGGGGGCTATTTCTACCTTTAGACCCATGTGAATGATGATATTGTATTGAAGTGTCCATTGAAGTCCTTACTTTCAGTTCTTTCAGGTTTGTACTTAGGAGTAGAATGGCTGAATCAAATGAAAATGCTATATTTAACTTTGTTTTTGGTTTTCCTAGTGTTAGGATTGAACCTAGGGCTTGGCACTTAATAAGCACAAACTCGGTTATAAAGCTACATCTTCAGCCATGCGTCTGACTTTTTCAGGAATACCACTGTTTCCACAACTGTACCATTTAATAGTCCCACCAGCAGTTCAGAGGATTCCCTTTTCTTCACATCCTCACCAGTACTTTCTTATGGGGGAGGGGGATCTTTCATCTTCCTATGACCGAAAAAAGTGTTTCTGGGGCTCCCTGCTTTGAAGATGCTCATGAGCTCATTATAGTCTGTTGAATAGGCACCTCTTTCTTCCTAAATCTGCTCGTAAGAGCTCAATCACTGGGAGATGTGTGTCCACTCCAGCTTCAGGTACGAGAGACATCATTCAGAGTCTGGTCTGTGAGGAGACAGGACCTGGGTCTATTTGTCTCACTTTGGTGCTGAGCTCTTGTGCCTTCCTTGTCTAGGGGACCTTCCACAGTGATGATTTTTCTCCTGCCCCACCCACCTGTGGGCAACAGCACATACCCAGTGTAAAATACACTGCAACATGGATATTTTAGTGATACAGTGCTTATATTTACTCACTTACAATTTTTTTGGGGGGCATTGAAGAGATGGCTCAGCAGTTAAGGCACTTGCCTTCAAAACCTGACAACCTAGGCTCAGTTTCCTGGCACCCATGTTGTGCATGCATCTGGAGTGTGTTTGCTGTGGCTGGAGGCCCTGGTGTGCCTGTTCTCTCTTTCTCTGGCTCTCTTCTCTCTTGTTCTCTGCTTGCAAATAAATTTTAAAAAATCTAAATTTTTTTTTTTTTTTTTTTTGGTGGGGTGAGATGATGGCTCAGTGCTTAAAATCGCTTGCAAAGCCTGCTAGCCAGGGTTCAATTCCCAGACCACTCATGTATGCCAGGCACCAAAAGACCAAAAGTGGTGTAAATGTCTGGTAGTTATTTGTAGTCACAAGAGGCCTTGGGCAGCCCCACCCCCACCCCCCCGACCTCTACACACACTCTTACATCTAAAGAAAGGAGAAAAATTGATTTTAGCCAGGCATGAATGGTGCACACCTTTAATCCTAGCACTCAGGAGGCAGAGGAAGGAGGATTGCCCTGAGTTCAATGCTACCCTGAGACTATATAATGAATTCCAGGTCAGCCTGGGCTACAGTGTGAGACCCTATCTCGAAAAACCAAAAAAAAAAAAAATTGTTTTTGATCACCTATACTGTTGCATGTTTAGACACAGAGGTAAGAAATATCAAGGTCCCTTGTTTCACAGTGCATATGTTTTAGAGGGGAGGATGACAGACGCATGTCAGGTCACATAGTGATAATCATGGTGAAGGAAATGGGATAATGGGATGGGGACTACACAGGGGTAGGAGGTGGCGCTCCACACTACAGGTAGGAGGAGGTTGGTGCGGACGTTTGAGGGTAGAGATGTCTGGTAAGTGGAAAGCAGTGTAGGCTGAGGGAATGGCACAGGAAGAGGAACCCCTGGACAGATAAGGGTTTGGCGAGTTCCAGGGACAGAGGGAAAGCCAGGAGTGTGAACAAAACAGAGGGAAGGAGGAGAGATGAGGGCCAGACCAGTGCTTCTCACCCGACTGCATGCTAGAATTATCCAAGGAACTAAAAAAAGATTTCCACTGTCTAGGCCCCACCTCTAGAAATTGTGTTTTAATTGGTCTTGGGTGTGGGCTGGGACATGGGCATTTTATAAAAGCTCCCGAGAGAGTTCCACAGTGCACCCTGGGTCAAGGACATGAGTCTTGGCCATGCTGATGCTTTCAGAGCCTGGTAAGGAACTTGGACCTTAGTTGACCGGTGGGGAGGAAGCCATCCGGCAGTTTGTGCTGGAAAAGCAACAGGATCTGGTTCATGTCTCTGAGAGGCATTCTTTGGCTGCAGTACAGGTAGGAGGTTGTTGGAGCGCCCCCTGGAGGTGATGGCGGCCTGGAGCTGGGTGGTATCAGTGGATTTGGTCAGCCGAGGAGAAAGGTCAGTTTGGGGGTGAGTTTGGGAGGTGGTAGCCACACAATGGATCAGATACCTCAGAGCCCACCTGTGTCACTGAGACGGGAGAGGAGCAGGTTTGAGAAGGAGGTGGAACAATTGTGTATTTTAGTTGGAGTGAACGCCTCAGGCTAGTTTTCCCTTGAGATTTGGCAAATGAATAGATATAAAAACAACTCAGTGAGGTTGACTGAAGTATTCTGAGAAATCTGATTACCATAGTGCGAAGATTTTAAAAAAAATGAATTTCAAAGGTTAGCACCATACACAGTCGACCTTTTTGGCACGTGGAACATGCGGTAAAAGGGAAATTGCGAAGGCAGCAGCTTCTCCTGTGCAGGAAACAGCTGGAGTTAGGAGAAGGCTGGACCTTGGGAGATGCAGTATCACCCATACATATCCTGTCTCGCTACAGTAATTGAATGGCATGCGTGGTGATAAAATTCAAAATAACAGGTGAAGGATGTTTGCATTTTTTTTTAAAAAGGGATTTTCCCCCAACTCATTTATCTTTGAACATGTGTCTAATTCAGGGCATTACTATAATTAAATTTCTTTCCCTAACCAGACACTGGATAGGTAGACGTGAGTCGTAACTGAGATTGCTTAAGGTGAAAGTGGGACAATCGCTCACATTTACATGGGGAAGAGTATGGGGTCTGTTTAGAAGTTCCTCTTGATGCATAGAAGAAAATGGATTAAATTGCAAAGAAGGCACATGTTTTTAAGCTCTCTGAGGGCAAGAGCAGTCTCTTACAGTTTGTTTTAACTGCCTAAAGCTCTCATCATTCTGAGACTTGTTTGTGTAGTGAAGCTATGAGATCTTTCCAGAACCTGGAGTCACTATGGGTCTGAATGGCTGAGCTGGGCTGGGCCAGAGGCTTTTGAAGGTCCCTGCCAGGGCACTTTGTCATTTGGGAAACTTCAAGATGTACTTGCCTTTGAGTGAAAGGCAAGAGAATTCAGGGTGGGTGTAGCCATCTAGGAAGTTGCCAGGGTCTGAAACTCACTCATAAACAGCCGCACGTGTCGGAGATGAGGCTGAGCAATGCTGAACACAGAAACGTCAGGCTCCGTTACCCTTCTACTGCTCCGGGTGGCTTCTTCCTGGAGAAGGAAATGGAGCGACTTCACTGCCTACCTGCCGGCTTAACGTGTGTTGTCTTCACCCCTCACAGATAACTGCAGTGACCTGAACTCGGAGCTGCAGAGGGTTCTGACGGGTCTGGAGAGTGTCGTCTGCGGCAGGAAGAAAAGCAGCTGTAGCCTCTCTGTGGCTGAGGTGGACAGACACATCGAGCAGCTTACCACAGCCAGCGAGCACTGTGACTTGGCTATTAAGGTGGACCACCCTCTCCCTCTGCCCAGCGCTCTGGTGTTATGGGAGGGGAGTAGTCAAGACCCCTCTCTTGAAGTCTGGTTTTCTCAAAGACCTCTTATTAGGTAGGGATTCAAAGCCATACAAGCTCATTGGGCCCCCAGCTACAAGCAGGAGCCTTATACATTTTTGTTGGAATGAATGACTTCAGATAAAAGGCATTCTGTGAGCAGCCAGGATCACAGGCTTTGTGGTAAAGAGGACAGTTTACATGAAACCATCAGATTACTTGTATGAAACCATGTTATTTTAGTGTGGTTCACCATAGTATTCAAGTTGCAAGTTAACCTTGGAAGTTTTATCAGAGCTTTAATGCTTCTAGAATATGATGTGGGCATCAATCCATGTTACTAACAAATGGGAAGACTAAAGGCCTGCTGGATCATCTCATGCCAGTCAAGGCAGCTGGGTGTCAGCCACACCTCTGACATGTTTTCCTCTTACTGCTGAGAAAGGACCAAGCTGAGAGGAATTCACTACATGGGCACAATCTCACTGTGAACAATGGGAAGACCAAGGCCTGTTGATCTTGGGCCTCAGGTATCTTTCTGTTACTTCACTGTGGCTTAGTGACCCAGGCTGTGCAATCTAGACTTCAAAGTCTTGGAGGAGCTTATGCAAAAGGGACAATGTAGACCCAAGTTTCTGTCAGTAAGAATCCTGGGTTTCCCAAGAGGGTGCGGCACTTCCAAGTGAGTCATGATCTGTAGCTATATCACAGTGGCCTCGGCATCTTTAAAAAGTCACCTCAGCGGCAGAGCTAGGTCACGGGTTTGGGGTGAGGAGATGGGTGCTTCTTTCTGTGGAATCTCCCGAGGTTGGTTTGTGATGCCAACTTGAGTGCTTTGTCCCATCCTTGGCATTGGGGAGGAGAGAAGAGGACAGGAACTTCTGCCATTCATCAAGGGACAAAGCATAGCCTGAAGTAGAGTCAGCTAGCATAAGAAGCTTGGATTTGAAGGGCAGCCCTGCTTAGGGAGAGGCAGCGATGTGGGGTGCCTGTCTTCCCTGGGGAGCTGGCGTGAGCCTTTGGGAGTGGCTTGCTGCTGCTTCTAGTCTTTGAGACCTTCTGTTTCCTGTCACATCCCCATACTACCTTCTACTTCAGCACAGTAATTCCCCTCTGTGTGGAAAGAAGTTGGCATGAGCTGGGGAGATCAGCCCAGTGGTTAAAGGTGCTCGCTTTACAAAGCCTATCAGATCAGGCTCAATTCTCAGCAGAGGTGTTAGTCACTTCCAAAAAGGGACATGTGTTTCCAGCAGCAAGAAGCCCTGCCTAGCACGCGCATTCACACACACATGCACACATACACACACAAATAAAAACTTAACAATTAGTTGGATTTTGCTTCCTTTTACAAAGGGAAAAAAACACATGAAGGGCTCCTAAGAGTAAGCAGAATAAGTTTTTCGCAGCTTATGAATCTTTCTTTATTTACTAGTATGTTTAAAATGAACTATTCCTTTTTAATTTTTATTTATTTATTAGAAAGACAGAGATGCATGCACCATTTTGTGCATCTGGCTTCACATATGTAGCGGAGAATCAAACTCAGGCCAACAGTCTTTGCAAGAAAGTGCCATTAACTGCTGAGCCATCTCCCCAGCCCTTCTTTTTAATTTTGTGACAGTTTCATGCATACATAAAATGTATTTTGATCATATTCACTCTGTTACCCTCTTTTGACCCCCCCTCACTCTTGCTGAGCCCCCTCTTCTTCCCAATTTGTCCTCCTCAAAATGAATCTTTCTGAACTCTCCAAATCTGATTGAGTCTCCTCGTTTTAGCTTGTAGCCATCTTATTAATGAAATCCCTGCTGTCTGAGAAACCTCCACAGTGAGCTGCTGATTTTCTGTGTCACCCAGCTTTATTTTTGTCTTTGCCATCCTGGGCCTGAGCCTCATTGATACCATCTGAATCCCGATGTGGCCCTGAGAGCGGGAAAGGATGATGTGGCCATCTTCCCGCTGAGCTGGCACATGGGAGACTGGTAATTTAGGAAACTTCCAATTAGACTTTGTGCACAGTTTGCAACATCAAGTCACTGCGTTATCAGGGTCACATTCCCCAGCTGTGGACACACACACACACACACACACACACACACACACACACACACACTTAGCATTAGGAGGGGACCCTCCCACCCTTACTGTGGGCACCACTGGGTAGCATGGACAGTTCTCCAGGCAGGTGAAGGAGCCACATGCAAACCTGGAGAGAAGAGGATCTAGGGTCACCGCTGTTTGTTTTGGTCTCGAGAGCTCACACGTCAGTGTCCACGTGCCCCTTCCCAGACCTCTGCCTCGCTGTCCCCCTTCTCCAAGGAATCTAACATGGCTCTGCTCCGTGGCTCTTTTTGGCAGACAGTTGAGGAGATTGAGGGGGTGCTCGGCCGAGACCTTTATCCCAACCTGGCTGAGGAGCGGTCCCGGTGGGAGAAGGAGCTGGCTGGGCTCCGGGAAGAGAATGAAAGCCTGACCGCCATGCTGTGCAGCAAAGAGGAGGAACTGAACCGCACCAAGGCCACCATGAATGCCATCCGCGAGGAGCGCGACCGGCTCCGGAGGAGGGTGAGCACGGGCCAACCCTGGGTGAGGGAGACGGGCAGACGGTGCCAAGCGCAGGCCCCGAGCTGTGTGAAATCGCAGTGTTGGCAGTCACCAGCCCCGAGCTGTGGGAAGTCATTCCTCAAGGCAGTTCAGAAATCACCAAGATGTGGAGGCAAAGTTTGAAAACACGCTTTTCTCGGGAATCCTAAATCTAAGTGGATGATAAAACCGTGTCAGGGCTGTGAGTCTCAGACTATTCCATTGGGATGCAGGGCTTCCCCTAGCTCAATTAAAATGTTCTTTTTTTAAGATAGTCTAATGAGATTTTTATAGTTGACAAAAATAGAATTTCCTTCTTTTAGTGCTTCCAATTTGCGTTAACTCTATACTCTCTGTTCTCACCTATTTATATTGAATCTAATGTAAAATCTCATCTCTTCTACTTAGTCTTACTAAAGTCAAAATAACCATCTATGTGTATAGGTACATCTGTATACTTGTGTGTTTATACAATGTATGTGTGTGGTGGGTATGTGGATCTATGGGGGAGAGAGAACTGCCTCCGTTACTGAAGACACTGATGTTTCAGCGCTGAAATGTTTGCAGAGCTGTTAAAGCCCTCAGCTTCTCCAAGGTTCGGGTCCCTCCCCCAGGGGACCCATAAGGTGTTTTTTGTTCGATTGTGAATTTGATCTGTGGTTGGACTGAGTGGTTAGGTGATGGATCCTGTATCAGAACCTCTGTTGGAACGTCACTGTGTCGCCTCCTAGGTGTGCTCTTGGACTTGTACTTTTGCATATGAACTTTACTTAGAGGGAAAACATCTTATAGCTCCCATGGGCCTTCAGCATTTGCTGTTTCTTCCTAATTTATAGACTGTTTCAGGAAGTAACTTGTTCTTCCATAAGCTCCGTGTGCACACATTGCTGTTTTTCTATTTATTTATTTGGGGAGGGGCAGATAGAGAATGGGCGTGCCAGGGCCTCCAGCCACTGCAGACAAATTCCAGGCACATGCACCACCTTGTGCATCTGGCTTACTTGGGGAATGGGGAATTGAGTCTGAGTCCTTAGGCTTCCTAAGCAAGTGCCTTAACCACTAAGCCATCTCTCTAACACCCATCACTGTTTTTAACTCCAATGCAAGTATTCTCAGCTTCCACAAATTATGGATATGTAAGAAGTTACTTTTTTTTTTTTTTTTTTGGTATTTTGAGGTAGGGTCTCACTCTAGTCCAGGCTGACCTGGAACTCACTATGGAGTCTCAGGATGGCCTCGAACTCACGGCGATCCACCTGCTTCTGCCTCCCGAGTGCTGGGATTAAAGGCACGCGCCACCATGCCAGGCAGAAGTTACTATTTTTAAGCGTTGCCCACTCTGCCTCTCCTTTGTGGCTAATATCATCACTAAAGAGCCAGTACTCCTCCCTCTGTCTGTGCTCACTCACATTGGTAATCACTTCCTCAGCCCCGCGCTGTGTGGGGAACTGTTCTCCACCCTTGCATCAGCAGGTGCAAGTCAGCCAGTCAGCAAAACCTTTATCTGGAGCACGTGAGAAAGCCTGCACCACCTGTAATTTCCTGGGGCACACTCCCCACTCTTCATGACTAATGCCCTAATTAGGGGTGCACTTACATTTCTCATTGTGCATGTTTTGTGAAGGAAGTGTTGGCCTTAAGTGTAATTATGCATTGTGGCTTAGAATAAATTTCCCTCTTTAACTCAAGTTAGTAAAGTGCAGGAGAACCCTCGATTATAAGTAGTAAGAAATGAGAACCCCTCAGCCTCACCCCTAGTGTCGTCTTTTACTCTGGAGGCCTCAAGAGCAGCTTGTGGAGAAGTGCGCATCATGTACCAGGGCTCCTGGGCCAGACTGCTAAGGCTACAAAGGTGTGGTGAGTCTCTAGCAAGTTACCTGCCCTCTTTGTGCCTCAGCTTTACCTCATCACAGAGTGAAGATAATGATAATACCTGCTACAGGAAAATTAGATAATACCTGTACATCACCACACTGTGTCTGGCTCTTAGCAGATGTCCCCCAAATTAGTAGTAGTTGTGGGTGAAGTTGAGATTTACATGTTGAGTCATGGGAAGCTTACCTTTGCACCATCTTCTTTTTCATAAGAATCCTTAGGTGTTTGGACATCTCTTACATGGATATTGAATAATTGGGTACACACACACTCACATGGACACCTAAGCACACACATTTCTGCCAACGTATTTCTTCTTTTTAAAATTCATCTCTGTGCTTTTTTTTTTTCCCAGAGGCACCTTTTTTTAATTCAAAGGAGGGAGGGAGGGAAGATGAATGAATGAGAGTGAAAGAATGAACCACTACAAATGAACTCCAGATACATGCACCACTTTGTGCATTTGACTTTATGTGGTTGACTAGGGAATTGAACCTGGGACAACAGGCTTTGCAAACCAGCACGTTTTAAAAAATATCATTTACTTGCAAGCAGAGAGATAAGGAGACACAGAAAGAGAGAGAAAGAGAATGAGAATGGATGAGTGTGTGTATGTGTGCATGTGTGTGTGTGCCCATGTGCATCTAGCCACTGAAAATGAACTCCAAATGCATGTACCACTTTGAGTATCTGGCTTTATATGGGTATTGGGGAATTGAACTCAGGTTGTTAGGCTTTGTACACAAGTGCCTTAACCTGCTGAACCATCTCTATAGTCCTCAAGCAAGCACCTTTAACTGCTGAGTCATTTTCCCAGTCCCAAATATTTCTTCTTACTACATTTGATACCTGTTTGTGCTATTCATATGTTTTTACATAAACCTATATAAAGTATATTTCATTTCCTTCCAAATGATAAAGTCCAAAAGACCCCTCATCATTTCCTCCACTGGCAATGTCCTCTGGAATTTGTATATATTCCCAGGAATGGGATTATCTTCTTTTCCTAGACAATTAATGGGTCTTAGAATTTTCCAGATACTATTTTTTTTGTTTTTGAAATTTAAATATTTTTATTTATTTATTTGCAAGGGGGTGGGACAGCAAGAGACAATATGAATGGGCCACTTCTAGCCCAAAGTACAAAGGAACTCCAGATGCATGCGCCACTTTGTGCATCTCACTTTGAGTACTAGGGAATCCACCCCAGGTCATTAGGCTTTGAAGGCCAGTGCCTTAACAGCTGAGCCATCCCTCAGGCCCTTCTAAATACTTCTGAATGTCAGTTTTCTGGACTTTGAATCCTGGAAGACACCCACCCCCACTACCTACCTAACACACTTCATTCCCCAAGGAGGGATCTGTTTCTGATGTTTGGCATGGTCTTATGCCCTCTGTGATGTACACTTCTGTAGAGTGACAAAGACACAATTGCATTGTTATCTCTGTTTGTCTACATAATACATGGCTCATTTACCTTTGCAGCTTTATAACAGCTGTGAGTCCTCAATTCATCAAAATCGCCTGAAAAGCAATTGAGGCCGCTTTTGCTCCCTTTGTCCACGTTCATTATGTAGAATGTGAAGTGACCAGATCGATGGGATTGTTGCATGCCCCCCTGCTTGTAATTAGACAGAGTGCTCTCCTTAGGTCTTCTGAGCCTTGTTCGAGATTTAATTAAATTAGGTCTTTAATGCAGTCAGTTAACAAATTGGGCTACTTGGAAAAGCAGTAACTAAGGAGCAAGCAGATGTTACTATTGGACGCCATTAATTAATATGTGAGAGAAACATTGGTTTCTGAGTGTTCTATGAGGTAACAACCATTTAGGAGGCAGGCTTAGTCTAGACAAGGTAAAACTAGTTATTGTAGGAAGGAAGCACTATTTTCTTTTATTCATTTATACTTTGCAAACACGCCTGGTCATCTCTGGCCAGGCAGAAGTGTCAGAGAAACCAACAGGTCCCTGTTACTGGCATCAGGGATACTTGAAGAGGCCAGTGACCAGGTCATCACAACAATATAAGCGAAGGGCAGGAACAAGGAACATTGAGGATGTCCTAGGAACTTGGGAGAGATGTGTGTGGAAACATGCACCACAAATCACCAACAACAGTGTCCCTAATCTGTTTGTAAATGCAAAAATATTGGAACCACAAAGCAAATGAACACAAACAGGCTGCACCTGTCCCTTCTAAAACCTTCTAAAATGTTCCGAAACCTTGGGTGTTCAGAACGTTCTGCCTGTCCATGGTGGAAGGTGGTGGTCCCTGGATCTTTTCAGTGCATCTGGGAGAAAGTTCCATCTCTCTCTCCATGGGGTTTGGCTTCTGCTGTCTCTAGTCAACACTATAAGTTAAGAGACTTGAAATACACTGTTTAGAACCCAAGTTCCCCTCAAGGGAGTTTCCTCCTACCTGCTTTCCCTCACAGTCTCCTAAAACCCTTTCATGTTCTGTTAACTCTCTGAAGACTTGAGCTGGGAGCAAGATAGTGTTTTCACCAATGGTTTTAAAAAGAAACAAGCATGTGTGTGGTGGATGGTCTGTCTCCATTCCCCCCAACACACACACTTCCTTTGTTAAAACAGGGTCTTTCTGTGTAGCCCAGAGTAACCTCAAACTCAAGATCTTCCTGCCTCAGCTTCACAAGTGCTGGGGTTGTACACCGTGCCTGACCCAAAAGAAGCCTTCTCAATGGGCTTCTCCTTCCTTCCCTTGCCTCCACTGGCACCTAATTCAGAGCCCCACAGAAGCACTCTGCCACTCTGCTGCCCCCTCTCCAGGCATTGTGTCTTTCTTTTTCTAACCTCCTGCGACACCTAAAAGGCACCATTACATTTATGAAACATCTCAGTGTTTTGTGTTCATAAGGACTCACATACTTAAAATGGAAACACCTGGTGAAGCTATTGTCTTTTGATGTATAAATGAGCACTGTACACTCCATTTTTAAAAGTTGATGAGTGCACATCACTTGTAGGAAACAATGGATTCCATCATGGCCTCTGGTGTTTTTGATTCTATTCACCCTCAATGTCCACACCTGTCCCTCTCTGTCCTTCTCACTGCTCCCAACACTGCTTGGAAATGGCTGCCATTTGGTTCATGGACAGGGGAAGAGCAAGACTGATTCCACTGTGCTTCAGAGCCCTTTTCCTCCCCCCTCATCTTTGACAGAAGGTCACATCAATTCCAGTTGACATGCCCTCCTGAAGGGACAGGAAGCTGGAGAAGGAGTCAGACAGGAAAGATGTTAGGAAGGGAGAAATTCCCTCCAGATATCATTGCTGCTCAGGTGAGGACCCATTTACTCTATAACCTTTCCAAAGTAGCAATGCTGCCCTCTCCTCCTTGGGAGCATTCTGGAGTTTGCCATGCATCAGGAGAGGGTAGAGCTGCACCAAATCTGCCCACAGAGGTCCTTGTTCAGTGGAGCGTGGGACACATGCACTCTCAAGCACTTATCCGAGGAATTCCCAGCCGAGGCTGTGCGCCCTGGTGTAGGGCAGCCTCCTGCATGAGGCCAGGGCTCCTCCAGAGTTCCTCACCCACTGATGCTGGTCTAGAACCTAACCACATCTGGTATTGACCTACGTCATCTCCACTGACACTTGCTGGTTAGAGGTTGTTCTTGAATTGGAAAGAGACCCTGAATGAAAACAAAAGGCCTGCCTGGAAGAGAGGCCATGGACTTTATTGTGAGCTTCCTCCTACTGATTAGTTCTGACGTCTCTAATGCTCCCTCCCTAGAGATGCCAGGTGATGTATCCAGAGCATGGTCTCACTCAGGAACAGCCATTCATACTCTACACATTGCCTCCTGGGTTGCAAAAAATACATTTTTGAGCTGGGCGTGGTGGTGCACGCCTTTAATCCATGCACTCGGGAGGCAGAGGTAGGAGGATCACTGTGAGTTCGAAGCCATCCTGAGACTTCATAGTGAATTCCAGGTCAGCCTGAGCTAGAGTGAGCCCCTATCTCAACACACACACACACACACACACACACACACACACATATATATACATACATATACATTCATATCATATATATACACACACACACACACACACATATATATGTTTTATTTATTTGAGACACAGGGGTCATGAGGGGGGGGGGAGAGAGAAAGTGTGAATGGGCACTCCAGGGCCTCTAGACACTGCAAACAAACTCTAGATGCATGGTTCACCATGTGCATCTGGCTTACATGGGACCTAGAGAATGGAACCTGGGTCCTTAGGCTTTGCAGGCATGTGCCTTAACCACTAAGCAATCTCTCCAGCCCTCAAAGTATTTTTTATAAATTTATTCGCACGTGGGGGGGGGGATGCTTGGTGGGCACACGAGGGCCTTTCACTGCTTCAAGTGAACACCAGACAATTGGGCCACTTTGTGTCCAGTTTACATGGGTGGCTCAGGGGTTGAACCTAGGCTGGCAGCCTTTGCAAGCCAGCATCTTTAACCGTTGAGCCATCTTCCCAGCCTCGGAGAGCTGTTATATGATCAGTCAGTATCTGTTGTAGTTAGGTTCACATTGCTGGTAGAAATCACCCAAACAAGAGCAGCTTGTGGGAAAAAGAGGTTTATTTTGGCTTACAGCCTCTCGAGGGGAAGCTCCATGACGGCAGGGGGAAACGATGGCATGAGCAGAGGGTGGACATCACCCCCTGGCCAACATAAGGTGGACCATAGCAACAGGAGAGTGTGCCAAACACTGGCATGGGGAAAGTGGCTATAACACCCATAAGCCCACTCCCACAATACACTGCTTCCTGGAGGTGTTAATTCCCAATTCTCCATCAGCTGGGAACCTAGCATTCAGAACACCTAAGTTTAAGGGGGACACCTGAATCAAAGCACCACAGTGCCAGAGTGATAGATTGCATCCCTAGTATATACAAGGCCCTAACCTCAATCCCCACCACCACCGCCCCCCTCCAAAAAAAAAAAAAAGGAAAGAAAAAAGAAAGTCTTTAAACAAATGAAGTTTGAAGTATATATTATAGAGGATGGTCTGTCTTCCATGCTTAGCTGTTTGAGACTCAACAGGCGGAGACTTCTATCCTCTGTGAAACCTTGTTCACTTCTTTGCAATTTCTTTTTTGTTTTTGGTTTTTTGAGGTAGGGTCTCACTCTGGTCCAAGCTGACCTGGAATTAACTATGCAGTCTCAGGGTGGCCTTGAACTCACGGTGATCCTCCTACCTCTGCCTCCCGAGTTCTGGGATTAAATGTGTGCACCACCACACCCGGCTTTCTTTGCAATTTCTTTAAGGACCAGAAAGAGGGTGTTAATATTAGGCCCAAACTCGTAAAAGATTTGTCCAGGGCTGGAAAGATGGCTTTAGCAGTTAAAGCGCTTGTCTGTGAAGCCTAAGGACTTAGGCTCAACTCCCCAGAACCTATGTAAGCCAGATACATATGGTGGCACATGTGGCTGGCGTTCATTTGCAATGGCTAGAGGCCCTGATGCACTCATGGTCTCTTTTCTTTTCATTCCTTTCCTTTCCCTTTCTTTCTCCCTTCCCTTCCTTTCTTTCTCTTCTCCTTTTCTTTAATTAAGTAAAACAGTAAAATATTAAAAACATTGTCCAAACAAGCCCCGTCTCAACACCTTGTGCCAGCCCTGATCTCACCCTGTGGGAGGAAACTGAAGGGGCTGGGACCTCAGTTGCCCCTTCTACTTACTGGGCTGGCAGACGAGTCATGGTCAGGCTGTGTTATTCTGCAATGACAGATGAATCCCCACATCCCAGTGCCATGCACATTGCTTCCTGCTCACACCACCATCCAGCACAGGTGTGGGGATAGCAGGAGCACATCTCTGTTCACCCATTGACTCAAGAACCAGGTGGTTGGCCACCTACCACCTAAAACCTCTCTTGGAAGGTCTCAGCTCGTTGCTTATTTGTTTCTCCCCATTGGCTAGTTTTGGCTCATTGGTTAGGCTCAGAGAGAGACCTTTATTTAACCCTCAAAGGGACTGAAACCCGTTTGCTGAGTAGTGGGTGTTTCCCACATGGTTGACTGACTTTGACCATGTCATGGAGTGATGTAGACATGAGTCATAGAGGCACACAATCCCACCCGTTCAAGTGGGTGAGAATTCAAGGGAGAGCTGTGATGGCTGTGTGCCCATCCCCCATGCCTTGCCTTGGCCTGCTCAGCATATTGGTTGTACCCCTTCTCTTCTGAGCATTGACGGATTTGTTTAGGTTAATTAAGATACCCACCTTGGGCTGGAGAGATGGCTCCGTGGTTAAAAGCTCTTGCTTAAAAAGCCCAGTTGCCTGGGCTCCATTCCCTAGCACCCATGTAAAGCCAGATGCACAAAGTGGCACATGTGTCTGAGGTTTGTTTGAGGTGGCAGGAGGTCCTGGTATGCCCATTCTCATGTGTTCTCTCTCTCTCTTTCTCTCTCTCATATAAATAAATAGAGATACCCACGTCAAATCAACAAAAGAAGACCATGTAACCCATGTCTCTGTTTCCATACGCACTCACTACACTCCTCTACTGGATCGTGCTTCCCACCCCTCACGAACACTGCCATGAAATAATAAAGTACTGTCCGAAACATCTTTCTCTTCCCCTAGTTTGTCACAGGGACCAAAGCTTTTAAAGTGAAAATGGGCATTTAGATTTAGAAAGGACTTGAGCACATGCATACATACACGCAGTATGGAAAATCACCAGGACTGATTGTCTCACGGTAGTTTGGAAGAACAGACATGCTTTTTCTGGGCTAGGAGATGGCTCATCAGTTAAAGGCACTTGCTTACAAAGTCTGCAGACCTGAGTTGGCCCAGGTTTGATTCCCCAATATCCATGAAAATCCAGCTACACAAAGTAAGGTGACACACTGTTCTTGTTTTAACTTGTGTCACCTACACACATTTTCTGTAATGAATACATTGCACCGTTAACCGCTGAGTAACCTCCCAAGCCTCATTTGTATGTGTTTTTTTTTTTTTTGGCAAACATTTTATTTATTTATGAGAGAGAAAGAGAGAGGGAGGGAGGGAGGGAAAGAATGGGCGCGCCAGGGCCTCCTGCCACTGAAAACAAACTCCAGACGCATGCGCCACCATGTGCATCTGGCTTAAGTGGGCCCTGGGGAGTCGAACCTAGGTCCTTAGGCTTCCCAGGCAAGTGCCTTACTGGCCAAGCCATCTCTCCAGCACTCATTTTTTAAAAAACAAAAAAAAAAAACAAGATGGGGTGTCAGGTGAGGTGTCCCTTGACAGAACCCCATCTTGTGAGAGGCTAAGGCAGGAGGTTTCTATGAGATCAAGGCCAGCCTGGGTTCCAGAGTGAGACTGTCTCAGAAACAAAGCAGAAGAACTGAGAGGAGAGGGTGATACGGATTCTAGGAACAACTGGTTGTTCTGTGTGCAGTTCTGACTCGTTGTTAGTTTTAGAGCGATGTTGACATTGTTAATTATTTAGGATCCCAATAGGTACTGAAATCCACAGTGTCCACTTAGGGCAGGTTCCCCAGTGCCTAAAGGGACCATGGGCCTTCGCCCTGTGCCATGTTGCATGGTGAAGCCTCACACTGGCACTGCTTTTGGTTTGCTGGGGACTAACCCAGAACAAACACTGTGATCGCCATCTCCAACGCACAAGGAGTACCATTTGACTCCAATAGGCATGTGTATTGCTAATCTGTACACTACGGTGATGTGTTCCCCCGTGCCTGGTGTGTTATGAGGATGTCACACAGCTCATCCATCACCTCACAATTCCTGGAAGCCAGCAATAGGCACCTTTTGTTTTCTTTTAAGGTAGGGTCTCACCCTAGCTCAAGCTGACCTAGAATTCACTCTGTAGTCTCACGGTGGTCTTGAACTCACAGCAATCCTTTTAGTTCCATTTCCCGAGTGCTGGGATTAAAGGCATTCTCCACCATGCCTGGTAGCACTTTTCTTTTTCTTTTCTTACTTATTTGAGAGAGAGAATGGGCACACCAGGGCCTCTGGCTGCAAACGAATTCCAGACACATGTGCCACCTTGTGCATCTGGCTTACGTGGGTTCTAGGGAATCAAACCTGGGTCCTTGGGCTTCCTAGGCAAGCATCTTAACCACTAAGCCATCTCTCCAGCCCACTTAATGATCTGTCTCACTGTTGAATCCTGTTTGCTCCAAGGGACTTTCCCTATTTTTGCTTCTAATATGTTGATGAATTATTGAAATTTCAATTACTTCTGTTCCCAAATTAGCAAGCTAGAGACATCCCGGACATTTATTATTACAATCTTTCTGTTGGCTTCTACAGAGAGAGGGATGGGGGTTGTGAAGCTGTTCTCTGTCCTTGCCTGGAAGGGCAGTTGTAGGAAGGGCTGGCACAGGGGTGTGGTGGCTCTATGCTGCATTTCTATAAGATTAAACTGCTTTGTAGCCTTGAGTGAGCTGCCCTAGGCATGGTCCTCTGACCCTTAGTATCCACATTTTTGGGGAGTCCATCTGATGTGCAGAACATACAAAACATGAATTCCTAGGGTGCAGGTTTGGAATGTGTTTTTTATTTTATTTTATTTGAGAGAGAGAATGCGAATGAATGAATGGGCATGCCAGGGCCTCCAGCCACTGCAAATGAACTCCATATGCATGTGCCACTTTGTGCCTCTGGCTTATGTGGGTCTTGGGGAATTGAACCTGGTTCCTTAGGCTTTGCAGGCAAGTGCCTTAACCACTAAGCCATCTCTCCAGCCCCTGGAATGTGTGTTTTTGATAAGCCATCTAGGGGTTCTAGTCCATTATGACATTTGGAAACCCTGCCTTAAGTGTCCACATGGCCTTTCTGGCTGGATCTGGTGTCCATTTGTTCATGGCTGTCTTTGGAATCTGTAACAACTTGGTGCTTTGAGACAGACCTTGTGACCTGATGACACATCTGTGATCAGAATTAGCAGGAAGACCGATTTTACCAACTGTCTCCACTTATTTGGAAACTCTTTCCCCTTGGAAGGTACAGAGATGTAACCACAGAGAAGCTGGACTTTGGACGTTTCTGTTCTTTGTGGGGGAGAGGTGAATGTGTGTCTTCAGTAGAATTTGCAGGGCCCTGGGCTGCTTATGCCAAAGGGCTATTTAGATGTTGTTCCCGCTGTTCCAGGGATAGGATGTTCTAGCCTGTCACCTAAGGCTCCATCTTAGCCTCCCCTCCCTCTCTCCCTTCCTCTCTCCCTCCCTCCCTCCCAGTGCAGGCATCTCTTCTAACACATGTGTTCAAATAACTCCAGGTTTTGAAACACTGAAAATCATCAGACACTTATACTCTTCGGTACCCTGTTTGATGCCTTCCCCCCCCCACCCCTTGCCCCCAGAAAAGCCAGCCCTTCATGCATTCACCTCCATTGCCCTGCCTACACTCTCTGTAGTAACGGTCAGCCCGAGATGTCTCCTCCCCTCCCCATATCCCCAACCTGCTGCATGGACCACTTGAGACCCGTGTTTCCAGCATGTCAGTGCACGTGTGCTGAAGATACTGGTCGCTTTCCTCATGTGGGCTCAGTTTCCTAACAGTTGGTGTCTGTCTGCACCGACTATCATTGTACCAAACACTTAGATTGCATGTCGTCTTCATGCTTGTGAGTAACATGATTGATGGGTCAGCAGTGAGTCCAGCTAAGGATACAGGCGAGTTTGGTGGACCCAGCTGATGCAGCATCACAGCGCGTTTGAGCTCTAGCATAAAGGAAAGCTTTGCCATCTGTCCATCTGGCTCTGGCGCTTTTGACCAAGGAAACTGTCAACGCCGTCTAAAGGGATTATGGTTTTAGGTTCGAGAGCTCCAAACTCGACTACAGAGTGTGCAAGCTACAGGCCCCTCCAGCCCCGGTCGTCTCACGTCCGCCAACCGTCCCATTAACCCCAGCACGGGAGAGCTGAGCACCAGCAGCAGCAGCAATGACATTCCCATTGCCAAGGTAGGCCTGGTGGGTGGGAACACGTCTGCTTATCCGAAGGCCCCAGCTGCTTCTGCATCCCACTGCCGCCTGTCTGCAGCCCCGAGGGGCTTCCCCTGCGATGGAGCTCCAGGCCTCCCACGCTGAGCTGCAGGGGGAACGAACTCACTAATCGTTTTAAGTCTCTCTTGGCTGCAACCTGGATGCCAGGTCTCATTAATCAGCCTGCCGGAAAATGTCACAGCTGACAAGTCATTGTGGAGAGTGAGACGTTTTCTGGAGTACTACAATACCTCACAGTGGAAGGGTAGTTGCTCTCAAGGACTAAGGTTCGGTCCCGCGGGGGACCCTGAGTAATGAGCCGATGATCTCCCTGCTCATAAGACCAGCAGCTCTGTCAGCAAAAGAAATCTGTCATAGAGCCAGGGATGGTGGTGCATTCCTGTAATCCCAGCCCCCGGGAGTCGGGGGCCCAAGAAAGTCCCAGACCAGCCAGGGCTACATAACAAGACCTTGTTTCAAGAGACAGAGGGAGGGGGAGGGGAGAGACTGAGGGAGCAAAAGAAGACATCGTGAAAGGCGGGCTGTGATACAGCAGTGGAGCCACCCATTGTCTGCCCCAGCCCCAGTTCATTTGCCCACCTTTCTGCAGAGACCCTGCCAAGTGATGCATGCCCTCGTGCCTGATTGCCCTACTAGCCTCTATAGACAATAAAGTAAGTTAGTAAGTTAGGCAAAACCATTGTTTCTCCTTCAGAAGTGATTTCCTTTGGCTGCCAGGGATCTTTTTGGATGGTCACAGCTGGAGTCCTATTGGCATCTTGTGGCTAGAAGCCAGAGATCTGTAGACTGGTTTAGGATAATTGACAGAAGAGTCCCCGTACACACACATACACACACAAAGTTGTCCAGTCCAAAATAAGCTGAGGTTGGGAACCCCTAAAGTTACGCCGATGGCAGCAGCAGGATTGGACCCATCAGCAGGCATGACTGATGCATAATCATGGCCTCAGCAGTTTTTTCCTGTGAGGGAGTGGGGTACCCTTTTTGATAATTCTTTTATGTTTTGCAGGTTTTTTTTTTTTTCTGTGAGGGAGTGGTGTGCGCTTTTTGATAATTCTTTTATGTTTTAAGATTGCTGAGAGGGTGAAGTTGTCAAAGACCAGATCTGAATCTTCCTCGTCTGATCGGCCAGTCCTCGGCTCGGAAATCAGTAGCATTGGGGTGAGTGCTCGTGAGAAGCCAGGCAGGAAAGGCCCCGTTAGAGCACAGAGACTGTGACTCCTAGGCGACAGAGGAGCTACTGGTGTTCACCTCTAATTATCTCATCGCTGTAGGAAATCATACCTGTTTCTTTCCAGAGTCAAATGAAAAGGTTCAGTGGTTTGCACACGGCAAATTACTTCTTCCTCTTCCAGGGAGATAAACTCCCTCCCTCTCCCATTGAAATCTCCCCGAAAGAAATGATTATTTTGTTGTTGTTAAAATTATAAATATACTTAGTTATTCTAAAAGAAGATAGCCAGGAGTGGTGGCATATGACTTTAATGCCAGCGCTTGGGGACAGAGGTAGGAGGATCACTGTGAATTCAAGGCCAGCCTGGGACTATATAGAGGGAATTCTATGTTAGCTGGGCCTAGAACAATACCCTACCTCAAAAATTAAAGTAAATAAATATAAAAGAAGATAAATTACAAGATAAAATGTGTGTGTGTGTGTGTGTGTGTGTGTGTGTGTGTGTGTGTATTTGTTTGTTTGTTTGGTTTTACGAGGTAGGGTCTCTCTGTAGCCCAGGCTGACCTGGAATTCACTCTGTAGTCTCAGGGTGGCCTTGAACTCGCAGAGATCCTCCTACCTGTGCCTCCCAAGTGCTGGGATGAAAGGTGTGCACCACCACGCCCAGCCAGGTAAAATGTTTTTAGCTTTCTAGTACAATATTCTTTTTATTGATCATTGTAATACAGGCATAGAATGTATTTTATCATAACCCCTTCCCACCCTCCTTCAAGCTGACCACTCTGACATCTTTTAATATTCTTTTTTTATCTAAGGATTTCTGATAATATTTCAGTTATACAATTATATCCTTCTATTTTAAAAATATTTCATTTTTATTTATTTGAGAGAGAGAGAATGAGTACATCAGGGCTTCCAGCCACTGCAAACTAACTCCAGACACACACACCACTGAGTGTATCTGGATTACATAGGTCTTGGGGAATCAAACCTGGGTCCTTTGGCTTTGCAGGCAAGTGCTTTAACTGCTAAGCCATCACTCCAGCCCCTTTCTAATTTTTTAACTTTTAATTGACAGTCTCCATATACACAATATACCCTGATCATACTCCCCTCTCTCCATCCTCCTTTGTCATGCCTCCCCTGTCTGCCCTCCACTGAACTCCCTCAGGGGGGGAAAAAAAAAGACTTGAGTCTAGTTACTGATGATGTTGATGAAAGTCTTGAAGCTACTTCACCTCCTCCCACTTCCACACTGCCTGCCCCCCACCCCCCATTGAGACCTAGGGAGTCACAACCTCCAAAAGAACTGTGCCTTATGTACACCCTTTTGGAAGAACATGCCCTCCAGTGAGGGTGAATGAATGCTGCCTTTGAAGTGTGGCCCAATGCTGGCACTGACCAGAACCTGCCAGTTTAGTTGCCAGGGTTTTCAGTATTGCAGCCTGTGAGACCCCCTGGGGTGTAAGAGCTGGTGGAGAGAGACCAGGGAGTCATTGCAGTTACTCTTTAAGACCCGACCTGAAGCAGAGGGGACCCACCCTAGGAGAGGCAACGTGAAAACCACGTTAAGGCTCCAATTAAAGATTTTGGACTAAGCAAAAACTGTTCGCATGCAGACTCCATGCCAAATGCAAACTGTCAATGGAGGGACCCAGCCTCTCTCCTTGGCAGGTTACCAAACACAATGGCCTATGATTGGCAAGGGGTCAGGATAGAGGAAGGAAGCCCAGTTGTGTTCAAAGTCCTAAGCTTTCAGGACTCTAAGGACACTTGAGCTCCCATTCTTGGTGCTTGGCATCACATCTTGTGGGAATGCAGCTGGGTTTGGATCATGTGCTGCTTTCATTGTACTTATTTTTTTTTAAGTTATTTTAGAGAAAGAGAGAGAAAGAATGGGCACTCCAGGACCTCAGCCACTTCAATTGAACTCTAGACACCTGCTGCGGTGCTGGGGAATTGAACCCAGACCAACAGGTCTTGTAAGGAAGCCACCTTTAACTGCCAGCCTCTAACCACTGAGCCCCTGTGTAATTCTCACATAAAACAAACTAAGTATAGGGCCAGAGAGACGGCTTAGCGGTTAAGCTGTTTTCCTGTGAAGGCTAAGGACCCATGTTCGACTCTCTAGATCCCACGTTAGGCAGACACACAAAGGTGAGGCAAACACAAGGTCGCACATGCCCACTAGGTGTTACAAGTGTCTGGAGTTGAATTACAGTGGCTGAGGCCCTGGCATGCCAATTCTGTCTCTCTCTCTGAAATAAAATATTTAAAAAAAAAATAGATTTATACAAATTGAGACCCATTTGGGTGACCATTTTGTGGTACCACATTCTCAAGGAATCTTAGCCTCAAATTGTATGTGTACAGTATGTTTGGGGACCAGCTCTTTGTGTGACATCTCCGGAGGGGAAGTAACACTCTTTCTTACAGGTATCCAACAGTGTGGCGGAACACCTGGCCCACTCACTTCAAGACTGCTCCAACATCCAAGAAATTTTCCAGACACTTTACTCGCATGGTTCTGCCATCTCGGAGAGCAAGATTAGAGAGTTTGAGGTGGAAACGGAAAGATTGAATAGGTAAGGAGCTATCCCTACCTATTGGGCTGGGAGATGGGACTTGCTCCTTCCCTCCCTTACCAAAGGTGTTCCCACGTTGACGTGTGAATTATGGCCTGGAATGAGACTGCAGGTTGCGACACAGGAGTGTTTGTAGCAGTCAGGGCCAGTGTCCTAGGACTGTGACCTGTATTCACCCAGAGCTTTGAGCTTAAATTCCACACATGCTTATAGCTCTGCTGTCCCTGTTTCAAATTCTTAGTCTTTTATGAGCAAAGGTCCTGTTTTTTTGTTTTTCCTATAGATCTTGTGAATTTCATAGTGAGTCTGGAGAGAAGCCCATAGGGAGTGTCAGCTGGGTCATAGATGGCTGCCACGCCTGCAGGCCTGGGCTGCGGAGAATCACAGAGGGAAATCCTAGAAGGTTGAGTCAGAGTCCCAGGGGCGCCTGCACTTAGCAGGAAGTAGCAACAGGGATGTGATGGAGATGTTTCCGAGGGTTGCTGAATCTTACTTATGCTGTTTGCCAGCGTCCCTGACTTAGTCCTCGCATCCTACCTTAACTGCCCCACGTAGAAGGAAGTTAGCCTATGTCCAGTTCTATAGGTTTTCCCCAGTGAGAGTGTGCGCTCCTGCTGCCTGGCAAAAATGGGCTCGTATGTTATCCTCGCCCCGAGGAGGCCAAGGACCTGGGCCAAACCGTGGCAACCGCTCTGACTCAGACGTGGTTCTGTGGTAACAGAATGGCCCATTGGACCACACCCAACTGTGGTGTGGCTGTCTTGATGTGCCAGTCCTTGGTGGGAGAGCTCAGTCAGAACTTGGAACCTTAGGAGCTAATCAAGAAGAAATGCGAGGATTACTCCCCATCCGCCGCTCTCGGTATGGCAAAATGGAATAAACTAAATCTCATGTTGGTCCTCCCTGACTTGAAGCTGTTTAATACAGTTCTCGAGAACTACGGAGCTGTGGCAGTCCGGGTCATTTTAAGTCTCGAAATTAAATGGCGTTTCCTTATTAAATCCTTAATACTTTGCAGTGACAATCCTGATGATTACCTTGTTGCAATGAAGCAGAAGCTATTTTCATAGTATCACTGGCCAGGGAATGCTTAAAAATTGAATCAGATATGTCCTTTGCAATTTAATGAAGCCCGATGCCTTCAGGGGACGCATTGTAGCGAGGATCTCCTCTCTCTACCAGATCTGCTCTGTGGCTGAACCTGGGGAGGCGCCTTGCTTCTCACTTGTGTGCTCCACAGGAGAGAACAAAGAGTCGGCCCTGGAAGCTACTGGAAGCTATCACTGTGTGTTTAGCAGTTTGTAGTGGGCTCACAGAAAACCACGTAATCTGCAACTTGTGAGGATAAGGCTTGTCTCATTTTGCAAATGAGAAACAAGGGCTTTGAATTTGGCAGTTGAGTGAAGTAAAGCCCAGAGCCGTGAAGTAGCCGAGGCAGAAGGCCCATCCTTGCCCTTTAGCCTCACTTGGCTGTCATGTGGTCACAGATGCGAGTGGAACCTCGTTCTTAGGACTGATCTACCAATACGTCCTAATATGTGTTATTTAACTCTGTCTGTCTGTCTGAACACTAGAGGCTTATTCCTATTTAAGAAAAAACTCCCAAAAAACAAGGGCTGGGAAGGTGGGTTAGCTGTTAAAGGTAGTTGCTTGCAAAGCCTGTCAGCATGAGTTCAGTCCCCCAGCACCTACCTAAAGCCAGTTGCAAAGTGGCACAATGGGATCTGTGAGCAGATGGCAACCATGCTGATGGGACCCGCGTACTAGAGGACCCACAGCCTTATGGGCCAGCTTGTTTGCTGTTTGTTTTCAGTGGCACCCTTGAGATTGTCCTCTGACTTTGAGCATGCCCAGACATCCATGCACATACAAATAATAATTTTTTAAATCATTTTTATTTACTTAAAAGAGAGAATGGGCACACCAGGGCCTCTAGCCACTGAAAACGAACTCCAGACTCATGTGCCATCTTGTGCACCTGGTTTACGTGGATCCTGGGGAATTGGACCTGGGGTTGTTTGGCTTTGCAGGTAAGTGCCTTAACTACCAAGCCATCTCCCCAGCCCCAAATAATTATTTTTAAAAAACTGATAGGCTTTCATCCCAGTACTCGGGAGGCAGAGGTAGGAGGATTGCCATGAGTTCAAGGCCACCCTGAGACTACATAGTGAATTCCAGGTCAGCCTGAGCTAGAGTGACACCCTACCTCGAACAAAAACAAAAACAAAGAGCAACAATAAAAATCCCCAAACTGATAGCTTTTGGAATGTTAAAGTAGAGATGGCTTGTGACCCCACATGTCATGAAGCAGATGATTTCTAAGATTAGCACTGGGAAAGGGGTCCTAGATAAGGAAAGGTTGGGAGCTATGGGAACAGAAAGCACCTTAAAGTAATAGACAGGATAAAACCACCATCAGGGTAAGTGTTGGCAGAGGAGTGGACCCAATTCTGAGCTCTGAGGAAACACCACACCTCACAGCCTTAAGACAAGAGGAGACTGAGAAGAAATTACCAATGAGGCAGGAACAAAGCCAACAAGGATGTCCTGACCTGAGGGAGGGAGGCATTTCAAGCAGGGACATCTGAGACTTGGCCATATGGAAATCTATGAGCAGGGTAAATGGTTTCTTAGGGTGACTGGACTTGCAAATGAGAGAGTGAGGACTATTTGAAGAAGTCAAAATGAACAAGGGCAGGAACCCCTTCCTGTGACCCACAGGTCTTTGTTAGGCTCTCACCATTTGTTTCCCACATAGGTGAGTGTCTCCATATTTAAGACTAGGGCTCAAGGCAAATGGTTTCCAAACCCCATAGCACTGTAAGAGTCACTTATATTTTGTAAGTGTTAGCCCCAAGTCTCTAGAACACTTGATGCTCTGAGTACTACCAAAGATTATCTCATAGAAAACAAATCATCACACCTATATCCTGGGACAGGAAATGGATGATCTGGAGATGTTTGTTTGTTTGTTTATGATTGGTTTTCTGACTTGACCTCAAATTCACTGGCCCTGACAATACAGTTCTGATAAAAACCTCTATGTTCTCACTGCTGATCTCACTGGTCATTGGAGTTGCTGGACGCCCCACCTAGAAGTATCTTTGTACATGCTCACAGTTGCTGGTCCGTTTAGTGTAGTAGTCCTCTTCCCATTGCTGGGGCAAAGCACCTGACCCAAAGCAACTGGTGGGAGGAAAGAGGATGTATTTTGGCTGACAGTCTTGAGGAGAGGGGTCATGATGGCAGGGGAAAGCCCAGCACCAGCAGAGGCTGGCCATCGCCTGTGCCACAACAGGTGGAAAACAGCAGCAGTAGAGTGAGCCAAGTTCTGGCAAAGGGGAGCTGGTTATAACACCCCTAACTTGCACCCAACAATACACCTCCAGCAAGGCTCCACCTCCTTCCTGAACTGCCATCAGCTGGGAACCAAGCATTCCAAATATATGAGTTTATGGAGGATACCTGATTCAAAGTACCACTGTGAATTTCCCGCTTGCTCACTGATCCTTCTGTTGCTTGTGTCCTGCAGTGTGGGGGTCAGAGAGCAGGATCTGGGGCTGGAGAGATGGCTTAGTGGTTAAGGAACTTGTCTGCAAAGCCTAAAGACCTAGGTTCAATTCCCAGGTACCCATGTAAAGCCAGCTGCACAAGGTGGTGCAGACATCTGGAATTCGTTTGCAGTGGCTAGGGATCCTGGCATGTATTCTCTCTGCCTCTCTCTTTCTCTCTCAAATAAATAAATAAAATACTTAAAAAAATAAATAAAAAAAAACATAATTTAATGAAAAGAGAGAGCAGAACCTGGAACTTAAACTGCTTGCTTAAATTCTAGACCAAGGAACTTGACCTCTCAGTCTCTCTATCTTCTCATCTGGGCCACAAGGACAAAAGAGTCACACTGGATTTGGCAGGCTGCTGGGAGGATGTCTAAGCAAAGGCTCAGAGGCAGTAGCTAGCAGCTAGTACCACCATGTGTGGGTTATTGTCTTGTACTGGATGGCTCATTGTAGCATACTGGCGTTATCCTTTGAGGACCTTAAGGTCCTAACTGTGTGGCCTTCTTAGGTACAGTCCCACAGCCTCACATGGCACTAGGCACATGGTGTGTGTGAGCATAGCTGTGTAGGAAATAATCAAGGGCTTATTTTAATTTACCTGTGTATGTGTGTGGGCGGGTGGGGGGGGATGGGGCTAGAGTCTCTTGTTACTACAAAAAAAAAATGCTAATCTGGCTTTTGTGGGTACTGGGGAATTGAACCCAGGCCAGTAGGCTTTATAAGCAAGCACCTTTAACCACAGAACAATTTCCCCAGTCCCCAGAGGCATATTTTTGAGTCACACCGAATTTAATGATTCTTTCATTTCAAGTTGTTTCCTTGATAGTTTTGTGCCAAAAGTATTTGCTGAACTATCCAACAAGCCCATATCACCTTAACCTCCACTTCTGGCCCCACATATAAACGACACAATTCAAAGCCTCATGAATCCCTGTGTGAAAAATGCTGTTTCTTTTTTTCACAGCCGTATTGAACATCTCAAGTCGCAAAATGACCTCCTCACCATCACCCTGGAGGAATGCAAAAGCAACGCGGAGAGGATGAGCATGCTGGTGGGGAAGTACGAGTCCAACGCCACGGCACTGAGGCTGGCCTTGCAGTACAGGTAGGAAAGCCAGCGCCTCGGCGTTCTCGCAGCCACTTCGTTATACGTGCGGCCATGGTTCTCTTCTGCGTACAAGTGGAAACCCAGCTTTTAAAAGATATAACTGAAGGGCTCAGACCAGCAGGTCTTAGTGCAGCTCGTTTTGAGAAGCAATTTGTGCCCCTCAGCAACGGAGAGAACATGCTATCAGTACACAAGTTATAAGCCTCCATTATTATTTTACTTGATTTACACTACTCAGCATTAACAGTGTTGCTATGGCATATTTACTTGTTCTTTATGATCTTCATTCATAATCATATATTTTGCATCGTAAAATCTGTTTCTTCAGTTTCTCATAGTTTTTCTCATTTGTTTTCATCACTAGGGATTGACATTTTTTCTACATCTTAGTCAAGTGCTCTATCACCCAGCTATAGCCTAAGCCCTGTCATATTCTTTTTCTTTTTGTTCTTACTTGTTTTTGTTTTTCTTTTTTGAGGTAGGGTCGCACTCTAGCTCAGGTTACCTGAACTTTGCTATGTAGTCCCAGGCTGGCCTCGAACTCATAGTGATCCTCTGTCTCCCGAGTGCTGGGATTAAAGACATGCATCACCACGCCTGGTTCCTGTCATGTTCTTTCAGTGTTGCTGAATAGTCTTCATTTAGATTAAGTGGCTTTACCCTCTGCATCTTTTATGTATTAGACTTTGTGTCCTCATTTCTCTAAAAGAATTTTGAGGATTTTTTTCAATGGGGAATAGCTTCATATGGAAAGATTTTCATTCTTTGGAATACTTTCTTTGGGATAGAAATCTCTGAAGTGGGAATTACAGGTCCCTAAAGATATGAATATTTCATAGCTCTTCAGGCATTCCAGCAATTGTTTCTCCACTCCCCCCCATAAAAACAGCAAGCCAGTTTAAATAAAAGCCTCCAGTTAGTTCATTTGTAAGTGGTATGTGAATGTCCTATTTTTTTTTCTGCCTCATCAGCTTTGGAATGTATATGTTTTTAAATGAAGGCTTGTGAAAACTACAAAGCTATTTCTTGCTATATTCTTAGGTTTATTTTGTTAGTGTCCTTACTTAACCTGAGTTGCCAAGGTCTCAGACCAGGTGATTGTGTCCTTATATGAAGTTCACGTTGTTTCATGAAATTTTGTTGTCGCTTAAAAAAAATCAAACCAACCAATAAAACCAAGGCAGGAGCCTTTGTCCCGGCTGGCAGACACCCAAAGCAAGCAGAGCGCTCTCCTTTGATGACTGAGCAGTGCCCACAGTCGGCCTTTGTCTCAGAGGGCTTTCCGCACGTGAGCCCATCCTCCAGGATGACCTGTCTGGCACCTTTAACCTGAAACACAGACCACCCTCACAGGGAGGCCTGCACCTCACACTGGTGATGTGACCCTTTAACTTTGGGGGAAGAATGATGAAAATGAAAACCATCAAAAACAGACAGCTAACCAAGTACATGTTGACTAAAGCAGTGTTTCACTTGCTCAGCTCGGAGTCGCTCATAAGTAGTTGCTTACCGAGGAAATCTTGCCCCTGTGGCAGTCACGTGAGGACCACCCAGGTGTCAGGTGTGGGTATGTTTGTCTCCCAGGCAGGGGGGCTGTTTTGGGTGTTTGCCTGCACAAAGTCATGATCCTCCTGCCTTGTCCTACCGAGTGTGGGGATTTTAGATGCGTGATTGTTGCAGTCACTGTCTAGTTGCTGGGGCAAAAACACCTGACCAGAAGCCATTTCTGGGAGGAAAGGGATAGTTTCAGCTCTAGTCCCGAGAGCAAGCTTCATCGTGGTGGGGAGGACATGGTATAAACCAGATGGAAGAGGAAGGACATAGTCTAAGTGAGCTAGCTAGCCCTGGCAAGGGGGAGCTGGCTGTAACACCATTTAAGCCCACCTCTAGCAGCACCCCTCTTCCAACAAGGCTCTAGCTCCCCAAATGCCACCAGCTGGGGGCCATGCATTCAAAACACACGAGGTCATGGAGGACATCTCATTTCAAATACTGTGTTGTGGGTTGTGCTTGGCTCAGTGGCAAAACTCTGATATACTTTTCCCAATGGGAGATGGCTTCTCAGAAGAATGACTTGTTTTTCCTTCTCTTGGAAATCCAAACTGAGCCTCTTGTGACAAAGGATGTGAGAACCCATGTTTCTACATGTTTACTAGAACTTTCTGGGATGATGGGGTTCTCCATCTGGGCTGACTGTCGTGGTAGCCCTTGCGCATGTGAAGTTCTGCCACTGTGATAGGATTGCAGTCGGGTTCACATTGCTGGCAGAAATCACCCGACCAAAAGCAGCTTGTGGGGTAGGGGGAAGATTTATTTTGGCTTACAGGCTTGAGGAAAAGCTCCATGATAGGGAATGAGCAGAGAGAGAGGGTGGGTGGATATCACCCCCTGGCCAACATCACGTGGACAACAGTAACAGGAGAGTATGCCAAACACTGGCAAGGGGAAACTGGCTGTAACACCCATAAGTCAGCCCCCAACAATACACTGCCTCTAGGAGGCGTTAATTCCCAAATCTCCATCAGCTGGGAACCTAGCATTCAGAACACCTAAATTTATGGGGGATACCTGAATCAAACCACCACAGATGGTAATTTCCCATTTTATGCAACTTAAAAACTTTCTTGAATCAGCACATGTAGCTAATGGCTACTGTAAAGCGCAGGCTTAGGTTCAGATCATCTCTCTTCTAAGGGTGTTGTGCGGCCTATTGATTGTGGTGTGACTAGTTACTTTGTCACAGGTGAGAGGACTTGGTTCAATGTATGGGGCTCAGGATCTTGGGAGGTTCTGAAGATCAGGCTGAGGGCCAGGGCTGAGGCTCTAGGGGCTGTTCAAGAGGCTCACTGGTGGGAGATCTCAGTTCCTCCCTGGCTAGATGCTAGAAGCCTGAGTTCTTCACCCCATGGGACTTTCCATAAGGCTACTCAAGATATGGCATCCAGCTTCCTCTAGAGAGGTCTGTTTTAGTCAGGGTTCTCTTGAGGAATAGAACTAATACAATGTGGATTGGGCTGGAGGGATGGCTTAGCGGTTACAGCGTTTGCCTGAAAAGCCAAAGGACCCAGATTCGATGTCCCAGGACCCATGTTAGCCAGATGCATAGGGAGAGCATGAGTCTGGAGTTCGTTTTCAGTGGCTGGAGGCCCTGATGCACCCATTCTGTCTCTCTCCCTTTCCCTCTCCCTCTCCCTTTGTCAAATAAATAAGAATAAAGCATGTTAAAAACAGGTGGATTTATTGTCACAAGAGACAGGCTGGGAAGTCCAACAGCAGTTGTCCACATACTGGAATGTTGGAGAATCCACCAGCTTCTCAATCCACAAGCTGGATGCAGGCTAAAGAGTCCTAGGACCAGTAGCTGCTTCATCCATGTACCTGGATGCAGGCTGGAAAATCACTTGGTCCACGAGGCTGAGATACATGTGACACATTGTGCATTTGGCTTTATGTGGGTACTGGGGAATAGAACCTGGGTCCTTTGGCTTTGCAGGCAAACACCTTAACCACTGAGCCGTGTCTCTAAGCTGGTGTTTTCTAACAACCTAGCCCTAGAAGAAGCCTATCATCACTTTTGCCCCCTTCTGTTAGTCACATGGATCGACATTGTTACAGTGGTAGGAGACAGCAGAGTGTGGATTCCAGGATGTGGGTCGTGTTGGAGGCTGAGGACCTCTGGTGTGTCACATGTCTCTCAGCGATTTATCAAAAGGATGCCCTACTTGGCCCTCCCACCATTATCACTACTTAAATATTTTTCTAGAAGCCAAGTTTTAATTTGTTTTAAATAATAATAATTTTAAAAAGGCAGTAGTGGCAGGCCACTGGTTTCTGCAGGGAACATCCTAGGTGTTTTCTCCCTTATGCGAATGGCAAGGCGGGAGCGGATCCTGAATTGCGTCCTGCCTGGGAAACAGAGGTGCTAGTGGCGACGGTTACTCTCTCCTCCTGAGCCGAAGATGCGCTGTGCTTCTCTTTCAGTGAGCAGTGTATCGAAGCCTACGAACTCCTGCTGGCGCTGGCCGAGAGCGAGCAGAGCCTCATCCTGGGGCAGTTCCGGGCGGCTGGCGTGGGCTCCTCCCCTAGTAAGTGTCCCGCGAGTCCCTCCCTCCTCCTCGTCAGTCCCGTTTCCCGCTTTTTATTCCTCCACCTCCTCCTGCACCGTGGCTCTGAGTCACTGCCCGGCAACATGAAATACGCTCGTCAGCCGTGTGTTTCATTGTCCCCCGTGACTGAGTGGGTAAATTGTTGACGTTAAATGAAGCAAGAACTGGAGTAGAAGCAGGATCACAGACAAGTTAAAGCAAACAAGCTCTCGTAGGAAACATATTCTCTGGGCTGACAGTAAGACCCGATGGACTGGGGGTTTCTTCCGGTGATTCGAGGGACTGACACTGTCACTGACGCTGCTTGACCAAGGTCCCTCTGTTAACCGCTATGTATACTGCCTTTTGTTCTTTTTTGCTGCCGTTGTTGTTGTTGTTCACCTTATGGGCTGGGCTGTTTCCTGGGGTAGTAGTTAGATCTTCCTGGGACAAAACGCCTGACCAGAAGCAGCGGGTAGGTGAAAAGGTTTTATTTCGGCTTCTGGTGTCACAGGGAAGTTTCAATGTGGCAGAGCAGGCATCCAGGGTGTCACATCTCGTCACAGCAGCTTGGAAATAGCAGCCAGAGTGAGCTAGCCATCAACACCCAGTGGGCTGGAGTAGTAACCCCCAAGGCCCGCCCTCAGGGACACGCCTCCTCCAATAAGGCTCCACCGGCTGGGGATTGAGTCTGAGGCTTCACGCAAACATGTGAGGCTATGGGCACACTTCCAACTACCACACGTGAATTTGTTCCTTGGAATAGTCATGAAGGAAGCATGGGTTCCCTCTACCTTAGTTCAAAATGAGTGGTGGGCACAGAAGTGTGCTCATGCCCACCCTAGCTCTTCCATGAGCCTGGCCCGCTGTGGAGCAATGGTGCATGTGCTGTGTACATCACCCCCACTGTATCTTCCCCCAGCCATATGGGTCGGTGCCCTACTGGCTTGACTTATACCACTGAGTCCACATGGCAACCACTTCTCTTTGTCTTATCCCTTGATTTTAGCCAAGTAGGAAGACAGTTTAATTGAAAGCACCCTAGCTTAGCCACTTACTGTACTGATATGAAGGGGTCCACAGTAGAGACTGTGCTGGAGAGAAGAGACAAAGGGAGAGACTTTGCCAATACCCTCACTGCGGAACTGGGCCCTGGACACAGGCTCGCTTATGCTTGGTAGCAGTGGCCTCTTTGGAGAAGTAACAGCAGGTCCACACAGTTGAAGCGATCAGGTAACTCCTGAGAGCCTTCTAAGGTAGGTAGTGTGGGCCAGCCAGACGTCCTCCCTGCAGTGACCTGGCCATCTGTCAGGCAGTACTTCTGAGCTGTGAGCTTGGAGGGTGCAAGCTCTTAATGAAGGGGTTTGGGCTTCCACTAGAAATCGTCCTTCAGAGACCCTACCACAAAGGCCACCCCAGGTGCCTTTTGAGTAAATCTTTGCCAGCTCTAGGGTCTAACTTTCGCTATGAAAACTTACTTTTTTTTTTTTTTCTTTTTTCCTGAGGTAGGGTTTCACTCTAACCCAGGCTGGTAGGGAATTCACTCTGTATCGCCATACCGGTCTCAATCTCATACTGATCATCCTGCCTCAGCCTTCGCTGGGCTTGTACCACCATGCCTGGTGCCTCCCTGGGTTGTGACACTCGCAGGAATCTGAATCAAATCCAAAGGAGAGGGCTGGGGAGATGGCTCAGTGATTAAGGTGCTTGTCTGCAAAGTCAAAGGACCCAGGTTCGATTCCGCAGGACACATGTAAGCCAGATACACAAGATGAACGTTGGAGTTCATTTGTAGTGGCTGGAGGCCCTAGCATACCGCTCTCTCTGACTCTGTCAAATAAATTAATAAAAATAAAATATATTTTTAAAAAACTCCAAAGGAGAGCTGGGCATGGTGGCGCATGCCTTTAATCCCAGCACTCGGGAGGCAGAGGTAGGAGGATCGCCATGAGTTTGAGGCCTCCCTGAGACTCCATAGTGAATTCCAGGTCAGCCTGAGCTAGTGAGACACTACCTTGGAAACACCCCCCCCAAAAAAAAAAATCTAAAGGAGAGAGCTGAAGCAGGGCACTATTGTCCTTGGTGGCACCTAAGTTCTTGCACAAGGGAGCACCCCTCATTTGTATGGGTAACCCTCCCCGCCCACCCTCGCATCCCTCCCCCTTCGGTTAATGTCTCACCATCCCAGCCCAGAAGTAGGAGCACTGCCAACATTTCCATTTGAAGCCTCGTTTTTCAAGGTCTCTTAACTGAGCCATAAAACTTTACTCCTCACGTGAAACAGATACTAAAATGATCTTGGCCTCATGTCAGGTTTTATATGTACGTATCAAGGAGAACCATCAATTAAAGGGGGGAAAAAAAATCAATCGCTTTCTAGTTTGTATCTGAGAAATATCTTCGCTCATACCACGTACAAAAACACACACTTCAATTAGGCACATACCTACGCAGTGCAGTTACATGGCAGGAGCTCAAAAGTCTTAAATAAATCTGCATTGAAAATATTTGAAATCAATAATGAAATACTTTTTTATTTACCTGGTCCTGAGTGGCTCATGCATATTTATGAGGTGAGCTAGTCAGTGATACCATGACTACCTCAGGATTCAAAGAGCCTGCTATAGGGTGAGTGACTGGAAAGAAGTCTAAGGGATGGGAACCACACCCCCATTCTCTCCCAGCTCTCCGTAGTGCTAAGTACTGCCCTAATTTTTACGTCTCACTCTTCATTCTGCTGACAATGACAGTTGCTCTGCCACCCTGCCCACCAGGCCAGATACGTAGGAGCACTAGTTTATGACATTTACTCACAGCATCAATTATTGTGGTTGTTGTCTTTTTTCTTCTTCATAAGCACTTGTGTTCATTCGAGCAGATTTAAGCCAGTGGTTTTCAAATTGTGCCCTGGGAAGCAGGAGGGGTATCTTGGGGCCTCAGCAATGAATTTGAGGGGATGAAGAGCTGAATGTACCCGTATCCCCGCCTACTTTACCCAGTTCCACATTTGTTTCTTAAGGTTCAGCATGCAGAGTTTCACTAGAAAAACACAGATCTGTGCTTTACACTTGCAAGCCTGTGATGTATTGGGGCAGTTAAGGCGCTTGCCTGCAAAGCCTAATGGCCCTGGTTCAATGCTCTAGTGCCCACATGAAGCCAGATGCACAAGGAGGTGGTGCAGGCATCTGGAGTTCATTTGCAGCGGCTGGAGGCCCTGGCATGCCCATTCTGTCTGTCTTCTTCCTCTCTCTGCTTGCAAGCAAATAAATAAAAATATAAAGTTTTCAAAACAATAAATATATAGTGTTGCCCAGTGTCTACGTAAGCCAGATGCAGGAGGAGGCGCATGAGTCTGGAGTTCATTTGCAGGGGCTGGAGGCCCTGGGGGCGGGGGCAATAACAAGAATGTGAGTCTGTTGGGCGGGGCTGATTGCACAGCCTGGCTTTGTATGTTGGTGCCCTACATGCCCCAGTGTCCTGCACCTGCCCTGTCACCTGGCATCCGGGGCTATCTGAGTTGGACAGACAGGGAATTTGCACAGGTTCAGAAAATGCAGAGGTAATCCGAGGTTCCCATTGGAACCACTAGTCTTGTCTCTTTTGCCCCTGCCTAAGGCTGTGAAGGAATGCCCAACACTAGGGCATTGGGAAATCCACAGTATAGCTGGAGACACTGCCCATTGTACTGTCCTAAGGACTGTGGAGCCTGAACACAAGCCTTTCCAAGAATACTTTCTCAGTGACCTAGCCAGCCCAGAAGACAGGTCTCCTCACTGGCTGGCCACTGCCACTGCTGACACCCGCTCTGCCACCCCCGTTCTCAGTAGCTAAGAATCAGTTACACAAGTCTATCATTGGTTTGACCAACCCAGACCTGCCCTTCAATCCACTGGCTTCTCTGTGATGTAGGAGACCAGTCCGGGGATGAGAACATCACTCAGATGCTCAAGAGGGCTCATGACTGCCGGAAGATGGCTGAGAATGCCGCCAAAGCCCTGCTCATGAAGCTGGACGGCAGCTGCGGAGGAGCCTTCGCCGTGGCTGGCTGCAGCGTGCAGCCCTGGGAGAGCCTGTCCTCCAACAGCCACACCAGGTACCGTACGTATGGCACTCTCCTCTGGTTGCCTGTCAGGTCATCCTTGCTGGATGTGGCATGCAATAGTCCCTTCTCTTGGGGGCTGCATGGCTAGTGTAAGGCAGAATTTGGTTCAGGATTAACAGCCTGCTCCATCCAAGGAATCAACAACACAAGGGGGCCAGAAAGGCTCCTTCTGTGGACCCTGTAGTTGAAGAGATAGGTCTTGAGAAAATGGTAGAGATACCAGTGGTACAGAAAATGGTAGGCCTACAAATCTACCTCCCGTCCAATGTTGTTCTTCCCGTAATTTTCTTGTAGCAGTTACCTTCTCCTTGCTGGAACAAAATGCCTGACAAAAAGCATTTTATGTGGGTGGGGAAGGGTTTATTTCAGGTTTATAATCTCAAGAAGCAGCTTTTCAAAATGGTTTTATTGTATGAACTTATTGTATAATGGTCATATTTCCATCCAGTTATTTTCTTATGGTCCCTCTCCCCTACACCTGTTCCACATAGAGCCCTCCTCAGTGGGGCTATTGGTATTCACTGTAGGATCACGAATGTGCCAGTGATTCTCTGTGGAGGGACAGTGCCTCAGAATACTCCTGCCAACCCTGTGGCTCTTAACTTCTTTCTACCCTTCTTCCACAATGTTCCCTGAGCCTTGGAGAGGTGATTCTAAGTCTCCTTGAGTGTTGAGTTCTCTGCATCTTCTGATTTCCTGCTTTTGTGAGTTTTGAATCTCCTCAGTGTCGACCACCTCCCTGGATGAGCTTCTTTGGCTAGAAATGAGAACAGCACTCCTGTTTACTCCATCACTTCTGTGATGTCTCCTGGGCTTTGAAGATGTGCTAGAGATGGCACCTCTCATGCTAGGCAGCCAGCTTTCTTTTATTGAGCTGACGGGTCTTGGATTTCCTCTGTATTGCCATCTGTAAAAGGCAAATTTTCTAGCAAAGAGTGAGAAGCAGCACGTGTCAGAGAGCAAAAGAGCAGTGTAAGCTTCCCTGTAGACCAGGTATGAATTGCCTCCCAATGAGCTGGCCTTACATCCAACCAAAGAGCAGTTGACGACCACTATGTGTCACTATTACACTGATGCATACATCTTTCCAAGGTAAGTTTTATCATGGCGTGGGAGAACATCTTGCACATCAGCTGGCAAGAAGCAGCAAGAGAGTGAGCCGGCTAGCACTGGCAATGGGAAACTGTGCTGTAACACCCCAAATCCCACTCCTAGCAACACACCGCCTCCAGCAAGCTCTACCTCCAAAACTACCACCATCTAGGACTTGACTATGAGCTTTGATCATAAACATGAGGCTAGGAGGGACATCTCGCATTCAAACTTCCACAGTAAATCTCACTTCATGAAAGGCGCGGTCCCACCTTGTCCAAGTTCCACAGCCCGCCCTCTCTTCCTGTGCCCTTGACCTTTTCTAGAGGCTCTTCTAAGGCAAGAAGCTCTCAGCTCATCTCTTTCATCAAGGGAGGCCACATTCCCAGCATACGCTTAGCTGGGGTTGAGTTCACAGTCTGTGACTCTGGAGAACTACAGGTACTTGAAGACAGTGAGGAGGAGAAGAGCAGTGGAGAGAGCCTGCGCTGCACGGTGCTGCTGCTCGGGGTGGCAACCACTGCAGCCTCTTGTGGTTACCTTTTCTTTCCTTTCTACCGAAGCCCTGGACATGTTACCACCTTCCATTTCTGTGCCAGGCCTCAGACTTGTAGGCACTTTCAGAGATTCTTTTCTTCTTCTTTTTTGGTTTCTTTGAGGTAGGGTCTCACTCTAGCCCATGCTGACCTGGAATTCCCTATGGAGTCTCGTGGCCTCGAACTCTCAGGGATCCTCCTACTTCTGCCTCCCAAGTGCTGGAATTAAAGGTGTGCGCCACCACGCCCGGCATTTTAGAGAGTCTTATTGGACTTCAAGGTGGTGAAAGACAAGGGTCACATACCTCATTTTCACTGGTGAGAAAAGCTGGGGGCTAAGGGACACAGAAGAAATTCCTGTCTGGCCACATGCCTGCTGAGAGGAAATCTAGAACTTTAGTACCAAATATGTTTATTATTCCTCCCATTGGTTTGACAAAATAAGAGACTTCTTGCAGGCCAACTAACCAGATAAGGATAGATAACATCAAAAGCCAAAGAAAGGCTGGAAAGATGGATTAGTGGTTAAGGCACATGACTGTGAAGCCTAAGAAGCCAGGTTCGATTCTTCAGGTCCCACGCAAGCCAGATGCACATGGTGGCACACGCATCTGAAGTTCGTTTGCAATAGCTGGAGGCCCTGGTGCAGCCCCCATTTTCTCTCCCTCCCTCCCTCCCTCCCTCCCTCCCTCCCTCCCTCCCTCCCTATCTCTCTCTGTCTCTAATAAACAAATTTAAGATAATTTTTTAATATAAAAAGCCAAAGAAGGGCTGGGGAATGGCTCCGTGGTTAAAGGTGCTTGCTTGCAGAGCCTGATGGCCCAGGTTCAATTCTCCAGTACCTACATAAAGCTAGATGCGCACAGTGGGACAAGAATAAGTAATGAAAAATGAAAATAATCAGATGTTGGGTTGCAAAAGATAGAAGTATGCTAAAACAGCTTAAATAAAAAGGAGTACCGGCCAGGCATGGTGGTTCACACCTTTTATCCCAGCTCTCAGGAGACAGATATAGGAGGATCACCATGAATTTGAGGCCACTCTGAGACTACATAATGAATTTCAGGTCAGCCTGGGCTACAGTGAGACCCTACCTTGAGCTGAGCTGCCCACCTGCCAAAAAAAAAAAAAGTCCTGATATGAAAGATATCAGGTCTTCAAAAAATTTATTTATTTATTTGAGAGTGAGTGAGAAAGAGACAGAATGAATGGGCACGCCAGGGCTTCCAGCCACTGCAAACAAACTCCAGAAGCATGCACCCCCTTGTGTATCTGGTTAATGTAGGTCCTGGGGAATCGAGCCTTGAACTGGGGTCCTTAGGCTTCACAGGCAAGTGCTTAATCGCTAAGCCATCTCTCCAGCCCAAGATATCAGGTCTTTATCACAAAAGATAAGCAGTTGGGCTGGTAGCCAGCTAAGGTCTAGCAGAACCCACAGAGGAACACAGCTTAGGTGGGCTCCGCATCCATCCTGCATGCGTCCCTGCCAGTGGCTGATGTTCTTCTTGCCCAAGGCAGCCTTTCCCAGGTGACAGAAGACCAGAACACCTCCTGCATTCACACACAAGACTAAACTGGTTCTTGAAGTACCAGGTAAGAAAAACCCAGTGTCCATGACTGGACAGTACCACAATGGCTCTTCTAATGAGCAGGATGGGCCATTTCGAGGCCAGAAGTGGGACCTGGTACAGAGAAACAGGAGAGATGCTATTTGGCATCCATAACTGGTTCGAATAATAGGTCTTGATAGTAGACAGGGTGGGGCCTGGGCAGGCTGGCGTGAGCTGGGCAGCCTTGCATCTCCATTGCAGGGGGTGTGGGAGCATGTTTGGGCAATTTGCGGATGCAGGGTAAGTGGGCATGATGGGAGCCCCAGCAGACAGGAGCACCCCAGAAGAAAGCCATATGTCCTTCCTGGCTCTCCACAAAACCACGTGTAATGGAATATACTGGAGTTTCTTCATCTGCAGTCTGCCTCAGCCAGCCTATTCTTCGTGCACCTTTGGCCTCCTGCCCTGAGGACAAGGAAGCAGGCAGCCTGCTGCATGGGGTGATTGCTTGACCTGGTCACAGCTGACTCACCCTGCATTCCAAGCGGAGAGAGGTAATAGATGACTTAACCCTCTCCAGGCAGAAGCCCTTGGAAGGCCAGACAAAGGGCCAGTGGCCTCCCCTCCTTTGACCACGGTTGTAATCACATGGTGCCATGGAACATTAAGGTCATGAAGCAGAATTGTAATTCACCTCGCCTGTTCTGCTCCCTGCTGGTGCTCTGGAAAGGGGGAGAGGGAGATTACAGAAGCCTTGGGCCGTGGTGCTTGCTCCAAAATCCAGATTTCCCTCACCTAAGAACAGTGTAAAACTCTTGAGCTCAGATCTCTAGTCCTTCCTTTGTGAAAACTATGCTCATAGCAAAGTCAGTGGATCCAAAGCATGCCTTCTCCTGGCCAAGGACCAACTCTTGGCCCTAAGGGGTGATGAAACTTGATTCTCCCTGCCTACTCACCGTCCCCCTTTCCCAGCCCGGTCTTGGTGGTCTCTAATGCCTGATCCTACGCTAACTTCGTACATTCTCCTCTGACCTCCCTTTTCTGTGTGGCGCTGGGTGGCTGACCCCGCAGCACAGGACCCCCGTCTGCTGGTGGGTGGTGAGTCACTGCGAGGAGAAGAGGCTCCTTGCCAAGAGCCAGTGCTAGGTGGCAGTACCAGGTGGTCCTGCCACTTTCAGGACCTTGTGCTGTTCCCATACTCACTGGTATTGCCTCCTTTTGAAAATCAGTCCTCCCCTTTTTTTTTATGGTCAAACAAATTTTATTATTTATGTACATCTTTTCGTTTAATTTTGTTAGTTGGCATACAGAGATTTAGGTATCATTCATCCTGGCATTGCCAAAAGTTATTTGTTCTGGTTGATTCTCCTATCCACTCCTCTCTTCAGTCTCTCTCCTTCCACTTCCTCTCCTCCCCAGTGTCCTTCCTGCTTCTGTTTACATGTCACACGTGTCCTTTTCCCCTCCCTACTCATCTCTTTATACTCACGCGTGGTTACCTTCCATCTCGAGAGGTCTTACCCTCATATATGCGTCCTTGCAGATAGTACAAGCTAGGATCTGCATATCAGGGAGAACATGCAATTTTGATCCGAGTTTGGGTCACTTCACTTAATAATCTGTTTTTTTTTTTTTTTAGGTCCATGCATTTTCCTGAAAATTTCATTTTTATATTCTGCTGAACAGAATCCCATCATGTACATGCCCCACATTTTTCATTGTCCATCCATCTATCAGTGGGCGCCTAGACTGATTCCAATTCCTGGCTGTCATACATAGAACCACAGTAAACATGGATGTGCAACTATCTCTCTAGTAAAGTGTGGGGTCTTTAAGTATTATTGGATTTTTTGGGAGACAGGCTTTTACTATGTAGTCCAGGCTCACCTCAAATCCAATCATCTTGCCTCAGCCAGTGCTAGGATTATAGGTGTGAACCACTACTCTGACTCTGACAAAAAAAATTTAAATGAAAAGAACAACACCTCATGGGCCCTTTCCAGTTTCCTGTTCTCTTTACATGGGTAAAAAGTTAGGAGCCAGAATTCACATATGAGAGAGAATCTGCAGTGCTTGTCTTTCTGAGCCTAGGGTTATATCACTTAATAGAATATTTTCTAGTTCTATCCATTTCCCCCCACAAATTTAATAATTTTATGTTTCTTTCTTTGGTGTGTGTCTGTGTGTAGATGCACGTACCCAGAGAGCCAAGTACCAGAGAAGGGTGATGGGGGTCCTTCTGTCTCGCTCTTTTGCTTTTTTTGTCTTATTTCTCCAAGACAGAGTCTCTCTCTTAACTCGAGCTCACTGGGTTTTTGGTTAGATTGGCTGGCCAGTGAGCTCTCACTTCATTCTGCCAGGAAATTTTCACTCACAATCTCCCTGCCTTCCTCTTCTGTCTGGATGTGGGCCTCTTCCCAGTGACACTCCTGGGAAGTACTGTCATAGTTCTCATCTACCTGAGCTCCCCCCCCCCCAAGGACCCCACACTCACATGTACCATTGTACGTCACATGGGCTATACCACTGTGTATCACTGTACTCCATGACAGCTACAGCTGCTTGTTTGTCAGGAAGTCTGTTTCTGTGGTAGGTTTTGAAGCCCAGATAGTTTTCTGGGGGTCCTTTTGATCATGATTGCTTCCTGTCAGGGTCAGTAACTTCTGTGTTGCCGTTTTGTACTCTCCTCAGAATCCTGGTCCCTGGGGCCAGGAGATGTGTTGCCTGAGGACCCTCTCCATGGATTCTTGCATCTCTTGATAGGACTGCTGTTGCCTCTACCTAGAAAATGTGAGGCTGTCTAACGACCTCGTTAAGAGGTGCCTTGTTAGCACAGTAGCTAGTGCATCATTCTCATAATGACATGCTAAGCAAGTGCCCACTGTTATCCTGGCAGTAGGTGCATGCACAAGATCCTGTGTTAAAGCACAGAATGTTGGCTCCACTGCCAGAATTCCTGACTCCGTAAGTCTGAGGTGAGTTAGGAGGTGGGTAGATACCATCCTAACAGGTACCATTTTCTTCATGAAAGGAAAGGCTAGAGTTGCAGGTTAACTTTGCACCTGGGTCAGGATATCCCCGGGGAGGATTTCTTGCTTGATCCTGTCAGCCACCTGGCACAGAAGCCAGGCTGCTCCTGCCTCGCTGTATGAACATGGCATCCAGGGAGCGGGCTCTAGGCTCTGCCTGTGGAGTGGCTGGTCAACAAGGCTGCCACCTGCCAGAGTTGGCCTTAATGTTGTTGCTCATCCATTGGGTGACTTCTGCCCCTGCCCGTGTGAACCGGGTCTGGAGGGAGGTACGTCCTAACTGAAGGGGCCAATGTCTGTCACATCCACCACAGAGCTGTTCACAGATGGGGTCTTCTTGCCCTGCTGAGGGAGGGTCCTTGCTGACTGACTCCCCGGGATAAGTCTCCCTTGTTACTAGTTCTCCCTCTGATGTGGCCTGTGCCATGGGCACTGCTGACATTGAGCGTTGAGCTGCACCACGTGTTTGTTATTTATCTGAGAAGAGGGAGAGAGAGAGGTAGAAGAGTGAGTATAGGTGCCTCCTGCCACTGCAACCAACTCCAGATACTTGGGCCACTTTGCGTATCTGGTTTTACGTGGGTACTGGGGAATTGAACCTGGGTCTTTTGGCTTTCAGGCTTGGCAAGTAAGCAAACACCTTTAACCACTGAGCCATCTCTCCAGCCCCTGCATCAGTCTTTTAAAGTAGCACCTCAGACATATAGCTGGGGCTTCATGGTATACCTTTCTAACATACCGAGTAACACAATAATGAGGACTCATCATTTGTTTGGTCTTTGCGTGCGCACACATGTGTACACCGTTGCATTGCCCCATGAGCTCACCTGCAGTGGGGTGTGCCTGCCTGCAGTGGCTGGAGTGAAAAGTTGGATGTCTTGTTCTATCACTCTTTCACTTTAAAAAAATTTTTAAACTTATTTATTGACAACTTCCATAAATATAAATATACCGTGATCACAATCCCCTCCAACTACCCTTCCCTTTCCCCCTCCCAAATCATTCCTTTACTGAATCCCTTCTTCATTCCAACCAGTCTTTCTATTTTGGTGTCTTTTTTTTTTTTGTCATCCTGTTGTGTAGGTCTTGTCTAGGTGGCATCAGCCACTGTGAGGTCATGAGTATGAAGACCACTGTGTGTCTGGAAGACAGTATTGTAAGCACTCCTCCCCTTCCTTTGGCTCTCGCGTTCTTTCCATCATCTGTTCCATAAATGACCCCTGAGCCTTGGAGTGTTTCTCCCCCATTGTTGTTCGAGATGAAGACAATTGCTAACTAAAGAGCTTGCTATTTTATTTATTTAACTTTCAGCTTGCTATTTTTTTCCACAAGCTCCTGTGATCCCTGGGTCTCTGCTCCCACTAGAAGACTGGGGTTACAGGTGTGTGTGGCCACACCCAGGCCTTTCACCTGGGCTCTGGATATCTGAACTTGGACCATCGCAGGTCCCCTCCTGTCCTCATGATGGCACAGCAAGTGTATTAGCTGCTGATCCATCTCCCTAGCCCTTATCGCTTACCCACCTTCCCTGTTCACAGCTTCTGCCCTCCCCGAACTGATGCAGCAATCCTCAAAGGATCCTCCCTACCTCTGCCCTGGCCTCCTTTGGTCTCCTCTCAGCGTAATGCCAGAGGGATCCTGTGGAAATGTCAGGCAGGTCTAAGGCACTTCTTCTTTGGTATTAGTATGCATCGAGTGTGTGTGTGTGTGTGTGTGTGTGTGTGTGTGTGTGAGAGAGAGAGAGAGAGAGAGAAGAGAGAAGAGAGAGGGAGAGAGGGAGACATACAGACAGACAGAGCGCACGCATGCCAATGAGTTCAAATCGGTGGGGGTAATTTTCAGGAGCATAGGCAGCCAGTCAGCGGCTACACCACTGAAGAAAATACCTCTCCTTCCCCAACAACCACTAGCTGACAGGTTCCTCTTTTTTTTTTTTTTAATTTTTATTTATTTATTTGAGAGCAACAGACACAGGGAGAAAGAGAGAAAGACAGATAGAGGGAGAGAGAGAGAATGGGCGCGCCAGGGCTTCCAGCCTCTGCCAATGAACTCCAGACGCGTGCGCCTCCTTGTGCATCTGGCTAACGTGGGACCTGGGGAACCGAGCCTCGAACCGGGGTCCTTAGGCTTCACAGGCAAGCGCTTAACCGCTAAGCCATCTCTCCAGCCCTGACAGGTTCCTCTTATCAGCCCTCCAGCAGCTCCCATCCTACTGAGGCTAGAGAAGACACCACCCTTCTAAACCCCTGTGTGACATGGCACCTGGCCGCCTCCCCTGCACCCTCTGACTGGCCTGACCACCGCCTTGTGGCTGACACAACCGCCATCACCACCCCTTCCTCCTCGACCGGCATGCTCACTGCCTGGGTTTTTTTTTTTCTTCCCCCATCTGCTGTGTTCTCTGCCTGGATGAAGCCCTTTCCTGCCTCCTCTACGTCTGCTGGAGTATGATATTAGCATCCAGGCCTGCCCTGGGCTATTTCAGGTGGTAACTCTCCCCACTTGGCCCTCCGTTCCCCTTTCTCTGTGCTATGTCTCGCTGTTTGCTGGGGTGTGTACTGACCTGCTTCTGCTTGCCTCTTCTTCTAGAACGTGAGATCCAGATGGGCAGCCATGTTTTCCAGGGCCTACAGGAGGCACTCTGACATTTCTAGAATAGCTATATTTTAGTGAGCATTTTCTATATGCTGGGCACTGATCTAAGCGCCTGTGGTGGTTTGATTGAGGTGTCCACCATAAACTTAGGTGTTCTGAATGCTAGGTTCCCAGCTGATGGAGATTTGGGAATTAATGCCTCCTGGAGGTGGTGTATTGCTGGGGGCAGGCTTATGGGTACTATAGCCAGTTTCCCCTTGCTAGTGTTTGGCACTCTCTCCTGTTCCTGTTATGTTGTTATGATGTTAGCCAGGGGGGTGATGTCTACCTTCTGCTCATGCCATCATTTCCCCTACCATCACAGAACTCCCCTTTGAGTCTATAAGTCAAAATAAACCCTTTCTTTCCCTCAAGCTGCTCTTGGTCGGGTGTTTTCTGGCAGCACTAAAAAACTGACTGCCACAGCCCCTTAATTGTACTTTTCTTGTTATCTCAACTTCTTGAAGCACGTCCTGTGAGGACCTGCATTGTACAGGCCAGGAAATCAGAAACCAGCAGTGTGTGAGCTAAGCCATGGGCACAGCACTTCGGTAGAGAACTCTCCAAAGGAAAAGACGCAACGGGAGGTTTGTCTAGAGAATCAGACTTTTCTATATAGAGAGGTCGCCATATGTATCTCACATAGAAACATATTTCTCCACGTACACACATTCAGGGAGTTATTCTGAGGAATTGGCTCATAGGAGTCTAAGCCTGGCAAGTGTGAATGTGCAGGTGCCAAGCTGGAGACCCAGGAAGAGCCGTTGAATCCTCTGTCTGAAGACCGTCTGGGGAGAACCTCTTCCTTCTTACCTGATTCTATCCCTTGCTTTAAAGCCTTCAACTGACTGCATAAGGCCTGCTCACATTATGGGGTCTAATCTCCTTTGTGCAAAGTCTACTTTTAAATATTTATCACATATGAAAAAAAGAGTTCCTTCCCAGCCCCGTCTAGGTGACATCTTGACAGTACCTGGACACGGTGACCCAGCCCAGGTGACACATTAAACATGAATTGAGTCTGATGGTCAGGCTTGTTTCATTCATTTCAACTCAGTGACTTTTGTCCCATCCTGATAGGACAAAGGGAGTAAGGGACTCCCCCAGGGGTTTCCCATCCTAGAAGCTGTCCTCTGATTTAAAGACCACCCCAACTCCTATGTTGGCCACTGCCTCACGTGGGTGGTCCAAGCACAGCAACTTCTTCTCATCCTTCTTTTTTTCTAGAAGCCTTGTCTCTTCCTTTCTTTCTGTTTAGAGATGGGGTTCTTAACTATGTTGTATAGGTTGACTTTGAACCCCTAGACTCTAGGAATATTCCCTCCACAGCCCCAAGTGGCTGAGACTATAAGCATGAGCCATCACACCTAGCTTTGTGTCATGTGCACAATGGAACCACCCTTGTGGGATTAGGGTCGTGTGCCTGCTTTCCCTGTTCTTGTGGGAGGTGAGAAGGGCAGCCAGTAGAGACCACTTGTGGCTACAAGCCTTGGGAAGGAGACAGAGCTGTGGCATGAGAAAGCTTGGCACTAGGCTTTTTACTCTGTTGTGCAGCCACATGACTCAGCAAGCCACTCACTGTCTGTGAGCACAGTCTGTGATGACCAAGATGATGGTGCCATCCTGGCCTGTTTTTCTACCATCTGTCCCAAGAGGAGCGAGCCATGGATAGATAGACCCAGTGCAAGCAGGGAGACCACTGGGGGCCTTGTTCTGAGCCAGTGGGGACACAGCAGGAAGAGGTCTTGAGCATCCTGCCTCGGTTTCTCTTTCATGGGGGCTTGGTCCCTCTGAAACCTCAGGGGCCAACACAGGCCCAGCGTTCAGCTGAATGGTCCCCTGTCTGGTCACCATGTAGTGAGGCCCCTAGGGGACATGACCAGAGGCCTCTAACAGCCATTAAGAACGGGCTGTGCCCTGGACTTTGCAGCACTTTTCCCTGCTCCTCTCACTTCAGCATGCCACCGCCCTACTAGACACACCTGGCTTTCATACTCTCGTTTATGAGAGCCGCAGGAGGCACCTTGTCCTTCCCCCTTCCACTCTGCAGGGGGTCTCTGTGGCACTCTGATATGCGTGTTTACATGTGAGTGTGTGCGCACACACACACACACAGTTACAGGTCATTCGTGGGTATTTTAGGAACAGATTTGTTCATGTAGCATCTCTTTTTTAAAATTCCTGCCCACATGTACATCTGTTTTTGCTTTGATTTACTATATACTATTATTTATCATATTTCCTCAGTTAAAATATCTCTGCTGTCACGGTTAGCCATATATTGTCAGTACAGTTTGCCTCCTTTTTGATGCGTACCATCATGCATCACACTGCGTTGGAGGTCACAATGCAGGAAATAATTTGTATATAAGTCTTTTATCTTCTGAGGAATTATTTCCTTAGGGTTCATTTCTAGAGTCTGTAACAAGATCTCAGATGTGAAATCATTTATTATTACTTATCCTTATTTCTCTCCTAAAAGATCAGTATTATATGCTGTGAAAATGTTTTTTGTTGTTGTTTATAACTATGTTTTTCACATGTGTGTATGGGTGTGCCAGGATCTCAAATGTGTGTGCCCCTCATGCATGTGTGAGAGCCAGGGTCTCCTGCTGCCAGACACATGCACCACTTTAAAAATTATTTATTTGAGGGCTAGAGAGATGTCTTAGTGGTTAAGGTGTTTGCCTGTGAAGCCAAAGGACATAGGTTCAATTCCCCAGGACCCACGTAAGCCAGATGCACAAGGTGGTGCATACATCTGGAGTTTGTTTACAGTGGCTGAAGGCCCTAGCATGCCATTCTCTCTCTTTATCTATCTGCCTCTTTTTCTCTCAAATAAATAAAATATTTAAAAATATATTTATTAGAGAATGAGTGAGTATGGGTGCTCTAGGGCTTCCTGCCACTGCAAATAAACTATACATATACATATACAGCACTTAGTGCTTCTGGCTTTATGTGAGTACGGGGGTATCTACCCTGGGCCATGATGCTTTGTAAACAAGTGCCTTTCACTGCTGAGCCATCTCTCCAGCCCACATGCACTATGATTTTACTCTGGATTCATGAAGATTCTGGGGGAATTGAACCAAGGCCAGCAGACTTTATAAACAGTGCCTTTAATCATCGAGGCATCTCCCTACAACCTTGTTTTTTGCCTGCCATCTCAGCCATGCTGGGGAGATGGAGTGAGGGAGAAAGGTCTAGTGAGGCTGACATAGAAGTGTGGTGTGTTTCTCTCTTCCTCCTTCTCCTCCAGCACAACGAGCTCTACAGCCAGCAGCTGTGACACAGAGTTCACTAAGGAGGATGAGCAGAGGCTGAAGGATTACATCCAGCAGCTCAAGAACGACAGGGCAGCTGTCAAGCTGACCATGCTGGAGCTGGAGAGCGTCCACATTGACCCCCTCAGCTACGACGTGAAGCCACGGGGGGACAGCCAGCGGCTGGACCTGGAGAACGCTGTGCTCATGCAGGAGCTGATGGCCATGAAGGTGCGTCATGGGCCTCTCTCGCCAGGCAACCCTAGAGGGACATCCCGTGGGCCAGCTGATGAGCAATAAGCCCGTGGTCAACCTGTGTCCAGAGAGGGGTGAATGGCTCGCTGTGGACAGGCCTTGGTGTGTCTGGAGGTCATCTTTGTTGAACCCTCAATGAGGGTGCAGTTAAACTCCACAGCATATCTTTGACTATCCCAGTTCAACACCTGCTTCTCAGTGAGAACCTGCATCGGACCTGCAGGGTAGAACAGATCTCTGTCCATCTCTGATGTCCCTTGACCTCAAGGATGCTGAAAAGTCCTTGTTGGGTCACCCATGCTGATGGGACCTGGACATAGGAGAGACCCTGGTAAGCTCAGAGGCAGGAACTAGTCAAAAGCCCTGAGGACCTGGGAGCAGTGGGATGTCTGTTCAGAATAAGTACCTACCAGTGAGAGTAAGCAGAGCAGTTCTGGCTGCTGTCCCCTGAAAAGTAAGGTCTTGGGCTGCCCATCTGCAGATGAGGTTTCGAGGGCAGTTGTCTTGAGAAGCCAGTGCTCTCGCTGGCAAGTATTGTACACTTCCTTCCTGTTAGGTCACCGTGGCCTGTGTCTTGACAGATCCTCAGCAGGAAACAACCTGCTTGAGGCTTGTTTCTTATCACCTTCTCATTGCTGGGACAAAACACCTGACCAGATGCAGTAGATGGGAGTAAGGGGTGTATTTCTTCCTGCAGTCCTGAAGGGGAGCTTCATTATTTCAGAAAAACACGGCAGAGCAGATGCTGGGAATGACTTCTTGTCACAGCAGCTGGCAGAAAGCAGCAAGGGTTTGCTGCTGAGCAGTGGCAAGCTGGGAAAATTAAACTACATTATCTCAGTTCTAGTCCCCAGAGGGACAAAGCACATGGCTTTTGTCCACCCATCAGGACTTCAGATGTATGGACACAGTCATCTAGTCACCTTGTCCCTGGCTTTGGAATGAGTCTTCCACCGTGAGTCCATGATTGTAGCCAGGTCTTCCTTTGCATTTGCTTGGCACAGCCAACCCTGCCGGCACATGGTGGCATTGGCACTCACTTGCTTTGTGTCCCTTTGTCCGCAGGAGGAGATGGCTGAGCTGAAGGCACAGCTGTACCTGCTGGAAAAGGAGAAGAAAGCCCTGGAGCTGAAGCTGAGCACACGGGAGGCACAGGAGCAGGCCTACCTGGTGCACATTGAGCACCTCAAGTCTGAGGTGGAGGAGCAGAAGGAGCAGCGGATGCAGTCCCTCAGCTCCACCAGCAGTGGCGGCAAGGAGAAGCCTGGCAAGGTAGGGCCAGGGTGGCATGAGGGCATCCTTGGTGCTGGCCATGCTCCCTGCCCAGTTACCACAGACCACACCACTCTGTGACACCAGTTTCTTGTTTGTGTAGACACTATGGGTCATAATACCACACCACTTGGTAAGGGAACCAAATTTACATTCCAAAGAGCCTATCTTTGGTAGATTTCTGTGAGTTCATAGTGAATCCCAGGTCAGCCTAAGGTAGAGCAAGACCCTACCTCGAAAGAGAAAACAAGAACAAGGGGTTGGGGAATTGGCTCAGCAGTTAAGGTGTTTGCCTGTGAAGCCTCAGGACCTGGGTTCAATTCCCCAGGACCCACTCAAGCCAGATGTACAAGGGGCACATGTGTCTGGAGTTCATTTGTAGTGGCTGAAGGCCCTGGTGTGCCCATTCTCTCTCTCTCTCTTGCTTGCTCATTCTGCCTCTTCCTCTCTCTTGAATAAATAAAACATTAAAAAAAAAAGAACAAGAAAAAAATTAAAAGCCTATCTTACTTTATGTCACAGTTTAAATACTTTTTTTACACAGCATCATCCTTTGCTTGTGAGACAAGGTCTCATATTATCCAGGTTGGCCTTAAACTCATATATTGAGGATGACTTTGACCTTCTGATCTTCCTGCCTCCATCTCTTGGGTACTAGAATTATAGGGATGCACCACAGTGCTCTGTTTATGAGGTGCTAGGGATCAAAACCAGGACTTGGTTCATGGACCCAAAAGAATTCAATCCCTCCCCCTGGGTAGGACACTGTATATTCAGTATACTGTGCTTTATTTTTTGTTTAAAAATTTTTTTTAACAATTTTAAAATTTTATTTTAGAAGAGAGTCAGAGACACACACACACACACACACACACACACAGAGAGAGAGAGAGAGAGAGAGAGAGAGAGAGAGAGAGAGAGAGAGAGAGAGAGTTGGTGCACCAGGGCCTTAGCCCATACAATTGAACTCCAGACGCTTGTGCCACCTACTGGGCATATGTGACCTTGTGCTTGCCTCAATTTTGTGTGTCTGGTTTATGTGGGATCTAGAGAGTCGAACATGGGTCCTTAGGCTTCACAGGCAAGCACCTTAAGTGCTAAGCCATCTCTCTAGCCCAGAATACTGTGCTTTCTAGTCAGACCTTCATCTGAGCCTAGTTTATTTTAGACTCAAACCCTGTGCTAACTTGCTATCTTGTAAATGCCTTCTCACAGCACAGTTCTGGGGTGTCGCTAGGAACTGTAGGTATCTCCAGGATATCCAAGGAAGGAAGGGTAGGCACAGGTGCCATGTGGTGTGAGCTGTTGCTTCCTACCGAGCTAAGAAATCTGAAGCATGTTTAACAGGCATATGCAGCAACAGGTTTCCCCAAGTAGCTCTGCCACCCGCCCAGGCCAGGCATCCCGAGGTTCTTGTGTTTTCCATCAAGCCATGTGCTTGCTGTGTGATTGGGTACTCATAGCACCCCAGGACTGAGTGGAGCAGTACAGGTGGCTCCCTCATAGCTAGACGAAAACTGTCCTCCAAGAATTTACATCCCATGGGTGAGGCTGATGGGCAGATCTGGTCACAGTATAGTTCCAGGAAGGCATCTCTTAGAACAGGGTTTCAAATCCCTACATATTTCTCCTGCAAATCAGTTCCAAAGGCCAAAAGCCACATGACCAGTTTTCTAGCAGCAATGACCCCGCTCCTGGTTCCAGTTTTCTGTTGTAGCTACCTTCTCATTGCTTTCATAAAACACCCAAGCAAAAGCAGGTCATGGGAGAAAAGGGCTTATTTTGACTTACAGTCTCAAGGGGAAGCTCCGTGACAGCAGGGGAAGGATGGTAGAGCTGAGGCATCATCTCTGCCACAGCAGGTGGAAAGTAGCAGCAGGAGAGTGAGCCAAACTCTAGCAAAGGGGAGCTGGCCACAACCCCCCAACACCACCCCTCCTCCAGCAAGGCTCCACCTCCCAAATTGCCACTAGCTGGGAACCAAGCATCCAAAACACTAAGTTTATTGGGGACATCTGACTCACACCACAACATAAGATGTGCAAACACCCAGAAGAAAGGGAATCTGCTCGTTGGAGAGGTCAGCCTGTTGTGTTACCCCAGGGGCAGTGAGGAGTCATGGAAGGGTCTTAGCAGGAGTCACGTGATACTGTGTGGGATCTAGGAAAGCTGCAATGGCCAGCGCACCAGTGCTTGGAAGGTGGTCCACGGTGCTGCTTCATGTTGTAACCTGGGCCCAGGAGAACACTGTCTTCTCTTCCATGCAGCTGCAGAATCTTTGCCTGTCCTTTGAAGTTGTTGTTCAATTTGGGTCTGAGTCTTAGAGAGCACCCATGTCTGGTGGAAATAGACATATCTTGCCAAAGGCCCATGAACTGAGCATTTCTCCAAGTTCTTGGTTCTTCATCTTGACTGTGACTTCAAAGCACAGAAATTCCTCTGGCGAATAGACCATCTTATTTATTTAATGTCTCAGTAAGAAGGGAGCCCAGTATTGTTGAAAAGCTCAGTTACAGTAATCTGATTGCCTTGTCTTTCAAACAGTGACTCTATTTACTTTAAGTCTCTCATCTGGCTATTGCTGGTGTTATCTGCTGGAGATGAGAGCAGGCAACAGCAGACTTTGTCTGGAGAGGGCCAAACAGTAGATACTTCATGGTTTGCCAGTCAAGTGGACTGCTGTAGCCACTCACCTCTCTCCTTGTAGACATGTGGTATGATAGAGAGGTGACAGGGAAACCAGCAAGTGTTGCATACAGACAAGAAGTGCACACATGTAATGCGACTTGGATAGGCTTTGGGACTCTGTAGAAGTTACTTTCTCGTCGCTTCTCATTGGACAAGATGCCCCATCAGAAGCATTTGGTGGGAGGAAAGGTTTATTTTGGCTTAGAGAGTCAAGGGGAACCTTCATCATGGTGGGGAAGGCATGGCAGGAGCAGGAAGCTGGCTCTCGTTGTCATACATTGGCATCAGGGAGGAAGCGGCAGGAATGAGCTCTTGAACGCCCAGTGGGCTGTGCTGATAAACCCTTAGTGCCCATCTCCAGTGACACAACTCTGCCAGCAAGGCTTCGCCCTTTCAGAGTCTCTACAACCTTCCAAGTTGCCCCAGCCAGGGTCAAAGCATGAGGCTTGATCACAAAATGTGGGGATATAAGGGGACACTCTACATTCAACTACCACACCCTGTCTTCTAATAATTCTTGCATGGATGGACACTGTGATTTGAATTTTAGGTAACTTTTTATCTGTGGCAAAATACTTTTTGACCTTTTTAAAAATTATTTATTTATTTGAGAGCCAACAGAGAATGGGCATGTCAGGACCTCCAGCCACTACAAACGAACTCCAGATGCATACGCCACCTTGTGTGTCTGGCTTACATGGGTCCTGGGGGATTGAGCCTCAAACCAGGGTCCTTAGGCTTCATAGGCAAGCACTCGACCACTAAGCCATCTCTCCAGCTCAACCTTTTTTATTTTCCTAAATCATTTTAAAGTAGACAAACCATTCTTAGTCCGTGGGTGCAGTGTGTGTGGTAGGCCACATTTGGGTCAAGAGCATCCACTCCTGTCCTAGAGTGGGTGGCCCTATGTAGTTTTTAAACTCATCTCCAGCCAAAAGTTGGGTCCCAAATCCTATCCAAGCGCCATTTGGTTTTTTGCACTTCTGTCTGCAACAGACTCTAACACATAGGGTTAGTAAGAAGCCTTGTGAATTGTGAATGGGCTCTTATGAAATGTTAATATCAAGCTGTGTGTGTATGCATGTGTGTGTGTGTGTGTGAGACACAAGTGAGAGTGCGGGATATAGGCAGCTTTCACAGTTGTCTATAGGCAGTTGTGGGTGTTTGAGGGCAGCTGTTTGGGGGAATGCAACCTAGGAGGACATGGCACAGGGAGGGATATATTGCTCAGGAGCCCCAAAGGAAGGCATATTTTCTTTGAGCGTGGACTAAGGGACAGATGTGTGCCTGTTATCATCTCAGATATGTCTAATGCATGGCCCATGGGCTGCGTGGCTCCCAAGATGGCTATGGATGTGACGCAACACATTCACAGATGTCAACATCATCATGCAATGACAAAAGGTTGGTCAGCCCTGGAGACATTGGCACCAGGATCACACCACCATAAGTGAACACTCTGTCTCCTGCAGCCGATCACAAGCTTTGTCCTCTGGGGAGCACTGTTGAGCCTCAGCCTCGGTACAAATGTGTGTGGAGCACATCACATGTCTGCCCCCTCCTGGACACTGGCCACCTCACTCTGCAGTGTGGCTTCTGAGAGTCCTTGCACAGGCATGGCCACTGCTTGCAGTCATAGCTCTAGGGTTCAAGAGTCCTGCTCTGGCATTTCTCACCTGTCATGTGGGGTGGAGGGGGTCTGGCTTAGATTAGGTCCCTGTGGATGGTAACTGCATGGGACGGGGCGCAATTGTTGTCTTCCTTCTCAACTGAGTTTTCTCAGTGGAGCCCAGCCAAGTGAGATGAAACAGCCGGGACTTTCACGTGTGTTTCTCACTTGAAGAGACACTTCTGGAGCCAGACAGCCTGGGTTTGAGGTCTCGGTCTGCCACTATTTAGCTAGCAATGAACAGAATGACCTCTCTGTGCCTTGGTTAATTCTTGGTACACGGGGACAATAGTAGCTGCCTCTAAGGGACCTTCTAAGGATAAGGGACTGGAGGTGTGTAGCAGGATTACACCTGTGCTGGCCAAGTTGGAGCTGCCCAGAGGGTGAGTACGCATGCCCAGCTGCCTGTGGAGGTTCTGATAGCAGAGGGGACCACCAGACTTGCTGTCCAGCTTTCTTCACCTGATGGTACCACCTGTACCAACCCTGCCCTGCAGCACAGGTGTGAGTGTTGAGTGCCTGTGGGCTGGCTTCCTGTCTGACAGCTACGTTTGCCATCCTCAGGAGTGCCCCGATGCTGCCTCTCCAGCCCTGTCCCTGGCTGAACTAAGGACAACCAACGAGAGTGAGCTGGCCACAGAGTTCGCCAACGCCATCAGACGGTAAGCACCTCCCAGGTCCCCATGTTGCTCACTCCAGGAGCAAAGGCTTTTTGTCACACACTCTCAGCTGCTCACCGTAGCTCTTCAAAGACCACAGGGGCCTGCCTAGGTGGGAGAAGGTGCTGGCATGTCTTACTTCAGCCCACACCATGGGAGTCAGAAATGGAGATGCCCAGGCATTTTGGAAAGGAAGTGTAAGGAGGTTGGTATATAGGCACTTGTTCCATTTGAAAAGTAGGAACATGTCTTCTCCTTTCCTGTCTTGCTGGGTTGTCACATTGGCTAAAACCTTGGCTGATGTAGTGATGTGGATGAAAACAAGCGTCTCACCTTGATGATGTATTTAGGATGACTGTCTTCTTTCAGCATCAGTCCCTGTCAAAGGGCGACGCCTTATGCCTCTTCAGTTCTGGGAAATTTTCAGTGTTATTTCAGTGTAGCTGTTTCTACATTTTTTTCTCCCCTTTTTTTGCAAGGTGAAAGACATGTTGATTCTTATATTCTATGTCCTAACTTCCTACACTTTCTGTTGCTTCTTTTGCTCTGGGGCTCCAGAGCATGCCTAATAAAGATTATAAAGCATGGGGCTGGAGAGATAGCCTAGTGGTTAAGACACTTGCCTGCGAAGCCTAAGAAATCCTGTTAGAATCTCCAGGCCCCATGTAAGCATAGGTGCACAGTGACACCAGTGCACAGTGTCACACATGCGCACTAGAGGACGCACGTGTCTGGAGTTCACTTGCAGTGGCTGAAGGTGCTAGTGTACCCATTCTCTCTCTCTCTCTCTCAAATAAATAATAATAAAAGAACATAAAGCATGGATGTAATTTAAAATTTTCTAGTAGCTCCATGCAAACATTCATTAAAAATATTTGTGTTGGGCTGGAGAGATGGCTTAGCGGTTAAGCGCTTGCCTGTGAAGCCTAAGGACCCCGGTTCGAGGCTCGGTTCCCCAGGTCCCACGTTAGCCAGATGCACAAGGGGGCGCATGCATCTGGAGTTCGTTTGCAGAGGCTGAAAGCCCTGGCGCGCCCATTCTCTCTCTCTCTCTCCCTCTGTCTTTCTCTCTGTGTCTGTCGTTCTCAAATAAATAAATAAATAAATAAATAAAAAATATATTTGTGTTGTGTGTACGTACATGTGCACATGTCAAGGTCCCCTGCAGTGCAAATGCCAGGTGCTTACACCACTTTTTGCATCTGGCTTCTATGGATAACTGAATTTGGGGCCAGCGGGCACCTTTAACCAATAAGCCAGCTCTCCAGACCCAAGGACATTTCTTTCTCTCTCTCCCCTTCCCTCCTTCCTTCCTTCCTTCCTTCCTTCCTTCCTTCCTTCCTTTCTTCCTTCCTTCCTTCCTCTTTCCCAGAGAAAGACAAAGAGGCTGACACAAGAGAGATTGAAGACATTGGGCACACCAGGACCTTCTGCCACTACAGACTCACTCCAGATACATGTATCACTTTGTGCATCTGGCTTTATGTGGGTACTAGGGAATCAAACACAGGCCTCCAAGCAAGTGTCTTTAGCCATTGAGCCATCTCTCAAGAACATATTTTACTTCACCTAGTATACCCAAAATATCATATTTAATTTTTTTTTCAAGTGTATGTGCTGTTGAAGCAAGCACCAAAATATCACTTCTGCCTAGTCTTTTATACCTAAACTACAGACTAGCCAGCATCTCTAGTGCAGTAGCTATGTGGCTATCAGAGAGATGCAATTCAAGAGAATCACCTCTTTATACATTTAGTGGGCACATAGTAATATTTCATAGACACTGGACTGCCAGGTTGGTTTTCCAGCTTATTCATGTCCATTCCACAAGATGCATGGTCTATATTTTTTTAATGATGCCAAAAACAAAACAAAACAAAACATCAGATGCTTGTGCCACTGGCTTATGTGTGTGTCTTGGGAATTGAACCCAGGCCTGCAGGCTTTACTAGCAAGCACCTTTAGCCACTGAGTCATCGTCCCAACCCCTATCTTTTTTTTTTTTTTTTTTGACATGTATGTGCAGTGTATGCCATGTGTGTAGATGCTTAGGCCTGGTGCCCACATAAGCCAAGGCCTGAGAACATCAGGTATCCTCCACTACTGTTCATCCACGTGTTTTCTCGAGACAGAATCCCTCAGCAAGTGTAGAGAGCTGCTGCCGTTTCCTATCAGACTGGCTGACCAACAAACCAGTGGTTGTCTGGTCTCCATGCCTCATGGGACTGGGGTCACAAGCCTGCGGGGCCTTGCCCAGCTGTTCACATGGGTGCTGGGACGGGGAGCTGGGCCCTCCCAGGTCCTTATGCTTGTGCAGCACAGCATTTCCCACCAGGCCATTTCCCCAGCCCCAAGGTCGTGTTGTTGAATGAAACGTTCTCCTCGTGTTTCTGAGGATGCTTGTCCTGCTTTCTCGTGACTCTTGTTTACCATATAGTCCCTCACATGCCACTTCTCTTGGTATTCAGTTTTGTGGCTTCTTCTCAGGGTTGCCTCTGGTTTGTGCTCATCTCTGGTGTTCCTGTACTCACTCTTTGTATCTGCCTCTTCCTCTCTAAAATAAATAAACAAAATACTTGTTTGCAAGGAAGAGAGTATAGGCACCCTAGAGCTTCCTGCCACTGCAGATAAACTCCAGATGCATGCAGCACTTGGTGCATCTGGCCTTGCATGGGCTCTGGGGAATCAAACCTGGGCCAGCAGGCTTTGCGAGCAAGTGACTTCAACTGCTGAGCCATCTCTCCCCAGCCCCTCTGTTGTGGTCCAGACTGTCCCATGACTGCTTACCCCAGCCTCCCTCCCGGCACCTGAGGCCGGCTCCTGGTAATGGCTGTCAGCTGGGCCTGTCAGAAGCCCGTCTTCTGGGCTTTCTGTTCCTTCCAGCTGAGAGTGGCCCGAGCATGTCTGCATCTGGGCCCTTCTCGTTCTGGCCCTTCCGGGTGGAGCACCTCTGGCTTGTCCTTCCTCTGACAGTGACTTTCCTCTGGGAGCTTTGTGAGTGGGCTTTACTTTTTCTGGAATAACTCATCTGCTTTTCATTTTCCATGACCACCCATGCTTCCTGGCACATCAGAGCACTCCTGGCTTTCTAATCTTGGGGAGCCCGCCCCAACACCTTGTCCACTGTTTCTAGAGCTTTGGGGTGGGAGGTAGGACTGCTCGATCGCACTGCGTACTTTTCACATGGCCCTCCCAGGAACAGTGGATTGAAGTCACCTGGCGAAGGCTTCCTTGTTGACTCCCTGTCACCTCTTGTTCTGCTTCCCAAGTTGGAATCGCATGTTTGTTCTTTGCTGGAACCTCTTGGGGTCTGATGACGTCACAGTTGCTCTGCCAGAGGAGAAAAGCAGCGTGAGAAAGCCCTGAACCAGTCTTAACGACTTACTTGTGCCAGAGACTGGGGTGAAAGAAAACCTACTCTCTAGGTCTGGTGGGAAGCCGTTTGGATATTATTTACATCAGCTGAGCCCCTTCATGTTTCAAATTCCCCAAGCTCCAGAGGCCTTCATTGGCGCAAATCAGAGAGGGTTTTGCTGACTAAACAGAAAGGGTTTTCATTTCTCCTCGGTCACAATGGATTTCCAATAACCAGCTTTAAGTTGGTTAGCATGGATTTCTCATCGAGATCCAGATGTATGGAGCCAAGAAAGAACCTGGGGAGCTAGAGAAAAAAGGAAAATAACACAATTATGCTGTAAATATAGCTTAGAAATTGGATGATCACTTCATGAGGGCTTAGAATACAGTCACTTGAGTCCTGAGGCTTGGGGATGCTTTTTGTTTTTATTTATTTAAAAACTGAAATGGAAACAAACACCTTCTTGGAAGCTCTCCCGTGCATTATCTGGTTGAAGTGGTTCAGGATGCCCGCAGCGTTCTCACAAGTCCTTCCTTGGAAAAGGTGGCTCCAGGCTCCAGACTGAGCTGAGCAGGTGGGGATGATGGCAGAGGGACCACTCCTCCCTTATTGGGGAGAGCAGGCCACCCCCAGGAAGCAGCCTGTCTTGTCTGCCCAGCCGCCCTTTCCCAGCCAGGCTTCAGCTTCCGGTGGTCCCTTGTCAAAGGCAAGCCACTTGGAATGTCTTCTTTTCTAACACAAAACCAGAACTTGGTGCAAGCCCACGTTCACTGCATGGCTCTCCTCTGGGGTGTTGTGGTTCCCTGCACTCTCAAGATTGGCTGTGGTGTCTTGGCTTTGGGGTAGCATGACACCCCAGCTAGGTGACCAGGTTTTGCAGTCCCACACGAGGTGCATTCTCTCAGCAGGGTAACTTTGCTCTTGTGAACTACGGACGCTTCTCCAAACCCTTTCTTTACTAATTCTCATCAAATTTGGCTCGTTTTTCCACCAAAGAGCACTTGAACATGGCTGTGACATAAATGGAGTTTGAGGTGGCTTTTCTCTGGGCGTCAGTGGCGTCTGTCTGCATGGGCTGCTCTTGGACCTGGGCACAGCTGAGGCACGGACAGTGTCCTGCCTACCGCGGTGTGGGAGGTAGTGGGAACAGGTGCTTCCTCTATGACCCGGGGCAAGGCTGGCACAAGGCTGAGAGAACTCCTAAGGTCACACCGTGGGACTGAGGACTGTGTGTTCACCTTCTCTGTGCGAAAGTTGGCATCGCATGGTGGGGCAGAGCTAGGCTGGCTTGCCGGTGGGCGTGGGCTGAGCCCACCCGTGGATTCACTCCCAGGCGCTTCTGCCTTCCATCATGTTCACTGGTCTTGGAAGATGGGAACCTCTGAGCTCCTAACTGTGATCCACGGGATGTTAGGTGTTCCTCAGGAGGCAGACTTCCTGAGACACACAGGCCCGTGGGGCAGTGCCATGTGCTGACACAGTTGTGCTAATTAAGAACAAGCTGAGCTGCCCCTGGGCTGCCAGGTGGAGGTAACTTGTGCAAACTCCCCTTGCTCCAAAGCAAGGCGGCCAGTGTAGCAGCTGCCCTCTTGTTGTGGGGACAAAACACCCGGCCAGGAGCAGCTGGTGGGAGGAGAGGGTTTCTGCTTCTAGGAGAGTGGCAAGGAACAGGGCATGGTAGCCTCTCACGTCATCATGTATGACCCCAAATCCTGCCCCTCCCCAAGTGACCCACCTCCAGCAGCAAGGCTTCACCTCCTGCTGGTTCTAGCAGCTGGGGCTCAAGTATGAGGCTTCATCACAAACACATGAGGCCATGGGGGGCATTTACAACCCCCCACAGGCAGTGCTGAGCTTGCAGAGTAAAGACCTGTGATTAGCCCCCATACCCCGCTGCCACAGGAGGCTATGGTTATTTCATCACATGTTCCAGGGAGCTGTGGAGCCCTCAGGAACCCAGATATGCCCGCTGTGTGGGAATATGCCAGCTGGTTCCATTCATGCTAAGGGGCAGCAGCCCAGAGTGCTTGGTCCAACTGGATGCGGCTACCTCCGCCAGCAGAGGGCGCCCATGCTTCCCATTCTCTTTAATGACCAGCAACGGGGAGCCTTAGGGGCTAGAGAAAGATGCATGTCACACCTCTGGGTGCTGTTCAGTCATTGTGATCCTAAGAGACATATCTGTCGGCCTTTTTCCCATGACCTTGAAGCAGAGTGAAAGGAAAGGGCAGGTGAGTTGCTGCCAGCTTCCCTGATAGTTGCCTAGAATGAGTGCAGCAGAGAGAGGTTTCCCAGTTACCCGGGGCTGTGGCCTCACCCAAAGTTCTGCTCAGTGTGGCTGTTACTCTGGGAACACTGAGCACCTATAGGCCTCTCACATTTCTTTCCATAGGCCCTCTTGTCCTCAGAGGCAGCAGTGAAATCCTCCTTCAGCTCTCACTCTCCCTGCTTCAAGCCTCTTTCCCAGAAAGAATCCAAACCCTTCCAAGGGCTTACCTGAGTAGGCCCCGTACACCCATGATCACCTCCAGACAGGCAGCAGCCTGGCTCCCTTGGGCCGGAATGACTGTCTCCTGGTCCATCCCCGCCTCACCTCAGCCTCAAGCCACTGATCGTCTCTGTCCAGGTCTCACACCAGAGCCCCCAAGCCCAGCACACCTAGATGCGGTTTCCTTTCAACTCCTGCTCTGTGGAAGGTAGTGCCTTCTTCAAATTGTTTAGGTTTAAAAGGCTATTGTCCTAGCGATCTAGGATTATAACTTGCAAGTCATATTCTTCCCTTCAAATCTCTTCCACTCTTTCCCATTTGCTCTGGCTTCTCCAGCTTGGCCCTCAGCTCAGGAGTCCTACTGGGTCATTAGCCACTGGTTCATCATACAGACATCCTGCCGAAAAAATATCTCAATGCTCACTTCTGGCCAGGCTGCTTGGTGCAGACACTTAGAGTGACTTTGGCAGGGGCAGACCTGTGGTACCTAAGGTTATCCCTGCATCCTTCATTTCCTAGCCCATGTTTCCCTTCTACCTCACAACACAGACGCTCCATTTGTCCCCTCCCCAATCCCTCTCATCCTTAATCAGAACACACCTCCTCCTGAAGCTTGCCAGTCAGCCCTTGGGAGGCCCCAGTGGCACCAAGGACCCATCAGTGCTCCTCAGAGCACTTGGCTGTTGGCTCTTCAGTTACAAACCTGCGTCCAAGTTGCAAGATGACCTGTCTTCTCGGTTGCGTCAGCATCTGTGTCTGAGTACAGCCTGAGCCACAAGTCTAGACTGAGGGGTGTGGTGAGATGAAAAGGGATCTGGGTTGGGGTGCCTTTTCAAAGGGAGACCCCTTCTAACTCAACGAGCAGTAGGATCATCACCATTTTGAGTAGGACCATTATTTTTTTTTTCTGTTCATTTTTATTGACAGCTTCCATACTTACAGAAAGTAAACCATAATAATTCCCTCCCCTTCCCTACTTGCGCCGTCACAGATCAACACTCTTATCATATCCGCCCCCCCATTAGTCTTTTATTTTGATGTCATCATCTTTTTCTCCTATTACGAGCGTCTTGTGAAGGTAGTGTAGGCACTGCAAGGTCATGGATGTCAAGGCCAATTTGTCTCGTCAATTGCATTGTAAGCAGTCCTTCCCTTCTTTCAGCTCTTACATTCTTTCCACCACCTCTTCTGCAATGGACCCTGAACCTTGGAAGGTGTGATAGTGATATTTTAGTTCTGAACATTCCTCTGTCACATCTTCTCAGCATTATGGTGCCTTTTCGGTCATCCCAACGAATACCATTATTTTTTTTTGCTTTCTTTTTAAAATATTTATTTATTTATTTGATACAGGGAAAGAGAATGGGCATGCCAGGGCCTCCAGCCACTGCAAACAAACTCCAGACACATGTGTCTGCCTTGTGCATCTGGCTTATGTGGGTTCAGTGGAACTAAACCTGGGTCCTTTGGCTTTGTATCTCTCCAGCCCGAAACTGAAGTTTTGCTGTCTGAAATTTCATTAATTGTAGAAATTTATCTGAATTAATAACTTCATCTTTTAAAAGTAGGATGTTTTTTTTTTTCTTTTTCTTTTTTTGGTTTTTTGAGGTAGGGTTTCACTTTGGCCCAGGCTGACCAGGAATTCACTATGGAGTCTCAGGGTGGTCTCGAACTCAAAGCGATCCTCCTACCTCTGCCTCCTGAGTGCTGGGATTAAAGGCGTGTGCCACCACGCCTGGCGAAAGTGGAATGTTTTGATGTGGGATAGCTCAGTGGTGGGGGGGATGTTTAAGGATTGTCTGTCATCCATCTCCACTAAGAATTTCCATCTTGGTAGGTAGAAGCTTTTGCTCTGAAAGTATTCTGTTCAATGTTTTAAGACCTCACACCTGTCCTCCAGCAGCAGCCATTCCATGTTCATCTCCAGCTGCCGCAAGCACCAGCTCTGACCCCCAGCCTGGCCCCCCGGGGACCATAGGGCCGGGCTCCCCCATGACCCCGTTTGATCTTCAGTAGGGGACTGGGTCAGCGAGGAGCGAAACTCCCAGTTCCGCTCTAGCAGCTTCCAGGGGTCCTGCTGGCCTGCACCATAGCTGGTGTGCCTGCGCAACCCTGGACACGCGAGATGGACGGGCAGGACCTAGAATTCACTATGGAGTCTCAGGGTGGCCTCAAACTCATGGTGATCCTCCTACCTCTGCCTCCTGAGTGCTGAGATTAAAGGCATGCGCTACCACGGCCAGCAGGACCATTAGTTTTTTAAATTGTTATTTATTTATTTGAGAGTGACAGAGACAGAGAGAGAGAGAGTGGGCATGCCAGGGCTTCCAGCCACTGCAAACGAACTCTAGACACATGCACCCTCTTGTGCATCTGGCTAACGTGAGTCCTGGGGAATAGAGCCTCAAACCGGGGTCCTTAGGCTTCACAGGCAAGTACTTAACCGCTAAGCCATATCTCCAGCCCAGGACCATTATTTTTTAAACATTGTTTTTTATTTATTTGCAAGCAGAGAAGAGAGACAGAGTGAATGGGTGCACCAGAGTCTCTAGCTGCTGCAAATGAACTCCAGATGCATGTGCCATTTTGTGCATCTGGCTTTACATGGGTACTGGGGAACTGAACTTGGGTCATCAGCCTTTGCAGGGAAAAGCTTTAACCATAAAGCCATCTCTCCAGCCCAAGACCATTATTTTTAAAAGATGGTACTTTATTAAAACTTGCTGATCCTTCACATTTGGCTGGTTTAACATAGTAATCAAGCCCTGGAAATTGGGCTTAAAATTCCAAAAGTGCTCAAATGGATCTGCAGGATGTTAATGGAATAGAGTGGCCCTGTCGATTCATTATCACAGAAATAATCTGTTGAGCTTTGGAGCCCCAAGGCGTTAGAAGGGGGTAAAGACCAAGGCTCACCCAAGGGTGCTGCTTGAGTAACTGAGGTTTCTTTGACTTTCTGTCAGTGATGTGTTGCAAAAGCTCAGAGAAAAGGTCATTTCACCTGGGACCCCCAGAAGGCCTAGTGATGGGGACATCAGAGCATATAGGAGCCATAGACAGAGGCATGTGCCTGTGATGGCTCTGGGGATCCTTCTTGGACACAGAACACAACACCAGAAATGGGTGGACAAAAGCAGTTGTCTGCTGCCATCTTCTTGCTGCCGCTTAGGCAGCCACACTCTTCCAACGTAATGTCTACAGAACATCAGTATCTGGAGTTGCGCAATGCTGGTTCTATAAGCCTGTCACATACTGTGCCCATTCCCTTTGTGGAACATAGCAAGATGCTCAAGTGCCCAGACTCTGTGGACATGCTGCGTGGTGTGAACGCTGGCTCGCATGTGCCTCAGGATCCTTATCTGTTCTACGAGTGTGATAGTACCAGTCTCAAAGGTTGTTCTGAGAACTAAAGGACTGTACTTATAAAGGACTTAGAAATAATGCGTATCTGATGCCTGGACAGTCTAAAAAAGAAAAGCAGTTATATGAGCTGGGGAGATGGCTCTTTGTTTCAGATGCTTGCTTGCAAGGATGGCTTTATGGTTAAAGCTTTTCCCTGCAAAAGCTTTGTTGGCCTGGGTACGATTCCCCAGTACCCATGTACAGCCAAATGTATAAAGTGGCACAGGTGACTAGAGTTACTTTGCAGCTCTGGCATGCCCAGATGCTTTTTTCTCAAAAACATAAAACAAAGGGCTAGAGAGATGACTCAGCAGTTAAGATTCCTGCCTACAAAGCCTAATGACCTGGGTTTGATTCCCAGTACCCAAATAAAGCTCATAGAGGCACATGCATCTGTGGAGTTCATTTGCAATGGTTGGAGGACCTGGTGTGGCCATTGTCTCTCCTCTCTCTGCAGATATATTTTAGAAATATATGACAAAAATAAGCAGCTACACATTATAGTGATTGATGTGAAGTAGAGGGGGAAGGGCTATAGTCACTGAGGTTCCCCCCCCTAAATACAAGTGGCAATGAATAATGTAATATGAAGGAAATGACAAGGTGCTATGATGTCCTAACTTGAAGACATTTGTTCTGTGTTGATGATGGTCAAGGTAGCTTTCTCTGAGGGGTGACATTTAACCTGAAGGCACAGAGGGGTAGATGGAAACATCTCAGAGCAGAAGTCAGGCCAAGCAGAGCCTAGGAGGAGGAGGTGGTGAGCCCATAAACATTCATTCCAAGTACAAGTGGAAGGCCCTGAAGGCAAGTACTACAATCTGATCCACCACATTAAGAAGCGACCTGGCCGCAAAGCGTGTGGGAAACCCAGATCAGAGGGACGCCAGGGCGGAAGCAGAGAAGCTGTTCCGCAGGGTCCATGTGTATCCCAGAACAAAGGATGGCAGCTTGGACCCGGTGGCAGCAGCAGAAATGGCAAGACAAACTCAATACACAACTTGATATTGTGTTGTGTAGATGATGAGGGAGAGAAAGGGTTTGGGACAGCTGGGACAAATGGTACAACCCTTTGCCAACACAAGAAGGGTGGATATGGGAGTAATTTCAAAAGTTCTGTCCGTTAACCTGGAGGTGTCAAATGGACAAGTCCAGAGCCCTCAAGAAACATCTGGAGATCAAGATTTGGAAGTTTTAGTGTAAAGCTGTTAGGAAAATAAATGTGAAAGGTAGAATTAAGAAACCTAGTTCAGCCAGATGTGGTGGCACACTCCTTTCTTTGATCTTGGTACTCGAGAGGCAGAGGTAGGAGGATACTGTGAGTTGAGGCCGGCCTAAGAATACATGGTGAATTCCAGGTCAGCCTGCACTACAGTGAGACCCTATCTATAAAAACCTAGTCCAAGCCCATGTCCTAAGCGAAGCCCAAAATGGATGTCTGTGGAAGCAGCCAGTGAAAATGTGGTGTGGGCTGCAGACATTGTACTGGCCAGAAGTGAGGGTAGTCTGGATGAGGGAGCGGGCCAGGCTGCATGTGGATGGCGCCAACATGGAAGAAAAGGCCTGACTGCCCCACACAGCCTTATCCAGCCATCTCCACTTAGGAGAGCCCTGACCGGGGCTAAGGAGCAAAAGGAAGGCAGGCAGGAGCTGCACATGCCAGAGTTCCCAGTGACTGATGCCATGCAAGTAGCCATTGCTGAGAAACTCCAGCATGGCCCCGACCCCCTGCTCTCTGGTCTGATTATAGTTCCTCTAAAAGGCTTCCTGGGCTGCTGGAAAGCTGCATCAGCCCTGGGCTCTTAATCACACATTACTGCTGACCTCATAGGGACACTCCGGGTATGTCCCCCGCTGGCTGTTCACAAAGATGTACTTCCTGGCAGCCAGTCTAGGGCAAGTTCTACCTCAGAGGCCTGTTTACCTTATGGCTCTCCCTTCTCCCCAGAAAACCCACCTTGACTTTCCTTAATACTCTGACATTCCAACCATGAGGTTGCCACTTCGATCCCCTATGGGGATCTCAATAACTAGAAATGTGACAATTAATAACGTTTGTAAGACACTTTTCAGAACTTATTTGCAAGGAGATAGAATGAGAATGGGTATACCGGGGCATCTTGTAAATGAACTCCAGATGCATGCACGATTTGGTGCACCTGGCTTTATATGAATACTGGGGACTCAAACCAGGCTCCCTGGCTTTGCAAGCAAGTACCTTGAACCTCTGAGTCATCTCCCCAGACCTGTAAGATGTTTTGGGGAGGGGGCTGAATACTGGCACGGGAAGACCTCTGCTGGAGGTGGCTGCCTGCACCAGATGATTTAGTTTTTATGGTTCTACTGTTCTGTTGACTTACTAGTACTCAGGGGTGCCTGGAGCAGGAAAGAAAGGAATTCTCCAGTTTCAAGCACTCCTATTAAGGGAGCAAATGGAATATGCAGTGCTTAACTTCTACCCTTTCTGTGCAAAGCCTCTGAAATGCTCACGTCGGCCACACTGTCTTCTATACTCATTTTTGACTTAGAATGCAGAAGGAAAGAGCTGCGAATGATTGAGGCTTCAGCGGCAGACTAACTGTGGTTCTGAAGTTTTCCAAGCTACCTGAAGAAAACCCTTGACACGGCTATCCATACCCTGTGAGGCTCCGAGTCCCAGGAGCTCACCCTCAGTCCCCTGTGCATCTCTGAAGCTGCAGTTCCTAAGATCCAGGGCACTGACTGGGTAATATGTCTTTAAACCAACGCTTTAGAGCTGAGTGGTGATATAACTGGAACCGCCAGTGCAAGTCACAGTGTGAAACATCTGGACTCCAGGTCAAACATGTGACACCTTCTTATGATTAATACTTGCCTAAAATGTGCAAAACCTAAACAGGATTTTAGCTTTAGTAACGTCTAACAGGTAACAGCATGTAACGTTTTTATAACCTCAGATATTTTATTTTTTATTGCTTCATATGCCTGTGTATACTTACATCTACCTCAACCCAGACCAGCTACATCTTGAGTGCTCAGATAGGCATGGAGGTCAGGGCCATGTTTTTCAGACTTGTTCTGGGCTTCTAGTGACTGATGGCAGTGCTGACTCTTTCAGATAAGGCTAGCCCATTGGGTCTGGGGTAAAGTCAGGCAAGCCTCATCAGTTCTGAGCTAATTGGCCAGGCCTTTCTAAGGTTCTATCCTCTGAGTCTTCCAAGTCCAGAAAGTTCCCTGAAGGCCCAGGTGCTGAGAAGCGTCACCTCCACCCCACTGACGGGCGTTGTCTCTCCTTGACCTAGGGAAAAGAAGTTGAAGGCTAGGGTTCAAGAGCTGGTGAGTGCCTTGGAAAGACTGACCAAGAGCAGTGAAATCAGACACCAGCAGTCAGCAGAGTTTGTGAACGACCTCAAGCGGGCAAACAGGTAACCCCCCCCCCCCGCCCATTTCCTGTGCTACCCAGACGGGGACCCACTGTAGGCTGGCCAGAGCCCTAGCGAATGCTCAACCAGGATGGACCATTCCTGATGCTTCATGGGATGGAGGGCCACGAAGTCCTTTGAGGCAGTGTTTTCAATGCACATCCAGATCATCTCAGAACACCTTAGACTCCGAGAGAACAGTTTCAAAATGTTCTTTTGGGTCCATGTTCTGTTTTTCCATCATTTTAAAAAAAGGAAAAATTGCCAGGTGTAGTGGCACATGCCTTGATTCCCAGCACTCGGGAGGCAGAGGTAGGAGGATCACCGTGAGTTCGAGGCCAGCCTGAGCTAGAGTGAAACCCTACCTCGAAAGAAAAGATTGAGCTTTTATTTCTGCAAGTTATATTTACTAATGTCTCATCAGAAAATAACCCTAGACAGACTTTTAAAATTGTTTTTCATAAAAACAAAGTTTGGACTGGAGGGATGGCTCAGCATTCCTCAGCACCCACCTAAAGCCAGATGCAAAAAGTGGTGCATGCGTCTGGAGACCCTGGCACACCCATTCTGGTAAACAACAACAAAAAAGTCTGGCACGGTGGCACACACTAATCCCAGCACTCTGGAGGCAGAGGTAGGATGACAGTGAATTTCAGGCTATCCTGAGACTACATAATTAATTCCAGGTCAGTCTGAGCTAGAGAGAGACCATACCTGGGGAGGGGAGTTCATGAGATCGGACATTTTAATGGGGGGACTTTTTCCCAAAATAATTAGAAGATGTCCTTTTTTCATTTCACATGTCCGTCTGGCTTTTCTAGGGCTGAGTCCTCAAGACCACATATTAGGACTGTATACCAAGGGCTTTAGCGTGCTGGTGGTGGGTGGGTGGGGGGGAGAATGACCATTTCCTTATGGCCTGACTCCTCTGCATTCCACTGGCCCAAAGCAGAAGAGGAAATTGGGGCAAGAGCTCTAGGTAACTCACTGCCTTCAGCCACAGAGGAACAAGAGTACCCCATATTTGCATTTATGTAAGTGGTTCTGGAAAGTGGCCATCTTTGCTGCTTACGTGAGACACGCGTGCAGCAGTGGCCAGTGGGTAGGGCAGCCAGCTGGCTGAGTGCAGAAATTCTGGCCCTGGGCTTCTGATCCTTCCCGAAGAGGCCCTGTGCACTAGCGCGGCCTGGCTGCCCCATGCCCCCTCCTCCTTCCCACAGTAACCTGGTGGCTGCCTATGAGAAAGCCAAGAAGAAGCATCAAAACAAGCTGAAGAAGCTGGAGTCGCAGATGATGGCGATGGTGGAGAGGCATGAGACGCAGGCGCGCCTGCTGAAGCAGCGGATCGCGCTGCTGGAGGAGGAGAACTCCCGGCCACACACCAACGAGACTTCGCTTTAGCGGGCCCTCCCGGCCTCGGGCAAGTTGGCACAAATGTTGGTCCCTGCAATGTTCAATCTGCCCTCGGGTGACAGGTTCTGGTTCCTGCTGCCCTTCTCCCGGCCCACAGTGTCAGAACCAAGTGCCCCTCCCCTCTGGGGCATTTGTTTTTATAAGATTTTCTAATCTGTGTTTTCCTCCTGCTCCAGGGGAAGACTGACACAGGACTCTGTGTCTGCAGCTGATGGGCTTATGCACCAGGCTGCAGCGTACCAGTATTTAGGTGTACACACTAAGGTTACAAGCAGAGACAGACACAGCAGGGCTGTGCCTAGGCAACTCTTCTGTTTTGATTCTGCTGGAAGGCGGAGATCACCGCCGCCCCCCCCCAGTCCCCGAATACCACAGTTGCTGCTTCATTGCATCAGTCATTCACACGAGCACATCTATAGTTCAAAGTTCATCTCTTGGCATGCAATGTCAACCGCCCCCGATCCAGCACCTATCCTGCTGTGGTGGAGAGGGAGGGTTAGGCAGGAGCTCCATGCCTGAATTCTACAGCTCTTCACATTTAATAGCCACCCCCCACCTTCCCAAACTATCAAAGCGTCCTATGAGAAACAGGTTCCACTGCTCTGAGAGGAACTTCCAGAAAGCAGGATACAGAGTCTTGCGCCTTCTGTGCAACAGGGAGGACATCTTCACCTAAGACAGGCAGTTCCCCACAAAAGCAATGACCTCCTCTGGCGTTCCAGTGGTAATAGGTCAAGTAAGTTTTCTTTCTCCATCCCCACCCCCAGCTAAAACTCAGGAAATGTCCCTCTAAGAGTAAAGTGGATGTGTGTGGCTTTTTCTTCTGCTTGAGCAGGCTCTAGAGAACCCACTCTCTTAAGCCCTGCAATTTCCCTACAGAGGAAAGACCTCAACTGTGTTCCTCTAAACAGCTTGTGGGAGGGCTAGGGTTTATTTTGGGTTACAGATTTGAGGGGAAGCTCCACGATAACCGAGGGTGGACATCACCTCCTGGCCAACATCAGCAGGAGTGTGCCAAACACTATTAGCCTTCCTCCAACAAGTTTCCAATTCCCAAATGGCCAACAGCAGGGGATCAAGCCTTCCGCGCACACAAGTTTATGAGGGACACCTGAATCAAACCACCTCCTTGCCTTGTGCCCATGTAATGCACAAACAGGCAGAGACAATCTTCATTTCAATTTGTATAAAGTTAAAAACCTTCAGAACTCTTCTCCTATAAAAACATTTCTAATTCATGAACGGAAGCCAACTAAGGTTAAAAAAAAAAAAAATTGCAGTATTCTCTGTCCCGAATATCTTCGTAGGCATCAGGACAGATTCCTTCGTTTTTCCTCTCATGTGTAAGTGATCATGTTTCATTACTGCCGACCAACCTCGGTGCTACCTGAATCTGAAATGCAATGGTTAACTGGCACGCACTTAATATTAAAGCCTTCCTCTGTGCCAGTAGCAGTATTTTACAAGGGCCTTAGGCTTTACCTAAAAGCAGTAGGATTCTTACTTCCCTAAGGCAAACCAGAAACAATTAATTTTTTTCTAGTTCCCACACACAGGGCATACAGGAAAAGATGCCCCGTGGTTATTACTTGTACAGGGTTGGAAGGCTTACTGCTGTGAATTAAAAAAAAAAAAATCACACCTTTAAAATGTTTGAATGTCCGTCCCTCTACGATGCTTTGCTTATAAATCACTGCCTACTGGGAGTGTATCTCCATTCCATGAACACACTGTATTAAGGAAAAAAATCATTTACACAGCTCAAGTTTTTTACACTAAACTTAATTAGGGTGCAGTCATAGGTTGCCAAAGTTTGTACGGTGGGCAGTAATATCAGAGGTAACTTTCTCAGTAGAACACTTTAGAAAAACAACTGGACACCATCCCCCATTTTATTCATCCAGTGTAACATCCACCTAGAGCGTGCAAGTTCTCTGGGGCTTGGAGAACATAATTATCTGCCGGCTTGTGGCTATAAAGGTCAGGTGGAAGTTGGCAAACACAACTCATCCACGGGCTGGCAACTCACGTGAGAACAAGTGCTGAAGACAGTTTCACATGCAGACAAGCTGAGAGAGAGAGTCTCGCCTTCTGCACTGCATCAGAGAACCATTGTGCATGTATGCAACACAACTCACTGGTTGCCCAGAGCCAGGGACGCCTGTGTGGCTCTTCCCACCGTTCTCCACATCCACTGATCCCTGCTTGCTTTCTGCTCTTAGTGCTTTTTCCACGTTAAACTTACATGGGGAAATTCTCTGGTTGTAGGACTTACCGTGAGGACTGCCAAGCAGAGAGTTCCTCGCTGGTTTGCTTGCCTTTGAGCCTAGTGCAGAGGTCATGAAAACTGTTCCCCTCAAGTTTTTAGACGTGTTGTCAAGACTGACTCTGCATGAGATTTCATTATTTGAATATATGCTGTCAGTCACTGCATAGAGCACGTGTGACGAAGTCCGCCTTTGTCAGCACGGCTCTGCTGTCTCCAGCTGCAACGTAACACTGTACTATACTTGTACTGCTTTAAATGTTCCCAGATGCCTTTAGTTTTAGCTGCTGTAAAATTGCTACTTTGTGTTATTTGATAAATAGAATTGTTTAAAACGAACTCCATTTATTTATACAGACATTTATAATATTTTACAAACATTCTTATATTCTGAATAAATATTTCTAATTCCGTGTAGTATGTTTTAATGGAAGTGTATGGATGCTTTGTAAAGCAGCTGTCGTACACGTACATACAAACCTTCAATGCTCGCAGAAGTTTCATGTATAACCAGCCTTTTTTCCACAGTTGGCGTAACTAGAAGGTTTTCTCTTGAAGGATCTTTTTCCTCTTAGATTCTAGTAAAACAGGTGAGAAAGTACAACTACGTGACAGCAAGCAGCTCTGGACTGTAGCAAGATAAAGGTCAACCAAACATTCTAAACTTAATTGTGACATTTTATGTATGACTTCAATTCTCAAGGTTCCCATTATATTGCTGAGAGAACTGAACTGTAAATTAAGTTACCAACTCACCAGGCATGGTGGCACATGCCTTTAATCTTGGAGATTATTAATCTTGGGAGATAGGGGAGTTGCCTGGAGTTTGAGGCCACCCCAAAAAAACCATAAAATAACTTTTAACCTTTTTTATTGGTCCAGAGAGATGGTAATTTTTTTTAAATATGTTTTATTTGAGAGAGGGAATGGACTTGCCAGGGGCCTCCAGCCACTGCAAACACACTCCAGATGTGTGCGTTATGCATCTGGCTGATGTGGGTCCTGGGGAATGGAGCCTCAAGTTGGGGTCCTTAGGCTTCACAGGCAAGCGCTTAACCGTTAAGCCATCTTTCCAGCCCGCAATTTTAATTTTTTAAAATACATTTTATTTGAGAGAGAGAGAATGGGCTTGCCAGGGGCCTCCAGCTACTGCAAATGAACTCCAGATGCATGTGCTCCCTCCTGCATCTGGGTTCTGGAGAATCGAACTGGGATCCTTTGGCTTTGCAGGCAAACGCCTAGCCATCTCTCCAGACCCTACATGGCAATTTTAAAATTAGGATCTACAATAAATTAACAGACAAGCTTAAAATGCTAATTAAAACTGCCCAAGCAGCCAAATTTATTGGTAATGCATTACAATTAGCCCAAATTTAACACAAGGTTTTTACAGAAAGCCAATATTTGAGCAATTGCCCATCACTGCAATTGTATTAACTTTTTAGCTTCTAATCTAGTGTTAATTACATTGAAAAGCTTTCAAGAAGTTATAGAATAGCTGACAATCTCCACTCTTTGGAAGTGCAAAGTTTCTAACAAATTGAAACACTAATTGATAAACATGAGTCACTGGAAATCCTTTACTTAGTACATTCACGCCCAGTATAAGTGAATGTCAGTGCTCATCCTTGCGTTAACACTGAGGGGAAAAGGCAAAGGGGTTGCTGAGCCACATCTAAAGTCAGAACAGCTCCCTCTGATGGCTTCAAGGGTGACACCACAAGGACGCACAAGTATTCTGGGTTCCTTTTCAGCTTTCCCTAAATGCCCATTAACCAAAGAGAGCAGCAAGAACTGTCGCTGCAATACACATAATCACCTCAAGGGGATGCTTACAGTCTTTCACCAAGAACTAGAATGCCCCACAACAATAAAATGTCGCTGAAATTTAGGCAAATACTATGTTAAATCAAAATATAGGATGATTACTGAAGAAACCAGTTTTCTCACTGAACATGATAGATTTCATGGAGCTGTTTCATTGAGTCTTGTGAACCAGCTTTTTCATAGTTTCCAAATCAAAATCACCTGCTTAATCCATGACTTGGCCTGTCTTTGCCCTTTTCATATTGAACCTAACTCCCAAGTGGATTGTTCCTTCCATGAACATCAGGTCTTCATGTCATCAAATAAGAGCTACTTCAAATCATGTTTTGGAAACAGGTAAAGTATTTAAAAAATAAAAAACATGTTCCTACTCAAACTCTATTCCTCATTTCGGCTAAATAAGAGAAAATATGAAAGAGCTATAACACTTAAGTTTGCTAATTAATGCACGTAAAACCTGGAGACCATTTTAGAGTTTCATTAAAGCCAAGATTATCAAAGATAATGTTTTCAAAGTACTACAAGGCTAATTAACAAACTTCAAAGCAGTCATGGTTTTACTTTTCTTCAGGTTCAGTAACAAAAAAGTATATTTATAAAAATAGAAGCTATTTTTGTTTTTGTCCCAATTTGAGTTAAAATGTAATATTAAAGGCTTGCCATGAACGCTTACAGGATGCCCATGAGATGCAGCCTCACACCATAACCTATGCGCTTCTGTCAGTGCAGGGTACGAGTCCATGGGTAGTCACACAATGTAGGCTTCAGCACAACTTGTCCAAGTGCTGGGGACTGAGACCCCCCCTTGTACATACACACATTCCCCAAGAAGCTCAACTTTGCTTGCTACTGCTAAGTCTCACAGAGGCATGTGCCCAAGTGCCTCACCTGGTCTTAAAGAGGCAAGTATGCCACCTTCTACTTCCAAAAGCCCATGATCCCAAGCGAGCTACCCAAGATGAGCCAACAGTGACCAATTCATCCTAGAAATTTCTCTCCCTCCAACACTGATGTGACTGTTGTACCGGCAAGAGCACAAGCATTCTGCACATTATCTGCTTGAGATTCAAGGGTTAGATAATTGCAAATCCTCAGCGGCAGACTTACCTAAAAAGAGTAACCCAATCAAAAGATCATGAGGGATTCAATAGTGCTTCTTGGCCTGTCATACCAACAGAAAGGGATTAAGAAATAAGCCTTCAAAAATGGCACTCCCCAAACTGACTAGCAACATCAGCAATGACTAATGTCCCACTCAGTGAATGTGATTCAAGGCTCACTCCAGGAAACTGCAGAGCCCACGTCTACCAAGGGGCAAATCATACCTGCAACTCAGTTCAGCTATCTCTTTCCCCAGAGCCTGGCCAGCTGACCTACACACCCTGCGCAAGTCTCTTCTGCTGACCTTGTGCTACAAGCAAGGCTCACATGGAAGCTTGCTCTCTGCCTACCTCAGAAGGCCCAGGTCAGAGTTTGTACTGTGGACAGCTCTCAAGAAGAGACCGTGCAGTTTAACATAAAGTGTAAAGCCAGACACAAGGGGTGTGGTGCAGATCAGGATCAAGACAGAGCAACCCACCTGGTAGACAACGGAACCCTCCCGCCCACTCCCACGCGTGAGCTGGGTTCATTTTTCCCTGACTAGAAATTACATATATATAATCTGTTTTGTCACAAGGACACTGGCTGGTAAGAAATGAAACACCGATAGCAAGTGCACGTTTTTCTGAGAAACCACCGTATTTCAGAGCAGCCAGAGATGTACAGAACCAGCAGAGCTCAAACCTGGGCTTTAAGGAGAGAAAAACTAACTTGGATCCTTTGAAGTGTTTGGCAGATGTACTTTGAAAAAAGAGCTAACTTTATTTGGGGTTGGACAATGGTTGTCAATGGCCATTACACATTCTTATGCTAAGGCTAGGGTGCTTGGCTCTGATGCATGTTCTAGCATCCTCACTCATCACTCGCCCAGCAACGATGGCTGTGTTCTCTGCAGGACACATGCTTTCCAACGGTGACACCCTTTGTAACTGGCCAGGAACTGCACTATGAAGCATGAGTCAAAGCTCCACTGCCCACTTGAAGTTCAAGAGTGACTCAATTCTAGGAAGAAAACTGGCTGCTGACAGCGCATCGTGACGACACGTATGGACTTGCAGGGTTTTAGGACACGAAATGAGAAATAGCACAAACTGTACCTAGCTGTCAGAAACAATGTAACTGAATTATTCTTTTACTAATACACCTAAATGTGAAGTATACTTTCAGAAATGATAATGGTTGGCCTTGTTTATAATGTCAAATGACAATAATACATATGTACCCTTGCCCCCAGCTGAGGAACAGTGTCACTGAGGACCACTGGGACCGACGCAAACACCCCAGAGACGGCGGGTGCAGCAGGTGTTACTTGAGACCTCTGAGCCGGGAGGCCTTTCGTGAGAAAAACAACTTGGCAGGAAGTGAACTCTGGGTTTTAGAATTCAGTTTGCTCTCCTGACTGTTGAGGCTAACACTGGACTTACATAGGGAATAGTAAGCGAGGGAAAGGTAATGAAATGTTTATAATGTACACAGACCTCAACTTTTTTTCAGAGAACACAGAGTTTGGATATTTTTTTTGTTTTAAATTATACACAAATTACTAAAGCCTTCACGAGAAGCAAGCCTAGCTTTACAGCACAGCCTTACTCTGCTGTCCCCATTTGCATGTTCTTACTAGCTACTATTCAATACAAAAATAACAAGCTTCAGTGCTCTGACCACCATCCCTGTGACAGCGTGGGGAGACATGATCTTTGCTGGATCAATGTCAAAACTGATTTTGCCTTCCCAATGTGTTTCACCCATGCTAACAGGATCTTTGAAGGTTTTCACACTTCCCCACATGCTCAAGTCTCAGGAAGGGAGTGCTGTTTTAAGTGCCAAAGTCATTTGCTATACCTTAACAAAAACATGAAAAGCATGTAAACCGTACCCTTTTCTTTTGGATTATGATGGTTAAGCAAAAATTCATTTAAAATCCTACAAATCACTGAAGTTACACATAAAAGCACCTACAAAATTAAAATAATAAAAAAGATTCACAGTGCACCGTGCCTTGGAACACATATGGCTGGAACACAAGAACATTTAAAAAGTGAACCCAAAGATCTCTCTCAAGCACACTAAAGCAAGACAGCCAGCACACTGCTGCTCCCATCCAGCTTTTCACAGTGTAGCACTGAGTGCAAGTTATTGCAGAGCCAGCACACTTCCTTACTGTCCATTTCTTCTCACCACGCTCCATGTGGCTCCAGGGCAAACTGAGTCCTGTGCTGTGCCGTGCATGGCTCAACTCAGACACCTGAACACCAGCAAAGGTGCAACCAGCGTCAACATTTTCTGCATAGTTAAGTCACATCATACATATAAACCTTAATTCATCTTACTTTTTTTCCCACCTCATACTGTAAAGAGCTAAAAGCCATAAGTCTAAGGTTATCATGACTGCGCCCCAGCCACACCCTCATTTTGTTCCTCTTCTCCACAGAAGCACAACGCAGGAGCTGTTATCATTAAAAAAGTCATTTGCTGGTTCTTAAAGTCAACTACCCTAGAGGCCAACTTCTGGTAACTATTTCTAATCTCTTGCTGAAAATTTGAGAGCTGGGAAATCTAACTCCATAGGCACCAGAAAGGCTGACCAAAGCACTCATTTAAAAAGAATCTCTCTCTCTCTCTCTCTCTCTCTCTCACACACACACACACACACACACACACACACACACACACACACACACTTAAAATTAAATGGTTTCCAGACAACAGTAAACGAGTGAAAATGACTCATCTGCTTGGCAAACTCAGTTTCACTACCTTCACCATTAACAGAATTTTCGGAATGCTGGGACCAGCTATAAATATGTATGGCTCAAGGAGACCCAAGCAAAGCAGCCATGTTTCTCAACAGAGCAGTATGGGCTCCCAGACACAATCATATGCATTAAAAAACAAAGGTCACAGGATCCACAAATTAGTCACATTAAGATACAGAATTCCGGACAACCTAATTCTACACATACTGCTGCAACTGTGAATCCTTCTGCTTAGCACCAAGTGACACTTTGATTAATAAATAGAATTTCTCCTTTAAAAACAGCCATTTAAGAGCTAAAGCAAAGTAGCAAAACAGAGTTCTTTTTTACAACAGCCCTTCTTTTGAAAGTCCCGTGGGGTTAAGCAGAACCCCTATTAAATAAACTACATATACAGAACCAAGATTTCTACAGTAACACTTATTAGCAGAGATAGATTTTGTGGATACCACTTGCAAAAACAAAAGTTTTTAACCCACACAACAGATGCACATGCGCACAGACATCCAACACTTCCCCACCCCACCCCAAGAAGTGTTCCCAGCAAGGGCAGATGCAGCCCACACAGTATGGCCCACTCAAAGCTCTGGTGATTGTCCTTAATTACATGTGACCCTTCATAAGATGAGCAGTGCCGTCCATATCTGGATTTGAGAATCCAGAAGGACCCATGTCCATTCCTAGGAGTGAGCTCTGTTGGTGACTCTCCAGCTCTGATCCTCCCCAGCAAACAGCTTTACTGATACTGGGTGAACTGCCTCCCTGCTTCTGGTCTGACTCCATATATCCAGCAGCTTCAGCACTTCCCTCCACTACTGCTGAACACTGAGCCCTAACGTAACACCAGGGTTTGTAGATTGACACTGAGATGCAATGCAACACTTAAAATGTCCATTTTCCATACTTCTTTACACAGCTGGAATACCTAAGATTTCCCATGAGCAAAAGCCCCGCACGACATTTGCTATGGAGTCAGTGCAATAAGGACAGTCAGCCTTCATGTGCTTGGCTCCAGCACCCAAAGGCTATGAGTAAACAACACAGCCCAGAATTGCAGCCTCCACTCCCTCCCCAGGCTGTGAACTTGTCCTTAGCACATGCTGGCCAGCTGCCTTTGCACATGATTATCTCTGTGGGTGCTGGCTCTAAGCGGACTAGCAAACCTCCACACACAGAGGAGGACAGGTGAGCCTCAGTGGTTGGAAGCAAAAGCACGGGCAAAGGGCCACTAAACAGATGACCTGTGATCCTGGGGTGACGTTTCAGCTCATGTTCATTCACAATCGGGTGCTCTGAGTTTCTCGCTAAAATTTCAGTGAATAAGCTTGTAGCAACCACTGTGAGGGGAGGTGATGTGTCCCCACTGACCTGGCTGCCTGTTAAAGACTCAAAATATTATTTTCTTGACCAAATACAAAGTAAGACCCACAGTCACACAGAATAAATGCCCTCCAAAAACAGAAAGAAAGCAACTTAATTAAACCTGGTTCCAAACACTGAAAGGTAATATGTGTAAAAAGTTCTAACTGCATTTACAGTGCAGATTTGTGTTTCTCTCTACTCTCTCTTCTGGACAGAGAATCTCTTCAGAAACATCGCCTCCCTGCATTTCTTTAAAATACCTGAGAAAGGTAAGGCTTGCATGACACCCGCTAAATGCAGCAGGTCTCTTCTGGTCTTGGGACTTCTGCAATACGCTTGTTGCTATCAAAGGTCCAAATTTTTCATGATAGCATTATGATCAAACTTGAAACTCAAGAAGGTTCTAGATGAAAAGGGGAGCTTGCAATGTCCATTACAGGCCACAGTGTGTCCTTCTGCACGCTCTGGCAACGGGTCCTCGCTGGAACAAGGCGAGTCACAGGCAGCATCTGTTCAGAACACAAAACAAGAGATTCAGTAGACTCAAGCAGACCAGACATGGCCTCTACCTTAGATGAGATCAGATCTACAGAGCATGTTCAGTGTGGCTTCCACACCTGCATGCAAGTGAAGAAAAACCAGCAGAGGGGCTGGAGAAATGGCGTAGTGGTTAACCGCTTGCCTGTGAAGCCTAAGGACCCCAGTTCAAGGCTCAGTTCCCCAGGACCCACGTTAGCCAGATGCACCAGGAGGCGCACATGTCTGTGGAGTTCATCTGCAGTGGCTGGAGGCCCTGGCACGCCCATTCTCTGCCTCTTTCTCTCTGTCTGTCACTTTCAAATAAGTAAATGAAAAAGAAAACAAAAAATTTAAAAAATAAAAACCAGTGGTGTTCCCTTCCCTCAGCCAACGCTCACCCGAGCCTCTCGCCTGATTTCCACATCAACAGTCAGAACCCTAACCTCAGCCTTTTGAGAGCCATGATGTTGCCATGCTTCCAAAGGGCCAATAAGTTTGCCTCACATTTGTATTTTATGTCAAAATAACAGGAGCTAATTGACAGAGGTCAAAATGAAAATCAAAATTATAATGGAAAAACTAAAGATTATAATTACAGGAAAATAAACCTGAAGTGTGTCAAGTCGTCTTTGAAGCCGAATAAGAAAAACCTCAAATGCACGACATGATAGAACTCCAGCTTAAGAAGCTGGAGCAGGCCAGGGACACAGCACCTGCCAGCTATAAGCAAGGCTCTAGCTTCACTCACCACCACCACCAGGGCAGAATCCTTCTGACACCTCCTTCTTGAGACACTAAGTTTCATGTATCCACATCCTACAAACTAAGATATACTAACTTACAGCATACCTACTCTTTTTAATTATCATGGATATAAAGTTTGAGGTAGGGTCTTGCTCTAACCCACGCTGACCTGGATTTCTCTTTGTAGTCTCAGGCTGACCTTGAACTCACAGCAATCCTCCCACCTCAGCCACACAAGTGCTGGGATTAAAGGTGTGCACCACCATGCCTGGCATGGTTGTATAGTTTTTGAAAAGTTCTATTAACTGACTTATGCTAATTGGATATAACTCAGCTTTTCCCATTCCGGTCACTCGAGGTGTGCAGAAAAGGCCTACACAAAGGACTTGAACCTTGTAACTTCCCTATGCTAAACTCTCAATGAAGGGAAAGGATTAAGTTCCCCAATACAAAGTGCTAGAAAAACAGTGTCAACACACAAAAGAAATGAGACCCTTTTATCAAATATAAAGATCAACTTGAAGCAGATCAAAGGCTCAAAACCAGAAGTCAGAAAACTTCTCAAAGCAAACGGGAGAGCAAGGTCCTTCACAATCTGTCTTCTCAACGACCTTTGGGGTATGACCTTTGGCGAGCCAATCTAATTCAGAGACGACTTCCGATCAAGGCCGGGGACAGCCCTGCTTCTTTATCATCATCCCTAACTTTCCACAGTGGGCTAAAGCCCTCTCAAAAAAGGCTCTGTCTTGCTTAAATTATAGACATTTAAAACTAAAGAATATATGGCTTCATCTCGAGGTTTCTTTTTGTATTATATCGTAATTGAGAAAATACAGTACTGTACTTCCGAGTGACATACATTAAATTGGCAAAACCAAATAAGACATGCTATATGAACTGAATAGCCTTAACCCCCACCCACCTTTCCAAACTGACAGAAGCCACCCTCAGCATAGGCTGATCCCTTCTTTAGAGCTGGCCATCTAAGCCGAATGTGCCTTCTGGCGCAATGGTGGTGTGCCTATTACTCACCTCTGAAAACGTATGCCCATATTACCACTACTCTCTTTTGGTTAGAGAAGTTTCTCTTTTCAGATGGCAATGACCACTGGAGTGACTCAAAACTCATTAAATTGCTAAGAAGAGGTGGCAATAGAATGTTTAGCACTGACACAGTTCTATCACATCCCTCAAAGGCTAAGGAACCATTGTGGGAAGTGGTGGTGGAAGATCTGTAAGAGCCAAAAAAGAAGGGAGGAGTGCTTTGTAATACTGTCTACCAGACGTAAGTGCCCATGGCATGCATGACCTCACAGTGGCTAATGCTACCTACTCAAGAACCTGCATAATAGGAAGGAGAAAAATGGTAACATCAAAATAGAAGAGATAGTGACTAGTTGAAAAAAGGATATTCAAAGCCAGGCGTGGTGGCGCACACCTTGAACCACAGCACTCAGGAGGCAGAGGTAGGAGGATCACTGTCAGTTCAAGGCCACCCTGAGACTACATAGTGAATTCCAGGTCAGCCAGGGCTACAGTGAGACCCTACCTCAAAAAACCAAAAAAAAAAAAAAAAAAAAAAAGAGAGAAAGAGAGATTCAGGGGGGTGGGAGGAAAGTAGAGGGAGGAGATTATGATTATGGTATATTGTCTCTTTTTATAATTTTTATTTATTTGCAAGGAAAGAGAAAAAGAATATATCAGTGAGCGAGAATGGGTGTGCCAGGGCTTAGTGCCACTTTGTACATCTGGCTTTATGTGGGTACTGGGGAATCAAACCCAGGCCTTTAGGCTTTTTTTTTTTTTTTTTAATTTGAGAGCGACAGACAGAGAGAAATAGGCAGATACAGAGAGGGAATGGGCATGCCAGGGCCTCCAGCCACTGCAGACGAACTCCAGACGCATGCGCCCCCTTGTGCATCTGGGTAACGTGGGTACTGGGGAAATTGAGCCTCGAACCAGGGTCCTTAGGCTTCACAGGCAAGCGCTTAACCACTAAGCCATCTCTCCAATGCCCCCCCACCTTTTTTGCAAGCAAATACCCTTTAACTACTGAGCAATTTCTCCAGCCCATGTTGTCTCATGCATGGAAAGTGTCAAAAAATTTTGTTAAGGGCTAGAGAGGGGGCTTAGCAGTTAAGGTGCTGGCCCATACACACACGAACTCTATCTCTCTGCTTGCAAATAAATATTTTAAAAATTTGTTAAAAAAAAAAAAAAGATGAGGGCTAGAGAGATGGCTTAGTGGTTAATGCCCTTGCTTGCAAAGTCAGAGGACCCAGGCTCAATTCCCCAGTACCTAACTATGCCAGATGCACAAGGTGGACTGTGTGTCTGTAATTTGTCTGCAGTGGCTGCAGGCCCTGATGTGCCCATTCTCTCACTCTCTATCTGCCTCTCTGTCTCTCTCAAATTTAAAAAATATTTTTTAAAAAAGACGATCACATGCCCTCCAAACACAGCACAGATATTTCTATCACATCCCTCAAAGGCTAGGTAATCATTGTGGGAAGCGGTGGTAGAAAGTCTGTAAGAGCCCCATTCTGAAGTTAATGTTCCCCATCCATACATGTGACAATGAGGTGACCTCACATTTACAATTCTTGCTTCTTTCTCCTCTCCCTCTGGATCATAAACAGTTACAATGTGCATTCTCAGCACCAGAGCACACTCAAGGGAAAATCATTTTATCTTGATTGTTTAATGCATTCTAACCAGTCTCACACATGATTCTCAGCCATCAGAACCCACTAATGTCAATCTAAATAAAACCAAACCCAACCTCACAAGACAAACTTTTAAAGAATAAAAAAATGACTTGCCTGCTTCAAAGTTATCCTCAAGTTTTCGTGGATGCAGTTTCTTTTCACATTTCTATTAAAAAAAAAAAAAGACATGTACAATACATGGTCTTCTAGTTATTTTCACATGAAAAAGTGGGGGTGAGGGGCTGGCTTAATAGTTAAGAACTTTTGCTGTGCAAGCCCGAGGAGGCCTGAGAGACCACTCCAGTGCAATCCCAAGATCCACATAAACAGCTGGTGTAACCCAAGTACCGTAGAGGGGCAGAGACCCTGGAATAAACAGTTTTCATACCCAAAGAACTCTGCCAGCCCTGTGATCAGCACCAGACCCCAGTACAAGGGTGGGTGGCAGTGACGCACAGAGCACTGCATGGGCACCTACCCACCGCCACCACCACTGCCACATGCACAGGCACACAAAGGAAGAGGCTCAGCTGGTGAAGAGCCTGCCCTGAAAGAAGGAAGACCCGAGAAGCCAGGTGCAGTAGTACAGGCCTGTAAGCCCAGTGCTGGAGAAGCAGAAACCGGAGAATCCCTGGGGTTTGAGGACTAAGTGGTTTAGCTGATCAGTGAGCTCCAGGCTGCTTTCAGTAAAAGCCCATCTCGAAGATCAGATGGACGGCCCTGAGGAAGTCACCCAACTTCAAACTCTGGCCTCCAACGCATGTGCACACAAATGGATGCTCATTGTCATACACACACATACACACTCACAATCAGGCATTAAACACATATACATGTGTTTGACATCACTCCTCCTCAAATATCAAATATCTCAGGGAGAAAATTAAAACCAGAAATTTTATCAGCATCCCCAATGGGTTTTAAGCCTAAAATCCATTTTTCCATTCTGGTTACATATACCACATTTCATGACATCTTAACCCACTATCTTTTCAGCTTTTTGTTTATGAAGTCATATGTAAATATTATTTTCATATACTTGTGCAGCTCTGAGTGGGAATATTTAACATATACTAGTATTATATAGCATTCTGCCCCCTTTTTGTCCCACAGTACTGGGAATCAAACCCAGGAGCTGCACGTTGCAAGGAAAGCATAGTTTTTCATGAACTCCACCCCCAGCAGGTCTGGATAACCTTTTAAAATTTACCAGTTTGAACAAACTTATTTTCCAACTGATACAAACTTACAATATCATTTTCTTGTTGACTTATTGCAATGATCTACAACACTGCCGTTAATAACTTACAGACTCGTTACATTGCTTTCACTGTTTCAAAGAGTAAGAGGGAGGGTGTATTCTTTCCCCTTCTAGATAAACAAGTCTTTTTCCCAGCTTAGGACAGTCAAGCACCTCTACCAATGAGTAATGACCAATTAGTAATTTCTATGATTTGCCAGTACTTTCACTTACACATGACGAAGCATTACCAAACTTCTCATCTTTGCCTATCTCATGGGAAAGAAGGGGGTTAACATATTTTAATTATTTACTTCTTGTTTCTTAGTTTTTGAGACTGCACCTCAACTATGTAGCTCAGGTTGGCCTCAAACTCAGGTCCCCTGAACTCTCAATTCACCTAAGTTACACACGGCTTCACAACGTTCATGTTATTAATACTCAGGCTGGACTCACATTCACTGTGGTGCCCAGGTGACCCTGAACTTGTAGCTCTCTAGCTTTAGCCTCTTAAGTGTGAGAATTACAAGTCTGTGACAGCAGTCAAATCTGAATACTTGCACCAAAAAGAAACGTAGATAAGCACTTGAGTAGACAGCTCACTTCCTCCTGATTGAAAGTCACAAACCTGCAATTAAGAAGGGCCAAAGAGAACTGAAGAGATGGCTTAGCAGTTAAGGCACTTGCTTGCGAAGCCTAAGGACCCAGGTTCAATTCCCCAGGACCCTCATAAGACAGATGCACAAGGTGGCACAAGCATCTGGAGTTTGTTTGCAGTGGTGTGCACATTCTATCTGGCTCTGTCTCTTTCTCAAATAAATAAAGAACAAAGCAAACAGCAATGTGTCTTGGCAATGTCTCCCATCACTCTCAAACAGAGGGAACAGTGTACTCGGCATTCAATACCCTTGCTACATTCTCAAACAGGAGGAGCGGTGTACTCAGCATTAAACACCCTCACTCCACTCTCTAACAGAGAGCAATGCACTCTACAGTTGAGCTTAGAACTCTTACCATCAGGGGATTCTGTTGCTTTGCTGTTTGACTATGGACTCCATTTGGTCTTTTCTTGTGATTAGGTGAGTCTTGATACTGTTTTCTGCCATTTCCTCTCACATTTTGATTCTGTTTTTCCAACAAAAGAAGTAAAATGTAAGTCTACAGTATGACATAGCATGGTGTGTGTGTGTTGTGACCCAGAAGACCTTGGGTCAATCTCAACATAAAACAAAGACAGACAGATGGAATTAAGCTCTAAAAGCCCTACTGAAAAGTCAGAGGGGCCTGCTTTATGGAGGAAGACCGTGGCACACAGGCCAGAATTGTTATTTTTCTTTGGCTTTTTGAGGTAGAGTCTCACTGTAGCCTAGGCTGACCTGGAATTCACTATGTAGTCTCAGGGTGGCCTCGAACTCATGGCCATCCTACCTCTGCCTCCTGGATGCTGGGATTAAAGGCGTGCGCCACCACACCCAGCTCAAAATTCTTAATGGTAGAAAAGAGGCCCTGGAAATGGTCAATCATACAAAATTAACTTTCAATTAGTAATCAGCAGAAATATACTAGGAAGAGAAATCTCCTTTTACACAACAGCAAAGACTGGTGTTTTTATCACCTGAGTCACCATTCTTAAATTCACATATAAAGCCTGAATGCTTTAAGCAGGAGTTTAATTTGAAACAAATGTCTCCAATATTATTTTCTACTTCAGGTCCTGAAGAGAGAGCTATCTAAGAGGGCTAAGATACTGTGGCTACAATAACCATTATTTTCTTTTCTTTTTTTATTTGCAAGCAGACAGAGAGTGGGGAGGGGGAGGGAGGGAGAAAGGGGGTGAGAGAGAGAGAGAGAGCGAGCGAGCACGTGGGAGGGAAGAGAGGCAGACAGACAGAGAGAATGGGCGCTCCAGGGCCTCCAACCATTGCAAATGAATTCCAGACACATGTGCCTCTTTTGCATCTGGCTTACATGGGTCCTTTGTCTTTGCAGGCTACCTTAATCGCTAAGCCATCTCTCTAGCCCACCATTACTAAAAAAATAAAAAATAAATTAAAAAAAATAAGATGCTTATCTTCAATACTAGAAAAATACTAGTCAGTTGCTGAAACAGCAAGAAAACAACTAACTTTACTGTGGATGGAAGAATAATGGTTTTCACAAAGTCACACTGTCACACAATTCACTACCATTATTCCCCGTATTTACTTCATGGGGGCATTCTTTGAGGTGTATAAGTTGCGTGGCGTAAGACACCACGCTACTCAGTCACCTCCCATCTGGTTCCACAACCAGTAGCTTCATGGCTATTGTGAACACGAGGCAAGCGCTACACTCTTATCCCCCAGCCTGTTTTCTGTTTCTCATCCTCGGAAACAAAAACTCCTCCCTGGTCAACTTGATCTCGAGCCTTGGGTCTTGAGAACTTTAAAAAATGAACATATTGCAGATGGTTCTGTTTAATTAATTCTTTTGCCCTTTTAAAAACAGTTGGGGGGTGAGCTGGGCGTGGTGGCGCACGCCTTTAATCCCAGCACTTGGGAGGCAGAGGTAGGAGGATCACCGTGAGTTCGAGGCCACCCTGAGACTCCATAGTGAATTCCAGGTCAGCCTGGGCTAGAGTGAGACCCTACCTTGAAAAACCAAAAAAAAAAAAAAAAAAAAAAAAAAACCAGTTGGGGGGCTGGAGAAACAGCACAGTGGTTAAGGCATTTGCCTGCAAAGCCAAAGGACCCAAGTTCGATTCCCCAGGACCCACGTAAGCCAGATGCACAAGGGGCACGTGCATCTGGGGTTCATTTGCACTGGCTGGAGGCCCCAGCATGCCCATTCTTCTCTGCCTGCCTCTCTTCTATCTCTCTCTGCTTGCAAATAAACAAAATTAAAGCAAACAAAAACAACTGGTTTGTGTGTTGGGGGGGCTTGGTTATGTTTTTTAATTTTAGTAATTTTAAAAACTACATGCTGGAGCCAGGTGTGATGGCGCACGCCTTTAATTCCAGCACTCAGGAGGCTAAGGAGGATTGCTGTGAGTTCGAGGCCACCCTGAGAATACAGAGTGAATTCCAGGTCAGCCTGAGCTAGAGTGAGAACCTACCTCGAGAAAGAAAGAAAGAAAAACAAAGCCAAAAAAAAAAAAAATCAGTAAAAACTTCATGCTAGGACTGGGAAGTGTGCTCAATAGTTGAAGCCCTTGCCTGCAAAACCTGACAGCTCGTCAATTTGCCTGTACCCACATAAAGCCAGATGCATCAAATGGCACACATGTGTGAAGTTCACCTGCAGCTATAAGAGGAAGAGGCCTTGGTGTGCACATAATCTTAAACAGGTGTGCATAAGATACAGAATGGATAAAATATGATATATTTACTCATTTTATGAAAGTAAAAGTGACACCTTATATTTTCACTTAAATGAAAGCCAATCTCATCAACTTTAATTTGGAAGTCATGTTCCTTGAAACTCTTTTAAGTTTTTTTTTCAATAATTTGTATATTGTAAGCAAAAAGAGACAGGAAGAGAGACAGGGGAGAAAATGGAAGAGAGAGAGAATGGGTGCACCAGGGGCTGCATCCACTGCAAATGACTCCAGATGCATGTGCCACTTTGTGCATCTGGCTTTACATGGGTACTGGGGAATTGAACCCAGGTAATTAGTCTTTGCAGACAAGCACCTTAACCATGGAGCCATCTCTCCAGCCCAAAACTCTTGTTTTTAAGCGAACCTTTCACAGCAGCACCGGTAGCGACCAGGTGTGGGCTCCTATTATTCATGACTGCAGACTTATTTCTACCAAAGCCATAGACAGGACGCAGACTCAGCTTCATGGCTCAGAGCTCCAGCAACTACTGACACGTAACTCCTCACTGAGGATGGTTTGTAGCAAGTGTTTTCCAGGTGCGTCACTCACCTTGGCTTTCAGAAGGTCAGCCACCTCCGCATGGCTGCTGAATGGCTTCTGCGGCGGTGGCCTGTGCTTCACCCACTGGTCACCAGGAGATCCCTCCGGGAATAACTGCTGGCTATGGCGGAATTTTGTTCGACTGCACCAAAATTAAGTAAAAGTGAGATGAGAAACTTTCCTTACAGTTCTTTGAAGACTGATAAGAGTCCTGAGGGCAGACCCTCCCCAGCTTTGTCTGCTGTTTTATTGTCCCCCAAAAGAGTGACTGGCATTCAACAAATAGTTCTTTTTTTTGTTTGGTTTTGGTTTTTCAAGATAGGGTCTCACTCTAGCCCAGGCTGACCTGGTACACTCTGTCGTCTCAGGGTGGCCTTGAACTCATGATGATCCTCCTACATCTGCCTCCCGAGTGTTGGGATTAAAGGCGTGCACCACCACGCCTGGCCCAACAGATATTTCTTGAATGAAAAACCTATTACTTCTCACTAAATTAACCTTTTCACCCCTTCCCAAATTAGAGAAAATGTAAAAACATCAACTCCCTAAATCTGACAAAGGCTAAATTATAGCAATCCCACTGTAAGAACCTATGTCGTTTAAGGAAGTTACTTCTCAGGTCTATGCTAAGTCCTTAGTAAGGAAATGCTATCCTTTGTTGGCATTCACTAACAGTCACTTCATAACACAGCTGAAGCTAGAGACAGTCCTCACAGATCGGGTCTCGCCTCTAACAATCACCCAGTGGCCCCTGTCTCCAGAGAACTGCTGTCAACACACTCCCATTCAACCCCCGTGAGAAGTGAAGTCTCTCCAGTGTAGGACATTAGCTGCTGAGGTCACATCCTCTGGAAAGTACTCTTTCAAAATGTGCCTCAAGCTCCTTTCAAACTTCAATTTACTTTTTATCTTGTCAAAAACCCTTTGAAATAATCCCTCACACGTGAGCCCAGGAACACACACTTCAGAACTGCCATTAAAGACTACCAGAAGGTCATCGCTGCATTTCTTCACCTCAGTTTTTCCACAGTGGGTTTAGCTGGTGTGCTTCCAGCTGAGGAAAACCCGTTGTCGCTGTCTGAGGAATCTCCAAATCTCCGAGACAGCCAGTCCCTTAGTGGTCTATGGAAACATTAAAAGTTTATCTTTAAAACCGGAACTGTCAGACCCCGAAGGCCAGTTTCACATGTTACGAACATGAGCTTACCGGATAAAGGGGATGGCCATGAAAAATTTGTTGGGTGCCAAGCCCAGTTTAGACTTGGGAGTCATATCATTTCTGTGACAGGGCAACTTCTCAATGGAGAACCACTCAATGTTCTGAAACAGGGAAAAACCTCCATTTAGTTAATTAGTATTAGGGAGTTCCCGGAAGGAATCCCCACTTCATTCAGCTGTGTCTAGCAATCCACACGTGCCCAGAACTGTCACATACCCGAATCTCTCTTCTGGTTTTTGGGTTAAATTTTGTGTCTTTGGGAATTCCTGGAATGATGTACAAACGAGCAAGCTGGTCATTAATTCGAAGTTCAATGTAATCATCCTTACAAATATAGTCTTTGATATCAAATCCAGTTTCTTCAAAGACCTAAAAATAAATGTACATGAAATGTTCAACTGTAACTTGGTTCTAGTTTATGCCTGTTTACTTACACAACAGAAAATTCAGAACTATCCTGACACAGGCATGAAGAACACTCAACAGAAAGCAGAAAGCTCAAGGTCTAATTACACGCTGGAACTGTCCAGTCTGTCCAATCACTCTGTGACCGTGGAAAGTAAGTCTTTTCACTGTGGCCAGGAGGTCAGAACACCTTTACATGCACAGGCCTGGGTCTGACATCTAGGAAGTGAAGGCAGCTGGGAGCACACCCAGGGTTCTCAACCTGTGGGAGCACACTCTGCAAACCACACACAGACTGTTCAGTCAAATCTATACACACAAAGCTACAAAGGGAAAATGGCCCTGCATGTTTAGCTATTTTTTTTTTCAAATATAAAAACTGTATTGTGATGAAAACTCAACCTAAACAGAATCCAAAAGCCTTGCTGTAATCACACCTGTGTGTGTGTAGAACTATGTGGGGAGCAAGGAGCACACATGCAGAACAGGTGAACAAGATGAGAAGCAGACATGCGCCTTTATGAGGGAATGTAACAGACTAGAGAAACACACGGAGAACCAGGGTAACAGAAGCCTGAACCTGTTGTTTTTCCCTCAGCCACGGAGGAAGTCATGCTCATTGTAATGTATGGGCTTCTGTTTTAAGACCACAAGCCTATTCTAGCCTTCCTCTTCATTTAGTAATTTGTCTTACCTCTGCATCCTGAGGCCAGAACCACCAAGGAGCACGGATCAAGTGTTTCCCTTTGTTCTAGTGAACATCTTCTACCTCCTCCCTATGGTCAGGAGGACAGCAGACCTTAACTGCACAGGCCTGAACCTGCCATTATAATGGATAGAGGAGCTACTGCTGTCCATTCCTTTCTCTCCTCTCTGATTAGGCGCCACACATTCTTTTCATCTTCATCAGTAAGGACAACTCTCTCTCAGAAATGTGTGATCTGGCAGCTGGAGAGATAGCTCAGTGGTTAAAGGTCCTTGCTTTCAAAGCTTACTGACCCAGGTTCAAGTCCCCAGTACCCAAGTAAAGCCAGATAAACAAAGTGGTGAATGTGTCTGGAGTTGATCTGCATTGGCTGGAGGCCCTGGCATGCCCATCACCACCCCCTCCTTGCAAATAAATAGGTGTGATCTGTGACACCCATCTTCAGCTCCTCTATTACCCATCACCTTTATCAATTCTGCATACTCATAACTAAGCTGTTTGTTCAACAAATTAAACTCCATTTATTTCAAAGACAAAAACCCAGAGAAGAGGTGACAGCATTGGTACTTACTACAATGACAGACAAGGTAATGATTAAAGATGGCTCAGTGGTTAAGAGCACTTCCTGTGCAAGCAGGAAGACCTGAGGTGACCTGAAACTGCAGGAGTTCAAATCTTCAGAACCCACATACTGTTGGGTGTGGCTGTGTGAGCTGTGACCCCAGTTCCGTAAAGGGGAGGGAGAAGAGACCAGGGAATCACTGGGGCTTGTGGAAAACAGCAAGCTTGGGTATCAGTAAGAGACTCTGGCTAGATATAGGAATGGATGGGAGAGCAACGGAACAGAACACTTTGTTCATCTGGCTTTACACTAGTATTGAAACCCTGAGCCCAAGCCATCAGGCTTTGCATGCAAGTGCCTTCATCCACTAAGTCATCTCCAGCCCCCAACGTACCATTTTAGGGGACGAACTTCCAGGGTACCTTTACTTTACTGTGAGTTTGATTGCCCAGGGTCTGAAGGTGCCTGTGTTACTTCCACTGATCGTTCTTGCTGTGCAGCCTCCGCTCCTATGCTGCGAGCCCCTGACCGCAACGGGCACCTTTACAACACACACCCCGGTGCTGCCGTTCCTGAAGAGTCCTCTTTTGTGAGGGAACTAGCCAAGGTCAGGGGGCTCCTCTGACTTGCTTTCTAGAGTGAACTTGGCTCATTAAAATGAACGCAGCATTCCTGTCCACTTCCCATCTTGAGCACGTGCTCAGGAGTGTGCCCTTCTTAATGTGGAATGGAAGTGTGAGGTCATGAAACTGTGACCAAGTCTTCAGAACTGAAGTGTTAAGAGGGTCAGCAGCCGGCTCCACAGTGGACTGAGTCTGTGGAGCCCTACAGGGCTGGTTATAGACACAGGAGCAGAGGACAGAACTTGTTCGTGTGTATGTGTGTGTGTGTGGGGGGGGGTTATATGAATGTGTGTGACCTTTCCATACCCTGTGTACTCACCTGCAGTGGGGGCAGTCCCCTGTGGTGGGGTGTGTGTTGTAAAGGTGCCCGTTGTGGTCAGGGGCTCGCAGCATAGGAGCGGAGGCCGCACAGCGAGAACGATCAGTGGAAGTAACACAGGCACCTTCAGACCCTGGGCAATCAAACTCACAGTAAAGTAAAGGTACCCTGGAAGTTCGTCCCCTAAAATGGTACGTTGGGGGCTGGAGATGACTTAGTGGATGAAGGCACTTGCATGCAAAGACTGATGGCTTGGGCTCAGTGTTCCAGTACTACTGTAAAGCCAGTGAACAAAGTGTTGCATGTATCTGGAGTTTGTTCACAGTGGGAAGAGACTGGCAATGTCTTCCTCATTCTCTCCTTGCAAGTCAATAAATAAAAATATGAAAATGATACCTTGTATGCTGATAATTTTAAATTATGGGTGGGCATGGTGGCACACACCTGTAATCCCAGCAGTGGGGCTGGCAGAGGTAGGAGGATCGCCACGAGTTTGAGGCCACCCTGAGACTTCATAGTGAATTCCAGGTCAGCCTGGGCTAGAGTGAGACCCTACCTTGAAATTAATAAATAAATAAAATAAAAGTAACAAAGATATGAGTTTATAATTACATATTCTCTCATCAAATATTTACCAGTAAATTTTACTAGCTAACTCACATGGATAGATACCAAAGACATAAATCCTAGCCCCATTCCTTCTGAGAACCAAAGCTAAGCATACAATATAATACATGGTTGTCCTGGCATATGGAACAGCATTAACTTCTCATACTGTCACATAAGCACCCCAGGTAATGTTACAGGAGGTGTTATCTACAGAGAAACAACACAGCAGTGCACTAAAATCCTCGCAAGTCCTTTGTACAAACTCCACCAGTCAGCTTGTGAAGAGACCTGAGGTCAGCTCCATTCAGGCACACCCTCCCTAACTTTTCCAGCCGCAATGCTCACTCAAGTGCACAACCAAGCTAACAAAGCATCACAGAAAATTAACAGCAGCCCACTGTGCTAAGTAAGTTCGCGATCTGCTGTTGGGATGCCTTCACTGCTGTCTTGCACCACATGTGACCCACAGGCCACAGGAGGGACGAGCCTGAAAAGGACAATCAGCAGCATCATGAACTCTGAGCCACAAGTGAGACTGAGGTGTGCCTGGTCTAGGGTTCTAAAGCTAGCCTCCCGCCTGCTTCAGCAATGTATAGAAATCATTATTGGCAACTTCGTCCTCATGCTTCCTTTACCAAGTAAAACGGATCAGAAATAATCCAATTAAATCAACTGCAGGATGAAAATGACCAAGACTGCCTTAGCTTAACACAGGCCTATTCCCACGTCTCTGTCAGGTCCCGTTTCTGAGAAGGAGTCAAGCCCTGCTATTCAACTGCCACGAGCACTGACACGCTCACATCACAGGAACTGAGGAACGCGGATGCACAAAGTGAAATGCTGTCAACATGAGGAGTCCAAGAGCGCTGCGTCACCCCGGCGCAGGGATGTCGTACCTGCTACTGGAGCACACAGAACCTGCTCTCCAACAAAGACATCAGCCTAACTCTACCAGGTAGCTAGAGAAGACAAAAAGCTCTCCTTTACAGTAACCTAGTTCAAGTTCAAGAGGAAATGTAAATATTGATAAACTATTACCAAAAAAAAAAAAAAAAAAAACAATCTGGTTAACAGCCAAGACATACTGTCTCTTACACTGCAGTGCCACTGAGTGGCAGAAGAGTGAACTACAATTCTGGGACTGCTAGTTGAATACGTTCATCAGTCAAAAATGGCTACAGCAAGAATTCAATAATAAATGAATAAATACACACATACATAAAGGCCTAGGTTTAAATGCTAACCCTCACTGTGCACTGTGGCCACACTTGAAGATGAGGCCCATGACAGTGTGCTGCAGTCTTTTCTAAAGGAAGACACCTCTCTGGACATGTCTGAAGTGCACACGCAGGAGAGGCACCATACAGCTGTACCTAGAAAGTGGTTTTTGACACACTAAGAAAACAGCTCACTACAGGAACCAAATCAGCCGGCAAACTGACCTTGGGCTCTCAAAGTCTCTAGAGGTGCAAAGAACTAATGTTCTGCTGTTTAAGCTATCCAGACTGTGACAGTTATGTCAGCTCAAGTAGATAGCTCAACAGCAACAGTCCACCTTCCAAAAACTTTCCTCCCTTTATGACAAAGGAAACCATTTAAAAATCAGAATATAAGTCAAGACTTGCCTTGAAAACTCCTTGGGCTACAGACATGGCTCTCTCTTGCAAGCCTGCTGACAACCTGAGTCAGTCCTCTTGCCACATGAAGTTGTACAGCCCTGGACATAATGTGGTGCAGGTGTCTGTAATTCCAATGGGCCTCCAATAGGAGAATGCAAAACTCATTAAGAGCAGCAGGAGACTGTCTCAAGAAGGTGAGAGGAGAAATGCATGTGGTTGTCCTCTGACCTCCACATGCACCATGTGGGTTCCTTAGAATGTCCACAATTCCCTCATAGCTAAACAAAAATTTCAAATGGGGGGGGGGAGTATTCCATGCTCCTCTAATTCAGAAAGGTTAACAGATATTAGATATAATTTCCTTGCTTTGAAAATATCCACTTTCAACCCTTCCTTGAACACACATACTATATTCACTAGTCCAATATATAGAGCAGAGTCCATCCCTGCTCTGTTTCCCAACCATCAAGACTTAGGCTTGTGGGGCTGAAGATATGGCTTGTGGTTAAGGCAGTTGCCTGCAAAGCCAAAGGTCCCAGGTTCAATTCCCCAGAATCCACATAAGCCAGATGCACAAGGGGCACATGTGTCTGAAGTTGATTTACAGTGGCTAGAGGCACTGGTGTGCCCATTCTGTCTCTCTTCTATCTCTCTCTCTCTCTCTCTACTAGCAAACAAATAAATAAATAAATAAATAAATATATATATATATATATATATATATATATATATATATTTTTTTTTTAAAGAAGACTTAGGCTTGTAGCTAAGCCAGTGGTTTAACTATGCTCACCTAATCTGTAAAAAGGAAGCAACTTCCCAATCACAAGCTGAACACATATATCCTCATAAGTGCTCAGCAGACTTATCTTCAGAAATGCCTGCAGCACTTCTTCAGATCTGGGATGCTCAGCCTTGATGTACATGCCTCCAAGACATTCCTATGTTCTAGCTCCTACAAATAAATCTGATTCATTTCCTTATAAACTATAATGAGTTCTGGCCACTACTAAAATTAGCCCCATGTGGACAAGAAAACAAGACAAAAACAAAGAGAAGCCTGCTCTCTCCCTTGCCTCAAGGATCTATTCCTTATTATTCTGACTCCTCACCACATGGGTGCAAAGCTTGTTAGATGGAGTGTCTAGTGGGGACACAGGCAGGTATCTTGAGTCATGTTTCTATTCAGTTTTGCAGGTTGAAGTATTTGATTCTTCCCAAGAAGGTCCAAGTATAAACACTTCATCCCACCAGATTTAACCTAAACTTCTAACATTCCACTTACTGCAAGGTCCTGTCTGGTCCCAGACAACCTTGCTGAAGTGGTAGTAATCCATATACACAGGGCTACAGGCCTCCTCCTCCAGGAGGACACTATGGTTCCTATCCTGTCCACCCCTCGGCTGTTGACCATTCAGAGGCTTCACTGCCTCCTTCATCATCAAAGAAAGGAAGAAGAGCTCTGGTGGAGGTGGCGTGGAAATTCCTCACCTCTTCTCCAATGCCACACTGGTGGACAAGTAACACTTCCATGCACTGCCCCTCAACCCCACCCAGACACCTGGCCAGCAACTGTCTGTTTCCTTAATGACATCCATTCTGACTACAGTGCGATGGAATCTTGATGTTATTTTATTCCTCAATCAGTACATTAGTAGTTTTTAAGAATTGTAACTTTTAACCTGGGCATGGTGGCACGCCTTTAAACCCAGCCCTTGGGAGGCAGAGGTAGGAGGATCACCATGAGTTCAAGGCCACCCTGAGACCCCACAGTGAATTCCAGGTCAGCCTTGGCTACAGTGAGACCCTACCTCGAAAAAAACAAAAAACAAAAAAGTTTTTTTAAACTTTTGTTTTTGGCTAATAGTTACATCCAAACTCAATCCTGGCAATAAGGAACACTATGGCAACCCACATAACCTGATGTATCCTAATAAAACATGCCTGTAAATTCACATCACCATCTCAAGATAAAATCACAACAGCTTTAGGCAGTTTTTCCCACAGATGCTGCTTTTAGCTTTCAAGTTCTTGAAAGAAACTCTCTTTAATAAACTTATATTTTAAGGGCTGAGAAGATAGCTAAGTAGTTAAGAATGCTTGTTACATAATCTTGAGGGCCTCTAGGGCCAGAAACTCCCATGTGAGGCTCCCCAGAACCCATGGTAAAAGCTGGGTGTGGCCACACACATCTTTAACCCCAGTCCACAGAAAAGGGGAGAGGAACTACTCGGCACAGAGTCGCTGGGGCTTTCAGACAGACAGCTTTGGGCTGAGAGAACCCATCTCAAGGAAACAGGCAGATGCACAGTAAAACACCTGGCATTCTCCTCTGGCCTCCTTAAGCACAAACATATGCGCATACGTGTGGGTATAATACATATATTCTCCACGCACGCATGCAGCAAACAAAAGGAACTAATGCAGGAATGCAGACGACTAGAATTTGAATAGGCAAAAAAGTTGCAGGCAGGGATAATTTTAACAAAATTTTCAAGTTAAACAGTTAAAATCAAAACACAGAAATAAACCCTTTGAATTACTTTAAGTTATGGGGAAGAAGAGAACTTAAAGACTTAAAGAATTACACTGTATCCTTTAAGCAAGTTTTAGAAAGTTAAGATGAACAGAAATACAAAATTTCTTAGAAAAGCCCATAAAACAAAAACAAAGAACATAGTAGCTGAGATGTCTCACCAATTCTAAATTAGAGTCTAAGATGAAAGTGAAAAAGATGGACTAGAGAGATGGCTCAGTGGTTAAAGATACTTGTCTGCAAAGCCTGCCAGTCTGGGTTCAATTCCACAGCATGCATATAAAGCCAGATGCACAATGTGGCTCATGTGTCTGGGATTTATTTGCAGAGGTAAGAGGCCCTGGTGCACCTGTACTTTCTCTCTGCTCACAAATGAGTAAAAGTAACTTTTTTAAAGTGGAAAATAAATCATCATCATCAAGAGGCAGGTGTTTTGAATCCTGGTCACTGAAAGAAAATGGAAGTGGATAAGAAGCAATGAGGCACACTGCACACAATAATCAACGGTTGTGTCTGAAGTTACATCATGCTCTCAAGTTCTAGAAAAGAGCTGGACTCCTTCTGGAATGTAAGAGCAAGTACACCCAGTGGACAAGCAAAACTGGACACCCAGGTGATGGCCGGCGCGGTGACCCACCTCTCTAGCAGCACAGTCGTGGGGAGCTTCTTCTTTGTTCACTTTCCCCTTGGGAAAGCCCCAGCCTGATTTTGCTAAGTACCCCTGAACCAGCAGGACCTGTAAAACAACCAGAGAAAAATCAGTCCTGCCTTCCTTTCCCAAGGTCCTTTCTAAAACCAAAGAGGCTTTTCACTATCTTCCAGATAGGCAATCATCACTAACATCTGGCTTAACTATCTTCCAGAAGTTGAAGGAAGCAAGTGTTAAACACATTTTGCCTTTTTTAAAAAAAGTCTTTCAGCCGGGCGTGGGGGCGCACACCTTTAATCCCAGCACTCAGGGTAGGAGGAGCGCCATGAGTTCAAGGCCACCCTGAGACTCCATAGTGAATTCTAGGTCAGCCTGAGCTAAAGTGAGACCCTACCTCGAGGAAAAAGAAAAAAATTTTTTTCAATAATGAAGTGATACTTTTCCTTTGTGGAGGAACCAGAAATGGAACTCAGGCCTCAAGCATGCTAAGCAAGCACTCTACCAGGGTACAACAATCCCAGTGCAAAGTGACACTTTACACTCTCCCACAAACACAAATTTTTAAGACCTACAATGCAGGCAAAATATCCTATAACTTAAATCTTCTAACACGAAAATTATATTTTAAAAAGCTACAATTTAGAACCCTATACAAAAAAAACAAAACTTGTTGACGTGATAAAAATTGACAGCTGATCACCATTCCGTTCAGAACCTTGTCACTTCTTGCACCTACATTTTCCAGTGTCTCATCGAGGATGATTGCCCCGTATGTTGGCACTCCCATCTTATATTCCTTCCACTCATCCAAAACTTTCTCCACGTCTTCACCTTGTGGCAGCAAAAAAGGACAATGATTGAAGAGTATACCTGATGTTAAGGAAGTTACTTTCTTCTAATACAGCCTAAGAAAGAATACATAAACAGTGAATTACTTAAATCAACTGTGTATCTTGTAAGAAACTGCTCAAGCTTTTCAGGTCCTCAGACACTTCACCCACTTGTAAAGCATTCTGATTGCTTCTTTCCAAATCTGCCTCCCACCAGTGGTTTTTTTTTTTTTTTCCTTTAATCCCACTATGCGCCTCAGGCAACTGCTCCTGAAGTACTTGGTTTCAACTGACCTGCCAAATACATCTTCAGCACCACACCATGGATTAGAGTCATTTTCTTTAACATTGCTCAAAACCTTGGTGTTACCTATCATCTAGGATAGTACCTTGTTGTCTTACAGAGCGCAGCACAGGGATGGGGCTGAGGAGGAGGTATTTCTGGCCTCTTGTTCCTATTATTACTCTACTTTGAGTATGTATAACAATTTATAGGTATAGATCCATCTGAGCTCACAGTGAACAGTTAAAAACAATGATCTGCAGAGTAGAAATCAAAACAGACCAGTCCCCATCCCTACGTTTACTGATCTTTCCACCCATGAGTACTAGAACTCTGCAAGAACTCTGTGATCTTTACTTTTTTTTTCTCTTGTAACTTGCCAGCTCTAGTCTGCTCAATTATCTGGAATCTATTCTTTGTGTCTATGTAGAAAACTTTACATTCCCTTAAAATACAGTTTCTTGAAAGTATTTTTTTACAAGGTAGGATTTCACTCTAGCCCAGGCTGACTGGGAACTCTGTAGTCCCAAGCTGATCTTGAACCCACAGCAATCTTCCTACTTCTGCCGCCCAAGTGCTGGGATTGAAGGTGTGCACCACCAGACCTGGCTTCTGTTGCAAGTCTTTCTAATATGATTCTAAATTCTAAAATTAATTAGCATCAGAGCCATCAATTTGTTCCATGTTGCATAGTTCTCTTATAATCTGAAACTTTTATTCAGACAAGTCTTTTCTAACTAAGAAGTCACGGTGAATAGCTAGGAATGGGAAAAGGCTTCTGTGAGGCAAGGACTTCTCTACCACTGCACCAACAAAACAAACCAACCAAAACCCCTTCTGCACACGGCAAATATTGAGGATTTGAGAAAATTTCTAAATAAAACCAAAAGGTAATCGGATTGCACAAAAAGTAAAGTAAAAACCAGGTCAGTACTACAAGTAGGTTAGCTATATCTGAAAAAAAAAAAAACAAGCAAGTTTATTTCTAATTAGTATATATTGCAAAGAATCTTGTAAAAAAAAAAATAGAACACAACTAAATTGCATCACATGTAAAACTTTCATTGCCGTATGAGGGACTGAACCCGCTGCCTCAGCATGCCAGGCAAGAGCGGCAGCCACTGCCAAGCCCAGCCCAGCCCTTACTCTTTCTACCCGGCGCTTTTTAAGACATCAATGATGGTATCTGGTAAGTTAAGCATCTCAATGAAAAGGAAAATTGTGTTTAGATATTACATATTAAAAGGAATGAAAGCCAATCACTACAGTAACACAAAGGATATCAGCTTTGGCGAAGTCTCTTATCCCACACTGAGGTAATCCTGGTGTGTTCTGCATGTAAAAATCCAAGTAAAACCAATGGGCAAGTTCAATCTGAAAACACACTCGAATTGCATTGTCTCTTTCCTCACTGGGAATATGCAAAATAAACCGGCTGTCAAAAAGAAAACAGACAGAAGTTATATTTACAAACTATAGCAACTAACTTTAATGTATTCCACACCCCCACCCACCAACTTAGAAGAGGCCAGGAACAGTCCTGACCCTGCAGTCGGTATCTGGAGAAGCGAGACTTTAGAAGAGCTGGGCCTGGTGCAATGCCTGTAATCACCACTTGGGAGACGAAGGCAAGGACGATTGAGAGTTCTAATCCAACTTGTCAACAGTGAGTTCCAGCTTAGCTTAGCCTTGAGGGACCCTACCTCAAAATAGGAAAGATGATGGCATCAAAGTAAAAGGGAAGACTTCTGTTGTTCATTGGGGAAGGGTCTCATTCCATCACAAGCTGACTTTGGAATCCTCTACAGACCAGGAATCTCAGCATCCCAGTTTACAGGATTAAGGGTGTGGGGCAACACACATCCTTAGGGACTTTGACCTTGTTAGAGGATCTGTTTGTCGTAATACCTACCTTGCATAAATTCTCTGTGCTGGTTTTCATTGAATGTGTATATTGCCTACTTAAATTTTGGAATTTGCCTGTATTTTGGTCCACTCAACCTACTAGAATACTCTCATAGCAGGCGAACCCAACACATAGGGTCACATTGTGGTTACTCTGAGAGTCTTAAGAGCCTAACCTAGCACCTTAAGTTCCTACCCTGAAGATATATAATCCCAGATTGATGGATACATCTAATAATACTACAGATAATTAGAAAACCTAAGCATTAAGTTAATCCAAGATGCAAAAATCTCTACATTATAATACAAGAAACACAAAAATCAACAAATTATAAATTCACAAAAAATTATAAATCCATAAGAAATGACCACCAGTGAGGCTGATTTAGAGGAAATGCCTGAGGAAGATTTCAAAAGAGGAAATCAAAGGAATCAAAGAAGACACAGGAAACCAATTTAATGAAATAAAGAGGTCAATATAAGGAAATAGAGAAAAACCAGTCAGAAATACTAGTAATGAAAACACAGTAAGTCAGATAAAAACCTCCATAGAAAATCTCACTAGTAGTTCTACGTCACTAGTCATCAGGGAAATGCAGATTAAAAACTACACTGAGATTCCATCTCACTCCTGTCAGAATGGCCACCATCATGAAAACAAATGATCATAAATGTTGGCGGGGATGTGGAAAAAAAGGAACCTTTCTGCACTGCCGGTGGGAATGCAATCTGGTCCAGCCATTGTGGAAAACAGTGTGGAGGTTCCTAAAACAGCTAGAGATTGATCTACCATATGACCCAGCTATAGCACTACTAGGCATATATCCAAAGGACTCATCTCATTTCCTTAGAAGTGCGTGCTCAACCATGTTTATTGCTGCTCAATTTATAATAGCTGGGAAATGGAACCAGCCTAGATGTCCCTCAACAGATGAGTGGATAATGAAGATGTGGCACATTTATACAATGGAGTTCTACTCAGCGGTAAAGAAAAATGAAGTTATGAAATTTGCAGAAAAATGGATGGACCTGGAAAGTATTATACTAAGTCAGGTAACCCAGGCCCAGAAAGCCAAGCGCCACATGTTTTCTCTCATATGTGGATCCTAGCTACAGATGACTGGGCTTCTGCGTGAGAATGAAAATACTTAGTAGCAGAGGCCAGTAAGTTGAAAAGGAGACATAAAGGGTGGAGAAAGGAAGGGAGGAGGATACTTAATAGGTTGATATTGTATATATGTAATTACAATGATTGTAATGGGGAGGTAATATGATGGAGAATGGAATTTCAAATGGGAAAGTGTGGGGGTGGGGAGGGAGGGAATTACCATGGGATATATTTTATAATCATGGAAAATGTTAATAAAAATTAAAAAAAAAAAAAAGAAAGAAAATCTCACTAGTAGAATGGATGAAGGAGAGAACAGAATATCTAAATTAGAAGACCAGGTAGCAGATCTGATATAGTCCAACAAAGAGAAAGACAAACTAATAAGAAGGTATGAATGGAATTTCAAAATAATCAAGACATTATGAAAAGATCAAACATAAGATTTCAGGGTAGAGTAGAAGGAGAAGAATTTCACTCCAAAGGCATAGAAGACATTTTCAACAAAATCATGGAAGAAAACTTCCCCCAAATTGGTAAAGAGATGCCAATGCACATACAGGAATCCTTTAGAACGCCAGACAGACAAAACCTGGAAAGAACCTCTTCTAGCCATATTATAATTAAGCTGCCAAACACACAAACCAAAGGACACATATTGAAAGCAGTTAGAGAAAAATCAAGTCACACACAAAGGCAAGCCTATCAGGATTACAGCAGATTACTCAACACAAACTTTACAAGACAGAAGGGCTTGGAATGATGCATTCCAAGTTCTGAAAGATAACAACTGTCAACCAAGGTTACTTTATCCTGCAGTTTTCCATTCAAATAGAGGGAGAAATAAGGACATTCCACAACAAAAGCAGGCGAAAGGGTTATTTAAAGACAAAACTCCTCTTCAGCAAATACTTGAAAGAATCCTCCATGCTAAAGAGAAAGAAAAGCACACATATAAGGAACATGGTAAAAACATATTCAAATACTAGTTAATACAAAAGAACAAAGACAAAATGAAAGAACTACAAAACAAGAAAAATGGCAAAAACAACGCATCTGGAGTTTGTTTGCAGTGGCTAGAGGCTCCGGCGCACCCATTCATTCCCCCCACCCCTCTCTGCCTCTTTCTCTCTGTGTCTGTTGCTCTCAAATAAATAAAAATAAACAAAAAAATTTATAAATTGCAAAAAAAAGAAAAAAGAAAAAAGGCAAAAACAAATACCTTTCAATAATAACTCTTAATATCAAGGCCTCAATGTCCCAACCAAAAGACACAGGTTTACAACCTGGGTAAAAAGGCAGGATCCTTCAATTTGTTGCTCCAAGGAACTCCAAAGAATGGACACTTTCTTAGGATGAAAGGTTGGAAAATGGTGTTTCAAGTAAATGGGCTTAGAAAACAAGCAGGGGTTGCTATCCTAATATCTGACAGGATAGACTTCAGGCCAACATAGTTTGGAAAGATAAGGAAGGTCACCTTATATTGATTAAAGGAATACTCCAACAAGAGGACATTACAATCCTAAACATATATGCACCTAACACGGGGGCTTCCAATTTTATCAAACAAATGCTATTAGAACTAAGTTCACAGATAACACCAACACAGTTGTAGTGGGTGACATCAACAACCCACTCTCATCAACTGACAGGTCATCCCGGCAAAAAATAAACAGAGATGCAACTGGATTAAGTGAGGTCATAAAACAAATGGACCTCAGAGATATCTACAGGACATTTCATCTAAATGCTGTGGAATATACCTTCTTTTCAGCAGCACTAGAATATTCTCTAAAACAGACCATATATTAGGACACAAAGCAAATCTTAACAAACACAGGAAAATGGAAACAATTCTTTGCACTCTATCTCATCACAATGGAATCAAATTACAAATCATTAACAAGAAAAGTCACAGAGCATACACAAAATCATGGAAACTAAACAATACAGTACTAAATGATGAATGGGTCAATGAAAAAAATCAAGAAAGAAATCAAAAAATTCATAGAATCAAATGATAATGAGAACACAACATACCGAAACCTCTGGGACAAAATGAAGGCAGTCCTAAGAGGGGAATTTATAGCTGTTAAGTGTCTATATTAAGAAATTAGAAAGAGCCGGGCATGGTGGCGCACGTCTTTAATCCCAGCACTCAGGAGGCAGAGGTAGGAGGATTGCCCTGAGTTCAAGGCCACCCTGAGATGACAGAGTTAATTCCAGGTCAGCCTGGACCAGAGTGAAACCCTACCTCGAAAACCCAAAAAAAAAAAAAAAAAAAAAAAAAAAAAAAAAAAAAAAAAAAAAAAGAAAGAAAGAAATTAGAAAGGTTGCAAGTAAACAACTTAATGCTTCACCTTAAGGCCTTGGAAAAAAAGGCAAACCTAAAATCAGTAGATGGGAAGAAATAATAAAGATTAGGGAAGAAATTAATGAAATAGAAACAAGAAAAATCCCAAGAATCAATGAAACAGAGTTGGTTCGTTGAAAGGGTAAGCAAAATTGACAAACCCTTAGCAAATCTGACCAAAACAAAGGAAGAACAGACACAAATTCATAAAATTAGAGATGAAAAAGGCACAATCAAACAGACACCAGAGAAAATTTAAAAATCACAGGGATATAAGAACATATACTCCATAAAGTTTGAAAATCTGAAAGAAATGAATGATTTCCTTGATATACATGACCTACCAAAATTGATTCAAAATAAGATTAACCACTTAAGTAGACCTATACAAGTATGGAAATTCAAACACTTACAAAAAAATCTCCCAACTAAAAAGAGTCCAGGTCCAGATGGATGCAATGGGGAATTTTACAAGACCTTCATGGAAGAACTAACATGAATGTTTCTCAAACTTTTCCATGAAATAGAAAAGGAAGGAATCTTACCAAACTCCTTCTATAAAGCCAGCATCACCCAGAAGACAAAACCAGACAAAGACAGAACAAAAAAAGAAAATTACAGACCAATCTCCATCATGAACATAGATGCAAAAATTCTGAACAAAAATATTGGCCAACAGAATACAAAAATATATCAGAAAGATTATTCACCCTGACCAAGTAGGCTTTATCCCAGAGATGCAGAGATGGTTCAACAAATGCAAATCAATAAATGTGATACATTATATAAATAGATTGAAGGACAGAAATTACATGATCATCTCATTTGATACAGCAAAACCATTTGACAAAATCCAACATCCCTTCATGATAAAAGTCCTACAGAGACTGGGAATAGAAGGAACATATGTCAACATAATAAAGGATATTTATGACAAACTAACAGCCAACATAATACTAAATAGAGAAAAACTTGAAGCTTTTCCATTAAAATCAGGAACAAGACAAGGGTGTCCACTGTCCTCACTCTTATTTAACATAGTACTGGAAGTCTTAGCCATAACAAAAAGGCAAGAGACACACATAAATGGGATACAAATTGGAAAGGAAGAGATCAAGTTAGCATTATTTGTAGATGATATGATTCTATACATAAAGGACTCTAAAGACTACCAGAAAATTGTTAGAACTGATAAAAAGTTATAGCAATGTAGCAGGATATGAAATAAACACAAAGAAATCAGTAGCCTTTCTAGTTGATAACAACACTCACACAGAGGATGAAATCAGAATCACTCCCATTCACAATTGCATTAAAAAAATAAAAATAAAGTACCTTGGAATAAACCTAACCAAGGAAGTGAAGGATCTCTACAATGAAAACTTTAAAACACTCAGGTGAGAAATTGCAGAAGACACTAGGAAATGGAAAGACATTCCATGTTCTTGGATAGGAAGAATCAATATTATGAAAATGGCAACCTTACCAAAACAATCTACACATTTCATGCAATCCCCATCAAAATTCCAATGCCATTCTTCACAGAAATAGAAAAAGCAATGCAAAAATTTATTTGGAAGCACAAAACACCTCGAACACCTAAAACAATTTTGAGCAAAAAAAATAAGGCTGGTGGTATCACCATGCCTGATTTTAGCCTATACTACAGAGCCATAGTAACAAAAACAGCATGGTACTGGCACAAAAACAGACATGTTGATCAATGGAACAGAATAGAGGACCCAGATGTAAGTCCGGGTAGCTATAGAAACCTGATAGTATTATATGTGTAAGTAGAAGAACAGATTAATGGTGGGGGGTGAAAAGGCCTAAGTGAGGTCAGGGGAAGAGACTGAGTAAAGGAAAGCTACAGGGAGGGCTAGTCAAAAATAAGAGGATACAAATAAATCACATGGAAAACTAGTTTTTTGGACAATAGTGCATCCAGAAGCCATTGATGGTTACTAGAAAATTTTCAGTGTCAGGGATGGGATACCCTCCAGTGAGTTGTTGGCCAGGGAGGTCCCTGATGCCCCAAAACATCACAGGCCATTGCTGAGGCTCTTGGTTTCCCACCAGGAATAGATGGTAAGACCCTATTGCTGAAGACTCCACATACTTGGGCTGCAAGGTCACTGAGAAATCCTGCTTGAGCTGAGCTGAAACCCTACTCCATGTAGACTAGCTGACAGAAGCTGGAAAAGCTACACTGCGTGCAGTTCAAAGGGGGAGAGAGAAATCACCAGTGGAGATACTCAACAATGGACATTGCAAGCCTTAAATTTGGTTAGCCATGCCAAATGAGCCAATGGGTGCAATAATGGCACGTCAGTTATGGGGGAAACCAACCACTCTCTAACCGGACTGGAGGCCTGCTCCATGGAATGGAATACATTCCTGTTACTGAAAACCTATAAATGGGGTAGTTATGAGCATGAGCCCTAGGGATGTAACATCAGCTGATGTCTGGCTAAGTATATATACCATGCTCACCAAACTGCCTGGTAAGCACTTCTCTTAATATCATACCCATATATTAATGCTACTCTCACTTTTGGTTACAGAACCTTCTCTTTTCAGATGGCAGTGATCTTGGAATGATTCAGAAGGCACCATGGTGCTGAGAAGTGACAGAGAAAGTGCTCAGCATTGAAATATCTCTATTACATCTTCCAAGGCTCAGGGTCCATTGCAGAAGAGGAGGTGGAAAGAATGTAAGAACCAAAGGAATGGTAGGACTCCTTACAATGTGCTCCTCTGGGCATAAAATGGCCTGGATATCCATGACCTCACAGTGCCTGAAACTACCTCCACAGACCATCATATCAGGAGGAAAAGATGATGACATAAAAATAAAAAGAGAGGGCTGGAGGGCTGGCTAGCGGTTAAGGCATTTGCCTGCAAAGCCAAAGGACCCAGGTTCTTTTCCCCAGGACCCACATTAGCCAGATGCACAAGGGGGCGCACACGTCTGGAGTTCATTTGCAGTGGCTGGAGGCCCTGGTGCACCCATTCTCTCCCTGTCTCTCTCTTTCTCTATCAAATAAATAAAATAAAAATAAATAAAAGAGACTGAAAATGGGAAGGTGTATGATGGACAGTGAAGTTTTAAAGGGGAAAGTGGGGTGAGGGAGGGAATTACCATGGGTTATTGTCTACAATTATGGAAGTTCTCAATAAAAAAATTTTTTAAATAAAAGGGAAACTGATGGGGGGGAATATGATGGAGAGTGGAGTTGTGAAGGAAAAAGTGTGTGGGGTTATTATCATGGTTTATTCTCTAAAATTATGGAAGTTGTTAATAAAGTGTGTATGGGAAGTGTGGGTATTTATAACAGAACTTTTCTGTTGTTTTGTTTTGTTTTTTTGAGGTAGGGTCTCACTCTAGCTCAGGCTGACCTGAAATTCACTAGGTAGTCTCAGGGTGGTCTTGAACTCATGGCGATTCTCCTACCTCTGCCTCCTGAGTGCTCGGATTAAAGGCATGCGTCACCACGCCTGGCTATAACAGAACATTTTAAGAGACTGTGCAGCCACTGTTCACAAGCACAGAAACCAGCCCAGGAGCTCACTAACAAATTCAACTGAGTGTGGAAAATATTACTAGCATTTGTTCCCACACCTGGTAACATTTCCAAGTATATGTACAAACATATTTACAAAATTAAATAATAATACTTCATACCCCCACTAGATGCTCACATGTAAAATACCACAAGGAAATACTGTGAAAGTATATGCACTGTTATTTCTCATCGCCACAGTAGATCCCCAAAGCCTCAGCTTAGAGCCCTGGTTCAAACTGTCATTCATATTTATTTTTTTAAATCCAAAGCAGCCTTTTCTAAGTATGCTGGAGAAAGGAGGAAAAGATGGGGGGAGGCTATGTGTTTTATATACACAAATTCACATTATATTATACACACACGCATATATGATGAAGGTAATGACTGCCTTTTCATTGAGACATTGCAAATTCAAACACTAAATCTTAGCAAGTATAATTTCAAGCATGTCATGATGCATCTACAAATTACTTTTTCCACAGTTAAGCATTTCTGATGGTCTTTTATTTTTAACAAACTTCAGAGATCAATTCAACTAAGAGAAACAGCCCACTAGTCTTTCAAATCATTAAACTCAGCTGGTGCTGCTGACTCTCCCAGTGAACTAGTAGTAATACATTACTCGCTAACCATGATGCTCAGTGATTATTTGTTCTCCAACAGAAATCCAATCTCAAGAGAGTATGTTTAAATTACGAAACTAATGTCGCAGGCTAGAGAGATGGCTTAGCGGTTAAAGTGCTTGCCTGTTAAGCCAAAGGACCTAGCTTTGATTCCCTAGGACCCATGTAAGCCAGATGCACAAGCTGGCCAATGCATCTGGAGTTCATTTGCAGCAGCTGGAAGCCCTGGTGTGCCCATATTCTCACTAATAAATGAATAAATAAAAACTAATGTCATATTCCAATAAGGAATGAGGAACAGCCACTGCAAACTGCAGATGCATGCACTACTTTATACATCTGGCTAACATGGGTCTTGGGAAATCAAACCTGGGTTCTTTGGCTTTTCAAGCAAGCACCTTAACCGCTAGCCTGTGAAGCCTAAGGATCCCGGTTCGAGGCTCGGTTCCCCAGGTCCCACGTTAGCCAGATGCACAAGGGGGTGCACGCGTCTGGAGTTCGTTTGCAGAGGCTGGAAGCCCTGGCGCGCCCATTCTCTCTCTCTCCCTCTATCTGTCTTTCTCTCTGTGTCTGTCGCTCTCAAATAAATAAATAAATAAAAATTTTTAAAAAAATGATTACACAGATACCCTTTCCCGTGGAGAAGGCCTGAGCAAGTCTGTTCCTCCCCTAACATGCTGCCATAAAACCTGGAAAAGTTTATATGGAAAAGTTTATTTTAGGACTGTCTAGAAATGAGCAAAATAAATGTGCTTACCCTTTTCCACTATTCAGCCTACCTTGCCTGGGCCTGGGCACCCTTGGCAGGGACAGAAGCTGTACAGCAGAGGGAAATTCTGAGAATTCAACCTCTGGATCTGTTTCTACTGCATTTTCTTTAATAAATCTGTTCTATTCTGAGCTGATAAATACTTTTATCCCTGCTTACCACTACCTTTCCAGCACAGAAGGCAGTCCACCAGACAGACAGACAGCAGAACAGATATGATGGCTGACAGTTTATAAGGACATAAGAAACATTTTAGGGGAGGGCAGAACATGCGGCTCTCCACATGGTAGGGGAAAGACAGAAGCACGAGAACCCAAGTGTGAGAGAAAGAAGGGCAACTCGAACAGAACACCAGCTTAAAAAGACTAAAGGGGAGGGGGGACTGGAGAGATGGCTTAGTGGCTAAGGCGCTTGCCTGCACAGCCAAAGGAACCCGGTTCAATTCCCCAGGACCCACATAACCCAGATGCACAAGGTGGCGCGTGCATTTGGAGTTCATTTGCAGCAGCTGGAAGACCTGGCATGACTGTTCCCTCCCTCCCTCTCTCTACCACTTTGTCTCCCATAAATAAATTAAATTAAAAAAAAAAAAAGACTAAAGGGGGCTGGACAGATGGCTTAGCGGTTAAAGCACGTGCCTGCAAAGCCTAAGGACCCATGTTCAACTTTCCAGGCACCACATAAGCCAGACACACAAGGGCACAGGTCGCACATGGTGGCACACGTGTCTTGAGTTTGACTGCAGTGGCTGGAGGCCCTCGCGCACCAATTCTCCCTCTACCTCCCCCCCCCAACATACACACAGTTCAGTCTGTTGAGCTTGCCTCAAAAAAATTTAAAAATACAAAAATAAAATAAAATGACTAAAGGGGGCTGAAGAGATGGCTTAGAGGTTATGGTACTTGCTTGAGAAGCCTAAAGACCCAGATTGAACTTCCCAGAGCCCACGTAAGCCAGATGCACAAGGTGACACACACAAGGTGGCATATACATGCAGAGTGCAAATGCGGTGGCTGGAGACCCTGGTGTGACAATTCTCTCATTAAACAAAACAAAACAAAATCTGAGCCAGGTGTGGTGGTGCATGCTTTTAATCCCAGCACTCGGGAGGCAGAGGTAGAAGGATCGTCATGAATTCAAGGCCACCCTGAGACTACATAGTGAATTCCAGGTCAGCCTGGGCTAGAGTGAGACCCTACCTCCAAAAAACCAAAAAGCAAACCAAACCAAAAAAAAAAAAATCCAGGTGTGGTGGCACACACCTTTAATCCTAGCACTCAGGTGGCAAGAGGTAGGAGGACTGCTGAGAGTTTGAGGCCACCCTGAGACAAATTACAGGTCAGCCTGAGCTAGAGTGAAACCCTGCCTTGAACTCCCGCCCCCCCCCACAAAAAAAAAAGGCTAAAAGGGGCTGAAGAGATGGCTCAGTGGTCAAGGTGCTTGCTGCAATGCCTAGCAACCAGAATTTGATACCCCAGTACCCACATAAAGCCAGATGCACAGTGGTACATGCAACTGGAATTCATTGATAGCCCTTAGAGGTCCTGGCCTGCTCATTCTTTCTCACCCTGCTTGCAAAATAAATAAAATATTAAAAAAAAAACAAAGACTGAAGGGAAGGAATTAGTGAACAGTGAGGAAAGCTGTTCTTTCTCCAATGACAAAACTAAAAAGTAACATTCCTTTGACTGATGGGCAGGACACAAAAGAGGAGAATTCACTTGGACAGTCTCCATAAAGACCTTTTCAAAGGCATCAGGACAAGGCCCCAAGGAAAAAGAAGACAAGATGCCAGTGTTGCAGTTACCTTTACTTTTCTGGCAAAAAGCCCTGACTAAAAAAGCAGCTGGAAGGTGTTTATGGTTGTTGTTGTTGTTGATGACTTGGGCTGAAGCTCCATGATGGCAGGGAAAAATGGAGACATGGAGAGGGGTAGAGCTGAGACTCTCCCACTGACTACCTCTAGAAAGCAGAGCAGGAGGGCTGGAGAGATGGATCAGCAGTTAAGGCGCTTGCCTGTGAGGCCTAAGAACCCAGGTTCAATTCCTCAGTCCCTAAGTATGTCAGGTGTACAAGGTGGCTCATGCATCTGGCATCTGTTTGCAGTGGCTAGAGGCCCTGGCATGTCCATTCTCTGTCTCTGCTTTTCTATGTCTCTCAAATAAATATTTTAAAGCAAAAAAACAACAGGAGCAGAAAGGGTCAGGCAAGGGACACTGTCTCTCAAATAAATATTTTAAAGCAAAAAAACAACAGGAGCAGAAAGGGTCAGGCAAGGGACACTTGCCTTTTATTTTTGTAAATATCTGCACCGGTTTCTTAAGAAAAGAAACACACACACCCGAGTTGGCCTAACTGAATAAACTAACCCCTCTGCTTTCCATCATTATTTTCTCTTTAATTGGAATATGGGCAGGGGGCTGGAGGCTGGAGGTTAGCCTGTGAGAATGACCACAGCCCAGCTTTGCTCTCCAAACCTCCTACAATCCTAACAGCTGAAATAAAATGAATGCCTTCTGTAACAATTTGTTCTGGAAAAAAAAATCTTTTCTCAAAATGTTCTTTCCAATTTTCCTACAGATAAAACATTATCATGGGGCTTGGGAAATGGCTCACTGGCTAAGATCACTTGTACTTAAGCACATGGGCCTCTTGGGCCTGAATCCACTAAGTTCAACTCCGCAGAACCCACGCAGTAAGCGGGATGTGACTATTCACATCTATATCCCCAGTGGGGGGAGGGGTAGAGACAGGAAATTCAGTAGGGATGGCTGATACACAGCAGCTCCCAGGAGAGGGAAAACCCCTCTCAAAGAGAAATACATGGGTGGGTGTTAAGGACATCTCCCCTCTGCCCCCCCAAACACATGCATGTGACTCACACATGTGCACGCACCATACCACACACCACACCACACACACACACACACAAGCACAAATTTTGAAGATAAGCAAATATTAGTCTATCTCTACACCAAGAACTGTATTAGTTGCTTACAAATACCTTTCTTAACACTAAAGTGGCTTTGTCATCTATTTTAAGACAGTCTTTTTTTTTAAAAACATCCCAAGTATCCCAAGTATTTCTTTGAAATAAAATTACTAAATGTAAAATCCTCACCCCCATCCCCCAAAACCCAAAAATCTAACAATAGGATAGCTATCTTGGCTTGGAGCCTGACCCTGTGTCTTGTGATCCCTTACATAATCAATCAAAGCCTAACTCCTCTGGATGCCCAGGGCCCTCAACCCAGATGGCCAGTCTTGGGGCAAATGGTGCTACAAGACTCACAGGACAGGGTGAGCCCGAGTTCCCTGGAAGCAGCTCTCTCCTGGGAATACCCTGCAGGACCTAAACACCTGTCAGAATTTCAAAGTAGAAAGGGCTATCTTAGCCCTAGATGGCCAATTATCACCCACCTCTTTGACCTAACAGCCTGTGAAATGTACAAGCAGACCCCCAGCTGCCACCAGCCTGAAAGATTCAAATGTCATCAGGTAGCATCTGACACTAAGAACAGACATTTCCCCACTTCCTCTGTAACCTGCCCACCAGATGTTTCCACCAAAGTATTTGAGAAATGCCACAGTGACCTTTTGTTCTTTAACTATAAAAACTTCATGAAGGGCCGGAGAGATGGCTTAGCAATTAAGGCACTTGCCAGAGAAGACTAAGGACCCACGTTCGACTCTCTAGGTGCCAAATGCACAATGTGAGGCAAGTGGGCGGGTCGCACATGCGCACAGGGTGGCACATGTGTCTGGAGTTCGCTTACTGTGGCTGGAGGCCCTGGTGCACCAATTCTCTCTCATTAAAAAAAAAGGCCACTCTTGTTGGGCTTACCTCAGAAGAATTTTTTAAAAAATTAATGAAATTTTTAACATGTTGAAATATAGTATTTGGGGCAACCTGATTCTGTATTCCTGGGCCATGGTCACTAATACCTGGCTCCAGAATAAACTCTTGTTTACTTCCTTTGAGGTGAGGGCTGTGTATTCTGTATCTTCAGTAGTGAGCTGCCTACCTCTCATCTATTCAAGTAAGACAAGGCCAGGTAACTTCTTCCAGTGCTATAAAGGACCCCACTCCTCATCCTCTCCTGCAGGGCACAAGTCTCTGAGAAGTCACTTGCCCACGGTACATATTCTTTATTAAAATGTTCACAGCACCATGGGCTAACACCCACAATGACAATCTCCTGTTTGGTGTCTACTTCAAATGTGTTTTCAATTCTCTAATAAACAGTTTACTTAAACTTTCAATAAAGCTTAAATGGCATCAAAAACTGTATTTGGTATTTCTGCTTTTTTAATTTGACTTTTCATGTCTAAAATCATAGTGTATGAAACAAAAAAATGAGATAAATGCTACAGGTTATTTTTATTATAAAGCAATTTTCTGCCCACTAGACCAGAAAAGTCTTTCTGCTATTCTAAGAAATTAACCAGTGTTAGTGTGATGTCAATTCTTTCCATTTTCCTTCTGTGTACTAATACACACAAGACAAACATTTGTTCAAATGTAAGAAATCAAGTGACTAAAAAGAATTACACTCAGTAGTACACTGTGTACACCTTTCAACACACAAACACTTGCTACAGTTTATTGTTTGATAATTGTCTCACAAGTGTCTGAAGGCCACACAGTATTCCAGTAAATGAAATGGTGCATATTAAGGCATGTGAAAATAACCATCCAGATTCTAGATTGCCAGCAGTCCAATGGTTACACAGTTTCGTTTGAAAATGTATGCCTCCTGTAATTTTTCATATCAAAATAAACTTCACATTTTATGTTTCTCCAAAACTTGCTAATATATGTCAATAACTGAAGTAAGCAAGATTAGGGGTATGTCACTTATAAAACAAAACCTCTCCTACATATACTAATAATGAGCCACAGAAATGGGGGAGGGAGTCAAGAGTGAAAAGAGTCTCGTCCAGTGGTGTCTGACCTTAGGAATGATGTTGTCATTTACAAATGTGCTGGGCCACATTTACAACTGTCCTGGAAAACATGTAGCCCAGGGCTGCAGGCTGGACACACCTGACTTACAACCCAAAAATTCAGGAGAATTAACCTTTCAATGTAAGTTTATTTCTACAGAAATAAGGCATATTCTAAGTGTAAAAACATATCTTAAGATGGAGGCAGGAACATTGTGGGTTAAAGAGCAGCATGGGCTAATACACCAAGATTCTGCCTCAAAAAAAAATTTGTTTTTCTAATCCACCATCAAAACTTGAATTTTTAAAACAAAACCTCAAATTAACCAACAAGGAGGAAGTTGCATTGCTTTTAAGGTCTGTAGTTTTAAGAGATGGTTATCTGATTTCCTTACTAATTGATTAAGTAGCCAGCCCTAATCTTTGAACATATCACATTTTTATTTATAGACCCCAACATAGTAATTGTAACAAAGATTAGTCTGTATTAGACAAATCTTATTCCTACAGATCCAAGAAAATAGCTTAAAAACATTCGCTGAAAAAAACCAACCCTTTAACACTTAATAAATGTTCAGTATATAGTTTACAAAACACAGGATAATCTGTGAGCAGAGTTTGCACTGGCTCACCACAGATGCTAGCACTTCTCCAAATGATGAAATCCTAGGCAATATACTTACTAACCCCAGCGCTCCTAGGAAGACTAGTTTAGAAGAGGTCTATGGGCTGGAAAGATGGCTTGGTTAAGGTGCTTGCCTGCAAAGCCAAAGAACCCAGGTTCAATCCCCCAGGACCCATTAAAGCCAGACGCAAAAAGTGGAGCATGCATCTGGAATTTGTTTGCAGTAGCTAGATGCCCTAGGTGCCTATTCTCTGCCTTTTTCTCTCTTTCAGATTAATAAAAAAGTTTGGTTTTTTTTTTTTTTTAAACGAACAAGAGAGTCTATGTGTGCAACCTTTTTAAGTTGAAAAAAAAATCAATAAATAAAAAAATCTTAAATGTGTCAAGTTACCTGATCTTTTTCCAAATCCTTTATCCTTACTTAACCTGCACAGGATTACCACTCACCTTTCCACTCTATTTTTTTTCTAACTACAGAGAATAGAATGCACACTCTCCTTTAAGAAAAGTCATGAAGGGCCGGAGAGATGGTTTAGCGGTTAAGCGCTTGCCTGTGAAGCCCAAGGACCCCGGTTCGAGGCTCGATTCCCCAGGACCCACATCAGCCAGATGCATAAGGGGGCGCACGCATCTGGAGTTCGTTTGCAGTGGCTGGAAGCCCTGGCACACCAATTCTCTATTTCTCTTTCTGTCACTCTCAAATAAATAAAATTTTTTTTAGAAAGTCATGAAACCCAAAAGACGGTAATTGAAGGGTTAATAGCCTTCCCTGAAAACTAAAGAGAACTAAAGAGTTAATAACCATCCCTAAAGCTGGCGGGCAATAAAGAAGTTTGGCACCCTTCCCTGATTGATGTACTCCTTAGCCTAGATGGCCTTGAAGGACAAGGGACCATCTGAGTCTCCTCAGACATTCCTGGCCGAAGAAGCCTATTCTGAACAAGGACAGAAACAGCTACAATTTTCTTATGGACTGCACCTGGTCCAGTCTGTTTTTCTTAGGATCCTCCTTATAAGCTTGCAACACTAGCCTGGCTCAGTGCTTCAGCCTTCATCCCACAGCAAAGCTGAGGCCCCTCCCTGTTCTCTCTAAATAAATCAGTGCTGTCTGTAGAGATCAAATCCGGTGTTCTCTTTTGCTTTTCTCTTACACTTTTCAATAATCCTGCAATCACACTTGAGAGTCATGCTCTTCTAGTCATTTGTCCATAGAAGTACATACACCTAATTATTCCTTCTCATCCTTACTAAAGTTGAGAACACAAACAGTAAGCTTGCTTTTTAAAATTTTTTTAAATTTTTTTTTTTGAGGTAGGGTCTCGTTCAAGCCCAGGCTGACCTGGAATTCACTATGTAGCTTCAGACTGGGCCCCAAACTCATGGCAACTCTCCTATCTCTGCCTCCCAAGTGCTGGGATTAACAGCTAACAGGAAGTCTTTTTAAGTTTTAAAGGTTCATCTGAATCCATTACATATCAAAAATTGTATTATTCCGTTACCAAAGTGGAATGACTTTATTAGTTTTTTTAATATGTTTTATTTATTTATTTGAGAGAGAGAGGCAGAGGCGGGGGGGGGGGGGGGGGGGGAGAATGGGCATGCCAGGGCCTCCAGCCACTGCAAACAAACTCCAGATGCATCTGGTTTATGTGGGTCCTGGAGAATCGAACCAGCGTCCTTTGGCTTTGCAGGCAAACTCCTTAACCGCTAAGCCATCTCTCCAGCCCAACTTTATTAATTTTAAATCAGTCTATTTACTCTCTACATATACTTTTGTGAGGTTTAAAATGTTGGGCTTAAGGGCTGGGGTGATGGCTCAGCGATTAAAGGCGGTTGCTTGTAAAATGTTAGACTTGACTTTACATTACATCCACCTGGTGTAGGAGAAAGGCACAGGCACTGTTAAAAATGGGTGGATTTCAAATCTTGATAATTAACACGGATGAACGTGAGACCTTGTGTAAACCAGTTTCCATATTTGTTTGATCCAATGAAAACAGGGCTGTTTCCATACATGAGAAGGGAACTTCCACCCAGTGCCTCAAACAGCAAAAGCTCCCTAAGTATTACTTGTTTTCTTATTAAAAATAATCCCCTTGAATGCCACTCAATCCCTGAGCGCGTCACTTTTAAACATAAATACAGTAACTAGATGTGTACACAACTTGCACTCACCCGAAACATAAACTATGTTACAATCCACATGCACTCAAGAGACAACTGAGTCACAATGTAACACAACTTGACTTCTAGAAGTATTAAGTACGTTTTTACACCTGCGTGGCTATTTGGAACAGTTACTGACTAGGAAGAATGCAGGAAAAAAAAAATTCCTGAGAATTTGCACTCTTGAGTTACCACCTACTAACTGAGGTAATTCCAATTCGAGAGAGTAAAGGAAAGCCCCTCTACACTTTTTTTTTCCCTCTCCCTTCCAAAGAGAATAATCAATTCTTTATCGAGAACGCAGAGCATACAAGAAACGTGCAAAAGGGAAGCTTGAGTTTGAAAACTGCTCCTTGCGTAAGTCTCCGGAGCTGGGATGGAAAGCAAAGACTAAAAACTGACGCACTACGCAATGGGAGAATGGAAGCAACGGAGGAGGAAGAAAACGGTGTGTGAAAGTCAGAGGTAAAAATAATAATAATTTAAAAAACTTCTGAAGGAAGGAAATGGCTCTAAAAACGCCCATGGACCCAGGGCATTGGCAGAGCAGATTCCATGTGAAGATGAGGGAATTCCAGGTGCTCCGCGATGGGGAGGGGGACGAGACCGAGGGAAGCGAGCGAGCCGGGCCTGGGCCGGGAAGAGGCGGGAATCTGCAGCCCGCCGACCCGAAGGGGAACCGTACCTGCACAGATCGTCCAGGACGCCGCCGGGAATCTCCACCCGCCTGGTGTCCATGCTGAGGCCCCGGGGCAGGAGCCGGGCATCCCGGCCTTCGCACGGCCGGGGACCGAGGCCCAGCCCGGAGACGCGCCTGCCGGGGAGCGGGCGGCTCGGACGGACGGACGGACCGACGGACCGACGGACAGACGGAGGGAAGGGCGGACCCGCGGCCAAGCTCCCACTCCTCAGCGGCGACCCCGAGGAGGGCCGAGCGCCGAGGCCACGCCCACTCGACTCGAAAGGACCAATGGGAAGCTAGAACACTGGGAACCTGCGCTCGCTGCACCAATGAGGCGTCGGCTTACGGGTCCGTCGGCGCCAATCCGTCTTCAAGCTGCTCAGTTCCTGCTCGGAAAAACCCAACTTCCCGCCGCCTTGGGCTGAGCACCTGGGTGCGTTCACGCATGCGTGGCCTGCTAGGAAGTTGGGAACCTCGGGGTGCTCCTGACCCTCTCTCGCCGACAGCCAAGGCTTTCGCGTTGTGGTCCCGACCTCCCCGTGACGCCTTCCCACCCGCCCTGAGCACCTGTCGGACCGAAGCAAGCCGCAGCATCTGCTCAGCACCCACCGCCTCCAGGTTAAGGGCTGTGCCCATTTCAGAGAAGTGTACACACCTGAAGAGAAGGCAAGGCTCTGGCCTCGCCCTCACGACCCTCCTTGCCTTGGTCTCCAGTGTGCTGGGATTACAGGCCAGCCTCACCACCCATGGCTGATTCGAGTAATTAAACAAAATATTTTTAAAATACTTGTTTGGAGAGAAAAATGAATGGGTGTGCCAGGGTCTCTTGCCACAGTAACAGAACTCCACACAAATGCATCCATTTTGTGCCCCTGGCTTTGCAATGGTGTTGTAGAAATTCTCTGGAAGGATCACTCCAATGCCAGAATGAGTGAAAGTAGAGTTTAGTATTAGCCCAAGGCCAAGAAGCTTGAGGTAACCCTCCAAAAAAGCTTTGGTCCCAGCTGAGATTTTATTTTCATTTTATAGTATTCATAGCCAAGGGGAGGGTACGTGAACAAAAAAAGATGTGGCAATTTGAGTATCATTTCTGTAGTCAGGTCGCCCTATCAATGAATTCCACTTTATTTTTGTTTTAGTCTAAACTGTCTTTTCTTTTTTATCGTCTCTTTGGGCGCTCTCTGTACAGTTCCTTCTTTGGGATTTTTCCATCTGTTAACAAAGATAAGTTTTAGCTCCTCAGCAATTAACTCTTACAGTAATTCTAAATCAGTTTTAACTTCTGACTTCTTTTCTACCACATTGGTCCTGGGGAATTTAACCTAGGCAAGCAGGCCACCAAGCTATCTCCCTAGGCCCTTAATGCCATTTTTTTTTCATATGGTTCACTTCTCTTCCTGCATAGACACCTTGTCCCAAATAGGAAGACAGGGGCTTTCTCTCTCTACTTGGCACCTAGGGAGGTTCCAGGAAAAGGCTAATAGAACCTGAACTCATCTGTATTCAACTCCACATGTACACACATGCCACCAATTCATTCATTTCTCATGTTGTGTCCAGACCATTCTGGAACCATGGAGAAACTAGATCCACATCAAACCTCCACTTCTCCAGGACATACACTCTCTCTCTCTTTCCACACACACACACACACACACCTGTTCTATCACAAATTAGGTCTGTTCTGTTTAATTTTAATATTTTCTCTTAATGTTTTGGAACTCACTGTTTGTATAATGCTTCATGTAAGTGCTGTCTAACCCATACCTCTAACTAAAGGTCTTCATTCTTGGCTTGTGCAACTTCCATAAATTTTATTTTGTTTTATTCAGGTATGTGCAGGGAATTATTTTTCCAGATTTATATCACCTTATCAACTGACATGTAATTATATCCCTTACCATGATGTAAAGGGGCTTATTGCCATCTGTTTCCAACTTTGCCTTTTTTCTCTTTCGTGGAGAATTCCTCAAATTTGTCTTTCAGGCAAGAGAGTACTTTGTTCTTCTGTTGTGTGGTTATTTCCTCCGAATTGAACATTCCTGGTTTCAATGAGGAGGAAGACTCATAATGTTCAGGAAGTAAGTGAAACTTAGGAGGTTCAGAAGCATCTGAAACTTGCAAGCTTCTCAAGGCCCCTCCCTAAGGTTATGTAAGCAATGACAACTGCTGGCCTTCAGGAATTGTTGTCCATGGTGGAGCAGAGTTTTTGGTGGTGCAGCTGCCACTGAGTCATGTCCAGGCCTGTAAGTAATCCTTCACCTATGCTCCTTTAAGTAATCCCAATAAGATCACTGGTTTACTAAACTAGACTTTGGTGTAATTGTTTCCTGGTGGCATCTCCCCAGAGGAGAAAAAAAAAAAATCACGCATCTTCAGGTTCCCCTCCCTTGTAATCCCATATCTGTGCTTCATAGATATAGTTCCTCTTATTCCCCAGAGAACAGATGTTTTTGGAGTTTCCCTCCTCCCTAGCTGATTAGCCCTCCAGCTGCCTTTTGCTATCAAATTACTTTCCACCTATATTAGTTTCCTCCAGTCCTTGACTATATATTTGCTCACACTTGAGGATCAGGCCTGCATCAAGTGCTTTATAGCTGTTTGGAAACTCACAGTGTTTCAGGTTTTGATTGCAAGAGCCTTTCTGGGCTCTGCATGGAGGTAGTTTGGGTACTGGGGTGCCAGATATTCAGTGGTCACTAAAATTCACCAACCAGCGGCTGCCCAGTTATTTGTCTCCCAGTGGTGTAGAGAGTGAATGAGTGTAGGGAAAGTGAAAGAGAAAAGCGAACCCGACTTGATTTCAACAGACAGACAGTGTTTATTGAAGTGCAGCGAGGGGCTACAACCTTCCCACCAGATGGAGTCCCAAAGCATTCAGCAGGGAAAGGGGCTCAGCTCATAGGGGCGCTGTTTGAGGAAATGACAGGAATCAGGTGCAGTCTGGTGGGGGCAGACGAGTCACTGAGGAACAACAACATCTGGTTCGTTGGATCTTTCACAATGACTCAGAGGAACTGGCATAGCGGTTTTCTGCGGGGCAGAATGTCTCAAATCGTTTCAGTTCCTCAGAGCTTTCTGAGTTAAAGAAAGTTCAACAATCTTTCATGAAGAAAGTCCGCCAACCCTTCAATGAGGACAGAAGAAGGAAGGCATGCAGGAAAGGGTTTGCAAACAAGCTTCATTGAAGAGAGAGAACAAAGCTCTTCATAGAGGCTGGAGTGGGGCTAGCAGTTGCCTTCTCATAGCTAGGACGAAACACCCAAGCAGAAACAGCTTCTGGAAGGGTTTATTTTCACTTGGCGTTTCAAGGGGAAGTTTCATTATGGAAGGGAAAGCATGGCAGGAGCAGGAAACTGGCTCACATTGTCACACATCAGCAGTGAGCAAACAAGTCTGAGTTAAGGTAACACTGGTAAAGGGGGACTGGGCTGTATAATCACAAGCCCCCTCACTGACACCCCTCCTCCAGCAAAACTCCACCCCTTAAAGGCTCCATGAGCTGGGGATGGAGTGTGAGCTGTCATCACAAACACATGAGGATGAGGCTATGGGGACACTTTACATTCAAACCCCCACAGGAGGGGATTTAAAAAGAGGACCATAGCGGCTTTTATGGATTTGGAGGCTGGCTCATATAGGATATCGGCACTGTATAGATATGGATCATGGTAGGTCAACATAAACATATCCCGGGGGTCTTATTGGCGAAAAGGTAAGGTGACATTACACAGGTCAGCCTGTCAAAACTCTATGGAAGTCAGGAACTGGAAGTTGAAGCCAAAATTCTGAGGAAGTTGTAGGAACAAGAAATAAGAACAATAGCCGGGCGTGGTGGTGCACGCCTTTAATCCTAGCACTTGGGAGGCAGAGGTAGGAGGATCACCATGAGTTGGAGGCCACCCTGAGACTACAGAGTGAATTCTAGGTCAGCCTGGGCCAGAGTGAAACCCTACCTTGAAAAATCAAAAAATGAAAAAACAGAAAGAAAGAAAGAAATAAGAACAATAGACAGAGCAGGTGGTTGGCCAGTGTCCTGATGAGTCAGTTGGATGGATCCTGGGGCAGATGGGTCTCTTCTCTCCTTGAAAGTTGTCTCTCTGATCTCTTGGGAACTTTCAGCTGTGGGTGAGTTTTTCCCTCGGCTGGGCCTGGGCTGGCTCAGCTCAGGCTCAGGTCCAGCCGGGAAGGCCCCCCAGCCCTTACTCTCCATGGGTTCCTTATCTCCTCCAGCTCCACACATGGCAGCAGTGCCTTGAACTTTCTTTTGTCTGGTCACATGGACTCCTGAGCTACACGTGGCCCACATGGGCTTTTGGGCTGTACGTGGTGTACTTCTTTTCTCCCCACTTTATCTCCACTTACCTCCAGCCTTCCCGTTTACCCACTTCTTTGTAAAATCTGAATAAAATGTGGTATTTAAAAATTTCTTTTAAAAAAGAGCTGTGACCCTGATGAAACTACTTAACATGTTCTTCTAAGAGTTTCACCATAGGATAATTTAGGTAGCACTTAATTTTGGGTTCTTAAGGCTTTACTGAGGCGGTTTGGTCAAGAATCACAGAAAACTAACATCATAGACAGAAAACAGGCACAAAAAATGATGCAAGAGTCTGGTGCTTGTTTGCAGTGGCAAGTAAATAAACTTTTACTTAAAAAAAAAAGTTCCAGGGCTGAAGAGATGACTCAGTGGTTAAAGCACTTGCCTGCAAAGCCTAACAACCTGTGTTCAGCTCCCCAGTACCTACATAAACCCAGATGTACAAAGTGGCGCATACATCTGGAGTCTGTTCCCAGCAGCTGGAGGCCCTGGCATGCCTTTTCTCTCTGTCTCTATCTGTCTGTCTCTCTCTGCTTGAAAATAAACAAAATATTTTTTAAAGTTCTAAAGATGTTTATTTATTTATTTTAAATATTTTTATATTTTTATTCATATTTGAAAGAGGCAGATAGAGAGAGAGAATAGATGTGCCAGGTCCTTCAGCCACTGCACATGGACTCCAGAAGCATGTGCCACCTTGTGCAACCAGGCTTACCTGGGTCCTGAGGAATTAAACCTGTGTCCTTTAGCTTTGCAGGTTAGCACCTTAACCATTAAGCCATCCCTCCAGCCTGCAAAGATGTTTATTATCAACCATCATCCAAGCTGATTTCCTGCCCATTCCCTTGCCTCCTCACCATAGATTTGCAGGAGCTGGACAAGTACTCCGAGCTCGACCTCCAAAAACTCAAGACCTCGCCCCCATCTCATGCCCATGGGTCTAAAGATGGATAAGGACAAATAAACTGGAGTTTGGAGTCAAGAGAAAAGTAGATACTGAGTTTCTAAAATTATAATATTGATTTGAGGGCTGGAGAGATGGCTTGGTGGTTAAGGCACTTGCCTGCAGAGCCTAAGAACCCAGGTTTGATTCCCCAGAACCCATGTAAGCCAGATGTACAACATGGCACATGCATCTGGAGTTCATTTTCAGTGGCTAGAGGCCCTGGTACACCCATTCTCTCTCTCTCTCAAATACATACATACATACATAAATAAATAAAATATTTGTAAAAAAATTTTGACTTTAAAATTATAATACTGATTTGATAATTTAGATAATAATTGAATGTACAGTTTTATGGTTTTATGACTTTATAATTTGATACTTTTAAAATATTTTATCTCTGTTTTTATAACAAGAAGAAATGGGCAAATGGGGATTAACACAGTTTATAAAAATTAAGACATAAAAATTTAATGATTACATGATAGAATATATAATACAGCTAGGACTAGAATTCAGTTCTAAACTCAGCAGGAATTCTGCTCTAGGTAGAACAATTCACAGTGATTATTAATATCTGTATAGTATATTACAATAAGTATTATTTCAAACATAATAACTATACAATTAAAGAAGCATTCTTGAAACCCCAAAATACACATAATTTGCATACTGGCCTCTTCTGAAATTGAATGACACTTGGTTAATATAACTGAGTGGGAAACCAGTACAAGGCTCTGAGTTTGTTCCCAGGCATCACCAAGATAAATGAATAAGTTGAGTGCAGTTGAATGAAGCCTGTCAGCGCTTTATCAAGTTCCTGCAGTTATTGCTTTTCAATTCAATACTAACAGAGTCATGCATAACTGACCTTTCTGTTAGGAGGAACCCATTCTCTCTGTCTACTAGCTCCTCTCCTATAGCATGTAAAATATATTTTTTTAAATAGCTACTAACTAACAAATAAAAACCTCTCTTGATCTCCATCTCCATGTGAACATATGGTGAGCAATCCCGTTTCCACTTTCAGGATTCACACACACACTTGCATTTATATGGAACTAGGAAATATAGTTCTGGCCAACAGAATGAAGACGAAAGTGTGTGTGTCTACTCCACTTCTGAGCATAGCTCCTGACATGCCCAGTTTGCTTTCTCTTTCTTCTCCTGGCAAAAATCAAAACACTCAAGATAGTAGAACCATGCTTTTGAAGCAAGAAAGATCTTTGAGTTTAATGCCCTGAGGAGAGTTACCAGGGAGAATTTGTTCCTGGTTGAGACGGGCGTGATGGTGCACAACTTTAATCCCAGCACCAGGGAGGCAGAGGTAGGAGGATCAGCATGAGTTTAAGGGCAGCCTGAGACTACATAGTGAATTCCAGGATTCTAGGTCAGCTTGGACTTCAGTGAGACCCTACCTCAAAAAAAAAAAAAAAAAAGAAAAGAAAGTAAATAAATAAATAAATACATGTTTGTACAGTAGAGTTATATTGATCTTATTATACACACAAGGTGTTCTTCATAATTAATCTCCCCCATTTCAGCAAGTGGATACTCTCATTTGCTTAGCAGCATTCATTAACTTAGGGCCAGTGCCATAGGGGTGTGTGTGTGTGCATGTGTGTGTGTTAACTATACAGTTGCACAGGGTCCTACACTCACCTCATGTTTAATTTAATACTCTTGTATCACTATCTTGACATGCTTAATAATTTTACTTTTGGACTTGTGGGGTATTGTGGTCACCTTCTTGTTGCTGGGACAGAAGCAGCTTATGGGAAGAACGAGTTTATTGGCTTGCAGCCTCCAGGGGAAGTTTCATCATGGCAAAGCAGAGGCTGGGCATCCTATCTACAGCAGCTGGGAGGATATGGTGGGGAATTTACATTCAAACTACCACATGGGCAAAACTTTTTTTTTTTTGGGGGGGGAGGCAAGCCCAACAGACTAGCCTATTTTTATGTGTGTGTGAGAGAGAGACAGAATATGAGAGAATTGGCATGTCAGAGCCTCCAGCTACTGAAATCAAACTCCAGATGCATGTGCCACCTTGTACATATGTGCGACCTTGCACGCTCACATCACTTTGTGTGTCTGGCTTATGTGGGACCTAGAGAGTTGAACATGGATCCTTAGGTTTTACAGGCAAGTGCCTTAACTGCTAGGCCATCTATCTAGCTGTTGAGCAAAACTCTTGATCCTCCTGATTCTGCCTTCCAAGTGCTGAGATTACAGGCATACACCACCAGGCCACACTGAACTTATATTTTGTAAGTGAAGTTAAGTTGGTCTGTCTAATGCACATGGCTATTCAGTGAGCATGTGACAAGGGTGTGACAAGTAAATGTGCTCACTGTCAGCCTGAGAGGCCATGGCTCCTATCAATCAAGACAGTTGCTTTGAATGAGGAAAGAACATAATGTCAGCCAAAGTCACAGGGAACCTAAGAACTAGCTTTCTTGTTGTTTTATTCTATCAGCAGCTACTTATGCTGAAAATGATAAGAGGGAGAGAGGGAAGGAGAGAGGAATGAAAGGAAGGGGAGGGAAGAAAGGTAGGGCAACCCATACTTTTTTTCCTCTCAGCTTGTCCATACTCAGCAAGCTGAAGAGGGAGTGAGGTAGGATATGTGCATATCAAAAAGTATCACAGTCTTGGTAAAGCAGTGGTCCACTCCCATGTCCCAGCTGCTTGGAAATCTGAGAAAGACTATCATTTGAGCCTAGGGATTTGAGGCCATATTGGGCAACAGCATGAGAACCTTCTCTTAAAAAAATGACAACACAAGCGACTTAGTCTTGTATTGTATATAATTTCCAGAGTTCTACTAAGAATGGAATATATGATATGATATAAATGACAAGTGAAATATGAACTGTGTAATTTCAGTGATTTCAAATACAAGGTAAATGCTCTTTATATTTACATCTAACTTGGCATTCCACAGCATAAAGATGTGGGTTCCACAGTGTAAAATTCAATGAAATAATTTAATTTTTCTTAAATTTCAGATAAAAACACCATATACCAGCCATGCATAGTGGCATATGCCTGTAATCCCAGTGCCTGGGAGGCAGAGGCAGCAGGATCAGAAATTCAAGGCCAGCCTCAGCTACATAGTGAGTTCAATGCCAGATGAGACTACCTGAGATCCTGTCTCAAAACAATACAAACAAACTAACAAAAAAATCACAAATCAAGAGAGAAACTCTAGAAGGGAAAAGCCTTTCTATTTATAATCTTTATGGCTGTTTTTTCCCTGTCAATTTTTTTTTAATTTTTTTTAAATTATTTATTTATTTATTTATTTGAGAGCGACAGACACAGAGAGAAAGACAGATAGAGGGAGAGGGAGAGAATGGGCGCGCCAGGGCTTCCAGCCTCTGCAAACGAACTCCAGACGCGTGCGCCCCCTTGTGCATCTGGCTAACGTGGGTCCTGGGGAACCGAGCCTCGAACCGGGGTCCTTAGGCTTCACAGGCAAGCGCTTAACCACTAAGCCATCTCTCCAGCCCTCCCTGTCAATTTAATAAGGAGTTTCAGATATCCAGAGAGGCATTAGGCTCAGAAAATGATGTAGTAGTCCTTGAATCATGCTTTCCCAACAGAACCCTGTCAGATGTTTCTTCCCTGGCTTCCATAATGCAGCATATGTAACTCTGGGGAAACTACATGCTACTGGCTCATGAGATGGGGTCTGTTTGACTCAATTCGATAACTACTTTACATTTCTTACTCGTGTTCTTGAACACATGCCCATCCACAAAGAGGCTCATATCTACATAGTCCAATGAGCATGAAGCTTCTTTGATTAGAACTTATCAGGTCAGGCATGAATGATGTTGACAACTACTGAGACCATCTCGTCATTTTAAGGCTAAGGCTAACAATTAACAGAGAAACAAACCATGAGGAGCTCAGCCAAGCTTGGGAGATTTTCTCACTTTTGGTTACAGAAGCTTCTCTTTTCAGATGGCGGTGGCACTCGGGAGACTTGAATCTCATCAACATGCTGAGGAGAAGTGACAGAGTATTCAGCACCGAGACATCTCTGTCACACTCTCCAAGGTTCAGGGACCACTGTGGAAGAGATGGCAGAAAGAATGTAAGAGCCAAAAGAAAGAGGAGGAGTGCTTTGCAATGCTGTCTTCACACAAAGTGGCCATGGCATTCATGACCACACAGTGGCTGGTGCACTTACACAAAACCTGAAAATAGGAAAAATTGATGACATCAAAATAGAAGATAGACTAGTTGGAAACAAAAAAAAAGATTCCATGGAGAGAGGATAGGGGAGGGAGAAAAGAGAGGGTAATGGAAAAGCATTGTGCTCATTGTATATTTTTCTACATGTATGAGGTTGTCAAGAAAAAGAAAAATAAATGAAGAGCTGAATTCAGTTCTTGTTGGGTTCCTTCCTGCACAGGTAGTGCCGAGGGAAGAACCAGGCCTACTGGTTCCTCCCTAGGGGTTGAGGGGATGATGAGCGTCCCACGACCCAGAACCCGGAGAAAAACCACACTGAGTCGGGAGTCCTTTCCAAGCAGGAACTCACTTTATTGTTACAGGCGGGTGTTTATATAAAGTTGAGAAAGAAGGTGGAGACTTTAGGGTGGGGTGAGATGTAAGGGCCAATAGCATACCACTGCCGCGGACTGACTCTCGGGGAGATCAGGACCGAGGGAGAACAAGGGCGAAGGCTCAAGGAGAACTCGGGATTCGGCGAGGAAATGACAGACAGACACACTCTAGGTAGAATATGCTGCTGCAATTTACTGAAGGTTTCATGAAGATTTTATATAGATTGAACAGGGAAACTTAGCAAGCCAACAAGTGATCTCAGAAATCATTAATCTAAACAATCTTAAGTATTGTTCTATTGTAAGCATACATGCAATGTTGATCAGGCAGGAACTGTACCCAGTTTTTAAGAAGGACGCCTTGCATCATTGACCACAGCTTTACATGAATAGAAGCTTGGGGTAAGGGATGTAAGGTGAACAATAGGTTATTTATTTTTTATAAACCGAGCAGAGAGCCATCTCTTTCCACTTATAAGATTATTTATATAATCCTCATATTTATTATAAAAGTGTTTCTATCCAAAAGACCACCAATATTTTAAGGCTGGTTTAATGTTTTTCAGGAATTCTTTTCTTACTTGTCTAGAGTACAAGCACCAAGGCTTACGTGTCTTTGCTAAGCATTTCATAAATGGAAGAGAATGCCATAGCCTCCTTATTCCTTCATAATTCATTCATCTATTACCGAATTCATCATATCCTCCCTCATAGGGGAGTGGATCTAGGTAGTTCCCAGCTCTGGGAGTCTACTATCAGCCCTTGATCAAGTACTGAACATACCCCCCAGGAAGTTTCCTGGTGGGAAAGCCTAAGTTTTACAACTCCCTATCTGTAGAACTGTCATACTTCTAATGAACATTACCGATTAACATTTCTACTTTCACTTTCTCAGGATCAGTATTGTTCTAAAACATCATAAGCTGTTTCTACTCTACACCATCTAAAAACTGTTCTAGAGTTAATCTTTTATTCCTAGTAGAGTTATACATATCCTCCATTGCCCTAATCATAGGAGGGGCACATTCAATACTCAAATTGTTTTTTGTACTCTGATTGCGTGCAAGATTAATAGTAAGTGTAGCGTAGAAACTAGCTGTTCTTTGACAAACAACTAGAAGGGAGCAGGAAAGAAACAGAGCGCAGAACACAGCTCATTGGCACCGGCAATTAGGTCGTCGTGACTTCATGGGCAGCAGGAACCTTTACAGTAATCGACTGCCAAGGGGTCACCGGGGGCATCCCTCCGAGGAGTGCTGGCCCTCTGTCCTCAGCTCTCATCCAGTACAGAAGCATCTCTGCTTGCTACACAGGCGAGGTCGCCGTGGACGTACCATACCACGACCTTTGAGATGATTGGTTCTAAGCACACATGAGCGGGAACTCTAACTTCCTGTGCGGAAGTGGCAGGCCAGAGGCCATTTGGCCCCCTGCTGAGTCATAGCTGGGCAGAGGCAGTTAGGCTCAGGAAGTTCCACTAGGTCTCACATCCGAGCCTCTTAAGGCCCAACAAGTTCTCAGCCATCAGGGTAGCTGATTTTGATGCCAAGCCAAAAGCGAAAGTGTCAGTCTCTTAGTTATTTACAGTGAGAGTTGGAGGCAGAGAAAGTGCCAACTACTCCAGTCTCATTTCTGCCCTGGACCCGAACACCAGGTGAAGGGCAGGTGGGCCAGCCCAGGCATGGGGTCTTCTCAGTGTTAGGAAGACAGGGCTGTAGTGCTTGTGTTACATGTGTGTGTGTGATGTGCATGCATGTGTGTCTGCATGTTTGTTTATGTATATGAGGGCACATGTGCACTTACGCGTGCACGTATGTAAGTCAGTAGGTGTTGCAGTCAGGTTTGCATTGCTGGTAGATATCACCCACCCAAGAGCAACGTGTGGGAAAAAAGGTTTATTTTGGCTTACAGGCTTGAGGGGGAAGCTCCATGAAGGACATCACCCTCTGGCCAACATAAGGTTGATAACAGCAACAGGTGAGTATTCCCAACACTGGCATGGGGAAGCTGGCTATAACACCCATAAGCCCGCTCCCAACAATACGTTGCCTCCTGGACGCATTAATTCCCAAAACTCCATCACCTGGGAGCTAGAATTCCAAACACCTAAGTTGATGGGGGACACCTGAATCAAACCACCACTGTAGTCAATGATAGATGTCTTCCTCTATCAGTTTCCACCTTATTTCAGTGAGATTCTCACTGAACCCAAAGCTCACCAGTTCAGCTAGACAGACCAGCTCACAAACCCTGGAAACCCACCTGTCTCCACTCGGCTAGCGCTGGGATTACAGTGCTCTCCATGTCCCCAGGGCTTTATGTGGGTATTGGGGATGTGAATTCAAGTCCTCATGCTTGCATGCCAAGCACTTCACCCACTGCGCCATCTCCCTCATCTTCATGATCCTCAGAGCCTGCAATTCTGTGGACATTGGAAGGAAGTGGGAGTCATTTGGTGGAGGAAGACGTAGAGAAGGATGGGAGTAGAAAAACAATGGGGCAGGGCTAGAGAGATGACCCAGCAGTTAAGATGCTTACCTGCAAAGCCTAATGACCCAGTTTCAATTCCCCTGTAGTCACATAAAAGCCAGATGTACAAAGAGGCGCACGTGTCTGGAGTACATTTGCAGCTGCTGGAGGCTGTGGTACTCTCATTCTCTCTATCCCTCTTTCTGTTTGCAAATAACTAAATAAATATTTTTAAAAAAAAAAAAAGAAAAATAGTGGGTCAATGTAGAGAAAATGGTTGTCAAAGTTCTTAACCCTCCCCCATAGGAAGACCTCAGCAGAGTGGCCTACAGAATATGTCTGGGGCTGGAGGGATGTCTTAGCAGTTAAGGTGCTTACTTGCCTGCAAAGCCAAAGGACCCAGGTTTGATTCCCCAGGACCCACATAAACCAGATGCACAAGGTGGCACATGTGTCTAGAGTCTGTTTGCAGTGGCTGAAAACTCTGGTGCACCCATTCTTACTCTCTATCTGGATCTTTCTCTCTCTCTCAAATAAATTTTAAAAACAAAAAACAAAGACGAAAAAAAAATAAAATTTCTGCCCAAGCGTAACCTACTGCTAAGGTTAGAAATACAAAGGCTGGAGACATGGCTTAGCAGTTAAGGCGTTTGCCTGCAAAGCCAAAGGACCTTGGTTTGATTCCCCAGGACCCATGTAAGCCAGATGCACAAGGTAGCACATGCATCTGGAGTTCATTTGCAGAGTGGCTGGAAGCCCTGGTACACCCATTCTCCCTCCCTCACCCCCTGCCTCTTTCCCTCTCTCAAATAAATAAATATAAATATGAATATCAAAAAATATAGGAGTATGACTTGCCATAGGGGACCAAGACCTTAGCTACAGCTCCTCTCAGATGCTGCTTTGTATGCTGAAGCTGGTGCAAGCTGGCCAGCTTTCTCCCATGAGGGTGGCCAGGTAAAGGGATTCTGTAATTGCTTCTGGTGAGGTCTGGAAAATAAAATATAGCTTCTACTTCAAGCTGGGCTCCAGGTAAAGAAAGTGAAACTCAAAGCCTATCTAACTTCAGAGCTTTATTTATCTATTTACTTACTCACAAGCAGAAACAGAGTGAGAGAGAAAGAGAGCAGGAGAGAAAGAGGGAGAGAGAGAGAGAGAGAGAGAGAGAGAGAGACTGACAGACAGAATAGGCATCCAGGGCCTCTAGCCTCTGCAAAAGAACTCCAGATGCATGGACCACTTTGTGCATCTGACTTTACAAGGGCACTGGAGAATCAAACCTGGGTCATTAGGCTTTGCAGGCAAGCACCTTACCTGCTGAGCCATCTCTCCAGCCCCTTAACCCAGAACTTCAAAGAGAAGTTGGCTCAACGGTTAAAGGCACTTGCTTATAAAGTCTGTTGGCCCTGAGTTCAATTCCCAAGCCACCCACATGAACTGGATGGAAAAAAGAGGCACAGGCATCTGGTGCTCCTTTGCAGAGGCAACAGGTTTGGGCATGCCCTGCACACACATACACACATGCAAGCAAACTAACAACTTCAGCAAATCCCTAAATTTCTTTTTCAGTGAAATCTTTGTTATTTCAGCCCCAATCATTCCAGTCAATAAATTCCACAAACCAGATAATATATATAATATAATATATATAATATATAGTATAAACATATTTTTATATATTATATATAACATATAATATATATAATATATAATATAATATATATATAATATATAATATATAGTATAAACATATTTTTATTCAGGTTTAAATTTATTTATTAGCCAAGCATGGTGGCACATGCCTTTAATCTCAGCACTTGGGGTCTAAGGTAAGAGGATCTCTCTATGAGTTCAAGGCCAACCTGTGCTACCAAGTGAGCTCCAGGTCAAACTGCAGTGAAACCCTACCTCAAGTAAAAGAAAAAAATATTTACTTATTTGCATGTGTCTATGTAAATGGCGGTACCAAGGTCTCTTGCCTTTGGAAATGAACACCTGACACTGTGCTAGTTTTTGGTGTTTGGCTTATGTGGATGGCTTGGAAATTGAGTCAGAGCTGACAGGCTTTGCCACCAAGCACCTTGAACTGATGAGTTATCTTCCCAGTCCCTTAGTCAGGTTTAGTCATGACAACAAACACTAGAGATCATTTTACTGACAAAAAAAGGCTTGTTTGACTCAACTTTTGGTGGTCTCCCTCCATAGGCAGCATATCCCAGCAGGAGCATGCTGTAGAGAAAAACTATTCATGTCATGTCCTGAAAATGAAAAGAAATAAAGAAAAAAAGGGGGGTGGGAGAGACCAGCTCCCCACAATCTCCTTTGAAGCCATTTCCTGAATGACCTAAGACCAGATCTTAATAAGCCCTACTTCTTAATGATTCTACCACTTCCCAGTAGCCTCAAGCTCAGGGACTATGATGGTTTGAATGAACTATCCTCCATAGCCTCAGGTGTTTTGAAAAGTTCTTCCCCATCTGGTGGCAATATGGGAAGGTTGTGGAGCCTTTGGGAGGTGGAGCCCTGCTGGAGGAGGTGTGTCACTGGAGGGTGACCTCAAGCTCTGTTAATCTCGCCCACTGGGTGCTCAGAGCACTTTCACTCAGACATTTTCCTTCATGCTGATGTGGAGATGGGACTCAGGCTTCCTGCTCAGGCCCGCCATGCTTTGCCCACCTGGATGAAACTTCCCCTTGAAATCGTAAGGTGAATAAGAAAGAAGAAAAGAAAGCAACAAAGAGAAACTATATACTGAGGTTAACCCTGTCCTCGCATGAGCTCCTTCTGGTCAGGTGTTTTGTTCCAGCAGCAAAAAGGTGACTGTTAGAAGGACCAAGCCTTTAATATGAGGAACTTTGGTGGATACTCCAGATACAAACTGTAGCTCAAATGAAATATGCGATATATAGAAATATCAGGCTGGAAATACAGCTCAGTGGAAGCATGCTTGCCTAGCATGTGCAAGTCTTTTATTTACTTATTTTTATTTTTTTAGAGAAAGCATGTGTGCACGCATAAGAGAGAGAGAGAGAGAGAGAATGAATTGGTGTGCCAGGGCCTCAGCCACTGTAATCCAACTCCAGACACTTGAACCATCTAGTTGTCAGGCACTGCCAGGCACAGGCTGGAGCCTTCAGGAGACGGGCCTGAGCTGTCAGGCATGGCTAAGGACCCCTGGGCTACAAGAGGCCACCCCTTCTCCAAGCCCAGCACACCTGAACTTAGGCTTTGCCCATAGCCCTGTGACCTTTTGCCAGTTGCCTAGGAAACTCCTTATCAGCCATCGGCCTTCACACAGCCTGTCCCCTTGTGGCCCTTTTCCCGCCACTATGTAGATCACCTGATTCCCTACTGCTGGAATGAACATCCTTAGGCATCAGCTAGCAACCTTTGAACCCACCAATCCCCTTAGAACCCACTTCCCACCCTCAACTACTTATAAACCCATTTCCCTGACAAATAAAACAAGATGTTCACTGAGACTGCCTCCCAAAAGTGGTTCTTTCTTTGTGCTCACAGCTGCTCAAGAACCTGCTCTCCATAGTTGCCTGGATGCCTTTGGGGAACTGAGGCCCCAAGGATCCAGGGACCAGCAGCTGACGCCTGACCAGGGACCCTCTGAGACACTCCAGGGTAGGTGAGTGCTCTCCCAGAGGGACTGGAGATATCGGCCCATGTGCCCTTGCCTCCACGTTTTTGAGGGCTGGCAGGTTTCTCTTTCTCCTCCTTTATTTTCAGTTCAGGCCATCACGCAGGACTGGACACGATAAACTGGCAGCTGATGTCTCTTGGCCGAGGTCACTCTTCGGCATGACTAAAGGCCAACCATCCTCTGTCTGGACCTAGACAGCCTGTTGGGTGTTGGCAAAGACCTTCTATCTATTTCTCTCCAGCACAAAAAGCCCGTAACGCATCAACCTCATAAAAGCCTGTAGAGCAGGTCTCTTAAACTTGTGGATAAACGCTTGTGTCCGAACCACTGGGGAATCCCCCCTTGGGGATATTCAGCCCTCGGGAATGTTGCCCTCTGGCCTTAGCATCTCCACTCTTTTTCTATCATGAACAATATTGTCTCCCACCAAAAGGAATCACAGATTCATAGATTAAGGGCTCTCCTGAAAGTTAGGGGGATTAAACTCTCCCAAAGAGAAGCTATCTCCTTAGAAGAACTCCTCCAGGTCGCCCCCCTGGAATGATTTCTGGGGATCCACGTGACCTGGACATGTGGACCTGCATAGCTTACCTGGCTAGGACATGAAAAGTTCAGGAAGAAAATTTCCCCTCACTGTCTTGTCATCTCCTTTCGAGTTTCTTTGTTAGGGCAGCGGCAACCTGCAAGCCGGCTGTACAAGCACTCCAGAGCGGCTCGGGTCTGGCGGTGGACTCATGCACATCAATTGAGACAGTGGCGCCTTGGCCTGTGCAGGCGCAATGTCTCTGCCTCCCTTCCCAGTGGCCCCCGGTGGTCCTGGCCCCCCTCCCCCTTCTTTCCCCTTCATGAAGCCAGACTCTGGAGGCTCCCCAGACTGCCAGGCAGCCCAGGCCTGTCTCCTGAAGGCGCTAGCCTGTGCCTAGCAGTGCCCAACACTAGTGGGCATGTGTGACTTTGTGCCTGCCTCACCTTTGTGCACCTGGCTTACGATGGATCTGGAGAAAGAAGGAACATGCGTCCTTAGGCTTTGCAGGCAAACACCTTAACTGCTCAGCCATTTCTCCAACCCAAGTGTCTGGTTTTGATACCTAGTACTTGAGTAAAGAAAATGATCACTATGTTAAATAGAAGCATGTTGTGTATAAATAATGCTGTTTATATAAATCAACTCTAAAACTCTAGATTATCCTCTTTTAAAATGTATTTCTGAGACAGAGAGAGAGAGGGAGGGAGGGAGGGAGGGAGGGAAGGAGGGAGGATGAGTGCACCAGGACTTCTTGCTTGCTGTGGTGGTTTGATTCAGGTGTCGCCCATAAACTTAGGTGTTCTGAATGCTAGGTCCCCAGCTGATGGAGATTTGGGAATTAACGCCTCCTGGAGGGAGTGTATTGTTGGGGGCGGGCTTGTGGGTGTTAAAGCCAGTTTCCCCTTGCCAGTGTTTGGCACACCCTCCTGTTGCTGTTGTCCACCTTATGTTGGCCAGGGGGTGATGTCCACCCTCTGCTCATGCCATCACTTTCCCCTGCCATCGTGGAGCTTCCCCTTGAGCCTGTAAGCCAAAATAAATCTGTTTTTCCCAGAAGCTGCTCTTGGTTGGGTGATTTCTACCAGCAATGCGAACCGGACTGCAACACTGCTACAAACTCTAGATGTACATGCAATGTTGTACATTTGGGTACTGGAGAATTGAACCTGAGCTTGCAGGATTTGCAGGCAAGTGCCTTTAACCTCTGAGCCATCTCTCCAGCCCTTTCCCTCACCCCCTTTTTTGTCCTTCCCTTCTTGTTCCTCCTACCATATCTAACTCCCATCACTAATAAGTGTGCTTAGAAAGAGAGTAAGCAGTTAACAGGGAATTGCCAGATCCAATGGGAAAACACTAAGCTAGTGGGGGTGGGGGGAAGCCTTTTATGTGAGTGAATAAAATCAGGAAAATAAAATTATTTAAGGACTATGTTTTAGAAATAATATCAATTTTCAAACTCAGAAATATTCTCTACAATAGTTTTTCATATTTCTACAAATTTCCTATTACTGATTGACTAAAATTTCTGAAACTAAATACTAACGTTATTATATCAAATCTGTTAACAAATTCTGTTGTTGAATAAGGATCTTAGATGTAATAAAAAGATACTTTATTTATTTGAGAAAGAGAGAGAGAGAGAGAGAGAGCCAGACAGAAAGATAGAAAATGCATACATCAGGGCTCCCTGCCACTGCAAACTCCAGCTGCATGTGCCACTTTGAGCTTTTTCATCTTACATGGGTACTGGGGAATCAAACCCAGGTCATCAGGCTTTGCAATCAAGCATGTTTAACCACGGAGTCATCTCCCCAGCCTCCTAAATGCAATTTGGTTTTCACTTCCTCTTCTCCTCCTCCTCCTTTTTGGTTTTATGAGATAGAGTCTGACTCTAGCCCAGGCTGGCCTGGAATTCACTATGTATGTAGTCTCAAGCTGGCCTCAAACTCACAGCAATCCTTTTACCTCTGCAGGGATTAAAGTCATGTACCACCACACCTGGCTGAAAATATTTTAAAATTATTTATCATTTGTTTATTTGAGAAAGAGGGAGGGAAAGGGGGGAGGGAGGGCTGGAGAGATGGCTTACCGGTTAATCACTTGCCTGTGAAGCCTAAGGACCCCAGTTCAAGGCTCGGTTCCCCAGGACCCACATTAGCCAGATGCACAAGAGGGCACACATGTCTGGAGTTCGTTTATAGTGGCTGGAGGCCCTGGTGCACCTATTCTCTCTCTCTTTCCCTATCTGCCTCTTTCTCTCTCTGTCACTCTCAAATAAATACATAAAAATGAACAAAAATATTAAAAGAGAGAGAGAGAGGGAGAACAGGTGCACCACTGCAAATGAACTCCAGATGCATGTGCCCCCTTGTGCATCTGGAGTATGAGGGTTCTGGGGAATCGAACATGGGTCCTTTGGCTTTGCAGGCAAATGCCTTAACCGCTAAGCAATCTCTCCAGCCCTGAAAAATATTTAAAAAAAATTTAAAATATGAGACAATGGCTGCTCCAGGACCTACAACCACTGCAAACAAACTCCAGATGCATGCACCACTCATGAATCTTGTTTACATGGGTACTGGGGAACTGCACCTGGGACCTTAGGCTTTTCAGGCAAGCCCTGGTTTTCTCTTAACAAACCTTTGTTAGCTTTCTAACTGGGAAACGGGGTTTGTCATATATCACCTCACAAAGCAGCTGCTTTAGAAAAACCCTTTGCCTAACTGTCCTGTTGCTTCTGAAACTTTCTTGTAAGTAAAGCTTTCTGCTCATGGCCTCAGTCACATAGACAGAAAACTTTAAGCCCACCCGGGATAGGAGGAATCAGAAATGATTGCCGGGCGTGTTGGCGCCCGCCTTTAATCCCAGCACTCGGAGGCAGAGGTAGGAGGATCACCGTGAGTTCGAGGCCACCCTGAGACTCCATAGTGAATTCCAGGTCAGCCTGGGCTAGAGTGAGACCTTACCTGGAAAAACAAAAAACAAAAAAACCCCAAAAAACAAAAAACAGAAATGATGCTGAACTGTCTATGAAAGCCTGGATAAACAGGCTTTAGGAGTTAGTCCCAAGTCCATGTCAATATGAATAAATAAAACTTCTGATTTTCCACTCTGCCTCTGGTGCCCATTTTGGGAGCAGAATTTTTTTTTTTTTTTTTGGTAACATTATTAAAAAAAACAACAAACCAACCCAAAGACGTACCGCTGCTAAGGTTATCAGCCAGGTTGACCCCCAACTCCCCCCAACAGGCAGGACATCTCCAGGAAGAGACCCCAGCTTCCTGGATTCAGCCAGCTCCAGAATGCAAGGAAACAAGCCCGTTTTTTTTTTTTTGCTTCTACCAGCAGAGGGCGCCCATTCCCTTTTTTCCATGTCCAAATTTGACATACTGTTAACTCCCCCTTTTAGGTTCAAGAACAGGACTTTAAATGTGGGGCTTTGTCTATGCACAGGATACTTTTGAAGTGTTAGGGAAATAATGTCATTGTCCGGTTATATGACTCAGATCTCTAAAAAACTTTGTCCCACACAAAGAAACCGGACACCTAGAATGAGCCTTTAATCCGCTCCGTAGTTGATTTAGCACTGTCAAGGGCGATCTCAGTGCATTTTAGTTTTCTGTTGCTGTTTGCACCATTGACCAACGATTTGGTGACTTAAGCAATATTGTCTCATAGTTATCCATCACATATCTCAATGGTATAGAATCAAGGTCCCCAGGATAAGGGGAGGTCTCTCCAGCCCTAAAAATAGTTCTAAAAGGTGACTAATTAAAAACGCAGCATTTTCTAGCGACTGATATCCCATGGCAATATGACCAGCACATAAGCACATGGGTGGGACTCAACTATCAGGTTTTTATTTGTTTATTTGAGTCAAGGTCTCATGTGGCTCAGTTTGGCCTCAGACTCACTATGTAGCTGATAATGGTCTTGAACTCCTGATCCTCCTGCCTCTACCTCCTTACTGTTGGAATTACAAGTGTGTGTCATGACAGCCAATGTAAGAAAGTTATTTCTTTTTAATGTATATATTTACTTATTATTGCTTTGTGTGTGTGTGCGTGTGTGTGTGTGTGTGTGTGTGTGTTAAGGGGATGCACCAGGGCCGCTTCAGTGCAAGAAAATGTCAGACAGATGATCATTTTCTGCATCTATCTTTATGTGAATACTGGGGAATTGAACCTCAGCCAGCAGGATTTGCAAGCAAGAGTTTTTAACTATCCAGCCATCTCCCCAGTTCAAGAACTTTATTATTTATTTATTTGTTTCTAAGGTAGATCTCACTCTATCCAAGGCTGACCTGGGATTCTCTATGTAGTCTCAGGCTGGCCTCAAACTCACAGCGATCCTCCTACCTCTGCCTCATGAGTGCCGGGATTAAAGGCGTGTGCCCCTACACCCGGCGAAAGCTTTATTTTATTTTATTTTTAAAATTTATTTTATTTTATTTTTTTTAAAATTTTTATTTATTTGAGAACAACAGACACAGAGAGAAAGACAGATAGAGGGAGAGAGAGAGAATGGGCGCGCCAGGGCTTCCAACCTCTCCAGATGCGTGCGCCCCCTTGTGCATCTGGCTAACGTGGGACCTGGGGAACCGAGCCTCGAACCAGGGTCCTTAGGCTTCACAGGCAAGCGCTTAACCGCTAAGCCATCTCTCCAGCCCGAAAGCTTTATTTTTTATTTATTTATGAACAGAGTGAGAGAAAGTGGCAGATAGAGAGGAAGAATGGACATGCTAGAGCCTCCAGCCACTGCAAACAAACTCCAGACACATGTGCCACCTTGTGTATCTGGCTTACTTGGGTACTGGGGAATTGAACCTGGGTCCATAGGCTTTGCACGTAAGTGTCTAAACCACTAAGCTATCTCTCCAGCCCCAAGAACTTTATTTTTATTTTTATTTTCTGGGTTTTCGAGGTAGAGTCTCACTCTAGCCCAAGCTGACTTGGAATTCACTATGTAGTCTCAGGCTGACCTCGGACTCACGGTGATCCTGCTCCCTCTGCCTCCTGAGTGCCGGGATTAAAGGTGTGTGCCACCACGCCCGGCTAGAACTTTATTTTTTAAAACAAGAATTCATACCTTACACTTCGCTATTTAAAAAAGCTTCATTTGTTTTAGCATATTATTTTCTAATAACTTTCCTAAATTTCAGTATGAGAAATGAATGCAAATCAATGCAGTGCCTGGACTGTGGGAATAGTGTAAGCAAATTTTATACCTAAATGGCTCAAACCATGATAACATTAATTCAGAAAGGTAGACTGTTAATTTCCAGTATTGGTCCATATACCACTATAGTCATTATAGTGAGGTTCTGAGGACTATAGTTTTCAAACTTACATACGTCTTAAAGAAGATGTGTCTAATTTTTGAATATCATTTTCCAGGCCACTTTTTTTCTGTGGCAGGCAGGATGGGGCACAAATGGCTAATGGCAGTTCACAGCCTGGCTGCCATATTTCTGAAGAACTCCTGGTTCAGCTGCTTTCAGCACACACACTAAAACCTGTTCATTTACTTTTGTATTTTTGTTTTGTTTTGGTTTGCTTTGGTTTTTCGAAGTAGGGTCTCGCTCTAACCCAGGCTGACCCGGAATTCCCTAGGTAGTCTCAGGGTGGCCTTGAACTCATGGTGATCCCCCTACCTCTGCCTCCCAAGTGCTGGAATGAAAGGCGTGCGCCACCATGCCCAGCACTTTTCATTTACTTTTCTATGGAAGAGAATTTTGCATTGCTGACCTTGGATGATGGATGCAACTTGCGTCTCTGATTTAGAGAAAACATTCATTCAGCATTCCTGCCATTAGGAAACAACAGCAAAGCTATGCCAAGACATATGCTAGTTTCAAGTTTTATTTGCAAAGCATTGGCCTACTGTGTGTGCTACAGTGACACTGGTAAATTATTAAACCTCCTCTGTCCTGCTTGAGTCCCCAGTCTTGCTTACCTCTCTCTCCTCTTCCTTGCAGCCTGAGTCTGGAAGTAGTAACTACCTACTGTGTTTCTGCATATCATTTCTCCTTATCTGTGAAGGTTAATATTTTTTAATCTTTCTTTTAGTTATGTTTTTTATTTATTGAGGCAGGGTCTAGCTGTAGCCCAGGCTGACCTAGAATTCACTATGTAGTCTCAGGGTAGCCTCGAACTCATGACAACCCTCCTACCTCAGCTTCCCAAGTGCTGGGATTAAAGGCATGCACCACCATGCCTGGCTAATCTTTTTTTTATTTATTTGTGTGTGTGTGTATGTGTGTGTGTATATGTGTGTGTGTATGTATGCCAAGATTTCTTGCCACTGCAAACAAATGCCTATCAAGCTTTATGTGAGTGGCTGGGGAATTGAACCTGGCCCAGCATGATTTGCAAGTCAGCATGCTTTTAAATATTTTTAAATGTATTTGCGGAGGGGGAGAAAGAGAGAGAGAGAGAGAGAGAGAGAGTGAGAGAGAGAGAGAAAGAAGGAGGAGAATGGGAATAACAGGGCCTTCAGCCACTGTAAATGACTCCAGACACATGGACCACCTTGTGTATCTGGCTTACATAGGTCCTGGGTAATTGAACCCAGGTCCTTTGGCTTCGCAGGCAAACGTCTTATCCACTAAACCATCTCTACAGCCCAACCAAGCAACTTTAACTGAAGAGCCATCGCCCCAGTCCTTGTGATAATCTTTTTTAAAATTATGTTATTTGGGGGGGGAGAGATGGCTTAGTGGTTAAGTGCTTGCCTGTGAAGCCTAAGGAGTCCAGTTTGAGGTTCAATTCCCCAGTACACATGTAAGCCAGATGCACAAGGTGGTGCATGCATATGGAGTTTATTTGCAGTGGCTGGAAGCACTGGTGCACCCATTCTCTCTCTCTCCCTCTTTCTCTGTCTACTGTTATCACATAAATAAAATAAAAATTATGTTGTGTTATGTTATTTATTTAAGAGAGAAAGAGAGAAGGAAGAGAGAGAAAGGGAGAATGGGTACACCAGGGCCACCTGCTGCTACAACTGAACTCTTGATGTATGTGCCACTGTGCATCTGGATTTATGTGGGTACTGGGGGATTGAACCTAGGCCAGCAGACAAGCTGAGTCAAGTCCCCAGCCCCTGTGGTGGTTCATCTTGATTATCAACCTGATTGGATTGAGAAGTGACTAGGGATAGGTTAAGCACACCTCTGGGCATGTCTGTGAGGGTGTTTCCAGAAATAATTAGCGAAGGAAGGAAACTGGCCCTGAGTGGGGGCAGCACCAATCCTATTGCCTGGGACACTGGTCGAATGAAAAGGGGAAAAAACAAAGAGGAAACAGTCCACTCAAACGGCCATGCCTTCTCTCTGCGTCCTAGCTGTCATGCTGTGGGCTGCCCTGTTCTCACACCCTCTGCCCTATGGACCACGACCTCTGAAACCATGAGCCAAAACCACTGTTCCCTCCCTTAACTTGTTCTTTCAACAATCAACACACCACTTTCAATAAAACACACATGTAATACAGGAAAACGCATGTGTAATACATGGGAATTTTATCCTTATTGTTTCACAAAATAAGAAGTGCTAACTTCTCTGCATTTCCCCTTTCTAGTAAAAAATACATAGTAAAAAATCCTCCATCTCAATTGATAGTTTTTCATTTCTCTCTTTTTTATTATTATTAAAAAAGGTTACCATCACCATGGGAATTGCTATTCTTTTTCAATTATTGCCATTTGGTAAAAAGTGACTGTTGAGTATTACGGTTTGTTTGTTTTTGAGACATGTAAGCCCAGCTTGACTTCAGCCTTGTTATTTAGCTGAAGATGACCCAATCCTCTTGTTTCCACCTAATACTGGGATTTTGTGCCACTGTTTAGATCAAGTGGTGCCCTGCTATAAGCTATTTCATATAGTGTGTAAAACTATGACTTTTCCTTCTCCTTAAGAGGAATAACTATATGCCCCAAATGACTGGACTCTTGGAAATGTTACTGAGTAGAACGCCCTTTACTTTTGGTTACATTTACTTTCCGTCCTCTGATGTGCAGATATTGTGCCAACTCCAGAGTGGTTGCTAATCTCCTGCTCACTTGGTCCAATAAGCACAATATCATCAATATAATGGAGCAACATGGTACCCTGTGGAGGGGCAGGTGATCAAGAACCCTGTGAACTAAGTTATGACCCAGGGTTGGAGAGATAATATAATCTTGAGGTCAAACAGTAAACGTGTACTGCTGCTGGCCTTACCAGGTGAAAGAAGATTGCTTCTGGTGATTCTTAGGGACAGGTATGGAGAAGAAAGCATTGGCAAGATCAAGAGCTGCACACCAGGTCTCAGGAGATGTGTGAATTTACTCAAGTAAGGAATTCACATATGGTATAGGAGCTACATTTGGAGTCACTACTTGACTGACTTTCTAACAATCAACTGTCATTCTCCAGGGATCCATCTGTCTTCTGAGCAGCCAAGTAGGAGAGTTAAAAAAAAAATAGGACAGATATATGGGAAAATAGCTTCCAAATAAAAGATGTAGTGGGAACCACACCACCACGTCTTTCAAGTTCTTTATTGTGACACTGAACTCTGCAGTCCCTCCAGGGATGTGATATTATTTTTGCTTCACTATAGAAGCAGCTCATATGGCTTCTATTTGGTCTTTCCAACCATAATTGTCCTCCTTCACAGGTCAGGGAACCAACGTGGGGATTCTGCCAACTTCTAAGTATATCTACCCCAAATATGCATTTCTGTATTCACAGAATGAGTTTGGAGACCCACTGGGCCCGCCATGAGCCAGACTTTGGCTAAACCTTCATTGATCACCTTGACCTCCAGAAGTCACCTTCTCTCCAGCCCCCACTAAAGTGATTTTTATCAGATGTTTTGCCCAGCAATGAGAAGGTAGCTAATACACAAATCAAGCAAGACTTGGTACACTTCCTGTGTATTTCACTTCCGAAAATGCCATGATTAATCCCTCAGTACAAAATGCCTACATGAGTCAGGCCATTATGAACTCTGCTTTGACTATGCTATCATATGGTAAGCCCACTAACCTCACCTCTGGCCATTCAGCACTGCCATTTGGCCTTGTTATTCTGGGATCCAGTTAGACCCATTGCATATAAGTCGTCCTAATTCAGTAAACCATGGCTTCCACAATAAGGTCATTATAGAGGAGAGTAATGACAGAGCTCTTCAAGTATGCTGGTGCTCCCTCCCATAAATCTGTTTCTTACAGTTTTAGTGACAGGCACATCTTCTGGACCCTCCAATTGTGGAGGGTTTCACATGACCAGTTCACCTCAGCATTCCAATTCCCTTGCCACTCATTGGTTTGAAAATTCTGCTCTGTTTCTTTTATATCAATACAAATAATTTTATTTCTCTTTGCCAGCTTAATTCATTGGTTAAAGAACTATCTTTCCTCTTGATTGAGATTTGGGTCATCATCCTAATTCTATCATTTTTTTCTTTTATTTAGAATTTTTAAAAATATTTATTTGAAAGATAATGAGTGTTAGTGAACCAGGGCCTTTTATCTCTGCAAACAATCTCCAGACACATGTACCACCGTGTGCATCTGGCTTTATGTGGGTACTGGGGAATTGAACCTAAGTCAGCAGGCTTTGCAAACAGGCTTTAAATGCTGAGCCATGTCTCTAGCCCCCATTTTATATATTTTGAAACCAAGGTTCTTAGTTGTCATCTCTTCTGAAAAATTAATCATTTTATCATTAAGATGTCTTGCTTTTTTATATTTGTTATTTATTTATTTGACAGAGAAAGAGGGAGGGAGGGAGAGAGAGAGAGAGATAGAGACAGAGAGAATGGGCGTGTCAGGGCCTCCAGTCACTGCAAATGAATTCCAGATGTGTGCGCCCCCTTGCGCATCTGGCTAACATAGGTCCTGGGGCATTGAACCTGGGTACTTTGGCTTTGCAGGCAAACACCTTAACCGCTAAGCCATCTCTCCAGCCCAAAATGTCTTGCTTTTTATCTCAAATATTGCTTTTTATGTTAAATTCCATTCATTTGTTATTAATGACATTAAATGTTACCAGTGTTTGTATTTTGTTTTCATTTGTATTGAACTGTTTTATTTTTCTTATTTCTGTTTCTAAATTTCTGGATTATTTTTGGTGTGCCTCTTGAACTATAGGGGTTTGATTTTGCTTTAGTCATATAGGAGATTAAACAAAGTATCCCACATATGTGAGGCAACATCCTACCACTAAGCTATAACCTTAGTCCCTGGACTATGGTTCTTTTTGGGTGGGGAGGAGGGTGTTTTTGAGGTAGAGTTTCACTCTAGCTCAGGCTGACTTGGGACTCACTCTATAGTCCCTGACTGGCCTTGAACTCACAGTGATCCTCCCATTTAAGCCTCCTAAATGCTAGGACTAAAGGCATGCACCACCATGTCCAGTTGAACTATAGTTTTATCTGTTTGCTTGCTAAAAAATGAAATGAATGGTTTTTTTTATAATATATTAATAAATGAGTTACATCCAATTAACACATATAGTTGCCCAGTATGTTTGAATTCCTTCCTATTATCAAATTTAGGTCTTTTTTTCATTTTGTTTAGTTTTCTACTCTTCTTTAGGATTGATATTTTTCTTTTCAAAAAGTATTTAAAATATTTTATTGATTTATTTGCAAGTGGGAAAGAGAGAGAGAATGAATAAATATGGGCATGCTAGGGCCTCATGTCACTGAAAATGAACTGCAGACACATACACTATTTTGTGCATCTGGATTAACATGGGTACTGGGGAATTAGACTTTGCAAGCAATTGCCTTTAGCTACTGAGCCACCTCTTTACTTCCTATCTTAAAAAAAAATTTTTTTTTTCTAGGCAGAGTCTCATTCAGCCCAGAGCTGACCTGGAATTCACTATGTCGTCTCAGGGTGGCCTCAAACTCACGGTGATCCTCCTACCTCTACCTCCTGAGTGCTGGGATTAAAGGCGTGCGCCACCGTGCCCAGCTCAATAAAAATATTTTTTAAAGTTATTATTTATGTGTGTGTGTATGGGTGTGTCAGGACCTCTTACTGCTACAGTGACTTTGTAGCTTACATGGGTGGCTTGGGAATTGAACCAGGACTGACAGACTTTGCAAGAGAGTGCCTTTAACCACCAACCCACTTTCCCAGCCCCAGGACTGATTTTTTTTTTCTTTTAAATTTCACAAATGTTTTATTTATGCACTAGTGTGTATGTGTGTGTGTATGTGTGTATGTGTGCCCTAGAGCCTCCTGTCACTCCCAACAAGCACTGGACAGTTGTGCCATTGTTTGTACCCAGCTCACATGGATACATGGCTTGGAAAGTGAACAGCAGTCTTTGCAAGCAAGTGCCTTTAACTGCTGAGCCATCTTTCTAGCCCTAGAATTGATGTTTTATTTTGTTAAAAAATTATTTATTTATTTGAGAGAGGCAGGTCAACAGAATGAATGTGGGCGTGCCAGGGCCTCCCACTGCTGCAAATGAACTCCAGACACATACGCCACTTTGTGTACCTAGCCCTATGTGGATACTGGGGAATTGAACCCAGGTCCTCAGGCCCTGCAAGAAAGTGCTTTTAACCACTGGGCTATCTTTTCGGCACCCAGGATTGGTGTTTTCTATGTAATTTTTCCCTTCTTTGTTGAACTTGAAGCTGTACATTTATTTCTATTTTTTTAAAAATATTTTTATCTATTTGCAAACAGAGAGAGGAGAGAGACAGAGTGAGAGAGAATGGGCATGCTAGGGCCTCCAGCCATTGCAAATGAACTCCAGATGCATGCGGCACTATACGTCTGGCTTTATGTGGGTACTGGGGAATTGAACTTGGGTCCTTAGGCTTTTCAGGCAAGTGCCTTTAACTGCTGAGCCATCTTTCCAGCCCCAGGATTGATGTTTTATTTTTGTAAAAGCAAATTATTTATTTATTTGATAGAAGCAGATAGACAGAATGAATGTGGGTATTCTAGGGCCTCCTGTTGCTGCAAAAGAACTCCAGATGCATGCAACATTTTGTGTACCTAGCCCTATGTGGGTACTGGGGAATCAAACCTTGGTCATCAGGCCCTACAAGCAAGTGCTTTTAACCACCGGGCAATCTCTCCAGCTCCCAGGATTAATGTTTTCTATGTATTTTTCCCCTTCTTTGTTGAACTTGAAGCTATACATTTATTTTTGAGCATGCATATTCATCTATATTTTTTCTACAAAGTCTTAATTATGCAATATTTGTTTCTTCCTCCTGATCAAGACACAAGGTGACATGTACTCAGTGGCTCACAAAATACACACAATGATTTGTAAAATCCATAGCTAATTCCATTTGCTAGCTTAACTTACCAATTTTGGTACTTGACATTGCTTTTGCAGCTAATTTCTTCCGTCTGAGGTGACGTTCTTCTAACTGATGTATGTACGTGTTTTGATAGCTCTTTTGCTATAGGCTTGTAGTTTGTAAATTCTCTTACTTCTGTATGTTGATTTCATATGTGTAAACATGTACTTTTATGAAGCATTTATTCTATCCATCCTGTACAATGTGGCCAACTAGAAATTAAAGCGATGGGGCTGATGAGAGAGCTCAGTTGGTAAAGCTCTTGGCTTACAAGAGAACTTCAGTTCTATCCCCAGAACACACACATAAAAGCTGGGCAATGCGCTGGAGAGATAGCTTTTAGCAGTTAAGGTGTTCACCTGAAGAGCCTAAGGACCCAGGGTCAATTCCCCAGGACCCACATAAGCCAGATGCACATGGTGGCACATGCATCTGGAATTTGTTTGCAGTGGCTAGAGGCTCTGACATGTCCATTCTGTCTGTCTGTCTGTCTATCTCTATCTGTATCTCAAATAAATGAAATAAAATACTAAAAAAAAAGTTGGGGGCTGGAGAGATGGCTTAGCAGTTAAGGTATTTGCTTGCAAAGCAAAAGGATCCTGGTTCAACTCTCCAAGACCCGTGTAGGCCAGATGAACAAGGGGGCGCATGTATCTGGAGTTCGTTTGCAGTGGTTGGAGGCCCTGGCATGCCCATTCTCTCTCTCTCTCTCTCTCTCTCAAATAAATAAAATATATTCGAAAAAAAAGTTGGGCCTGGTGGTGCCCACTTGTTACTGCAGTGCTAGAGAGGTGGACACAAGTGGACCCCGGGGACTCACTGGCCAGCCAGGCTAGCTTACTTGGCAAATTCCAAGCCAATGAGAGGCCTTGTCTCAACAAATGATGGACAGTACCCAAGGAATGACCCCTAAAGTTGACCTTTGGCTTCTTCACACATGCACAGCACACACATATGTAACCATACCCCCCCTAAAAAAAATGTTAGTACAGAAATTTAAGAAAGAATCCTATCTACTAACCAAAGAGTGAAAAACTAAAATCTCAACTTTGGAACTTGTACTTAGTGAGTCAGTTATTGTCAACATCATCCACAGCAAAAAAATATCCGATATCACGTGTTACATGTAAAAGACTATGACTCTAAAATCATAACCTGGATAGGATCAAACCCATAAGCCTACGATTCATTCATGGAAAATGCAGAAAACAGAACAGTGTGGTTTGCAAGGGAATGTGGCCTGCAAAATCTAGGTGTGAGCAAGTCTCTGATCCAAGTGGAACAATCTAGTGTTTCCAGAACTAAGTGATACTGGAAAAGGTAGAGCAAGACACCAGTGAAGGGCATGTGAGAAACGACAGGGAGATGCATATCTCTTTTGCCTTGTGTGGTTGCAAATTCCCCCAATATCAGCTCTCCTAAGGCAGAGGCAGGCAGATCAAAGCATTTAAGGCCAACCTGGGCTACAAAGTGAATTCAAGTGATAGAGCTGTATCTCAGTGGTAGAGTGATTGTCTAACATATGCAAAGCCTTGGGTCTGATCCATAGCAACACACACGCACACACACACACACAAACACACACATGCGTACACACACACACACACATACATACACACACGTTCACACACATGTATATTTTTATTTATTTATTTATTTTTTGAGGTAGGGTTTCACTCTAGCTCAGGCTGCCCTGGAATTCACTATGGAGTCTCAGGGTGGCCTCTAACTCACAGCGATCCTCCTACCTCTGCCTCCCCAGTGCTGGGATTAAAGGCATGCGCCACCATACCCGGTCTACACATGTATATTTTTAAAGGGAGAATTAAGCTTCAGAGTTTAGACATAAGTCATGCTGAATAGGACTATTAAGAGAACAAGGGAGGGCTGGAGAGATGGCTTAGCGGTTAAGCGCTCGCCTATGAAGCCTATGGACCCCAGTTCAAGGCTCGGTTCCCCAGGTCCCATGTTAGCCAGATGCACAAGGGGGCGCACGCGTCTGGAGTTCGTTTGCAGAGGCTGGAAGCCCTGGCGCGCCCATTCTCTCTCTCTCCCTCTATCTGTCTTTCTCTCTGTGTCTGTTGCTCTCAAATAAATAAATAAATAATGAACAAAAAAATATTAAAAAAAAAAAAAGAGAGCAAGGGAGTGATGACTGCAAAAGTCAAGATGTGATGACTTTGTGTGAGGGAGAGGGAGGAAGGGGAAGCTTGGGACCTCTGGAGTAGCTTGGAGAGAGTATCCAGTTAGAATATAGGAGAGAATAAAGTCAAGGCCCCAGTCTTCAAGGAGTTTACATCCTACTGGGAGAGAGAAAAACCAAAAAAAAAAATATATATATGCACAATACAAAGCTAGTTTTTTCTGTTTTCTATTGCTATAACTGAGTACCACAGACTGGGTAATTACAAAAGGATAGAAACCTGGAATGGGAGATGGATCAGTGGTTAAAGGAGCTTGCTTACAAAGCCTGCCAGCCCAAGATCAAGTCCCTAGCACCCACTTAAAGCCAAAGGGCAAGTAAGTTGGCTCTGGCAAGGGGTGGGCATGGGCTATAACATCCCGAGGCTTGCCATAAGTGACACGCCTCCTCCAGCAAGGCTCCACCTCCCAAACTGCCACTGACTGAGGACTGAGTAGGAGGGTTATTCACATGAGGCTTATGGGGGACACTTCACATTCAAACCCCCACATAGACAAGCTGTAGAAAAAGCCAAAGAACTTGGGTTATAAATGAAGAAATCCCAGGTCTGCCAGGATATAAGGAGAGGGATTCTTATGGCACTGAAAAGAAATAGAAAATGGAATTCTGTCCAAAGTCCCAAGGGTAGCCTGCAAAGAAAGTCACTGAGCATTTGCGTCAGCGGTTGAAAGAAAAAAAGTTAAAGCCATTCTTGTTATTTCCCTGAAAGAGGTGGAGAACATGCTGGTAAACACTATTGTACATGCGGATATAAAGCAAAACTAGGCCATACAGGAGTGAGGGCTGAAAGCTATTTTTGATAACAGGAATGCAAGATGCTGAGGAAAAGACCCATGGCCAGTGGACTAATGGCTTATGATGAAGAAAATACTACTGTCCTAGCTTAAGAGGATTTAGCAGAAAGATTTTTGCCTTTGTGATTTTGAACTCTCAGGGGCTCATAAATATATATTGTCTAAGTCAGGCATGGTGACCCAGCACTCAGGAGGCTGAGACAGGAGAATTGCCATGAGTTCCAAGCCTAGCCTTGTCTAAAGTGAGACACTGCCTTAAAAATAAGTACACTGACTAGTAGAACAGGTTACTTGACCTTGAAATCATGGGAGAAAAACCATCCAAATATAGTATGGAAATTTACATTAAATACAAAAATTCAAAGATGGCTTTTAGAGACTGTTTCTATTTTCTTAACACAGACCACAGAATTGGAAGAGATGAGTTGTGACTGATGTTGCTGTGGTTGCCTATGAAGCCCCAGTCACAGGAAGAGAGCTTCACCCAGAGCCACGAGCATCTCTCTGCTCTTGGGAACCAGATCATGGTCTTTATGGAATTGGCCACTCATAGGGTTGTTCACGTATCAACACCAGAAGTCTCATGGTCAAGATCTGGACTTTTGTGACAAGGAGACAGTCTATTTGAACTATTTGAATTTTATTCTCTTTTGACAGAAGGTTTTGGAACACTCAGATAATCCATATCATGTTAGTATTCCTACCAGAGAAAGCAGATAAAACAATTGTATTAAGCACTCTCTGTAAACCCTACTGCAAGTCTCAAGGTTTTCAAGTTACCGGTTTCATAACCTGTAACCTTGTTAAATGTGTATGACCTAAATGTCAAGATCCTGCATTTTAAGACAGTTTTCTACAATACACATCCATAAATCCAGTTCACTGGAGGCTTCACAAATCAGAGAAGTAGAATGTGCCAGAGTCCAAGGATAAATGGTATTATAATGTATATTAGTTATATTACCTAAGTAAAGCCATGATCTGTTAAGACAGATAGGGATTTATTTCACAAGGCATCAGATATATTGCTAAGAGTGTTGTTGTAATTTCCAGTGTTGGTGAATTTATTAAAGCTCTTCACTTTCGTAGAGTCCAGATTGAGCTGCCAGGCGCTGAAACTCTCCTTCAGGGTTAAAAGCTTGCTTTACATCCAAACCTTTCCCATTCAGTGCTAAGTATTTGCTGAATGTTGGTCGAACACGCAGCTGCTTAGGAGCTGGAAGAGTTTGGTTTGGACGAGCTGAAATCAAATGAAAGTTTATTCAGAAAAGTTGTTGTAGGGCTTAGCAGTTAAGGCACTTGTCTGAGATGCCTAAGGACTAAGGTTTAATTTCCTAGTATTCACATAAGTCAGATGCACATAGGGGCACATGCATCTGGAGTTCATTTGCAGTGGCTAGACATCCTGGAGTGCCCATTCTCTCTCTATCTGCCTCTCTCTCTCTCTCAAACAAACAAATAAAATAAAATAAAGTTCCTCTCACTTTTTGTTAGAGAAGCTTCTCATTTCAGATGGCAGTGACCACTGGGATGATCCAAAAGGCACCATAGTGTCGAGAAGTAACAGAAGAGTATTCCACAATGAAATATCCCTATCATATCTTCCAAGACTCAGGGTGCATTGCAGAAGAGGTGGCAGAAACAATGTAAGAGCCAAAGGAGGGTAGGACTACTTACAAAGCAATTGGTAAGACAGAAATTAGCCTTGATATCCATGAACTCACAGTGCCTAGCTCTACCTCACAAGAACTTAATAGGAGAAAAGAACATAATAGGAGAAAAGATGATGATTTCAAAATAAAAGAGAGCCTACTTGAGAGGGAGAGGGGATATGATGGACAGTGGATTTGTGAAGGGGAAAGTGGGAGAGGGGAGAGAATTATCATGGTTTATTGTCTATAATTATGGAAGTCATCAATAAAAAAAGTTTTAAAAATTTGTTTTAACAAATTGATTAAACTTGATGTTCATGAACAAGCAGGAAAATGGAGGTGGGGGAAAATTATTACAGAGAAAAATCCCTCAAGTGGCTCTCATGCAATGCTGAGATGTACATTTCTGGTTCCTTCCCGCCGGCAGAGTGGCGTACCTGTCACGTCTAATCTCGTGTTACACGTCGTCACTCCCGCTTCATTCACTGCCGACACCGTGTACCACCCAGCGTCTTTCTTGTTGACATCTTTAATCAGTAAAGTTACCCTGCCAGCGTCATCATGATATAAGCTGAAATTGGAGCCCAGGAGTTAATATTTTGTGAGGTTTAAGTGATATCTCTGCCCTTCATAATCAGACATAGAAGAAAAAGCTGTTAAAAATTCCAAGCTGGGGCTGGAGAGATGGCTTAGCGGTTAAGCGCTTGCCTGTGAAGCCTACGGACCCCGGTTCGAGGCTCGGTTCCCCAGGTCCCACGTTAGCCAGATGCACAAGGGGGCGCACGCGTCTGGAGTTCGTTTGTAGTGGCTGGAAGCCCTGGCGCGCCCATTCTCTCTCTCTCCCTCTATCTGTCTTTCTCTCTGTGTCTGTTGCTCTCAAATAAATAAATAAATAATTAAAAAAATTCCAAGCTGTGGGGGCTGGGGAGATTGCTTAATGGTTAAGGTGCATGCCTGTGAAGCCTAAGGGACCAGGTTCAATTATCCAGGTTCCATGTAAGCCAGATGCACAAGGTGGCACAGATATCTGGAGTTCATTTACAGTGGCTGGAGGCCCTAACATGCCCATTCTCTCCCTTTCTCTCTCTCCGTTTCTCTGTCTCAAATAAAAATAAATATTTTTTAAAATTCCAAGCTGTGGGCGTGGTGGTGCAATACCTTTAATCCTAGCACTCAGGAGGCAGAGGTAGGAGAATCACCATGACTTCAAGGCCACCCTGAGACAACATAGTGAACTCCAGGTCAGCCTGGGCTAGAGCTATGCCCTACCTAAAAAAAAAAAAAAATCCCAAGCTGGATTTACTTCTTGCTCAGTAGCTTTTTTAGTTTGTTTGAGTTACATATCTTGGTTTTGGGGGCGGAGGTGTAGCTTGTGGTTAGAGTGATTGCCTTGTGTGCACAAGAGCCTGTGTTGAATCCCTAGCAACTCTCTCTCTCTTGTCTCCCCTTCTCTAAACCATCCTCTTTTCTATATCATTTATTTCCTGGAGCCATCTTTCTTTATTGTCAATAAAAAGATAAATCCTAGGGGCTGGAGAGATGGCTCAGTGGTTAAAGATGCTTGCTTGCAAATTCTCACACCTTGTTCTGATTCCCCAATACCCAGGTAAAGCCAGATGCACAAAGTGGTGCATGTGCATGGAGTTCATTTGCAGAGATCTTGGTGCGCTCATGCTCTCTCATAAATAATTTTTTCTTTCTTTTTTTTTTAAGGTAGGTTCTTGCTCTAGCCCAGGTTGACCTGAAATTCACTCTGAAGTCTCAGGCTGGCCTTGAACTCATGGCAATCTTCCTGCCTCAGCCTCCATAGTGCCGGGATTAAAGGCGTGTGCCACTACACCAGGCTAAAAAAATCAATTTAAAAAAGACAAATCCTAGGCTTACCTTATGTCTTCATTTTATGATTAGTGAATTCTGATACACACAGACACATACATATAATAGATCTCAATTTAATAATTTAATGTACATTTATTTTAAAAATTTTATTTATTTCCACATGTGTGTGTGGGGAGGAGGCACCAGAGTCTCCTACTGCTTGATGCAAATGAACACCAGATGCTTGCATCATTTTTTGTGGGTCCTTGGGAATCAATCCCAAACCACAGGCTTTGCAAGCAACCACCTTTAGCTGCTGAACCATCTTCCCAGCCCCTAATATATATTTACAATGTGTGTTAAAATATAACTGAATTCATCCCAATACACTTTAGGTAAGTGTAGAAATCCTTGTCTTACCTTATCCGGTCAGTGTTGAACTGAACCATTTCATTATTCCTCTTCCAGAAAAGCTTTGGTGGAGGTATAGCTGAGATCTGGCATTCAAATTTCACAGAGTCTCCCTCAAAAACTTTTTTGCTCTGTGGTTTGTAGATAAACATCGGTGCTCTTTTATGTTCCTTTGCTGCATGTTAGCAAGAAATCCAATAAAAAACGATTATGAAGTTAAAGCAAAATATTATGAAATTTGTATGGTGACATGAAAGCTTTAAAAAGCAACAGCAGGATTGGAAAATTTTGCTTTTAGTTCAAAATACGGCCACCCACATTATTATTTTATGATATTCAGAGTTCGTGAATGGTAAGATAATGATTTGTTGAATTTAAAATTTTTTATTTTTATTTATTTATTTGAGAGCTACAGACACAGAGAGAAAGACAGATAGAGGGAGAGAGAGAGAATGGGCACGCCAGGGCTTCCAGCCTCTGCAAACGAACTCCAGACGCGTGCGCCCCCTTGTGCATCTGGCTAACGTGGGACCTGGGGAACCGAGCCTCGAACCGGGGTCCTTAGGCTTCACAGGCAAGCACTTAACCGCTAAGCCATCTCTCCAGCCCGATTTGTTGAATTTATAACCATGTTGTGTTTAAGAATTTTAAGTCATCTCATCATTGGGAAGCAACATGCATAGTGGAAAGAGGACCATACAGTTCGGGTTTGAATTCTGCATCATGGGAACTCTAAGAACATTTACTATTATGTATGAGGCTGTGGGTTGGATCCCCGGCATTATTAAACACCTCTGTGGTTTGAATTCTCTATTATAGGGTGTAACTTAGCCCTAGAGTCTTTCCCTGTCATGCACACAGCTGTGGGTCTCATCCCAGCACTACTAAAAACATCTCTATTGGTTTCACAAGCCACATTCAGTTGGAGAAATTTGCTCAGTTTCTCTGGGCCTCGGATCCATCCTCTGTAACTAGAACTGACAGCAAGCAAGGTAGTGACTAATGAGCCCATCGTGTAAAATAACTGTTTGAGGAACAACTTAGATAATAAATGAAAAGATAACCTTGAAAATGGATAGCACTATACACAGTAATTATTATGACTCCCTGACAGCTAACAAGGGAAAAAAGAAAGGAGAAATTAAGGAATAATACTGTTAACTGGGCTTTTCTGAAAGAGAAAGAAAGAGACTAGATAGATGCCCACCAAGTTCTCAGGCATGTGTGTGTGTGCACGTGTGCATGCATGCGTGTCCCCTCACTATATACCGTAGAGGCAGGAAGATTGCTGTGAGTTTGAGGCCAGCCTGAGACTACATAGCGAATTCCAGGTCAGCCTGGGAGAGAGTGAGACCCTACCTCGGAAAAAAAATAAAATAAAAGAAATTCAGAGGGCTTAAGTGGATTTTCCTGGGCTGGGAAGATGGCTCAGTGGTCAAATATACTTCCTTGCAAAGCCTGCAGTTTCAACGTAAAGCCAGATGCACACAATGGTGCGTGTCTCTGGAGTTCGTTTGCAGAGGTAAGATGCCCTGGCACACCTATATTCATTCTCTCTCTCTCTCTCTCTCTCACACACAAACACAAATAAATAAATATATAAGATAAATAAACCACATTTCCTCCTCAAACTGCTGCATTTGAAGGGTTTCTGGGGAGGCTTACCAAGGACGTCCAGCTGCACGGTGAAGGTGGCCTCCCCGGCCCTGTTTCTGGCCACACATGCGTAAGCGCCTGCGTCTGACGCTCTGACCACTTCAAAGATGAGCGAGTGAAAGCCCTTCTCCGACACTATCATTTTGTGCAGTTCATCCGACTGCACTGGCCTCCCGTTTAGATACCATGACACATCCGGGGCCGGCAGCCCGCTCACCTGCAGACAGAAATGCAGCACTCTTTCCACTCACGTTAACAGCTTACCAGTGACCTGGGTTTGTGTTTGAAGATGGAAAGCAGACAGCAGTGGTCACAGACACTCGCTTGCAGAGCATGATGGCATGGATTCAATTCCCCAGCTCCCATGTACAGCTGTCTGCAAAGTGGTGTGTGTGTCTGGCATTTGTTTGCAGCTGCAAGAAATCCTGGCACACACACACACACACACACACACACACACACACGTCTGCATGTGCATGCACAAATAAATCAATAAAAATTCAAAAAGAAAAACTGGGCATGATGGCTCACACCTTTAATCCCTGCACTCAGGAGACTGAGGTAGAAGGATCACTGTGAGTTCTAGGTCAGCCTGGGTGATAAGGGCCATCATAGAAGGGAGAAAACAGCTATGTGTCCATGTGCATGAGAACAGCCTTGAAGCCCCATAGGAGGTAGTGAAGGAGAACTAGAGAAAAGAGAAGCAAGGACTATGTGCAGCAGGCTGATCAATGCCCTCCAGCCTCCTTCCCCCTGCCTCCTCTTGGAATCCTGTCCTGCCTGGAGACAGAAGTAACCAATCATGCATTGCCAAGGCTCATCAGCATTACTGCGTATGGTTCTTCACTATAAGAAGTGTGAAAGGGCTGGAGAGATGGCTTAGCTGTTAAGTGGCTTGCCTGTGAAGCCTAAGGACCCCAGTTCGATTCTCCAGGGACCATGCAAGCCAGATGCCCAAAGGGGCGCATGCATCTGGAGTTTGTGTGCAGTGGCTGAAGGCCCTGGAGCACCCATTCTCTCTCTCTCTCTCTCTTTCTCTCTCTCTCTCAAATAAATAAGGCAAACATGGCACTAATTGAACATCTTCCCAGACCCTAAGTGGCAGTTCTTGAACTGTCTGTATATGCACCTTGGCAGTAGCTTTCATTGACAAGAAATCTAGAGAAACATCTTATGAGAAATGAAGACAATAAAAATGTAGTCTCAAGGTTGGGGAAATGGCTCAGCGGGTAAAGTGCTTGCCGTGCACACGTGAGGATCTGAATTTGGACCCCCAGTACTCCCTGTACAATGTCAGGCATGGTAGTGTGCACCTATCATCCCAGTGCTGAGGAGGTGCGGACAGGAAACCCCTGGAGCTCACTGGCTAGTTAGTTAGGAGACCTTGTCTCAAATAATAAGGTGAGCAACTGTGGAAGACTCCCGATATTGACCCTGGCTGCACGTGCACCCATACCCAAATGTACACACACACCTGCATGACACAAGTATAGTTGTGCCCTCCCGGGTTCAGGGAACATTGTAGAAGAGGAGAAAAAAAAAAAAAAAAAAGAGCCAGAGGATAAGGAGCACTTTGCATGCTGCCTTCCAGACATGAGTGGCCATTGCACTTATGACCCCACAATGACTGTCGTTATCTGTCCAACACCTGCATAATACTGGGCTTGTCAACATTTCATCATGCATGATGGAGGAGGGAAGAAAAGCAAAATAGACGAGGGACTAACTGGAAAGAAAGGATTCAGACAAGGGAAGGAGGACAAAAGAAGTTAATGGGACGGGATACAGTATATACATGAATGAAAATTGTCAATAAAAACACATATTTTTTAAAGTGTAGTCTCTGAGCTGGGAGAAGGACTCAGTGGTTAAAGGTACTTCCTTCTAAAACAGATTGGTTCAGAGTCAGTTCCTCAGTACCCACGTAACCCTCTAAAGCCAGATGCACAAAGTGGCCTATGCATCTGGAGTTCATCTGCAGCGGCAAGAGACCCTGATGCACCCAGACTCTCTCTCCTTCAAAATAAATTAAGAGAGCCAGGCGTAGTGGCGCACACCTTTAATCCCAGCACTCGGGAGGCAGAGGTAGGAGGATTGCCGTGAGTTCGAGGCCAGCGTGAGACTCCATAGTGGATTCCAGGTCAGCCTGGGCTAGAGTGAGACCCTACTTCAAAAAACCAAAATAATAATAATAAAAGTAAATAAATAAATTAAAAAATCTTCTTTTAAAATGTGGCCTCTTCTAAAGAGCTGTTTTAGCTGAAGAGAAAGCACTGTGTCCTTCATTGGTTGATGGAGAATTAGGTGCACAGAGACACCTTACTGTTGCGACACCTTCACTAGCAGTAAGCATTATTCATTTCTATTTACTCGGTTCATCCTCATAATTTTATAAGGTAAATATTAGTTGTTATTCCCACTTTACAAATGTGGAGACAATAGTACAGAGAGGATAATGACCTGTCTAAGTTTACACAGCTACAAAGTGGCAGAGCCAAGATTTGAAATTGTGTCAACCTAGCTCCAGAATTTGTATTCTTAGCTCATTTTGCACAATACTTTTCAAGTTGTGCAACAAGCTATAAAGCAGAAAGAGGCCATTTCCCCAAACTTAGTATCCCAGTGTCCCTGTTCCCCCTTCCCCAACATTTAAAACCACTTCTCTTACTTTGAAGTCCATTCTACAGAATCTTCCTTCCTCAATGGACATGTTCTCTGGCACTTGAATGAAACGTGGTGGGTAGAATTTCTCCTGGATTGCATCCTGGTCATTGGCATCTGCACTTGAGGATGACCTGCTTCTACAAAAAAAAAAAATAATTTAATAATAATTGTGCATAAATGCCATTGCTTTTCCTTTCCCACAATACACTCTGGCCATTACATTAGAAAGCCCATAGCCTATTGCTTGGTCTGATGGTAACAATGGAGACAGGCTTTGGGGATGTATTTATCTGTGGCATGTTTGATGACCACTAAAGAATGTCGCAATTTAGCTGGGTGTGGTGGCACATGCCTTTAATCCCAGCACTCAGGAGGCAGAGGTAGGAGGATTGCTATGAGTTCAAGGCCAGCTTGAGACTACATAGTGAATTATTGGTTAACCTGGACTGGAGTGAGACCCTACCTTGAAACAAACAAAAAAATAACTAAAATAAAGAAAGAAAGAAAGAAAGAGAGAAAGAAAAAAAAGGAAAAAGAAAAATAAAAAAAAAAAGAAATAGTAGCATTTTAGATGAGACATCTCTATCACACCTTCCAAGGCTTAGGGACCATTATGGAAGAGGTGGCAGAAAGAATATAAGGGCCAAAGGATGGGGAAGAGTGCTGTGGAGTGCTGTCTTCCAGACACAAAGTGGCCACTGCATTCATGACCTCACAGTGGCTGTCCTTGCCTGTGCAAGGCCTACTAGTTCTCGTAGAGAGTGGAGGAGGGAAAAAATGATGACATCAAAATAGAAGAGGGACTGGTTTGAAAGAAGAGGCAGTTCAGTGGAGGAGGAAAGGGGTAAGGGGGCAAAGGAGGGTGATGGGAGGTGTGTATGTATGCAGGTTGTCAATAAATTTATCAAAAATATTTTAAGCTGATAAAATGTAGCAATTTAGAAACATCTGTTACAAATTGTGCAACTCTTTATTTTTTTAATTTAAAAAATATTTTATTTATTTGAGAGAGAAAAAGGGAGAGAGAGGGAGAGAGAGAGAGAGAGAGAGAATGGGTGCACCAGGGCCTCTAGCCACTGCAAACTCCAGATGCATGCACCCCTTTGTGCATCTGGCTTCTGTGGGTCCTGGAGAGTCAAACTGGGATCCTTTGGCTTTTCAGGCAAACGCCTTACTCACTAAGCCATCTCTCCAGCCCAACTCTTTTTATTTTTATTTTTGGTTGTTTGGGTAGGATCTCACTCTAGCCCAGGCTGACCTGAAATTCACTATGTAGTTTTGTCATGCTGGCTTCACTAGGTAACTTTTCTTTTTCAATGTGTACCCACTATTAGAACTGGATTTCCCTTATCATGAAAAAGTTGTTTAACATAGATATGTAGTCCTGATTTATTTGGCTAAAATGTTTTAAAAGCTTCTGAGATAGCTCTCATAATTAACATAACATTTTTGGTCATATCTTTGATATTGGAAAGTTTACACTGTGTTTTTAAAGAGGTAATATAGTCAACTTTGAGATCACATATAAAATATTACATTTTTAGAGCTGGAGAGTTTGCTTAGTGGTTAAGGCCCTTGTCTGTAAAGCCAAAGGGCCCAGTTTTGATTTCCCAGGGCCTACATAAGCCAAATGCATAAGGTGGTGCATGTATCTAGAGTTCATTTGCAGTAGCTGAAGGCCCTGGTGCATCCATATTCTCTTTCTTTCTGTCTGTTACTTTCTCTCTCTGAAATACATAAAATTTTTAAAAATTACATTTTTCGTGGAAAATATTTCAGGTAGCAAAATACATGCTTCTTTTCAAATTAAAAATAATTTGACCTGCCGGGCATGGTGGTGCACACCTTTAATCCCAGCACTTGGGAGGCAGAGGTAGGAAGATCACCGTGAGTTTGAGGCCACCCTGAGACTACATAGTGAGTTCCAGGTCAGCCTGGACTAGAGTGAGTCCCTACCTTGAAAAGCAAAATAATAATAATAATAATAATAATAATAATAATAATTTTACCTTACTTGGGATGTAGGAACTTGCAGCCGTGCATGTTCTGAGTTATGCTGCTTGAAGTGAAAACAAAGTAAGAATGTTAGCATGAGACTGTTACTATCCAATGATGCAGAATTTAGTAGTTGAAAGGCTTATTTCTCTACCGGTTGTAGTCTTATAGTTATGGTTAGGTTAGGATAACCATCACTGAACATAGAGAAAACAGGGGTTTGGAAAATGGCTTAGACGTTAAAGGTGCTTCCTTGCAAAGCCTGATGGCCCTGGTTCAATTCCCCAGTACCCATATAAAGCCAGGTGCACAAAGTGGTGCATATATTTGGAATTTTTTTTTTTTTTTGCAACAGCAAAAGGCTCTGCTATGCCCATGTTCATTCTTTCTTGCTCTCCTCAAAATTAAATAAAAAATATTTGTTAAAATAAAGCAAATAGTACCTACAACTTCTCTAGCAAGAATCTCCAGAATTCAGAGGACAGTTTCACAGGTACTATTTAGGAAAATTAGCTGGGCTTGTAACCAACTGATGGTGGCTCATGTTTCAGATGGCAAATTTGTGACAAAGGTTGGTGCGTCCCCTGGTATATTTGAAACATAGTACAGGCTGTCCTTTAGCAAAACAGGAATAGACATGAAGTCACTTGTGCTGACAGTAGACAGGGGGTGTTATGCTTACTGCTCAAAACTGGCACCAACAGCAGTGAACACGTATTAATTAGAATGGAAACTACTTCTCCTTTTAGCTCATGGCTCACGATCCTGTTGGATATCACTAGAGATTTGGATAGAGTGGTTAAAAACCTTGAAAAAGCATCAATTATTTTCTGTTCAATAAAAGCATATTGACCTCTTACGATTTATATCAGAGTAGCAGAAAGTTACTTCTAGTTGAAAACAAAAGCAGGGATTGATGAAAAGTATGAGTAAATATTTAGTGCATATTTTGTGTAAATATTGCTATTCTTGGCCCAGTGGAAATACAAAAGTGGAAAATACAGTCTTGGTACAAATATGTATGGTACATCTGTATAGGAACACAGAAAATCTGAGTACAAAAATTTTATTTTAGAGCCGGGCATGGTGATGCACACCTTTAATCCCACCACTCAGGAGGCAGATGTAGGTGGATCCCTGTGAGTGAGTTTGAGGCCAGCCTGAGACTACATAGTGTATTCCATGTTAGTGTGGGCTAGACTGAGACCCTACCTCACAAAATCAAAAAAAAAAAAAAAAAAGAAAAAGAAAGAAATTTATTTTGGTATGAATCTCTTCAACCAATATGTTTTGCCATTTTAGAATAAGCCTGAGGCTAGGGAGATGGCTTAGTGGTTAAAGTTGCTTGCTTGCAAAGCGTACTGGCCTGGGTTCAAATCTGAAGCCACCTACCTAAAGCTGGATGAGCATTCATTTGTAGCAGCAAATGACACTGGCATACCCACCCACATGTGCACAAATAAATAAAAGTTCATAAATTAACAATTTTTGGATAGCTTTAAGATTCTTTAAATTAAATATCAAAGCAACTCACCCATTCATCTATTTATAATTTTCAAAATTAATCTAAAACTAAACTAAAAAACTCAAAATATTCAAGTTAAGTGCTTACTTTAGTTTTAATATATTCATAGATGGGACATTTTAGTTATAGCATAATTTGATGACACTTGTATTATTTAGGTATAATGTTTTGAGTGCAGAGAACAATCAGATTACCTTTTCTTGATTTGTTATGATGTTTCTTTTGCTATTTTTTTCCCTGGTACTATTATCTTCATTTTACTGGTTTTAAACAATGAAATGAGGGGCTGGGGAATAGCTCAGTGGTTAAAGGTGCTTGCCTGCTAGAATGGGTTCAGTTTCCCAGCCACTCACTGGATGCAAAAAGTAGTGTAAATGTCTCATGTTCATTTGTAGCAGGATGAGACCCTAGCATGTGATTCCCCCTGACACACACAAATAAATAATAAAAAGAGAATGAATGAGAAAAACTATCAACCTTTGTCTTTGAAATTATATACTGCGCATTTATAATATTAACTGTCCCTCCTCATAGAGATGGAATTGAATCTATTTTTGCTGTAGTTTCCTGAACCTTGTCCAGAGTCCAGGACAGCCCATGATCTGTGAACACTTGTTGAAGGAATGAATGAGCTGTTAGCTCACCCAAAAGAAATTCAGGTTGTATCTTTGGTGTCTACAGTCTAGTTCTGGCTCCATCAGAACCTGCTGCAACCTTTTTGGTAGATCTACCTGCATTTAATAGAATTGACTTTTCTTGTTGCTTGGTTCTTCTTTTAAATTTTTTGTATTTTTTTTAAGAGAGAGAGAGAGAGAATGAGAAGTGCCACACCAGGGCCTTCAACCACTGCATTCAAACTCTAGACACATGTGCCACACATATGCACATGTGTTTTCATAACCTTGTACATCTGACTTACATGGGATCTGGAAAGTTGAACATGGGGGCTTCACAGACAAGCATCTTAACCACTAAGCCATCTCCCTAGCCCTTGTTGCTTGTTTTTTTTAGGAAGGGTCTCACTTTGGCCCAGGCTAGCCTCTAATTGCCAGAGATCCTCATACCTCAGCCTCCCGCATGCTAGGTTTAAAAGTATGTGCCACCACACTCAGCTGCATTTAACGAACAAAAATATAATATAATATAATTTATTTATTTGCAAGAAGATATAGATAGAGAGCTAGAGAGAGTGTGTGTAGGTGCACTAGGACCTGTAGCCACTACAAATGAACCATTTTGTGCATCTTATTGGGGAAGCGAACCCAGGTTGTTTGGCTTTGCAAGCAAACACCTTAACCTCTGAGCTAGCTCTCCAGGCCACAAATAAAAATCTTATTTTCAGCTTTCTGTATTTGGCAGTTTGAGTTCCCAGCTTCATCTCTGTGGCTCAGCTTCTTATTGACTGTGAGAGGGGAATGACAGGTAATCACAGAAGGAAGACAAAATAAGTCATCTCTCACTATGTTTCTCTTTGGGTGAAGTCACTTGTTTAAAGCTAAACTGGTCAGAGACATGCCTGTACATTATTCATTTTATGCCCTCCATAAAGCTAATCTCTTCTTGGAAAACATGCGTTTGTTAATCTGAGAGACATTGCTCATAAGAGGTTTTGTTTGTTTCCCAGGAAGCACTGTTAAATTTAGGAACATGACAAAATGAACAGGATGTTCCACTCATCACACAAGTTCATGTAAATCACTGATATGATTGACAGCTCATGATAAAAAGTTATTACGTGGGTAGTGTTTGAACTTCTATGTCTCTAAAGCTTCCCAACACAAATTCTCTAACCTTTAAGTATCTAAATAAAAAGCAATACCATTAATCTTTTGGCATTTTGAAATACCAGAAAATTGGTTAAGATTTTACTGACACACACACCACCTGTCATAGTAGTAATATACCTATTGGAAAAAGGCAGTGACTGACTTCTTTTGCTAATGCAATTTAGAAACACAGACACTTAAAGATTACAAAAAATAGAAGTGCTCCAAGCCAGACGCGTGCCAGTCACATAGGAGGCTGAAGCAGGAGGATAGTTTGAGCCAGTGTGAGGGCACCCGGGGCAACAGAATGAAGCCCTGTCTGAAAAAGAAAAAACCCACCAAGGCACACATTCCCATCATTTTAGTTTACCTGTGGCAGATCTGGGGCGTCACTGTTCTGAGCCTGAAATACAGCCGCTGCCGTCTGTGGTCCCAACAGTCTGCGGGCCATCTTCTCCTCGTAGGTCAGCCGCTGGAACACAGAGGTGACAGTTCAGAAAAGGTGTTGGAACAGAAAGATCTTAAAGCTATCACTTTAAGTCAGACCTGCAAAGTATACTCTGTCTTAAAATACCTTCGACAGTTATTAAAGAACCTTTTCTTCTACTCAAAGCGTTTGCCTTCCCTCTGTGTGTGTGTGTGTGTGTGTGCGTGCGTGCGTGCGCACGCCACTTCTCTCATCTATAGTAGAATCTCCTTTGAGATCTTTTAATTTAATTAATTTATTTATTTATTTGAGCGAGAGAAAGAGGCAGAGATTGAGAGAGGGAGAGAGAGAGAGAGAGAGAGAGAGAGAGTGCCAGGGCCTCCAGCTACTGTAACCAAACTCCAGAATCGTGCGTCCTCTTGTGCATCTGGCTTAGGTAGGTCCTGGAGAATTGAACCGATGTCCTGTGACTTTGCAGGCAAACGTCTTAACCACTAATCCGTCTCTCCAGCCCTTCTCTTGAGATTTTTTTGATCCCAGGAAAAGCAGGCCTAATCACATATTTTTAAAGTCTGTTTTTTTAAAAAATTTATTTATTTGAGAGCGACAGACACAGAGAGAAAGACAGAGAGAGGGAGAGAGAGAGAATGGGCATGCCAGGGCTTCCAGCCTCTGCAAATGAACTCCAGACGCGTGCGCCCCCTTGTGCATCTGGCTAACGTGGGACCTGGGGAACCGAGCCTCGAACCGGGGTCCTTAGGCTTCACAGGCAAGCGCTTAACCGCTAAGCCATCTCTCCAGCCCATCACATTTCTTTTGTAAAAAAAATTTACTTAATGTATTTGCTTCTTGCTACAGAAAACAAACATCAGGTGCTTGCATCATTTGTTTTCAACTGGCTTACATGTGTAGTTTGGGATTGAACCTGGATCTGCAGGCTTTGAAAGGAAATGCCTTTAACCACTGAGCAATCTTCCCAGCCCCATAATCACCTTTTTTGTTTTGTTTTGTTTTTCAAGGTAGGGTCTCGCTCTGGCCCAGGCTGACCTCAAACTCACAGCGATCCTCCTACCTCAGCCTCCGGAGTGCTGGGATTAAAGGTGTGCGCCACCATGCCTGGCTCATAATCACCTTTTGACAAGGCTCTTCCTAGTAAGGAGAAATTTCATCCTCTTTGTTCTGCATGTACTGACCTCTGTTTTTGAATATGGTACTGCACTTAATATCAGCAATACTTTTGCTAAAAATCCCTGCAAAACTGCCGACAAGCACTGTTGATTGAGAGCAGTGAGCCTGACGTGCTAAATGCATACAAGGCTGTTTCAAAGATAAGTAATGGGGTAGTAAAACTACATGGTAATTATAGCTATTATTTCTTTTTCTCTCAGTATTATACACCAAAGTGCACAAAAAGTTCTACTGACAATATTTCCTATTTGTTACTTGGTCATCAGACATTTTTATAGGAGAGCAAAATTTATTTATTTTCTTTTCTATAGTTTTGTTTTTATGAGACAAGATCTCATGTAGCCCAGGCTGACCTTGAACTCACCGTATAGCCAAGGTTAACTGCCAACTTCTGAGACTTCTGCTTCTACCTCCTCCTCCTGCCACCAAGTGCTCGGGTTATAGGCCTATGCCATCCCATCTGGTTCATGAGAAGGTGATATTTGGCGGGAAATTTTTATTACATCAGTTTGAATGATGTTTTTCATTGGTTTCATTATTTTCCTACTGAAAAACCAATAATGTAGACTAGCACACAAATGCCCCTCCTCTTTTTTAAAGAAAAGTAATTCTGGGATTGGAAAGACGGGTCAGCAGTTAAGGCACTTGCTTGCAAAGCCTAATGACCTGGGTTCAATTCCCCAGTACCCATGTAAAGCCACATGCACAAAGTGGCACATGCATCTGGAGTTCATTGGCAGTGGCTAGAGACCCTGGCATGCCCATTTTCTCTCTCTCTCTCCCCTTGCAAATAAATAAATAACAATAACAATAACTTTTGAACAAAGGTGGTTCTGTTCCTAGCTGCTTATATGGACATTGGTCCGTTAGACAGAAGTGTTTTCTTTTCTTTCTGTGGTGATGGGGATCAAACTCAAGGTCTTGCATTTACTAGGCAAGTGGGATGCTACTGGTCCATATCCTTAGCCTCAGACCTTTCTTATCAGAATTAGACAACTCCTAGAAATCCGAATTGGCCTTGTATACAAAATAGCTTGCCTACTTGATTTCCATTATGAAGAAGGGTGTCCTTGCATTTCAGCTTTCTCTCCAAGTCTTGGATCAGAGCCTCTTTGGATCCTTGGATTTCATGGTCAGGAGTCCTGGGTGTGGCCTTGGCACTTGCACTTGGCGATGGGTTGGCATTTACAGGTTGACCAACTGAAGATGGCTGATAGCTTTACAAAGGGGGAAAAATGATTTTCAAATTAAAATAAAAATAGAACTGACTTCATTCTACAAGCCAGCTGCAGACACACTGAGTTTACAGCTTGGAATTACTAGTAGCCCTGAGAGCCATCCAGGAGTTTACAAGAATGGGTACTGCCTGGGTTACATGGCAGAGGAAGAATGTAGATATAAGGAAAGGAGAATGAAAAAAACCTTCTGTGAAGATCATCCGTAGAGAATGTGAGAATGAGCCTGACCAATGGGCAGCTTGAGAGTCCTGCCAGTCTTAGAACTGAATTTCTCGCTTGGTGGGTGGGTGGGTGGTAAGCAGTGGCATGCATGAGCTGACTCACCTGGACTTGAATGAGCTGATATTTAGAATCTCTTCTTAGCTACCTGTGATCACAAATTATGGTTTGCAGTTGGTAGTTATGGAAGTTTCATATCAGGAAAATTGGCAAATGATCACTTTTTTTTTTTTCTTCTTCTTCTAAAGCCAAATGTTAGATGCTGGCCAGCACACCACCATCTCTCATGAATATTCCATCCCTTTGAACAGACTCTACCACTTCCACAGGCTCTGGCTTTCCTATTAATTTCCAGTTCCTGTTAATTTTATATTCAAGAAAATCCAAGTATCACACCACATAACAAGTAATGTTTGAAGTCATGACAGTTTCTTCAACATTGCCAAACTGAGCTTTTTGAGAGCAAGAAAGGGATCCTTAGAGGAAGATGGAAAATGAAATGTAACTGACGAAAAGGGATTTAGAAAAATCTTACACATTAGAAAAGCATTTGAAGAGTTTAAGTGCTTATTTCAAATTTTCCTAAACTTTGTTCTAAGGTATTCTTGCCTCTTTCCACATCTCTCCACAGACGTTGATGGAAAGCAGGGGCAGCAACAAGAGGGTGCTGTAAGTTTAGATCTATTTACTAAGACTCCAGAGTGTTTTATTCTGTTATAACCTCGTTTATTTATTTAGAACTCCACCTGGGGAGGTTTACATCAGTCTTATTACTATGAGGAAACTGACCACTGTCCTAGTGAGCATTTTATGATGCCACAATAAATGTTCCCTAGTTATCCATGTATGAGACAGCCTTGTCTGTTCTTGCTCACAATGTTCCCGTCCACATATATTCAGGGATCAGTGAAAGGGTTTGTGAGCTAAGAGGAAACAAAGCTCCTCTGAGTGGTGGCTTTTGGTGGCTTGACTGAACTTGGTTGGAATCCCAGTGTAGATTGTAGACATAGGGACCCTGCATATCCACTAACACAAAGCATGGGTGGTTCTGTCCATTGAGTAAGTGGATGCTTTGACTGTAAAAACCTGATAGTCCACATTCCCCTTACATTTCAGGTCTCTGGATTTCCTTGTGATATTAATCCTTAGCTAAATTCCAATTTGTTCCATTAATTAAGTAAAGAGCCGAAACAAGTGTTTAAATAAACAGATCGAATTGCTGGCCCAAAGTGACAAAATTTCCTGGGACCTATGATCTCATATATCTCCTTTATGAAATGATAATAGCCTATTATGATCATCATCTTTATGAAGGTCACACATGCTCATTAAAGAGGTGTAGAAACAGATAATTTGATTTCCATTATTTAACATACAAATCCAGAGGTATTATTACTGATAGCTAACCCTGAAATCACAGGTATATGTGTTATCTCAGTTTCTGAGCTCAGTGAATGATCTCAGAATCCTTACTTAAGCAGGCAGGTATATTAGATAGGATACCTGCTCTTACTTATAAACTAATTTTATAGTTGTACTATGCTTTATAGGTCTTGTTTTCCTATTATTGACTTTCTTTTCTTTTTTCTTTTTGAGGTGAGGTCTCGCTTTAGCTCAGTCAGACCTGGAATTCACTATGTATACTCAGGCTGTCCTCAAACTCACAGCAATCCTCTTACTTCTGCCTCCCAAGTGCTGGGATTAAAGCAGTGAGCTGCTACACCTGGCCTTTTTTATTTTTTTAAATTATCTATTTGTAAGCAGAGAGATAAAAAGAGAGACAGCATGAGAGAGCAATAGAATGGGTGTGCCAGGGCTTCTTGCCTCTGCAAACAAACTCCAGATTCATGTACCACTCTGTGCATCTGGCTTTATGTGGGTACTAGGGACTTAAACCCAGGCCTTTAGGCTTTGCAACTTTTAACCATATCTCCAGTCCTTTATTTTTTTATTTATTTGCAAGGAGAGAGAGAGGAGGGGGGGAGGGAGTGTGTCTGTGTGTGTATCATTGACTACATTATTAATTTTGCCACAGGTCAGAAAACTGGATCACCAAGCAGGTTAAGCATTTGCTGAAAGTCACATAGCAAGTTCTTTAGAAGGAGTCACTAGAATTAAAGTTCCCTTCAATTTCCACTGTGTGGCTTGACCAACTGAATAAAACATTTGCTAGATGAATGCAAAGTTAAAGAAAGCTTTCAAACTTCCTTAGGTCAGAATGAAAATGGTTCCTTAGGAAGACAGCCAACTTGAGCCCAACTTAACGATGCAGGAATTACAGACAAATGTTCATGGCTCTTGACCCCAAGGCTAGGCTCCAAACAGGTATCAAGCAGCCATGGGGGGATTAAAAGAGTTCTCTACAGTTGTTGAAGTGTATCAGCTAAAGCTTGGCCTTTGATCTCTGGTCTGGGGACCTCCTAGGCCTTCTCTCTTTTTTCCTATTTTGCCTTCAGTCTTCTCTTCTTAGTTCTGCACAGAGCTAGGTACATGGTTGAGGCTGTGTGTGTGAATATCTGTTTAATAATTTTCTTTTCTGGAATAGGGGTAACAGAATTTTACTGGGGAAATATTAGCTAAGAGTAAGATGTTTTATATTTAAATTGCTTATATAAGATACTTGGGGCTGGGCGTGTTGACATACACCTTTAATCCCAGCATTCAGGAGGCAGAGGTAGGAGGATCACTGTGAATTCCATGCCATCCTGAAATTACATAGTGAACTCCAGGTTAGCCTGAGCTAGAGTGAGATATTACCTTGAACCTCCCCCCCCACAAAAAAAAAAAAAAGAAAAAGAAAAGAAATTTGGGACTCTAAAAGGATGGATTCAGTGAAGGGGGAATTTGGGAGGGAGTTATGATCATGATATGTTGCTTATATTTATGGAATTTGTCAATAGAATAGTTAAGCGAAATTTGGAAATAGTAGAAAATGATCACCTGAAGTAAATGTAACCAAGAAAGATATAATGGCCAGGCATAGTAGTGCATGCCTTTAGTCCCAGAGGGATTGCTGTGAGTTCTAGGTTAGCCTGGGCTAGAATGAGACCCTACCTTCAAAAAACAACAACAACAACAAAAAAAAAAAACCCAGAAAAAAGAAAGCTATCATGAGATTTAGGAAGGGAAGTGGGACTCTGAATTCTTGAAGGCATTCTTTAAAAATATTAATCAAGACCACAGCAATGACAATTTCTAGGTCTAGAGCGGTTGATGATCAGACATTTCAAATAGTTCAACCTACAGGATTCTAGCAGGTTTCTAAGCATCCTGAGTTTGACTTTTAAAAGTAGGGACTTAGGTTTCTCTGCATGTTGGCTTTCTGTGGTCAGATCAACTTGTTTTCTGGAATTATTACCAATAACAGAATTTCTAGAAAAACTAGCTTAGTTACTTCAGTCACTGAATGTGTTCATTATTTCCACTTCAGATGTCATAAGCACCAGGACTGGATCTCTGCTTTTTATATAAACTAAGATTTCTGCACACTGCTTTGTGGGCCCTTTCCCCCTCCCCTATCTAATATCAGAGAAGTCTCTAGAGAAGACAGAAAAGTTAGCAGGAGTTTCAGTGAATGTGCCAGGAAGCCTGCAGCAAGGCATTTTCCATGAGACAGTTTCTGAGATACCTCGGACTTAATTCTCTGAGGTTTCTACCAGCCAAGAAGTAAGAAATCTGATAGCGCTCAGTGTGCTTAAGCACAAAGTATTCGGTTCATGTTTTAAAAAAAGCACATCACTGTGTTGTCCCTTTTCATATCAAATTCTTCCAGGACAGTCTTGGGGCTGTGAAAATGGTTATGTGCTTGCATAAGGCTCCAGGTGTCTTCTCCTGGACTTAGATCAGCCAGCAAGACTAAATAAGTTATGGTTTCAACTATCAGAGTAAACCTTAAGATCACAAGCTTCCATCTATTCAAACCTTCCTTCCAGTCATAATAAGAATGAGTCATCCATGTGAATGTCTGAATCCTAGATTTTTTTTTTAAACGTTAATTTTAAAGTATCTTAGCCAAGTGGATATGTAGGATTAGAGGGGGATATTGGTGGGAAGAAAAGACTAAATGAAGAAGAAACGTAATAGCCCTTGCTTATGTGAGAGGAAATCCTGGTTGAAGCAGAACAGACAGGTGTCCTTCATCTCAGCGGGGCCTGGCTCGGAGGAATTCAATTTACAGCAAGAAGAACTTCGTTTAGAGCCAAGCTAGAATGTCGCTGTTTGTGGTATGTTAGAAATCTGTCTTTTTTTTTTTTTTTTCTTCTGAAGGTGAAAAGTGATCGGTAAGAGATTGTTGTGGGGCAATAGGTCATTTGAATTTAGCTGAGTCTGGATGCTGGAGAATAGGTGAGATAACCTCTTAACTGCCAGCACCTTGCTCAGCGTGTTCCAGGAGGTCTATGGATCAAGGCTGTAAAACCCACACTGTCTTTTTACATGGTAAAGAACGAACCCACTGCACACCCCCAAAACCCTCTAAGACAAGCTCATTGCTTGTCTTCACTTACTTGGAGTCCGCAGTGGAAGGGACTTTACTGCTACTGTAGTCGGGGTGTGATGGCAATATGGAGCTGAGGAAGCTGGCCGGGGACTGGTTATAGGTGGCAGAAATCCTCTGGCCTGGGTTGGAGCCGGTGAGCTGCTGGGAGGCAGGGTAGGCAGAGGAAGACATGGTGATGTGAGAACTCACTGTGGAGGAGGCTGAGAACCGCTGCTCTGTACATGGACGCGGCTGGATGGTGATGGAGGACTGTTTGGTTTGTGGGGAGAAGCTGGAGGTCTTCGGTCCAGGGGGCTGCAGTCTGGAGCCACATGGGTTTTGGGACTGAATGAAGTGTTTTGGACGTTCGTAGTTAAACATGCTTAGCTCGTGTATGGAAGGTGAAGGCAGGGTATCACTGTAACTATTTGTTCCTGGAAAGGCAGGGTCCCGAAGATCAGGCTGCAAGGCTGGTCGCAAGAAATCAGAAGCAAACTTGGTTTTTCCCTGGTGGCTGAGGTCTTGAGAACCCTGGGCTCCTGGTTTTGGTGGAGTGGGTGTCTCTTGAAGAATGTTGTTCCTTCAAAAGAAGAAAATAATTAACTACAATTTTATTTGTTTAAACTATATTATGTGACATTAAAAACTAAGCTTATGGGCTGGAGGGGTGGTTTAGTGGTTAGGGTGTTTGCCTATAAAACCAAAGGACCCAGGTTTGATTCTCTAGGTCCCACGTTAGCCAGATGCACAAGGTGGCACATGTGTCTGGAGTTCGTTTACAGTGGCTGGAGGCCCTGGTGCGCCTGTTCTCTCTCTCTCTCTCTCTCCCTCTTTCTCTGTGTCAAATAAATAAATAAAAATGAAAAATATTTTTAAAAATAAGCTTATATGCTTTTAAGGTTGCCTCAAAGTTGAACTTTCCTAGATTCTATATTTCCTTTTTGTCTCTGTCCACACAAGTAGCGTTTTTCTTTTTGTTTAACTTTTTAACAGTCTCCATGCATATCATGATCATATCCATGCATATCATGATATAATCCCCTCTCACCACCTTCCCTCTCCACTGAATTCCTTCTTCTTTTCAAGTAGTCCTTGTTCCTTTTGGATGTCATCATTTTTTCTGTCCTTCTATTATGCAGGTCTTATGTAGGTAGCATCAGCCACTGTGAAGTCATGAATGTTATGGCCACATACAAGTGACTTTTCCCCTGAGAGTAAGACAAAAGGATTCATAGATGCTTGTTTGCCTCTGAGGGAAAGAGGATGCAGAGGCTCCAAGACATAACAAAATAATTGAATTTTCCAAGGGGCTAGTTTTGGAAAGGAATTCTTTGACATTACTCAATGAGATAATTGTATAGTCTTATGATTAGCTCTTATTGAGTCACTGCAGATTTGTCAACTTCAAGGATTTAATGATTTAAAATTAACAGCATGTAATAGTATAATGGCAACCTGTATTTACTATGAGTTCTGCCCCTTGTTCATTGAAAGTGCTGGAGAGCTCTTCCGACACCCCAAAAGTCTCGAATGAACAACATCTTAGCAGACCTAGGGAAGTGATTTACTGTGTATGAGTGTGTGTGTGTGTGTGTGTGTGTGTGTGTGTGTAGAACTTTAATGTTTATGTTGACTCATTTAAAATACTAAAATTCACTGCCTACTTTTCTCACATTGGTTCCAAGCTGACCATCAACAGAGATGGAGCGTGCGCTTTTCTCCACGTCTATTTATGATTTTTCTGTTATTTTTGGATTATACTTTTCAGTGATTTGGTCTTGATGGTCTCTTAATTATCTAGCTTTCCTTTTTATGACGTTTAACATACATTTCCGGCTAATTTCTTTTCAAATCAAATAGGAAGCATAGATGTAAATGGCACACCCATGAAGCTAGCCTGTACCTTATCAGGGAAAGACGCTGTGTCTCCTAGCTCTGCCATGGCCCACCTGCCTTCCTACCACAGACCCCCACTTCTCCTTTACTTTGCTGATAAAAATCAACCTTCAGGGTTATGCATGCCTGAGTTCTTCCTGCTACTATGATGAATCCAAGCAAGGCCATTATACACAAAAACTAGGCCTACACATTAAAATAACCCTCACCTGTTGGCCCCATTTCTATCCAAAATACCAGAAAAGTTAACCCAAAATACTTCACATAGTATAAGCCAATCCTGAAATGTTTACTTATTTACAAGCAGAGAGAGCCAAAGAGAATGGGCATGCCAGGGCCTCCAGCCTCTGCCTACAAACTCCAGATGCATGCACCACTTTTTGCATCTGGCTTTATGTGGGTACTGGGAAATTGAACCCAGATAATCAGGTTGTACAGGCAAGTACATGTAGATAGCTGAGCCATCTCTCCAGACCCTAATTTGAACTTTTAATTGAAAAAAAATAACCAAATTGTTTGTCAACATTGAAGCCAAATCTGATAAATATTTGAGTTACTATCTAGAGGGAAATTTTTTAAATGAAACTTTTCTGGACCAAACAAGTTTATTTTAAGATTTTTCTCTGTAGCTTAGAGTTACAATTAGTTAGAACAAAAATTCAACAAAATAACCTAGTGAAAGGCTCCATTGAAACACACACATACACATACACACGCACACTCACACTTGAAAAGTTACACAGTCCTTAATTTTATGAACAGTGAATATGTTCAGAAGTGCATTGTAGGAATGAACTATATTAGGTTTTTCAAATAAACATTCAGAAAGGCGGTGGGAGCTTAACTAGAACTGAAATAAAAACAACTCTTTTTCAAGGCAACTAGTTTTGTAGTTATTGGTCTGTTTATTGAAGAACGAATGTCGAGTGTGGTTCTTAATTTCCTGTCTGGTGGGGGGGGGGCAAATTATTCAGGCTCATTTCCAGTAGGAATACGCTGCTTCAGAAGAAACAAGCAGTCGACAGTATCCACAAATAGTTGTCTTATTTTTATTCACATATATTCTCAGAATGTGAACTGTCACTTATTGTGGTAATACAATCATGTTTTTCAAGCTCCATTAAAAATACATGCTTTCACAAGTTTTATCTATGTCTACAGATGTTCACAGAGCTAACTCCAAACAGCTTTCCTCATGTTTGTGGCTCTGGTTCCACAGCTCACTTCTGCAAGAGAGTTGATGGCAAGGCTATGCTATGCTCAGCCACAAGTAATGAGTATATCATAAAGATCTTATAAATAAAATGGTATCCCAACTCCTATTTTAAAAATATTTCTTTAGAACTAGTTACTTAATTTTAACAGCTAATATTAGCTATTAGTTTCTCTAATGTAGCGCAGACTTGTACAAAAGACTGATGGAAGACGTGCTGCATTGATAATACACTAGCACAATTACAGTCAGGTCAAATGTACCCTTTCAGGGAAAGATACTGTTTTAAAAATAATGGCACACAATTGTCTTTCTCCATCTCCCCTGTGTTCCCTGTGTGCCTTCCAGTTTCCAGTTATAGAGTGAATAGGTCCCTCTCTTTAAATCTTCCTATAACACCATTATGCAAGTGTAACCGTCAAATTTTTAAATCTGAAGATCTCCTTTGTAAACACTTCTTTGATTTGGACAAAAAAAAAAAAAAATCCCAAACCACAGCACAAATAAAAGAAGGGACTTACCCCGATTTCCAGAGGGTGCCAGCTGGGCTCAGCCCACTATTGAGGGGAAGGAAGAGACATCGCCTTCCCCTGGACGAATCTAGCAGCCTTGAGCCTGGTATTATAGCACACTGACTTTTATCAGCTGCCAAATAGTGACATCTGATGTGCCGGCCTGTCCGTCTACCTATACTGGCCTGTCAAAGTAAGAGTCTGCCATGTAACCACTCTCTCAGATGTCTTGGTGTATTTCAGGAGTGAGGTTACATGAGCTTCTGTTGCAGGCCTCTTTATTTTAGACATGAATTTTGACTTTGAGTTAAGCAAGCTCGTAGGGGGAGAGCAGTAAACTGGAAGATGAGAACAAGTATAAAGAAAACTCAAATTTCTGTGTTGAGGTGAGGGGTTGAATCTTCTTTGATGGGCAGACAAGGTCTAATTGGGAAACGATATTTCAAGATGAGTTTTTCTATCTAGTAAGACTTCACTAGTGATAAGGCTGGTGGTGAGAGGACTCCAAGACTGATTGGTGTTGCCTCTTTCTGCATCTGAACTCTTCTTTATTTGTACTTGCTTAGTAAGAGTGGGGGCGGAGTCTGACTCCTCCAGAGCATTCCTAGAGGAGGTGTGGTCTGGCTGCCCAGCAGGGTCATGGTGACACGTCACTGGGAAGGTAAACAGGTGGAAAAAATGTGATTTGTTTTCTTCAGCAAGCTTTCTGAATCTGTCTGACACACACACCTTTGGCTTAGTGCTTTTATTTTTTAAGACAATATTTTCTTTTTTTAATTTTTATTTACTATTTATTTGCAAGCAGAAAGAGAGTGAGAGAGAGAGAGAGAGAGATGGAGAGTGAATGGGGGAGAGAGCTGGCACAATAGGTCTTCCTGCAAACAAACTTCAGATGCATGCATCACTCTGTGCACCGTGCCCTATGTGGGTACTGGGGATTCAAACCATAGGCCATTAGGCCTTGCAAGCAAGCACCCTTAACTACTGAGCCATCTCTCCATCCTCAACTTAGCACTTTTATTCAAAAAGTGTTTTGTTTAAACACTTAAACAAACCAACCAACCAACCAACAATGTGAGTAGGGCTCCCATTACTTTCTTTCATCTCTCCTTACTCCTACCATATAGTTTTCTGTCTTTTTGGAGACCATTATGGGTATTTAAGTTTCCATTTAAAAAAAAATGTGCAGGGAAGTAAATATCTACAGAAGAAGAAAATTTCAAGCCAACAGAAGCAGTGAAATGAGGTAGATGGAATGAGGATCGGACCAATTCATTAGACTTATTTGCATTTAATGGCTCTGGTTTCCCTCCCTGCCACATCTTGCTTTAATTACCACCTCTATCAGGGTCCAATAAATACATGTTTGAACACATGTCAGCCATATAAAATTCTTCCCAGTGTTCATGTCTGACATCCATAGTTCCAGCTACTTAAGAGGCCAAAGTGAGAAGCTCACTAGTGGCCAGGAGTTTGAGGCCAACCTGGGAAACTGCCTCAAAAACAAAAAAAAAAAAATTCTGGAGCCAGACTTGGTGGCATATGCCTTTAATCCCAGCTCTTGGAAGGTAGATGTAGGAGGGCTACCATGAGTTCAAAGCCACCCTGAGACTACTGAATGAATTCTAGGTCAGCCTGGGCTAGGGTGAGACCCTACCTTGAAAAAACAAACAAACAAACAAAAATTCTGGAGAGATAGCTTAGTGGATAAAAGTGTTTGCTTGCAAAGTCCAATGGCCTGGGTTTGATTCCCCAGTACCCATAAAAAGCCACATGCACAAAGTGGCACACGCACCTGGAGTTCATTTGCAGTGGCAAGAGGCCCTGGCATGCCCATTCCTTCTCTGTTTGTCTGCTTGCAAATAAATAAATAAATAATTTTACAAAAGTCTTCATAACTGTTCCTTGCTTTGCAGTTCAGAGAAGGCTGGGTAATGCCTGTCTGGGTACAGCCATGACTTAGTGGAAAAGCATGTGAGATTTGATGAGTAGGTGGTGGCCTACAAAGTCTTATTTCAGGAATCTCCCAAAATATTTTCCACATCTGTTCTCTGATATTTAGAATTCCATTAACAGGGACAAAACCCTTTGATCCAAATCAGAGCCACTTGAAAATGCAAGTGTCATAAAAATAAGACTAGCTAACACAAACAGCATTTCCCCGAGACATTATTTTAGGCATATTCAACAGATTATCTGTGGCTGACATTTTGTTCTGCCCGAGAATAGATTTGATAAGGGCAAGGAAGAGAGGATCCATTAGACGTGAGGCGTCTCAGTACTAAAATTTGAGATATCTACTTCCCATCGAGTGCAGAAGACGTTGAGGACAAATGACCAGTGACCCAGTTTTGCTGAGTGGGTTCCAAAGGTGCTCTTAGTTGACGAGAAGTTTCGTTCTGCTTGTCCCTTGTTTCCCAGGCTTTGCCTATTCTCAGGGTTGATTGAGCATTTGTAAGATGTGATTTGTGTGCTAGCCTGCACGGCTGGTCAAGACTAAAGTTCTTCCTGTACAGGAGGATTGAGGAATCATGTAGGAATGAAAAATAGGTCTTCCTTTATCACAGCAGTTGAGGGGCTCCATTTAATAATCCATTATGGGTCTGGAGATAAGGGCTCCAGCGGTTAAAGGTGCTTGCATGCAAAGCCCAGCTGCCCAAGTTTGATTCCTCAGTACCCACATAAAGCCAAACTCACAACGTGGCACATGTGTCTGGTGTTTTTTGCAGTGGCAAGAAGCCCTGGCATGCTCGTTCTCTCTCTCTTTCTTCTCTCATTCCTTGTGTCTCTCTCTGTCACACACAAATAAGCATATTAAAAAGAGAAAGAAACCCATTATTAACCAGTTTCTCTGCCTTTTAATGTTGGGTTTACTTTTGTTTTTGTTTTCAAGGTAGGGTCTCGCTTTAGCCCAGGCTGACCTAGAATTCACTATGTAGTCTCAGGGTGGCTTCAAACCCACAGCAATCCTCCTACCTCTGCCTCCCGAGTGCTGGGATTAAAGCTGTATGTGTCTAATTTTTTTGAATGGTAGTTCAGATTTCTCATAAATGTGGCCATTTGACTGGTTTAGTTTTTAGTTAACAAAAATCCTAAGATCCTTAGACTGCAAGTATCCTTAATATTCCAATTTGGGTGAACCTCATTTCATATGGACCACAGAAGGTGACCTTTGCCATGTCTTTTCCCCTAGGAATTCAGTCTCCTGCCTCCACCTGGCTACAGCCTTCCTGCAGCAGGTTTGAGGAGCTTTTTGTCCTATCATTGCTAGAAACAGGATAGCTACTTAACTGTCGCCCATTCGCAACTCTTCATATATAGCCATTGCTGATTAAAAAAAAAAAAAAGTAAAAGAAAATGGCTCCAAGAGCTGCTCATGAAGGCAGCGATCAAGTGTTCATGAGAGAGACAGACAATTGGCACTCTAGGGCCTCAGCCACTGAAATCAAACTCCAGAAACTTGTGCCACCTAGTGGTCATGTGCGACCTTGCACTTGCCCCACTTCTGTGTGTCTGGCTTACCTGGGATCTGGAGAGTCAAACATGGGTTCTTAGGCTTTGCCAGCAAGTGACCTAACTGCTAAGTTATCTCTCCAGCCCTCAAGTTTATTTTTGATGAAGTTCATTTCTGCATTACTAGCTGAGAAACACACATTGTGGGTGGAAGGAATGCAGAGTGAAGAAAGCCAGATTTACATCAGGTTTTATGCCAGCGGGATGACTGAAGTTCTGCACAGACCCACAGTGAGAGGGCATGTGTTATTTGAAATATGCAGTTGAGCATTTGATTCAATCGTATATTTTGCCCAAATAGTAAGTAATTGTGGACTCCATGGAGTTTGGAGTTCCAGAGTAAAAATGATGGGATTAATTTGACATATTAACATTATTTGTTTGTTTGTTTGTTTGTTTGTTTTTTCATGGTAGGGTCTTGCTCTAGCCCAGGCTGACCTAGAATTCACTATGCAGTCTCAGGATGACCTTGAACTCACAGCAATCCGCCTAGCTCTGTCTCCTGAGTGCTGGGGTTAAAGGTGTGCACCACCATGCCCCGCTTAACATTCTTTTTTTAAAAATGAAGGTAGGACTTTACTTATTTGTTTATTTATTTATTTGATAGGGAGAGAGAGGGAGAGAGAATGGGTGTGCCAGGGCCTCTAGCCACTGCAAACAAACTCTGCCACCGTGCAAACAACTGTGCCACCTTGTGCATATGGCTTACATGGGTACTGGGGAATCAAACCTGGGTCCTTTGCTTTGCCAGCAAGTGTCTTCACTGCTAAGCCATCTATCTAGCTCTTAACATTCTTTTACTATCTCTTTTGGAGACCTAAGTGAGTTGACATTCTACCACACAAACTCTGAGTTTTAAGCAAAAAAAAAAAAAAAATCGTTTTTTAATTAAAAAAATATTTTGTTTACTTTTATCTATTTATTTTGAGAGTGAAAGGCAGAGAGAGAAAGAGGCAGATAGATTAAGAGAGAGAGAGAGAGAGAGAATGGGTGCTCCAGGGCCTCCAGCCACTGCAAACGAACTCCAGATGCTTGCACCCCCTTGTGCATCTGGCTAACATGGGGCCTGGGGAATCGAGCCTCTAACCAGGGTTCTTAGGCTTCACAGGCAAGTGCTTAACCACTAAGCCATCTCTCCAGCCCCATTTTTTATAATATTTTATTTTAATTTATTTATTTTGGGGGGAGAGGGAGAGTGGGTATGCTAGAGCCTCCAGTTGCTGCAAATGAACTTCAGATGCATGTGCCACTTTGTACACCTGGCTTATGTGGGTACTGGGGAATTGAACCTGGGTCCTTTGATTTTGCAAGCAAGCACCTTAACCACTAAACAATCTCCCAGCCTGCCAATGTTTTTTTAAAAAATATTTCTATTTACTTGAGAGAGAGAAAGACAGAGAACATGGGCGCACCAAGGCCTCCTGCCACTGGAAACAACTCTGGATTGTGTATCTGGCTTCATGCAGATACTGAGGAGTTGAACCTGGGCTGTCAGGCTTTCTAAGAAAGTCCCTTAACCACTGAGCCATCTCTCCAGCCCCCAACTCTGAGATTTTTTTTTTTTAATTTTATTTATTTATTTATTTATTTGAGAGCTACAGACACAGAGAGAAAGACAGATAGAGGGAGAGAGAGAGAGAATGGGCGCGCCAGGGCTTCCAGCCTCTGCAAACGAACTCCAGACGCGTGCGCCCCCTTGTGCATCTGGCTAACATGGGACCTGGGGAACCAAGCCTCGAACCGAGGTCCTTAGGCTTCACAGGCAAGCGCTTAACCGCTAAGCCATCTCTCCAGCCCAACTCTGAGATTTTTAAAAATTAATTAATGAACGTATTTATTTGTGAGCAAAGAGAAAGAAGGGGAGAGATAGATAGATAGAAAGACAGTATGGATGCACCAAGCCCCCTGGCCACTGCAAACCAGCCCCAAATGCATGCACTACTTTGTGCATCCGGTTTATATGGATACTGTGGTATCGAACCCTGGCTGGCATGCTTTGCAAAAGCATATTTAAGCCAGGCGTGGTGGCGCATGCTTTTAATCCCAGCACTCAGGAGGCAAAGGTAGGAGAATTGCCGTGAGTTTGAGGCCACCCTGAGAATCTATAGTGAATTCCAGATCAGTGTGGGCTAGAGTGAAACCCTACCTTGAAAAACCAAAAAATTAAAAAAAGCATACTTAACCACTGATCCATCTCCCCAGCACTAAACTGTAATAACTGAAACTTGTGATAACTGAAACATGAAGATGATTCCTGGTTTATCAGATTACCTAAGCTGGTTGCTCAGAAACCCCAAATGAGAAATAATATTACAGGCTGTTATGTGGGCATAATGTACCTCCTTATCTAGATTTGGACATTCCTGAGGGAGAGACTACCTGTTACTTATTTATCTCAACTAGCACAGGGAAATTCAGGGTAGACATTCAATAAAAGCTTGTTAACTTTTCTTTAATATTTTTTTGAGGCAAGGCCAACAGACTGCTCTTTTCTTTATGAGAAGGAGGGAGAGAGAGAGAGAATTGGCACACCAGAACCTCCAGCTACTGCAATCAAACTCCAGATGCACGCACTACCTTGTGCACATGAGTGATCTTGCGTGCTTGTGTCGTCTTATACGTCTGGCTTATGTGGAAGCTGGAGAGTCGAACGTGGGTCCTCAGGCTTTGCAGGCAAGTGCCTTAACCACTAAGCAATCTCTCCAGACACAAATTTACTAAATTTAAGGAAAATTAGAAACTCGTTGTCACCCCTGATGATTTTTCTTAATGAAGATGGGACTCTCGTGATAGATACTGTGTCATAATTTCAACATCTTTAAATTTTTAAAGGCTTACTATTAGGCACAGGTATTCATAAAGAAAAGTTTTAGATACCAGAATTGGCTATCTTTTCAGCAAGCTTATCTAACAGAATATTCTAACTCTATGCTAAAAGAATATACTTCAATAAGTGTTAAATAAGTTGTAGTCTTATTTATGTCTGACATACCTATTCTTCTCGGAAGTCATGAGGAATCTTTAATTTTTTTGTTATTTTTATTTATTTATTTAAGAGTAACAGACAAAAAGAGGAAGAGGCAGAGAGAGAGAGAATGGGCGTGCCAAGGCCTCCAGCCACTACAAATGAACTCCAGATGTGTGCACCCCCTTGTGAATCTGGCTTACGTGGGTCCTGGGGAGTCGAACCTCAAACCAGGGTCCTTAGGCTTCACAGGCAAGCGCTTAACCGCTAAGCCATCTCTCCAGCCCTCATAAGGAATCTTTATAGAAGGGATTTCCAGACCATGAAATCCCAGAAGCTAGAGAGGGTTCAAGGAGACCAATCCAGAACTCATAGTTGTAGCTGGGGACTGTCTTTTTCTTTTCTTTTCTTTTCTTTTCTTTTCTTTTCTTTTCTTTTCTTTTCTTTTCTTTTCTTTTCTTTTTTCTTTTCTTTCCTTTCCTTTCTTTCCTTTCTTCTCCTCCCCTCTTCTTTCTTTCTTCTTTCTCTTCCTTCCTTCTTTCTTTCTTTCTTATTTATTTATTTATTTATTTATTTTTTGTGGTAGGGTCTTGCTCTAGCCCAGGCTGATCTGGAATTCACTACAAAGTCTCAGCCTGGCCTTGAACTTACAGTGATCCTCCTACCTCAGTCTCCTGAATGCTAGGATTAAAGGCATGCACCACCACACCCAGTTTGAGATTTTCTTATCTTGATTTCAAAAAACAATGTAGTAAGAGAGAATATTTAGCTAACCTGTTTATAGAGTTTCTGCTGCACACTGGCCATTTACTGTTTCAGGTCTATTATTCTCCAAAACCAAAGTCTTTTCCTCTCTGTCTGTATTGTAGGAAACACTTGAAGTACCTGCTATCCCAAGGGCATGGAAACATGAGGAGCCAGCCCACAACAATACACAATTCTCTACAACTTGAGTCACTTGAAGGAAGCTATGACTCCTTCAATCTCTAACATGACATATTTCTCTCACTTTATAGGCCTAAATGCTACTCTTCTTCAAAAGGGTTTAATTTTGGTCAACAACGTCATTTGGTTATAGCAGATAAGTATTCAAGTATGTTCATTTACTGAGTATTATTAAAAGCACTTACTCTGGGCTAAGATGCTTGCCCGTGTAGCCCAAGGACCCAGGTTCAACTCCCTAGAACCCATGTAAGCCAGATGCATATAGTGGTGCATGTGTCTGAAGTTCATTTGCAATGGCTAGAGGCCCTGGCACACCTTATCTATTTCTCCCCCTCTCTCTGCCTCTCAAATAAATAATGTACTTTTAAAAAAGCATTAATCTAAAGGTAGCTTTAGTCTAGTAAAATGCTTATTGGAAGGTGTTTGATATTGCAAAAGCAAAAATATTTAAATGACTTTTGGCATCAAGTTTCTAAGTTTTTTTTAAAAAATTATTTAATTATTTGAGGGGAGGGAGAGAGGGGAAGAGAGAGAGAGAAAGAAAGACTGAGTATGAGTACATCAGGGTCTCCTGCCATTGCAAACAAACTCCAAATGCATGCACCACTTCCTGCATCTGACTTTATGTGGGTACTGGGGAATCAAACCTGGGTTATGAGGCTTTGCATAAAGTGCCATTAACCTCTGAGCCATCTCTCCAGTCCTGACATCAAGTTTTTAACAATCAATACATTTTGGTTGAGGTGTCTGTTGGGTGCTGGGAATGGTGACTGTGGTAGATTAGGAGGATTTAAATACAGTCTAGTTGGCAAATCACTGACTGAACTATCTCTTCAATTTTATATTTGTTTTCTAAACACAAGGACAGGTCAATCTTTATTCTAAGACTGGCCAAGAGGAAACCTACTTGGCAAAATATTTTACATATTTACATTAGGATAAGACATTGGGACTGGAGAGATGGCTTAGCACTTAAGGCGCTTGCCTACAAAGCCTAAGGACCCAAGTTTGACTCTCCAGATCCCAGGTAAGCCAGACACACAAAGGTGAGGAAAAAACAAGGTTGCACATGCCCACTAGGTGGCGCAAGTGGCTGGAGTTTGATTTCAGTGACTGAGACCCTGGTGTGCCAATTCCCTCTATCTCCCCTACTCAAAAAAAAAAAAAAAAAAAAGATAAGACACTGGGTAATATCACAGTTGGTAAAGTAATTGACATGCAAGCTTGAGAACACTTTAAGTTCCATCCCCAGAAGCCATGTTAAAATAAAAAGCCAGGAGGCCTGAAGAGATGGCTTAGCAGATAAGGTGCTTGCCTGTGAAGCCCAAGGATCCATGTTCGATGCTCCAGATCCCATGTAAGCTAGACACACAAGGTGATGCAAGTACAAGGTTGCACATGAGCACTAGCTGGTGCGCGTGTCTGGAGTTGAATTTCAGTGGCTGGAGGCCTTGGTGTGCCAATTCTTTTTCTTTCTCTCAAAAGAGAAGGATGAGGGGACTGAAGAAATGGCTTAGTGGTTAAGGCGTTTGCCTGTGAAGTCTAAGTACTGTGGTTCGATTCCCCAGGACCCATGTTAGCCAGGTGCACAAGGGGTGCATGCATCTGGAGTTTGTGTACAGGGGCTGGAGGCCCTGGTGTGCCCATTCTGTCTTTCTCTCTGCCTCTTCCTCTTTCTCTCTCAAATAAATCATTTTTTTTTTAAAGAGAGAGATAGAGAAGGGGGCTGGAGAGATGGCTTAGAGGTTAAGGCATTTGCCTGCAAAGCCAAAGGACCTCTGTTTGATTCCCCAGGACCCATGTAAGGCAGCTGCACAAGGTGGCACATGCATCTGGAGTTTGTTTACAGTGGCTGGAAGCCCTGGTGAGCCCATTCTCTCTCTTTCTTTCTTTCAAATAAATAAGTAAGAATAAAAATATTCAATAAAAAGAGAGAGAGAGAGAAGGATGACATCTGAGGTTGACCTCTGGCTTCCATAGGCATGGACACACGTGAACGTGTACCTACATGTACAAGTGACACACATGTGCCTCTCACACATGAGCACACACAGACACTGAATTCTATTTTGGGAAATGATTCTGCTTCTTCATAAGTCTTGTGTCACTTTAGCATCAATCTTTTGCTCAACAAATGACTGTAACAACCCCTTAAACGTGCATCTAAGCATAGGTGTACTGTCAGCCATGGTAAGAGGGCTGACAAGGTTATAGTGACCCCTCTCTCTGGGCAAGTTCCCCAGCAGCAGAAGCTTTGTCAGGATCTATTCGCAGAACCAAGAACATTTGCTGGAGGAGTGAATGTTAGGTCTTTCCATCCTTACCGTTGTGGCTGTTGCTCAGGGGAGCTTCCGTTAATAGTGCAGACATCCTGTTTTGGAACTTGGGTCTTGTATTCACCATGACTGGCTGGTTCAGGAACAGATGGCATAAACTTTATGGATGGTATAAACTTTATGGAGGCATGATATGGAGTTTGATCATTTTTCCAGGGAAAGGAGGCTGGCAGAAGGGGGAATTTGCTCACGGATAACTTTGGAGAACTCTTTGAAGTCTTTAGTTCTTTTCCTTCTGAAAAATATAATGACTCATTAAAGTAGATAAAAAACAGAGAATCTTCCTCTTGCCACTAGGCTTGCGATGGTTAATACCGATTCCCAACTTAGGAGGATCACTCTACAATCTTCTGGGAAACAAATCTCTGGGCATGTCTGTGGGGGAGGCTTTAGATTAGGTTAATTAAGATGGAAAGGCACACCGTAACTGTGAGTGGCTCCATGCCATGGGCTTGGATCCCAGAAGAAATAAAAAGTAGAGCGTGAGCTGAGCACCGCATTCATCACTCTGTTTCCTGACTGCGGACTGAATGTGGCCAGCTGCCCCACACTGCTGCCACCACGCCTTCCCCGCCATGATGTAACCACTCCAACTATAAACCAAAATAAACCCTTCCGCTCTGACCTTGCTTCTTGCCAGATGTTTGAACAAGAAAAGTAACTAGCATAAGTCTGAATTAGAGCAAGGATTATTTTTTTTTACTCTATTTATTTGAGATGATGGATAGAAAGAAAGAGGAAAATAATGAGAGAGAGAGAGAATGGGTGGCATGCCCAGAGCCTCTAGCTACTGCACACGAGCTCCAGACACATGTGCCACCTTGTACATTTGGCTTATATGGGTACTGAGGAATCGACCCTGGGTCCTTAGGCTACATAGACAAGTCCCTTAACTGGTAAGCCAGCCATCTCTCCAGCTCCAGGAGAGAACGTTTTTGAAATAACAGTTCACAATAATGTATTATGCATTGCAATCTTGCTGAAAGTAAAGTCCTTGTTTTAATTTTGACAAGAAAAACTGCATTGTGCCCAATGTGCAAGGATGTTTTGAAGAGCGTTACCTAAAGAAACAAAGAGTTTTGCAGCCGAGACTGCAGTCCCGGCCTCATTTTCTGCGATGCACTTGAACTCTCCAGAGTCTTCAGGAAATGCTTCTGTGATAATCAAAGTGCACACTGCCTCTGGAAAGGGAAGTGAGTCATCTGATTAGCATACGTGGAGGCCCCAAGTGAACAAATCAGTTGAACAGGAGCATGCTAGAATGAGTAGGTACTAGGGAATAAATGGAATTTGCTTCAGATTCAGAAACATCCATCTGATTATATACTTTGTCATCTGGGTGGGCTCATAAATTTTAAAAATATAATCTAAGGGGCTGAGGAGATGGCTCAGTAGTTAAAGGCACTTGTTTCCAAAGCCTGTGCCAGCCTGGGTTTAATTTTTCAGTAAATACATAATTTTGGATGAGAAGTGGTTCAAGTGTCTGGCATTCATGTGTAGTGGTAAAAGACTCTGGTGCATCCCCCACCTATATAATAAATACCCATATAAATAAATAAAACTTATTTTAAAAATACAACCTGCCAGGCGTGGTGGCGCATGCCTTTAATCCCAGCGCTCGGGAGGCAGAGGAGGAGGATCACTGAGTTTGAGGCCACCCTGAGACTACATAGTGAATTCCAGGTTGGCCTGAGCTACAGTGAGACCCTGCCTTGAAAAACCAAAAAAAAAAAAAAATTATATATATATATATATATATGTATATGTATACATATATAGATAGATAGAGAGAGATAGATAGTTACATAGATAGATAGATAGATAGATAGATAGATAGATAGATAGATAGATAGATAGATAGATATGGATCCTATAGGACTATTTTCTGAACTGAACTTAACCTATCAGTATCCCGGTACTTAGGCCTAGTGCTAATAAAAGCATGGCCCCTGTGTGATGTGCACTGCTGGACAGGCGACAACTAGGGTGTTTGTTGTCTGGATATCTCTCTCTCTCTGCTACTCTGTGGAGTTGGTGAATCCAAGTGGAATTAGAGGAAGAATCCATTTCAGAAAAAGGGATCTTGTCAGCCTGGCTCAGGGCTAGCTCCTTGGCAGCCAGAACAGCACCTAGCCATCATGTGTACTCAGGAAACATGTGCCAGGCAAAGGAGCCCCGGAGAGCTGCACAGCACACCTCACTTGTCTCGCTCCTGCCGTGTCCTCTACGCGTTGGCGCAGGGAACCTCAAAAGGGTTCATGACAGCAACAGCGATGCAGGATGCCTTGGAGTGCTGGTTTTGATTTAATCAGTCATCAAAATGTGAAAAACTTGTACTTACCAGGGACGGATGATGAACAAGCTTCTGAAAGATGAAAACAAGAGAAAAGGGGATTTAAAACATGACCTCTGGAGTTGCAGACATGGCTCAGTGGTTGCTTGATTACAAAGCCTGACGACCTCAGTTTGAATCTCCGGTACCCACATAAGGCCAGATGCACAAAGTGGCGCATGCGTCTGGAGTTCATTTGCAGTGGCAGGAGGCCCTGCCTCTCTCTCTTGCTCTCTCCTCTCATTCTCTGTCTCTCTCACAAATAAATAAAAAATATTTTAATAGATAAAATATAATGATTAATTTAGTTGGGAGAAGCAACCGTGTGTCTAAGAGAAATAACTGGAGGCAAATACTAGGTTGGCTGGAATCTGGAGTCCCAGACTACAGTCTCAGAAAAGACACAAAAATGAGCACTGAGCAGGGGCTGGGCCGCAGCTGAGCCCTGGTGCCACCACTGAATTGCTCCGTGACCTTGGCATCACTTCAGTCCACTAGGCCTTCATCCTTCTTCTTTGCTAGCAGATAACATCAGATGGAAATAACACCAGGTAACTGTCACTTCTCTCAGAATGAATCATGGCTGGAAACACTAATCCTGAAATGGTCTTCCTTTCTTCAAAAGAATCATTTTCCCTTAATTTTTGTGATTTGAAGAAAATAAAGCCTCACGTGGTGGCACACATCTTTGATTCTAGCCCTTGGGAGGCAAAGGTAGGAGGATTGTCGTGAGTTTGAGGCCACCCTGAGATTTCATAGTGAATTCCAGGGCAGCCTGAACTAGAGTGAGTGAGACCCTACCTTGAAAAACCAAAAAAAAAAAAAAAAGAAAGAAAGAAAGAAAGAAGGAAGGAAGGAAGGAAAGAAAGAAAGAAAGAAAGAAAGAAAGAAAGAAAGAAAGAAAGAAAGAAAGAAAATAGGTGGAAACAGGAATCAACAAAAATAAATTGTATTTGAAAATACCCAAAGTGAAAAAGATTAAGAAAATAGGATATTATAATATTACTATAGAAAAATATACAAAAGATTACTATTTTCCTCTGGAATGTGAGACTATTGGTTACTTAAGATTTTTCTTTATGTCATTTTCCCCCCAGATTTATTACAATGAACTTGTGTTAGTTTATTTTCAAAAACTGAAATATTATTTTGAAAAGGAATAGCATTCTTTATGAAACAAAGGAATGGCTATTCCTAAATGTAATGTGGAGGTAGTGTTTGTTCTGAATTAATAATTAAATACATATATTTTCTTAATTTAGCTGAATAACTACATTGTACTTTTACTAGCTTGGTTACCTTGAATAAGGTTTTTACATGTCTGATTCATAAAGCAAGGGTAATAGCGCGTATCTCCAGATACTTATGTGAAGAGTAAATGCTGAATTACAGAGTGTGAGAGACCTCAGAGTTCAGCCTGGGGTCGATCATAGTTGTGCTGTGCTCCAGTTATTTTGCAGAGAAATTATGCAATAAAATATTTAGAAAGTCAGGCATCTATTTTCATTTGTTTTACCCCTTAAGAAATATGCCCAGTCTCACATCTCTTTGTTGTTGCTATGCCAAGAAACCAGTAGGAAGGTCATTATGACTAGCGTCTATAAACCCATCTTTTCACAGTTACTAAATGCTTCGTTTAGCTGAGCGCTTGGCATGCTCCTCTCATGCAAACCATCCATTCAGGATGTCGAGGCATCAGGATTACCTGAGTCTAAGCAACATACTGAGACCTTGATATACAAAGATATAGTTTCATGGGCATGGTGGTGCACGCCCTTAATCCCAGCACTTGGAAGGCAGAGATAGAAGGATTGTGGTGAATAGTTCAAGGCCACCCTGAGACTACATAGTGAATTCCAGGTCAGCCTGGGCTAGAGATCCTACCTTGTAAACCCCCCCCCCCAAAAAAAAGTTCTTTCATCAATGCAAAAAGCTAACTTTCTTTTTTGGGGTATGTTTTCATTGACAAATCATTTGGATTTAAAATAACAGTTACTTAGCCAGGTGTGGTGGTGCACGCCTTTAATCCCAGCACACTGGAGGCAGAGATAGGAGGATCGCCATGAGTTCAAGGTGACCCTGCGAGACTGACTACATAGTGAATTCCAGGTTAGCCTGGGCTAGAGCTAAACCCTACCTTGAAAAACCAAAATAAATAAATAAATAAAATAATAAAATAAAATAACAGTTACTTGATAGAACTTGTCTGGCCTAGCCAAGCATGGTGGCGCATGCCTTTAATCCTAGCACTTGGGAGGCAGAGTTAGGAGGATTGCTGTCAGTTTGAGACCAGCCTGAGGCTACAAAGTGAACTCCAGGTCAACCAGGGCTAGAGCAAGATCCTACCTCGAAAAACCAAAAGCCAAAAAAAAAGAAAAAGATTGTTTGGTTTGTTGCATGTCAGGCCTTTAGCTACTTTAAAACCTGAATTAAATTGTAAGGGGAACTGGAAACCATTGCATTTGAAAGGTTTATCACAATACTTTTCCTCAGAATCCGGAAGTCCTCTGAGCTGGTGATCCGCTCCTTCCCTCTGTACCAGTGAACTTGAACGGTGGCTGTGGCCTGGACTCGGCATTCAAACACAACCAGCTGACCTCTGGTTGTAGAGATGTCTTGCAGATGCTGAGGAATGAGCACAGAGTTCTGTGAGGGGCAGAAATGATCATGCCCGCACCACGCAGACTTGAGACCAACCTCAGTAAGTGTGCATGCGCATACCTCCCCATTGTGATTGCCAGCTGATTGCAGTCAATGCTGAAGGACTTGGTAGTGTGCTTCAAGTTAAGTCTGGATTGTTTTTATCTTATGTCTAGTGTGGGGACATCTATCACTCCCTAAAGAGCCATTTTTAAAAATATTTTACTTTTTTATTTGAGAGACAGAGAGAAAGATGCAGATAGAGAGAATGGGTGCACCAGGATCTCTAGCCACTGCAAACTTAGTCCAGATGCATGTGCCAACTTGTGCATCTGTCTCTATGTGGGTACTGGAAAGTTGACCCTGGTTTCTTGGGCTTTGTGGGCAAGTGACTTAACCACTGAGCCATCTCTCCAGCTCCCCAAAAGAGTACTTTTCCATATTAAAAATAGACTAATTGAAAAGACCACCTTGTCGGTTTTGATGATCGTCTTGAGTCACAGATTTCGCCTTTCTTAGTGATCACGGTCACGTGGACAGTGTTGCAGTGTGTTAAGAGCCCAGGGAATCAGTTTACGGGACTTGGACCACAGCTCAACTCTCACTGGCTGGGAGAAGCTGCTAACAGGGACTTGGACAAGACATTTAGCTTTTGGGAAACTCAGGTCTTTTCTTTAAGAATTATAAGCCAGGCGTGGTGGTGCACGCCTTTAATCCTAGCACCCTGGAGGCAGATCGAGGCCACCCTGAGTCTACATAGTGAATTCCAGGTCAGCCTGGGCCAGAGTGAGACCCTACCTTGAAAAACCCAAAGAAAAAAAAAAAGAAATATGGCCAGCCAAACCTGGATGCTCTCAGAGCAGGAGTTGCATGGATACGTGAGAGGTATTTCCTAACCAGACCGGTCTCGTTTAATGATTCACAGATGAATGGTGCCATTTGTGGCAGCAAGGATACATTACATCCTTATCTCCTTCTCCTCCCTCCTCCAACCCCAGGGTGCTCCAGAATCTACAATCACATTCAGATTAAAATTTGGCTCTGGGGGCTGCTCAAAGGTTAAAGGCCTGATATCCCGAGTTCATTTCCCCAGTACCCACGTAAAGCCAGATGCACTAAGTGGCACATGCATCCAGAGTTTGTTTGCAGTGGCTGGAGGCCCTGTGACGGTGAACACGCCCTTCACCTTTTCTCACAATATAAAACGACAGTAGTAGCCAGGTGTGGTGGCACATGCCTTTACTCCCAGTAGTACTCAGGAGGTGGCAGAGGCAGGAGGATTGCTGTGAGTTCGAGGCTAGCCTGGGACTACAGTGTGAGTCCCAGGTCAGCCTAGGCTAGAGTGAGACCCTACCTCAAAGAAAAAAAAAATTTTTTTTAAATGATGATAGTTTCTAAAGTATGTTCCATCGTCACGTTTCTTTTTTGTTGCCCCCTTTGGTAAAGCCTGAGTCATGTAGCATGGATAGGTTACCTTGGTGAACACAGGGGCTACGGTACAAGTGGGTCCTGACAGGTGGCTGCAGGGCCTCTGAACCTGGTTTAAAGAATAAAAGAGAATGTGACACGTCCATCCATGTGGTCAAGCCCCCCGCCCCACAAAAAAAAACCCAGGCACCTGATGGCCATCAACAAACTGGATCAGTTCTAGTTGCTGCCTACCATACCCTAAATTGACTTGGTTCTCTCTTCATGTGTGTTTATAGTGTAATGTGGGTGTGTGGGGGTGGTGTGTGCACATGTGTGTGCCCTTGCAGTACCCGTGTGCTCACCGGTGGTGGTCAGAGCAAACACTGAGTGTGCCTCTCCATCACTATTCTGCCTTTTTTTTTAAAAAAATCTGGGCCACAGTCTCTTACTGATACCAGCGCCTGCTGATTTTTGCAGGCCTGACTCCCCGGTGTTTGCTCCCCTTGGTGAAAGTGAAGTCACAGGTGTGTGCGGCCGTGCCCAGCTGTTCACATGGGATCTGCAGAGTGGAACTCAGGTGGTCTCAGGACCCCTCAGGTCCTAATCCTTGCGCAGGAAGGGCACTCACCTGCTGAGCTGTCCCTCCAGCCCCAGATTTACTTTACTTGTTTTTATTTTTATTTACTTTTTAAAAAATTTAGCTGGGCATGGTGGTGCACGTCTCTAATCCCAGAACTCAGGAGGCAGAGGTAGGAGGAGCACTGTGAGTTCGAGACCATCCTGAGAATACAGAGTGAATTCCAGGTCAGCGTGGGCTAGAGTGAGACCCTACCTCGAAAAACCAAAAAGAAAAAAATCATTATTTTTATCTATTTATGTTTGACAGAGAGAGAGAGAGAGAGAGAGAGAATGGGCATACCAGGGCCTCCAGCCACTGCAAATGAACTCCAGACGTGTGTGCCCCCTTGTGCATCTGGCTAATGTGGGTTCTACAGAATCGAACCTAGGTCCACTGGTTTTGCAGGCAAATGCCTTAACCACTAAGCCATCCCTCCAACCCTACTTTTATTTTTTGATGAGTGAGGGAGAGAGAGAGAAAACTGGTGCTGTAGGGCCTCCAGACACTGCAACCAAACTCCAGACACGTGCGCCACCTAATGTGCCTGTGTGGCCTTGCATTTCTGTCACCTCGTGAGTCTGGCTTACGTGGGTTCTGGAGAGTCAAACATGGGTCCTTAGGTGTCACAGGCAAGTGCCTTGACTGCCAAGCCATCTCTCTAGCCCCAGATTTACTCCATTTGGATGAAGCCTCTAGTTTAAACTTCTGTTTGGATGTCTGTTGCTCTGCCACCACACCCAGACTTCTTTGTCTCCCAGCATGCATCAGCTGAGATGCCTGTATGAAACGCCAGGCAACTGGGTTTGAGAAAAGGGTATTTGCAAGCATTTAAACACTGCATATGAAATGGTTAAATAACGTCTAAATTTTACTGAGTAATTTTTCTCCCTCCATACAATTGTTCTTGTTGGATTTTTTTTTTTTTTTTTTTTGTAAAGCACCTACCTCCTTTTTGAATTAAAAGTGACATGATTCTTGAGTTGTTTTGAATATTCTTTTGTAGGGCTCTCTGTTCTGGTTTTTCACACAGAGAAACAAATGAGCCACAAAGCCATAGTGGACTTACTCCTGAGAACCATAGATTTCCCTCTTGTTATTTCAGAAGTCATGAAGCGGGAAGCTTTTCTCATGTAGATTTTCTCTTTTTTTGTTGTTGTTCATTTTTATTTATTTGACAGTGACAGTGACAGAGAGGGAGAGAGAGAGAGAGAGAGAGAGAGAGAGAGAGAGAGAGAGAGAGAGAGAGAGGGAGAGGGAGAGAATGGGTGTGCCAGGGCCTCCAGCCACTGCAAACCAACTCCAGACACATGCGCCCCCTTGTGCATCTGGCTAAGGTGGGTCCTGGGGAATCGAGCCTTGAACCGGGGTCCTTAGGCTTCACAGGCAAGCGCTTAACTGCTAAGCCATTTCTCCAGCCCTCATGTAGATTTTCAAAACGTAACATTGATTCTTTTTTTTGTCAAGGTTGGCTGACCTGGAATTCACTATGTAGACTCAGAGTGACCTCGAATTCACAGTGATCCTCCTACCTCTGCCTCGAGTGCTCGAATTAAAAGCGTGAGCCACTACGCCCAGCTACATTGATTCTTTCTTCTCTGGGCCCATGCCTTTATTACTGGGATCCTCTTCAGATGGTTTAAAGATAAACCTACCCTCTGAGGGTCAATACACAGTGGTTGAACTAAGGTGGAAAAACTTGATCTGATATCGGAGTGTTCATTGACTGGGGAGCTGATGGTCAGGGAAACTCTAGTGATTTTCTTCTTTCTCCTGTGGAGAAACAAAAATCAAAGACAGATCAGAGATCACTGATAGAAAATATCACTGGGGATCAGGAGATGGCTCAGCTGTTAAAGGTAATTACTTCAAAGCCTCTGCTGATCTTGGTTCAAATCCCCAGCACCTATGTAAAGCCAGATGCCCAAAGTGGCACATGCATCTGGAGTATTGTGCAATGGTTGGAGGCCCTGGTGTGCTCATTTTCTCTCTCATCCTCTTTCTCTCTCAAATGAGTAAGGGGAAGGAGAATGGGAGGTTGGAAGGAAATAAACATAAAGCTAAACCCAAAGTGAACTGCTACCATAGAAACCTTTCTTCTTGATAGGAGACTAGAAGATATAACTCTCAATAGGAGTATGGTGGGGGAAGGGGAGGATAGTCTGGTAAGAAGGTTCCTGGAGAGGGTGGGATGAAGCCTAACCTTAAAATATTTGACTCTGGCCTGTAACTACGCCAAGTTCCAGAAATCAGTTGCTACCCACAGTCAGCTGTTGATCTGCGAAATCTACAAGGTCTCCAAAACAAGACAGGTTTCTGTCAAGCTACTTGATTTCCTGCCTGAGGTAAAAGGTAAGACCCTACTGCTCAAAACACCACATGCTGCCAACATAGAGCACTGAGAGACCCAGCTGGAATCCGGAAGGGAACCTGTCCCCAGGTGGTTAGCCCATCTAGTGCTGGAAAGCGTTACGTGAACTACTCTGGGAAAGTGGCCAACATTGTGAGCAAGCAGAGCTCACAGGCTACTCAAAACAACCAGCCTGTCAAGACGTACACTCCTTGGGCAATGGTGGCACACGGCCTTGGGGGGCAACCAATGGCTTTCTGATTGGCAAAGAGGTCCGCTCAGTGGAGGGGAACCCACAGCTCGACCTGGGAACCAGGTCAGAATCCCATGGAGACCAAATTTATGGTCTCGACCAACAATCTTCCACTAGTCATTGGCCAAAAAAGGGGCTGCAGCCATCAAAAACTATCTAGATTAACTGTGCTTATCCCATTTAACCTATCCTAACTTCAGTCTCTGTTGGAGAATCTGTTCTTTTACAGAAGGTAGCGAGGCTGGAAGAGGTAAACCACCCTTTGCACTTCAGCCAATTCACAGCTGAAGCCACAGGGACTTGGTGAGATGAGCAAGGGAGCTGTTTCCATGGGGAGCCTGACCCCCTGCTACAGGGTGAAGGAGACAGACACTGAGGATACTCAACACACCAGAGCAGAAATCCAGAAGCTTCTGAGAGCTTAACACTGGAGACTTAAGAGTCACAGGTCGGGAGGGCATACCCAAAGGCGTTTCCCACCCCCAATGACTGACTTCTGCTCCCATAGCGCTTAACCCACAAGCCCACGGAGACTACCAGCAACCCCCCGAGGAGGACCCTCAGCGGATTGGGGGCAGGGAGGAGGGAAATGATGGTATCAAGACATGTGTTCGTACAAAGTATACCTGTAATATAAATCACTAAATAATTCTTTTTAACTTGTTGTTGTTATTATTACTATTATTTTTTTGAGAAAGAGACAGAGTGTGAATGGGCACACCAGGGCCTTTCAGCCTCTGTGAATGAACTCCAGAAGCATGTGCCCCCTTGTGCACATATGTGAATTGCACGCTTGCATCAGTTTTGCCTATGTGGGACCTGGAGATTAGAACAAGCATTCTTAGGCTTTGCAGACAAGTGCCTTAACCACTAAGCCCTCTCTCCAGCCCAATAAATGATTTTTTTAAATGAAAGAAAAAGGCTGGAGAGAGATGGCTTAGCAGTTAAGGCTCTTGACTGTGTAACCTAAAACCCAGGTTTGATTCCCTAGAACCCATGTAAGCCAGATACACAAGGTGGCACATGCATCTGGAGATCGTTTGCAGTGGCTAGAGGCCCTGGTGTGCCCATTTTCTCTCTCTCTCTTGCTCTCTCTCTCTCTCTCTCTCTCTCTCTCTCTCCATCTGCCTCTTTCTCTCTCCCTCTCAAATAAGTAAATAAAAAATATTAAGAAAAGCCTTACCGCATACATCTGAGTGCAGCCAGTATTACTACCACTGATCCTCATTTTGCACTGGACTTGGGGAATAATTTCAATGCTTTCCCCCCACATTGATTAATTGCTAGTACATTATCTTCTCATTGTTTCATTTTTAGTTTGTTTTGTCACTCTGGTCGTTTATGTTTATCAGAAGAAATAATTTATAAAGCAAATAGTCACTTTTGAAATTCTCCTCAATCTCATGTGTTTTTTTTTTCCCTCAAGCATAATCTCTCCATGTTCGGTTGTGACAACCCCACACCCGCATGTGATACTGTACATACGCTGACATCTTTGTAGTACAGTCCAGGCACAATCCCAGATACAAAACTTTCCCTTACTTCCCTTCCCTGGGCACCTGCAAGAAAGAAAAAAAATTATATTAGTCTGTCATTTGGGTTTGATAAAGTTTAGCCCAAGAATATGGCATTTGCTATAGGATCAGCAAATCAGTTACACATAGCAGGTTAGTCTCAAGCATCTGAATTCTTTTTTTTTAAATTGTTTAAAAATGTTTTGTTTATTTTTATTTATTTGATAGTGACAGAGAAAGAAAGAGGCAGAGAGAGTGAGAGAGTGAGAATGGGTGTGCCAGGGCCTCCAGCCACTTCAAACGAACTCCAGATGCGTGCGCCCCCTTGTGCATCTGGCTAACGTGGGTCCTGGGAAATTGAGGCTCGAACCGGGGTCCTTAGGCTTCACAGGCAAGCACTTAATCACTAAGCCGTCTCTCTAGCCCCAAGCATCTGAATTCTAAGGAAAAACATTCATCTTTAAAAACCCATTTGCGGCTGGGTGTGGTGGCGCATGCCTTTAATCCCAGCACTTGGGAGGCAGAGGCAGGTGGATCATTGTGAGTTCAAGACCACCCTGAGACTACAGAGTGAATTCCAGGTCAGCCTGGGCTTGAGCGAGACCCCACCTTGAAAAAAATACCCCCCAAAAATTCATTTGTGAGAATGGGAAAGATGGTTTAGTGGTTAAGGCACTTGCCTGCGCAGCCTAAGGACCCAGGTTCAATTCCTCAGTACCCATGTAAGCCAGATGCACAAGGCAGTGAGTGCATGTGCCTGGAGTTTATTTGCAGTGGCTAGAGGGACTGGTGGCCCATAATAATTCTCTCTCTGTGTTTATAAAATAAAGAAAACATTTAATATAAAAAGTAATGTTCTCTGTTGATACAGAGTCAGGGTTAGAATCCAAATATCTTTCTTCCCATATAATCCCTAAAAGTTCCTAGAAAATGAACATAGACATTTGAAACTTTTGCCATAGTTTCCTCTCATTGGGGTAGAGTATGTCCATGGTGCACTAAGAATAGAATATTTATTTTTCCTATGTGTAAGTTCTACAAGGTCAGACCCTTCATCTGTTTTGTTCTCTCCTGTATCCCAGTGCTTAGCACATCCTGAGTTACACAGGATATGAATAATAAATGTGTTGAGTGAATGAATTTGTCTTGCTTCTCATACTGTTTGAGAGACTTCAATTGCAAATCTTTGTGACTTCCAAAAAGTCTAACCTTTGAATTGCAAACTTTGGAGAGAAATTCCATAAACAACAGTGGAACTGGCAGTGGCAGGAAGATAAAAATGAAATGCCTCCTCCACCCCCCCCATCCCCCCAGACAGGGAAGATTAAGAATGAGTGTGTGTATGAAGCCTTGGGGACTTCTTGGAAGAAACACACCATGTGAGTACATGGAAGATCAGTTAGTGCGAGAGGCTAAAATTTCCTCTAAGCTCATTGGTGTGACTCCAAGGAGAAGCTGGGAAAAATTAGCAAAATGGTTTTAGTGGTGAGTGAGACTCAGGTTTTGTCACATGCACCAACTTGTTCTGTGCCCCCTTTTAATGTGAACAAAAAGAAGAGAGAGTTTAACCTTTTAAAAAAATATATAGTCTTTTAAATATATATTTTATTTATTTATTTGAGAGAGAGAAAGAGGCAGAGAGAGAGAAAATATGGGCACGCCAGGGCATCCAGCCACTGCAAACAAACTCCAGATGCATGCTCCCCTTTGTGCATCTGGCTTACATGGGTCATGGAGAATCAAACCGGGGTCCTTTGGCTTTGCAGGCAAACACCTTAACCTCTAAGCCATCTCTCTAGCCCCTAAAAATATAATCTTTTTATGAGAGAAAGAGAGTGAGAGAGACAGTTGGTACTCCATGGCCTCCAGCTATTGCAATCAAACTCTAGGCGTGTGTACCACCTTGTGCACATGTGCAACCTTGTGCTTATGTCACTTGTGTGTCTGGCTTATGTGGGACCTGGGGAGTTGAACATAGGCCCTTAGGCTTCACAAGCAAGCACTTTCACTGCTAAGCCATCTCCTCAGCCTTTCTCTTTAAATGGAAGATATCTTTATGAAGAGGAGGTCATACCAGTGATGCCTGACATTCCAGAAGTTTCCACTTCTGAGCTATCAAACATCAAGGACAAAGCTCCTAGCAGCCCATGGTATCAGCTAATCCATGGGGTATGGACGCCAACCGGGACATCCATCTTCCAACCAAGGAAGAGAGATGGTGGTAACTAATGGAACCAAGAAAAACCCTGCATTTTACTGCGGGCATGCTACTGAGCGACATAATCTGTGTCTCAAGATCATGTAGACATGGATAAGATGCAGAGAGGCCAGCAGGGTAGGGAGACACCACTAACTCAACCCTCAGCCAATCTCATTTATGGTTTCAGGTATGTCATGTGCGGGGCTGGAGAGATGGTTCAGTGGATAAAGGCACTTGCATACAAAGCCTGGAGGCCCAGGTTTCAATTCCCCAGTGCCTACCTAAAGCCAGATGCACGAAGTGATACATGTGTCTGGATTTGTGTTTGCAGTGGAAGGAGACCCTAGTGCACCCATACTCTCTCTATTATAAATATATGTTCAGGGCTGGAGAGATGGCTTAGCGGTTAAGCGCTTGCCTGTGAAGCCTAAGGACCCCAGTTCGAGGCTCGGTTCCCCAGGTCCCACGTTAGCCAGATGCACAAGGGGGTGCACGCGTCTGGAGTTCGTTTGCAGAGGCTGGAAGCCCTGGCGCGCCCATTCTCTCTCTCTCCCTCCATCTGTCTTTCTCTGTCTGTCGCGCTCAAATAAATAAACAAAATATTAAAAAAAATAAATATATATACACATATATATGTGTGTGTGTGTGTGTGTGTATTTTTTTTTTTTTTTGGTTTTTCGAGGTAGGGTCTCACATTAGTCCAGGCTGACCTGGAATTCACTCTGTCGTCTCAGGGTGGCCTTGAACTCACAGCGATCCTCCTACCTCTGCCTCCTGAGTGCTGGGATTAAAGGTGTGCGCCACCACACTCAGCTTATTATAAATATTTTTTTAAAAAAATGTCACTTATTTACAAAAAGGCCTTAAGTACCAGGTTCTCTTGCTAAAGCCACTTTTGATTACTGTGTACTTCTCTCTAGGGAAAAGAAAATGTTCTTTAAAAAAAAAAACTATTTTAAGGATATATTTATTTACTTGAGAGAGAGAGAGATAATGGGTGTGCCAGGGCCTCCAGCCACTGCAAATGAACTCCAGATGTATGTACCACCTTATGCATCTGGCTTCCATGAGTCATGGGAAATCGAACCTGGGTCCTTTGGCTTTGTAGACAAGCCCCTTAACCACTAAGCCATCTCTCCGGCCCAAGAAAAGGTTCTTAAAAGGGAACAAAAGAGGGTTCTTTTCCTCTATGCCCATGAAACTGCCATGCTTTGGAATGTCAAAATGAGAATGTGGGGCTGGGGCTGCAGCTGGGGCGCCTGCTTAGCACGCTTAAAAACTCTGGGGTTGGAGCCTCAGCACCGCATGAACGGGACGCATGGTACACGTCTGTAATCCCAGCACTCTGGAAGTGGAGACAAGGGGATCAGGAACTGAAGGTCATCCTCAACTGAATAGTGAGTTTGAGGGCAGCGTGAACTATTTGGGATGCTGCTGAAAAAAGAAGAAAAAAAAAAAAAAAAGGAAGAAGAAAGAAAAAAGGCAATGAACGCGTGGATTGAGAGTGCATGGGGGCTCTCTGTGTCACGGGCCCTGAACTGGTCATTCCTTCCTGATTTGAGGTAGCAGGAGGGGTGTCCTTGAGAGCAAAAAATAGCCAGGAACTTTACTTCAGTGAAGAGTTATGCTAGCAGGCTCCATGCCTCACGTAAATGGTAACCTTTGCCGAGTGTAACCCTAGCCCTTTGGAAAGAGAACAGAATTAGACGCCGCCAAATGAAGAGTCCAAGAACCTAGGCAACCTTGTCCTGGAAAGATGACAAGCTACATGGACACCAGGCAAAGGAACAATGATGTTGTCCTTTGAACATCGCTTGAAGAGCTAGGGTGTTATACTTGCTCCACTCAGTGTTCTGAAAAGGGGCCTCATAGCTCCTGGAAGTGTACCACAGCAGAAGGCTCTGGTAGTAGACTCAGTGGGGAAATGAGAGACAAAGAAGAGGGTTAACGGAGGTTCAGTGGCTGTACAGTATTTTGTGTCCATACACCACAGTAATGACAAGACAACACTAACCAACACAGTAAGCCATGGTTGGAGCATTCTTTTTATTTTATCTTTTTCTTTCTTTACTTGGGCGGTGGGGGGGGGGGCAAGAGGGAACACTGTAGCCACTACAAACAAACTTCGGAGGCATGTTCCACTTTGTGCTTCTGGCTTTATGTGGATACTGGAGAACTGAGCCTGGGCCAGCAGGCTTTGCAGGCAAGCGCTTTAATCGCTAAGCCACCCTCCCCCAGTCAGGAGCATTCTTCTTACATATTACCTGTTATTGATGTGATAGAGAGGTTTAGTGAGGTTGCTTCCTTTGCATCTACTTTAACATTTATTCAGATAAAGATAACTTATCTGACATGCCCACAAAGCCATACATTGTGCAAAATGGTTGCTTTTTATTTTTAATTTTAGTTATATTTTTAAGTATTTATTTATTTATTTAAGACAGAGAGAGAGAGAGAGAGAGAGAGAGACAGACAGACAGACAGACAGGCAGAGACAAAGAGAGAGCCAATGGACATGCCAGGTCCTCCTACCACTGCAAACAAACTCCAGACACTTGTGCCACTTTGTGCATCTGGCTTTATATGGGTGCTGGGGACCTAAACCCTGGCCATCAGGCTTTGCAAGCAAGTGCCTTTAACCACTGAGTCATCTCTCCAGCCCCTGGATTTATTATTATTATTATTATTTGAAAGTGGCCGACAGAAAGAGAGAGAGAGGGAGAGAGAGAGAGAGAATGGGTGTACCAGGGCCTCCGGCCATTGTAAACGAACTCCAGATACATGCGCTACCTTGTGCATCTGGATTATGTGGGTACTAGGGAATTGAGCCTCAAACCAGGGTCCTTGGGCTTCACAAGAAAACAACCACTAAGCCATCTCTTCAGTCCCCCTGGATTTGTTGTTGTTGTTGTTTTTCCGAGGTAGGGTCTCCCTCTAGCTCAGGCTGACTTGGAATTCACTCTGTAGTCCCAGGATGGCCTTGAACTCATGGCAATCCTCCTACCTCTGCTTCCCAAGTGCTGGGATTAAAGGCGTGCACCACCACGCCCGGCTCTGGACTTGTTTTTAATCATGTATTATATATAGCTTGTTTTCTTTCTTTGTTCCTTCCTTCGCTCCTTTCCCTCTCCTCTACTTGTCTCTCTCCACTTCTCCCTCTCTTCTCTATCTTTTTCCCTCTCTCCTTCTCTTTCTCCCTTCCTCTCTCCCTCCCTCTTTCCTTCTCTTCCTCCTTCCCTTACTTATTTCCTTTCTCCCTTCCATGACTGTCCCCTGAGCCCCAGGACCTTCCAGCCTTCTGCACAGGTACCCTGCCACTGAGCCATGCCCCCAGCTAGGGCTGAATCTTCCCAGGAGGACCTTGATGTCCCGAGGACATGTTGGTACCCGGGAAGACTGGGCATACACCTCACCATTTCTTCCCTAGTTTAGCAAAAACCATTTCTCACTCACAACAGTGGAATTCAACTTGTTCTGATCCCTTGACTCTCTCTTATGGCTTTCACATCTTTTCTCCATCTTTATCCCCCCCCACCTTCTCTTTTCCCCTCTTTGTTGCTTTGCAGAAAAAGAAATTGCCTCTCTAAAATTTTAACATACTAAAGTAATTTTCAAGGCTGAGCTAATGTTTCGTAGATGTTTAGAAATTTTGCTTCCTCATACATACACACTTTGCAGCCCCTTTCTTAGTACATTATCAAATTTCTTGATTTTTGCCCAGGTGTTCCTGATGGTCTCTTTACCCTCCCACAGAGCAGGCGGTCCACTGCGCCTCGCTGAGGCTCCTCCACAGCTAAGTGGCATTTGCATAAAACCATCTACTCTATGAGATGATTCCAAAAGATACGTACCAAACTTGCAGTACTGTACACATTTCTCTTTTTTAGACATTTTATTGACATATACACATGAACCCTGATGATGATCCTCTCCTACCACCTTTCTTTGTACCCCCTTCTTCCCCCCTTCACTGAACCCCTGCTTCCTTCCAACTAGTCCTATTCTATTTTGATGCCATTTAAAAAATTATTTATTTATTTGCAAGCAGAGAGATACAGACAAGAGAGAGAGAGAGAGAAAGAGAGAGAGAGTACCAGGGCCTCTAGCCACTGCAAATGAACCCCAGATGCATGTGTTGCTCCGTACATCTGGCTTTACATGAGCACCGAAAAATCAAACTCAGGTTGTTAGGCTTTGCAGGCAAGTGCCTTAACCGTTGAGCCATCTCTCCTGCCCCTTAATGTCATTTTTATTGCCCTCATATTATGCAGGTCCTATGTAGGTAGTCATGACTGCTGTGAGGTTAGAAAGGCAACTGCCACTTTGTACCACACACGTTTCTATTTGGACATCTATGTAGCTTGACCCTTCCTGTTCTTGTTTTCTTGTTATTTAAAGTCACATGGTTGATGGCCTTTCTCACACGGTTTCTGCATCAAAAGACAGTGCCTGGACGTGGGCTCAGAATCCACTCCTCCTTGCCCCTATTGCTGAGACCCCACTGGACTTGTAAACAGAATGTACTTTAAAATTGCTCGCTGGGGGATCTTCTGAGGCATATGGCCTTTCTCCTGTGGCCTGATATGTGGGGGGTCTGACTTCAAGAAGAGCTAGCTGAGGGCTAATCTCTAATGCCCGTGTTAACAGTTGGGGGGGCAGATAATGCATGGCCATGATGATTTTTGCTCACGCATGCCTGATACCTGATTTCAGTCACTGTCTCTCTGTCTCCCACTCTGTGTGGTATGTTATATTTAACTATAAAATGTTTATGTCTGTTATTTTACCTGTCACTGTAAGAGGACATTTCTCTTTTATTAACAAAACATTATTTTATTTATTTGCAAACGAGAGAGAGAGAGAGAGAATGAATGAATGAGTGCACCAAGGCCTCTAGCCACTGAAAATGAACTCCAGATACGTGCACCACTTTGCGATCTGGCTTTATGTGGATACTGGGGAATTGAACCCTGTTTGTTAGGCTTCACAGGCAAGCGCCTTAACTGCTAAGCCCATGTCTCCAGCCCATTTATTTTTCTTAATGCCACTGGCTTAATATGTAAATTTTGCTGTACAATCATGGCCAATTTTTAAAAGAGGCCATTCTGTTTCTGTTTGTCCTATGCCGACAGAGAGAGAGAGAAAGAGAGAGAGAGAGAGAGGGGGGGGGGGGAATAGGAGTTTTTGCCAAGAGAAATGCTGTGTGCACAGGACAATTAAGACCACATTCTGTCATTAGCTGGGTGTCGGATTACCCCCGTGTGTGCCAGAGCTATGTGTAACTAGAAGACTCCTAGGGAGGAGATTGTAGCATTAAGCAGGCTTTGCAAATTAAAGAAAAAGGCCATGCACACAGTCCTCTCTGAGCTTGATTTCTAATAGCTGTAAAATGACGTTCATTACCCAGGCATTGTACCAGCCACGATGTCGTTCACCCCGACATGCACAGATAACATTATTCCCAAGTTATGAATAAGGAAATGTAAGTTTAAAGAGGTTCGACCATGATGCCAGGGAGGGGAGCTCGCCCTGCTTCCCTAACTCTCTCCCATTAGCACAGTTCAGTTTAGCTCATTGTCACCTTGCCAGTGTGGAACCGTGTGGGAAACAGAAGTGGGACAGCGACGACACGCTTGTGCAGCAAGGAGCAGTTTGAAGCGCCAGGAAATGCAGGCAGAAGGTTCGTGACAGAGGATTTCGGGGGAGAGCAGGAGCAGTTGGGGAGGGGAGACGAGCTGAGGACTAGAGAGGAAGCAAGGTTTTGTATATTCCCATTGAATCTCAGGTCTTGCTCATGCCTCTGGGACTGTACAGAAATGATGTCCTCCTTCCAGTCCCCACAGTTTTGGTAGGGGAGGGGGCTGCCAGGAAGGTGGTGGGGTGAGACAGGACAGAGATGAGGTGGGGAAGGTTGCTGGGAGGGGGTTCCCCACAGTTTCACTTAAAAGAACCAGACCGTCTCAATCCTTGGACCCTGCCATTTCATTGTAACCCTTGGTTTTCCAAGAGTAACCCAATCACTCCCGATGATCACGTTTCTGTAATGACCCACACCACCGCACCCCATGATCACCCTCCTGTAGTGGCCCAAGCCTGGAGGCCTGGTGGACTGCTCTGCAACCAAGGAATTCCCATGACCCCCATGGTCCCGTAGGTATCCCCAGTCTGTAAGGAAAGGTGGGGCGTCTGACTGCCTGGTCGGAGCCCTTCTCAGACTTTCCCTGATGAAGCCTGTCTCTGCTGTTGAGTTGAATTTTCCCTCTTGTTTCATTTCCCACTTTTTCTAAAAGAAACTTAAGTCATTGTCCACTCAACACCCCAACAGCCTTCACGTCCAATTTTCACATCAGGTTATTGCATTTACTTCCTTTCACAATTTGTTCTCTGTTCAAAAGACCAGTGTCAGGAGGCCCTGGTGTGTCCATAGTCTGTCTGTCTCTCTCAAACAAATAAAATTAATGTTTTAAAGGCTCTACTGTTAAAGGTGCTTGCTTAGGGAAGAGAATGAGAGATTGTGATTTGGGGTTTACTCTGTTAACCACAAAATTGGAACAAAATTCTCCAACCTCTAGCTATTTATTGAGGATTCACTCAGTGTATGCCCTGATTTTACTACTTAAGTTTTGATCCCTCTGAGCAGTTTACAGAGAACTTTCATGCACGGGAACATTCACCCTGGGTTGTACCCTTGGATTCTGTAACCAGAGACTCACTGATCCCTTTGTGAATATCTTGGAAAAATGCAACATGCTCAGAGAATTGTTGCATTTAGCATCCACCCAACATTAACTGTTTCCTTTAAATATTTCATTAATTAATTTATTTATGAGAGAGACAGAGAGGCAGACAGAGATAGAGAGACTGGGTACAAACAGGGCCTCCATACGCCACAAACGCACTTCAGGCTTCATGCGCCACCTTGTGCATGTGGCTTACGTGGGCACTGGACTATCAAACCTGGGTCCTTAGGCTTTGCAGGAAAGTTCCTAAACCACTAAGCCATCACTCTAGCCCCAATATTAACTCTTTATTATCCACTGAAGTGATACCAGGAGAAAAAGAAATACAACCATGGAGGCTGAATCCACTTTCAAGACAGAAATGATGTTTGAAAATAGTTCCTCTCTTTGTTACCTGTCCTAGAAAGTGCATGGAGTTCTGGCTTATTGCTTTGAACAGAGTTGAATGACCATATTCTACATTATAACCTTGCAAATTTATTGCTATAGAAATCTCATAAAATTAGGGTGTATCAAAATACAATCAGTGTTAAAAGTATTCTGAGTGCTATTTAATTCTTTTGAGACATGACATACCTAATTTTTTTAATTTATTTGAACGAGAGAGAGAGAGAAATAAAGGCTGATAAAGAGCAAGTGAGCGAGAGAGAGAGGGAATGGGCATGCCAGGCTCTCAAGCCACTGCAAACGAACTACAGAGGCAAGTACTACCTTATGCATCTGGCTTACATGGGTACTGGGGAGTCAACCCTGGGTCTTTCGGCTTCAAAGGCAAACACCTTAATCACTAAGCCATCTCTCCAACCTCTGGTCTTGTTTTGAGTCTGAGTCAATCAATCTGTCTGTCTCTCTCATGACTATTTCTGGACCTTGGGGCAGGAGTCTGAAGATTCTAGGTCTCTACACCCCTATGGGACTGGGGTTATAGGTGCGTGTGGCCACACTCAGCTGTTTTATGTCAGATCTGGAGATTTGAACTTGGCCAGTCTGTGCCCCTATCAGAGCAGGAAGCGCAGCTAACCACTGAGCCTTAACCACTCCAACCTTGCTGCACCCCAAAGATCTTTAAAAATAAAAGTTACCAATGCTTAAGGGCAAAAATTGCAAAAGTTTCAAGAGTATGGAAGGTATAAGGTGAAAGAACAAATTGACCCTTTCTATCCTTAATTTCTTCTGTCAACAGTTACCCTCATAAACTTTGGGAAAAATTATCTTTTATAATAGTCTATAAAGATCTGATTTATTCTTCTAAGTTCCTACATAGTATTGTTTTACATGACTCATAATAGGTGACCCAATCTGTTACCTTTGGAAGAATATGCAGAGTTTGAAACAAAACTCAAGTGAATATCTCTGTATACTTCTGTCAGTAAATCTACGGCAGGGGGCATGAGGAGAAAACATGCATTTTACATTTTAATAGCTATGGCCACATTGTCCTTTCAATTGGTTCATCCTCAAAATGAGGATAATTCTTCATTCTATCCACAGTATAATATCTTACTATTTGATAAGGCCTGCATGTTTTTAATATTGACTCAAATGCTCTGCAAGGGCTATCAAGCATAACGTTGAGGCACAAGCTAAAATTATGGACTTGGAGAACTTGAAGCATATAATATCCTCTCCCTTTGTTGATTACGCAAGCAGAATCTTTGACCACTCTTTAGTCGACTATCATGGATGAAACATAAATAAAAATAGGTTTAAAATGCAAGTAGACTCTCCTAATTAATTTTTAATGTACATAAAACCACAAAAACATGTGCTTGCTTATGGGGTCTAATTAAATGGTTTAATATGCATGGCATAGCATCTAAATCAAATTAGACATATGTATTTCTTCAAGCCTTGTGAAGAATTTATGGAGAAAACATCGGGAATCCTTATTGCTTTTTAAAATTTATATACATTGTTGTTATCTATAATCATCCTAATGAGAAATAGAATACTAGAACTTCTAACTGCTAGCTGCATGTAACTGTCCACTGACCAATCTTGTTTACCAGTCACTTCTGCACCTCCCTTTTTAAACTATACTCAGAATATTAATAATTCATTTTATAGCTACAGTTTTATAATCAGAATACATTCAGGTCAGATCTTTCACAAATAATGCCTTAAAATATTGAGATTATAGTATTCTTCCCTTTTAAAAAATATACTACACTATCACACCAATTGTGCACTATCAAGATGATGTTTGGTCTTTCATATTTGACTTAAGGACCAAGTGGTACTTTACCCAGACGTCAACCTATTTTGAGCTTCATGTAAGTTTAGAAAATTCCTGGAGTGGAAAACACCAAAAGAAGGGAAGGGGGTCATGATATCACACTCTCCCAGTTCTGTCAAAAAATTTAAGGAGAGGAATAACATTGGAAGTTAATCTGCAGTTATGGACACAATTCTGTGTGTTGAAGGCTCATTCCTCTTCTGGTGCCACAGTCAGTCTCTGTACTAGGGCTGCTTAGGAAGGGCCCAAGAAAGCAGCAATAATGCTGGCATTTGGCTTGACAGTTGTGGCCCCAGTGGGACAGAGAGCAGAATTCTTGAAGGGGAATATGATCCTCGCTTGATTCTAATTTTATCTTTGTGGTACAGCTTTTAAACATGAGGACAGCTGGTGTTGGGTAAGTCTGTCGCCACAAGCTGTATGTGGTTGAAATAAAATTAAATATTTGAGGTCAAACCCAAATGCAAAGATGTGGAAACGACTGATTCGTCTTGGGCTAGTTCGCTTGGTGGAAGGGCACCGCTCATTGGGAACTACTAGCAGAAACTGAAGCTCAAGGTTAGAGGACGTGGGCCCTCGCTGAAGGTCTCAACTGTCCCTAAGAGGCAGAGCCGAGCTCCGGCTTTGCACACCACCCTCCACCCTGCTGATCCGATGATAGGGTGCACATACCTGATTTGTTAGCAACATCTCTTTCTTTGTCTTTTTCCCTTGAGCATAAGTTTGCTACCAAGAGTGAGGCCCATACAGAGGCCTCTGAAAATTCCCCCATGAGGGAATCCCAACCTCTTGTTAGATTCTTCCTAGGGGGACTAAATATTAACATGCTAATTGTTAAGGAATAAATCAGGGTGGTGAGCTCAGAGAGTCATTGTTGGCTCCTCTGCTAACTGGATTACTAAGGTAGAAAGGCACTATAAATAAATCAGGGCACAAATGCTCCTGCCAGGAGTTGAGTGTTGAGATAACTTGCCATCATCTGTTCCCCTAATGCCCTGTGCGGATAGGAGCCAGGATGAGGAACGGATTTGACCAGGACTACTTGTCAGTAAAAGTCCTCAGTGCTTGTCCTGGCATACCAGGGTATACCTCCCTCTCTAGGGTACAGCCAAGTACATCCAGGTGAGAATCTGCAACCAAGTTCACAGGAAATCACTTGAGCTCACCTACGTGTAAAAAAATATATATATTGTTCCTGGATGGCTTCTGTCAGTGGGATTCAATGTCTCCCCCATGTGGTAAGATTCTACCAGGGGTGGAGATGTTGGAAGGACCTCTCAGGAACTCAGCACTCTGGAACCAGATGATCCATCCATGTCACCTCCCAGGGAACAAGGAATTTTGACAGCTGAATTGCTGTCCCTGTGGTTTTGCGTGTCCTGAGCAGAAAGCCTTGATCAATGGCAAGTTACCTACAATCATCTGGGAAGAGATCCATGAAAATCCCTACCTCTTAAAAAAAAATATGAGAGAGCGAGAGAATTGGTGCACTAGGGTCTCCAGCTGTGCAATCAAACTCCAGATGCATGTGTCACGCTGTGCACAAGCACACACTTGCATCGCTTTGTGCATCTGGCTTATGTGGGACTTGGAGGGTTGAACATGGGTCCTTAGGCTTCACAGGCAAGTGCCTTAGCTGCTAAGCCGTCTCTCCAACCTACAAAGCATTTTTTTTAAAGTGTCAGGACCTGTTCTCTGTCTTGCTCCCAAGGAATTAAAAACATTTGATTCTCCTCTTCTGTAGCACCCATATTAGGAAACCTAGCCAATAGCATAGGTGGTTTCAAAGGTACTCCTGGCCTCTGTGTTGGCTGCCTAGCTTTCAGCCTCTGTTGATCACACAGGAAGAGCACCTCAGGCTGTCTTGGATTGAGGTACATCCTCGATCTCCAGCTTGGAAGGGGCATAAACTGGGATGACAGCTGAGTGTAGGAAGGGGAAGGTGTCAAGTGGAAGGGTGAAGGGTCAACCTACTCCACCCTGTTTGCGTCCCATCTTATTTTTTCTTCCTGAGGTAGGGTCTCACTCTAGCTCAGGCTGACCTAGAATTCACTATGTAGTCTCAGGGTGGCCTTGAACTCACAGCGATCCTCCTACCTCTGCCTCCCAAGTGCTAGGATTAAAGGTGTGTGCCACCACACCAGGCTTGCGTCCCATCTTTTGACTGACCATGTTTGGGGAGGTCTCATACTCTCAGCAGAAGCTAGAAAATAAGTGACTTGAGTTCACCACTAATAATTATACTCTAAGTGGAAACAAGAAGAAAAAAAAAAGAGGCAAGAAGAACCAGTCTCATGGTGTACAAAACATTTCTAGGTGGAATGTAAGGAATTTGGATTTTGGCATTTAAAGGGATTCAAGCTGCCCTTCCCCTTGATCCCAGACAGGGGATAGCTCACGCTTGTTAGGTCAGGGTGTGATTGTACTGATTTCAGAAATCTAATAGTGATGTTAGCCCAGGTTTCACTAGGGTGACATACAATGAGGTGGATATTTATGGAAGAGACTCTTTTTAAAGTTTGTTTTATTTGTAATGGACAAACGACTGCACGCGAAGGTAGATGTGGTGGTGCATACACACCTGTCACCCCAGCACTGTCCATGGTGATACGTGCCTGCAGCACACTATTCACACACGTAAGGTACGGAATCAGCGTAGGTCAGTGTGGAAATAGGAATGGATAAGTTACACACACACACACACACACACACACACACACACACACACACACACACAGTATTAGTTAGCCACAAAGATGAATAAGAGGCTGGAGCCAGATTCAGAAAGGTAAATATTGGGAGAGATGACTCAGCAGTTAAAGGCACTTGCTTGCAAAGCCTGATGGCCCAGGTTCAATTCCCCAGAACCCACATTAATCCAGATGCACAAAGTGGCAGGAGGCCCTTGAACACCCATACTCATACTCTCTCTCTCTCTCTCTCTGTTTGTCTCTCTCACAGACAAATAAATAAAAATATTAAAAAATAAAGTTGAGACAATGTATATCAAAACATCGTGTCATATATCCTAAATATACACATAACTATTGTTCAACTAAAATCAAATGCTTAAACAATTGTTATGAATATAAATAATGAAAATAATCTTAGTAGACTGTAATTGATTTACTTTCATAGTAAATTTACCTTCATTTTCTCTATGCATTAAATGAAAAAAATCAAGCCTTTATGTAAAAATGTAATTAGTATATTTAATATATGAATATGGAAAATAAACTTAAATTTCCAATACTTAAAAAAAATAAAGGTGAATATTTCATGTTTGGCCTACATGTAGAAGATTAAAATCCGAAAGTAGAAGAGGGTCTGTAGGGAAAAGGGCCCTGTGAGGGAAAAGGGTCAGGAGGTATTGGGGGAAAGACGAGAAAGGACAGTAGGGAGGGTAGATATGAACCAAATATAGTGTCACAGTGAAACCAACTAATTTGGACAATTAATATGCATTGATTATAATTTTAAGTAGAAAGAAAAAGTGCCAGGAGTGGTGGCACATGCCTTTAATCCCACCACTCAGCAAGTAGAGGTAGAAGGATTGCTGTGAGTTCAAGACCAGTCTAGAACTACAGAGTGAGATCCAGGTCAGCCTGGGCTGCAGGGAGACCCTACCTTGAAATGAACAACAACAAAAAAAAAAAAAAAGAAGAAGGAGAAGAAGAAGAAGAAAGAAAAAGTTAATGCTGCTTTTAGGTCATGAAAGAAACTAGGGACATTTCTGGTAGTTGTGCAAAGAAGGTTCATCTCTCTGGAATGAGTCATTAATCACACAGCCCCCTTCATCAAAGGATGGTGTGTTCTGTCACAAGAGTAGGAGTTTATGGCATGCATTCACGAGTGCTGACAACTTCAGGAGCTCGGTTGCCTGCAGGAATGTGGAACTCAGCATCTGAAAGCAGGTTCTTACAGGCTGGTGGAAGCTCAAGTGAGCTTGAAGTCATTCAAGCCAACCTTCATTTTTTTTTTTTTTCAGACAGTGGTCCAGGCTGACCAAAAAAAGCTATGTATTGCCTCAGTCTACCAAAAGCTGGAATTATAGGCACACACCATAGTGCCCCACTTTCTTACAACAATAAAAATAAGAACAAATAGCTGGATGTGGTGGCACACGCCTTTAATCACAGCACTTGGGAGGCAGACGTAGGAGGATCGCTGTGAGTTCAAGGCCAGCCTGGGACTTGAATTCCAGGTCAGCCTGGGCTAGAGTGAGATCCTACCTTGGAAAATAAATAAATAAATAAATAAATAAATAAAACCTTGATGTCAGAGAAAAGGACCGTTTGCCAAGGTAGTGAGATACTGCCAGAAAGATCAGGCAAAAATGTAAAATTTGCACACACAAGAAAGTTACTGAGCATCCTTCAGAATGCTGGAACTGATATGTAAGCACTTCCTCTGGTCCATTTCAGCTCTGCAAGGGTGGTACGACTGCTCTTGCCCACAGAAATGCAAAGGAATTTTTGTCTTGTGGCCTATAACTGGGCACTAACCCTACACACAAGAAACTTATATCAAAATTATAGAGAGATTGGTTTGGGGGGGGGAGGGGTCCTTGGGCAAGGGACATAGGAGGGAAGAGACAAAAGAAAGTTATGGGAGGAGACTATGATCAAAAACATGTACATATATAAAAATTGTCAATAAAAATTATATATAAAAAAGAAGTTTCTCCAGGCACTAAGGCAATAGCTCAGTTAGTAAAGTACTTGCCTGTTAAGTACGATGACCTGAGTTTGATTCCTGGTACCCACATAAATATGTCAGGTATCATGGCAAGTGCTTGTACTGGGAATGCAGAGACAGGGAGAATCCCTGGGGCTCCATGGCCAGCCAGTCTCACCCAACGGGTGAGCTCCAGACCAATGAGCAGCCTTGTCTCAAAAATAAGGTGGCAGTGTTCCAGAGGGATTCACCCAAGGTTGTCCTTTGACTTCCATGGGTTTACACACACACACACACACACACACACACACACACACACACACACACACACTAAAAATAAGTTTCTCCTCATTCCTTCCTCCCCTTATCACCTAGCAAACACCAATCTGGATTCCATGTCTATAGAATATTCTATTCAGGATACTGTGCAAATGGATTCATGCAATATGCCGCAATTGTTTATACATTTGGGTTATTTCTACCTGCTTGCAGCTGTGAGTAGTACTGCTCTGAGACATATGGAAATGTGCTTGCCTATAGGCCCATTGTCCATTCTCCTGGGTGTTTTCCTAGTAATGACAAGTTGGCATGATATAGTGATTCTATGCTTAAGTTGTTGAGGAATTGCCAAACTGCTTCCACAGAGGCTGAACTGCTGTACATTCCCACACGCAGTGAGCGAAAGCTGTAATTTCCCTGCATTCTGGAAAACCCCTTATTTTCTGCTTTTTAAATTCTAGTGGAGGTGAAGAGGTACCTGTTTGTGGTTTTGCTTTTTGCATTGCCTCAATGGCTAAGTACACTGTGTCCCAAGTGGGTGCCGGTCTTGCAGGAGTTTGAAGGTTGGATCTTTGAATCTGCTAGGTGCAGTGGCTACGTTCCCCTTACTGACACAAAGCACTCAACCCCGGAAGCAGCTCATGGGAGGAAAGGGTTTATTTCAGCTTGTGTTTTCAAGTCTCATCGTGATGGGGGAAGCATGACAAAAGCAGGAAGCTGGCTCACATTGTCACATCACCTCGGAGGAAGCAGCAAGAGTGAGCTCATGGTGAACAAACACCCAGTGGCCTGGACTGATAATCTTAATGCCTGACCCAAGTGACACCCCTCCTCCAGCAAGGCTCCACCTCCCACAGGCTCCACCAGCTGGGGATGGAGTCTGAGCTTTCATCACAATCACTGAGGCCAAGGGGGACATTTCACATTCAAACCCCCACACCTGGGCAGCTGGCTTGATCAGCCAGTGGGGTATGTATGCCTGTTGTCCTAAGTACTTAGAAACAAGGCTAGCCTGGGCAACATAGGGAAAGCCTGTGTCAAAACAAAAATAAACCAAGTAGGATTAATAAAAATGAAAATTAGACTGGAGAGATGGCTGAATGGTTAAGGTGCTTGCCAGCAAAACCTAAGGGCTCATGTTCAACCATCCAGATCCCACGTAAGCCAGATGCACTAGGTGATGTGAACATGCGAGGTTGCTCATGCACACAGGGCTCTGTGTGTCTGGAGTTCAATTGCATGGATGGGAGGCCCTGTTGTGCCAATTCTCTCTGTCTCTCTCACATAAAACAGAATAAGGAGGCTGGAGAGATGGCTTAGCGGTTAAGCGCTTGCCTGTGAAGCCTAAGGACCCCGGTTCGAGGCTCGATTCCCCAGGACCTACGTTAGCCAGATGCACAAGGGGGTGTACATGTCTGGAGTTTGTTTGCAGTGGCTGGAGGCCCTGGTGAGCCCATTCCCTCTCCTTCTTTCTATCGGCCTCTTTCTCTCTCTCTCTCTCTGTCACTTTCAAATAAATAAGTAAAAAAAAACAAAAAAATAAATAAATAAAAAACACAGAATAAGGCCAGTCTGTTGGGCTTGCCTCAAAAAAAGAAAATTAAAAAAAACAAAACAAAACAAATGGGTGTGGTGGGGCAAACCTTAAAATCTCAGCACTTGGAGACTGAGGCAGAGAGATCATAAGTTCAAGGCCAGCCTAGGATATACAAAGTGTTCAAGGCAGCCTGAATTTCATACTGAGACCTGACTCAAAAAAAGTGGGGTTCTGGGGGCCACTGTGGCCTTGTCTACTACATGTAGTACCCTAGGCTCGATCCGTTGCACAGAAAAACCAAAAACAATCAACAAAAGACCTATTGAGTACCTGTTTTGTCCCTGGTGTTCTGTAGGAACATAGTTATGAAAGTAAATGAGCCTTTTCTTGAAAAAGCACAGGGTCTGGTGGGATGACCAGCTACTTAGAAAAGTGCCTCCTTTATCTGCAACCGGTCCACTTTGGAAAGGAATGAACTTGGCTGCCCTGGGTTGATGACCTGAGCTGTTTTTAGCCTTAGGAACAACCTCAGGATGGATAGCATTCCAGGAGAACAGCTGCCTACTATATTCTGAGAGTGACGAAAGCGGCGCCTCTGTTTTTCCAGACCCACAGCGGTGACCAGTGACTGGTGACCGTCTCTGGGAAGGACAGCCAAGCCTTTACCCTCCTGGCTTCTGCGTTTGGGTGTTTCTGGTCATAGAATTTTTGGAAGGGCTGTTTCAGATACTCTTGCCTTTATCCTAAGGAAAGGGGATGTAGTAGATGGAAGGAATGAGAGGATCATTAACAATACAAGAGGTACCAAATTCATCTGTTGGCATTTGATGCCTACAGTAAGAGACAATGATGTTGATGGTATCAAGCTAGCGTGGAACCTGGCTTGATGATGTGGACCTGTAATTCCAGCACCCAGGGGATTGAGGTAGGAGGGTTATGAGTTTCATCTAGCCTAGGCTATGTAGCAAAACCCTGTCTTAAAACAATGACAAACAAAATCAATTACCATTCTTATGCCACACAGATCATAAGTGGCTAGACTGCAACAAGAAGGGTATTGGAATTCATTTGGTCTTTCATATTTAACAGTGAACACTAGGTCTCGAGAGAAGTACTTAGTCTACAGTTCTGGGTAGAGTGATGTCACAACCAGAGTTAGAATGATGTCCCAGGACCAGCAGGCAGGAAGCTGCAGTCTATAAACTAGAGTATTAGGGCTATGTTCTGTGTGACACACTGTGTCGTTTCTTCCCCTAGAATGTAGAATTTCTTACATCCTAGAGGGTTTTTTTAAATGTCTCCTGTTTTCCTCTTTTTTTCTGGTCTTAAGATAGTTGTCCACCCTTTCTTCACATACCAAATAACTCCAAAGTGCCCCCCATGACCACAGAAAATCCTCTACCAGGTTCTGAGCTGCTACTGGGCTCCAGGCTCCTTTCCTCACTCTCCACTGAATCCCATGCCCCGCTAGGCACTTCTCTGGTAGTATATAAACCATATGCCACGCTGGGTACTTCCCTGGCAGTACTATGAACCATATGCTGTGCTGAGGACTAGAGTAGAATGAGCAAGACCTAGCTCTTACCTTCTGGAGCATGGTGGAGCACAAAAAAGACAGACTTACAGACAAATACATGTAGCTATCCCAGAGTACAGTCTTCTCTCTTCTTAGTAAATACCAAGAACTCAGTACAGTACTGTTTCCTTTAGTCACTGAGGTGCATGTTAGACCTTCGGATCATCACATCCCACATCACTGGAATTCTCCTCCCATTGCCCAACATCTCCTCCTATCCCTAGACTCTGGTAGTACTTTTTCTAACACATTTTATTATTACTTTTTCTATTCTCTGCTTTTGTGATGTTTTGGATTCCACAGTGAAATTAAACAGTATTCTTCTGTCTGGTTTATTTTACTTTGAAATAGTGTCCTCTAAGTCCATCCATGCTGTTGAAAATGGTAGGAGTTCGTTCCTTTAAAAAAATAAATTAAAATGAAAAACTTTATTAAAAATTTATGCGGAATTTTGTGGAAGAGGGGGCAGAAAGAATGGAGGAGCCACAGGGTGGGAGGGAATATCCAGAGGCATTGCTCCCCCCCCCAATGCCTGACTGCTGCTCCCACAACCTCATGATGAATACCAGCAATCCCACTAAACAGGGCCCTCAGTGGAGTGGGAGCAGGGAGGAGGGAAATGATGGTACCAACACATGATGTGTTCATACAAAGTTTCCACTTAGTAATAAAATGATAAAATAAAGAAAAGAAAAAAATTACAAGTCTGGGGAGATGGCTTAGCAGTTAAAAAATCTTGCTTGCAAAGCCTGAAGGCCTGGGTTCAATTCCCCAGTACCCATGTAAAGCCAGGTGCTCAAAATAGTGCGTGTATCTGGAGTCTGGCAGTAGGAGGCCCCGGTGCACCTGTACTCTCTCCTCTTTCCCTCTTTCAAATAGACGAATAAAAATATATTTATTTATTTACTAGAGAGAGAGTCACAGATAGCGATAGATAAAAAGAGAAAGAATGGGCACACCAGCACCTCCAGCCACTACAAATGAACTTCAGATGCATGCTCCACCTTGTGCGTCTGGCTCATGTGGGTCCTGGGGAATCAAACTTGGGTCCTCTCACATTGCAGGCAACTGCCTTAACTACTAAGCAATCTCTCCAGACCTAAAAGTATTTTTAAATTTACATAATCACCATCCTGCTTTGTCCTCTCTTCCTCATTTCCCTCCTCTGAGCCACTTCTTCTTTCCCATTATTCCCTCTTCTATTTTAATATCTTATTTTCTCCTGTCCTCTTCCATCATCCCCGGCGGCCTGTTGATAGACCCTACACTGTGCAGGTCTTGTGCAGGTAATGGCAGCCACTGTGAGCTCATGAATACCGTGGCCACTCTGTTTCCAGAAGACAGTACTGCAAAGCGCTCCTTCCCATCCTTTGGCTCTTACATTCTTTTTGCCACCTCTTCCACAGTGATCCTCGAGCCCTGGAGGGTGTAATAGAGATGTCTCATTTAGTACTGAACCCTCTACCATCATTTCTTCTTAGCACTCTGGTGACTTTTGAGTCTCCCCAGTGGTCACAGTCATCTTGAAATGAGAAGCTTCTATAATCATATGTAAGAGCAACACTCATATATGAGCATAAACATAAGTACTTGGGGGGGACAGTTTGATGAGCGTAGTATATCCATGTGTCCTTCCTTTTATAAAAGATGAAATACAGGGGCTGGAGAGATGGCTTAGTGGTTAAGCACTTGCCTGTGAAGCCTAAGGACCCCGGTTCAAGGCTCGATTCCCCAGGACCCACGTAAGCCAGATGCACAAGGGGGCGCACGCGTCTGGAGTTTGTTTGCAGTGGCCGGAGGCCCTGGCGCACCCATTCTCTCTACCTGCCTCTCTCTCTCTCTCTCTGCCTCTTTCTCTCTCTGTCTGTAGCTCTCAAATAAATAAATAAAACAAAACAACAACAAAAAGATGAATAACAGTACATAGCATGTGTACACAACATTTTCTTCATCTGTTCATCCCTTGGTGGGCATCTAGGCCCCTTCCATCATGCAACTATTGTAAATAATGTCGCAGTGAACTCAGGAGTCCAAATATTTCTTCAAGAACCTGACTTTGTAAAGAACTTTCTTTTGCTTCCTTCATACCCCCTCACTCTGTCTCCTTTATCTCATGACTGCTCAGCCTGGAGTGAATGAATGAATGAGTGAAACAAAAAGCAGTCCTACTTAAGGATGGACAGGTTACGGACCTGGGCTGGGCAGGTCTATAAGGAATCCTGGCTTTGGTGTGAGTGGAACTCTGTGACGAAGCTTTAGGCCATTCCTATGTGACATTTGGTAGGTTGAAGAGCCTCAGCATTGCCCTTGAGGCTTCAGTGACCAGGATCCTTGTGAGATAAGCCAACTGTGCTTTCTGATAAACCTTCAAGGGTTGAGCCACCAATATGCTGAGTTCGAGCTCAGGGACCTTATCTATCCCAGAAGTTTCTGGATATGGTGAGTTTCTTGCCTGGATTCATTTGGTTTTCAGCACTTAGTCCTTTGCTCTGTGGTTAGGCTGCGCTGAAAAGGGAAGAACATCCCTAGAGACTTGGAAATGCTAAGCCCAGACCAGCCACACCAAGAAGGAAGGCTTAACTGGGTGCCTGTCACAGCCCACATGTAGCTGGTTGTGTGTTGGTGGAATAAATAAATGGAGCTTTTATCTTATCCCAAGGCTCCCTCCCACAAATGCCTATCCTGGGACCACACCTAAACTTGTCCTATTAACTTCCTACCCAGTAAGGAACGAATCATTAGATTCAGAGTGAGTGTATCTCCTGAGCCAGCATTGGAGATGTGGGTTCAAAGTCATGACTGCCAGGTACTTGGACATTAGACAAGCCGGTAGTCTCTCTGAGCTTTGGTTTCATCTACTGTAAAAGGGAAGAATATCACTTGTGCTGCCAACCTCACGTTGTTAAGAGAGCAACAGTGTGTTGTGGGGAGCTGAAGAGAGGGATCAGCAGTTAAAGGCACTTGCTTGCAAAGCCTGACAGCACAGGTTTGATACCCTGGTGCCCACGTAAAGCCAGATGCACAAAGTGGCACATGGATCTGAAATTTGTTTGCAGTGGCAAAAGGCTCTGCCATGCCCATTCTCTCCACCTCCCCCCCCTTTTCTCTCTCTCTGCTTCCAAATATAAATAAATAATGAAAGAGTGTGTTGTGACTCACCAAACTCTGCAGTTGTAGAGGAGACAGATGTGGTTTCCTTGGGGAAGGGGAAGGAGGAAGAAGCAGGGAGCAGGGTGGATTTGGACTGTGATGTCCACATTGAATAAATTGTTTTTTTCTAAAAAAAAAAATTATTTGTACGTATGTGTATGCATATTCAAGAGTCTTTCGTCACTGCAAACAAACGCTAGATACATGGGCTACTTTTTACATCTGAGTTTACATAGGTGCCGAGGAATTGAGCCCACGCTTGTAAGCTTTGCGAGCAGGTGCCTTTAACTTCTGAGCCATCAGCTCAGTCAACTGTTCTTTTAGTATGTCTCAACTGTGCCACTGGGGGGCAGCAGAGGCCCATCTTCGTCCTGTCTTTAGTGGAGAACGGTGCATGTAGGGAGGGCTTTGGACACGTCAGCTTCCTGCTGAATTTCTCCAAGGACCCACATTCTCAAACCAGACTCTTGGAGTATTTTTTCAGTATCGAAGAGGCACAAGAAGGGAAATAGTCTGTTCAAGATTAAGTAAGTAGTTCATTCAAGAATTAAACTGTAGCTGGCCATTGTAATACACGCCCATTCCTAGCACTCGGGATGCTGAGGCAGGAGGATTGTTGCAATTTCCAGGCCAGCCTGAACTACATAGCAAGTGCTAGTACAGTCAGAAGTACACAACAATCCCCCATCTGAAAACAAGCAGACCAGCCGGGCGTGGTGGCGCACGCCTTTAATCCCAGCACTCGGGAGGCAGAGGTAGGAGGATTGCCATGAGTTCGAGGCCACCCTGAGACTACATAGTGAGTTTCAGGTCAGCCTGAGCTAGAGTGGGACCTCACCTCGAAAAACCAGAAGAGAAGAAAAGAAAAGAAGAGAAAAGAAAACAAAAACAGACTGACGGCTAGACAAGAATTTAAAGTTCAACTAGATTTCTTCTTGCCTTGGGGACTTACTGGCTCCTTTGAAACGTGCTTCCAAGGCACTTGGGTGTGTGTGTGGCTTAAGGCATTTTGCTTCTTCTAATGGAGAGGATTTTGAGGGTTTTCTGAGGCAGAAGGCAACAGGAGACCTCTTTGTAGCATGTAATGGGGTAAATATATATATTTGTTTATTTGCAAGCAGAGAGGTGAGAGAGAGAGAATGGAGCATGCGAGGGCTTCCAGCTGCTGCAAACAAACTCCAGACACACGTGCCACCTTGTGCATCTGGCTTTACGTGGGTACTGGGTAATTGAACCTGGGTCCTTTGGCTTTGCCAGCGAGTGCCTTAACTGCTGAGCCATCTCTCCAGCTCCCTAATGGGGTAATCTTTAAGAAGTGATCCCAGAGCCCCCAGGTTAGGCACCCCAAGTGTCTGAAAGGTAAGTTGGGAACTCAGACTAGTGTGGTGGGCAGACTGCACTGAACTCCAGGAGCCTCCATGCCAGTTTCAGACTCTGCCCTTTGGCGTGGGGCTGACCCTCCCATGTCATTCATCTTGGAGGCACACATTCAAATGAAGCCATTCTCAGAATGCCCTCATTTCTGCCAAAAGTTTAAGAGGGAGGGAAATCACCTTGAGTTCTGGCTGTTGATAATCCACACCAATATGGAAGAAAGATGAAGTACAATGGGGACTTCAGGATCCAACAGATACTTTAAAAAAAAATTATTTATTTGAGAGTGACAGGCAGAGAGAGAAAGAGGCAGATAGAGAGAGGGAGAGAGAGAATGGGCGTGCCAGGGCCTCCAGCCTCTGCAAACGAACTCCAGATGCGTGCGCCCCCTTGTGCATCTGGCTAACGTGGGTCCTGGAGAATTGAGCCTCGAACCAGGGTCCTTAGGCTTCACAGGCAAGTGCTTAACTGCTGAGCTATCCCTCCAACCCAACCAACAGATACTTTTTCAAAGTCGGCCCCAGTTACTTACTTTCATGTACAGTTTTCATAGGTTCCAGTTTCCTAATCTGTGAAATGTTGATGATAAAAATCTAGGTTTCTAGACAACAACCTTGGGCAAGATACTGAACCTCTCTATGCCCCAGTTATATTGTCTGTATAATGAGAACAATAATAAAACAAATGATCCTACTTCATAGAGTTTTACGATTATTAAGTCATTAACTGAGCCATGCATGACATACAAGAAACACTTTGTAAGAATTCACTGTTTCTCTTTCGGCATTGTTATCATTACCCCCACCACGAGTAGTCTTGTGAGGACTAGAGGAGGCGTTATCTGCAAGGTGGAATGGATCCTAGGCAAAGAAAACAAGATCAGAAGCACAGAGATAACTATTAAGGGATCTACCCATTCTCTCCTGGGTGTTTCCCTAAAAGAAAGCAAAGCAAAGGCTGGAGAGATGGCTGAGTGGTTAAGTGCTTGTCTGTGAAGCCTAAGGACCCCAGTTCGAGGCTCAACTTCCCAGGACCCATGTTAGCCAGATGCACAAGGGAGCGCACGTGTCTGGAGTTCGTTTGCAGTGGCTGGAGGCTCTGGTATGCCCATTCTCTCCCTCTCTCTCTCTGTTGCTCTCAAATAAAAAGAAAAGAAACCAAAGCACATGACTTACCAGAACTCATACATAGGCCAAACATGGTGGTGTACGCCTGTAGTCCCTGCACTCATGAGGCAGTGGGAGGAAGATCACAGTGAGTTCAGGGCCAACCTAGGGTTCCAGGTCAGCTTGGGATAGAGTGGGATCCTACCTCGGAAAAAAAAAAAACAAAAACAAAAACAAAAAAACCAAAAGCTCATCCATGAGTGTTCAGAGCAGTTTTATATACAATAGTTCCAAATCACGAAGCTGTGGGTGTCCATTTTCAGGTAATGAGCTACACATATATAGTATATTTAGCAATAGAAAGGAATGAATGACTGCAACATACGGGATACAGCATGGCTTATTTTCAAAAAGAATTATGTGTGGTAGAGCCAGACAGGCAAAGAAAAGAAAGAAAGATCAAAATTAAAACAAATAAAAAGAAAGGAAGAGGAAAATAGCTTAACAGGTAGGAGTACTTGCTGTGCATCATGAGATCCTGAGTTCGATCCCTAGCACCCGTGTAGGAAGCCAGGCGTGGCTGTGCATGCCTGTCACCTCAGTGTGAAGGGCAGAGACAGGAGGATGGCTGTGGCTCTTCGGTCAGCCTGCCCAACTGAGAGAGGAGGGGGAAATAAGGAGCGAGGGGGGAGGCCACCCGATGTCTTCCTCTAGCTTCCACACATACACATGCATAGTGTGTGCGTCTGTCCTCACATGTCCGTACACCACATACATGCATGCATGCACACAAGGAACAGAATGAAAAAGAAAAAAAAACCACATATTGTACGCTTCCATTTGTATAAACTTCTGGAGGGTGCAACTTGGAGCTTGGCAGAGAAATTTAATGATGGTTGAAGATAGGCACAGGAAGTATCACATAAGGACACTGGACAGTTTGGGGGATGCTGGACATGTTAGTTTTCTTGGCCGTGGCAGTAGCTTTGTGGGCATACCTGCACATCAAAACTTAATAAATTAACGTTACATATGGGTAGTTTTGTATGTCAGTATACCCCAATAGAGTTATAGAGACTTAAAAGCAGACACCACAAAAGATTTACTCCAACTCAAGTCAGCAAACATCTCTTCAGCTTATGCTCTGGCACAAGAAATATGCTGGGCATAGGTGAGGCAAAAGCACCTGAATTCAGTCCTTGGGCTGAGGACATGGCCCAGCAATTAAATGTGACCTCCTGCAGAGCCTGCTGGCCCAGTTTGATTACCCACACAATGTCAGATGCACAAAGTGATGCACGTGATTGAATTTTTTTTTTTTTTTGCAGTGGCAAGAAGTCCTGGTGTGCCTAATCTCTCTCTCTCTCAACGTACATACTTACAAATAAATTAAATAAAAATATTTTTTTTAAAAATAAATGCAGGGTGGCTGGAGAGATGGCTTAGCAGTTAAGGCACATGCCTGCGAAGCCTAAGGACCCAGGTTTGAATCTCCAGGACCCACATAAGCCAGATGCACATGGTGGCGCATGCGTCTGGGGCTTGTTTGCAGTGGCTAGAGGCCCTGGCACACCCATTCTCCCTCTCTCTCCCTCTCTGTCTCTAATAAATAAATAAATAAGTAAATAAATCTTAAAAAAATAAAAATTAAAAATAAATTCAGGGGCTGGGGAGTTGCTCAGTGGCTAAAGGTGCTTGCTTGAAAAGCCTGCCAGCTTAGGTTCAATTCCCCAGTACCCATGTAAGGCAAGATGCACAAAGTGGCACATACATCTGGAGTTAGCAGAAACAAGAGACCTTGGTACCCATTTTCTTTCTCTCTCTTTACCCCTCCCCTCTTTGTAAATATATTTAAAAAATTAAAAAAGAAATTCAGTTCTTGATCTCAAGTCACATATTTTATCTTGAAAAAAATACTGAGAGCCATACTTTGTTTTGCTTTTCTTTTTTTGAGATAGGGTCTTAGTCTAGTACAGGCTGACCAGGAACTCACTCTGTAGCCCCAGGCTGGCCTCCCCAGTGCTGGATCTAAAAGTGTGTGCCACCATGCCCAGCTTACTTTCAGTTGTGCATGAATGAGCTTATTAGGGACACACCAGCCAAAAGTAAAAGAGGAAGCAGCCAATGTCAGATAAAGAACAGAACATCAATCTGGGCACTGAACAATACCAAGCAGAAATGACTGGAGCAGCCCCACTAAAAAGTAGAAGAAACAGAGGCTGGGAAGATGGATCAGCAGTTAGAGGGATTTGCTTGCAAAGCCTACTGGCACAGGATTTAATTCCTTAGCTGCCACAGAAGCCAGATGCAAAAAGTGGCACAAGCATCTGCCATTTATTTGCAGTGGTAAGAGGCCCTGGGGTGCCCACACTCACTGCCCCCCACAAATAAATAAAAATAAGTAAATAAAATAATTGTGTCTTTAAATTGAAAAAAGAAAACTTAGTAGAACATAGAACAGATTTATCACACAGCTAGTCAGCCCAGGGCTATCTGGTGTCAGTTTCTAGGAGTTGGGGGCACTGCTGCTGAGGGAAGGGAACAGGTGTCTTTTGGGACCCCAGGATGTTTAAAGGCTTCCAAATCAATAACTGGAAAATGTGTGCTTTCAGCCTCCCTGTTTCCTCATTGCAGAAGGGGACTCCATCTCTCTGGAAACCATAATGTTCTGCTCTGCCTTGACCTCTAAAAGTCTGATTTCTTTAATAGAACCCTCATAGTACCCAGTCTCCAGGAGGCTGGGTGCCCTGGAAGGCCTTTCATTTCTAGAAGCTGTTTGCTTCAAGAACCTGTCAGAACAGCTAGTTGGGAGTTAATAGAACACAGCAGTTACTGTCTTGTAGTCGCTGGGACAAAACACCCGGCCAGAAGCTGCCTACGGGGAAGAAAGGGATTATTTCAGTTTACAGTCTTAAGGGGAACTTTCATCATGGTGGGGAAAACATGGCAGAGCAGGCAGCTGGGGCATCACATCGTCACATTAGCAGAGTGAGGTAGCTCTGAACACCCAGTGGTTTGGACTATAAAATCCCAAGACCTTTCCCCAGTGAGCCTATGGAGGGCATTTCATTCAAACCACCACACAACCTAAGTGTCCATTGGTGGGTGAATGGATAAAGGAACTGGGGTGGAAATGCACAATGGAATTCTATTCAGTCTTTCAGAAAATATGTTTTATCTATTATATATTTGCAACAAGAGAGAGACAGGTAGTGAGAGAGCGAATAGGCATGCCAGGGCCTCTTGCTACTGCAAATGAACTCTAGACACATGGGACACTTTGTGCATCTGGCTTTATGTGAATGCTAGGCAATCAAATGCAGGCTGTTAGACTTTTCAAGCAAATGCCTTTAACCATGGAGCCATCTCTCCAGTCCTGATTTTGTCTTAAAAAAAGAAATCTGTTGGGCTGGGGAGGCCCTGAAGTTCTCTTTTTCATTTTTTTTCTCTTTCTGCCTGCAAATAAATTAATAGAAATGTTAAATAAAAAACCTTGGGTTGGAGAGATGGCTTAGTGGTTAAGATGCTGGCCTGCCAAGCCTAAGCACTCATGTTCAACTCTCCAGAACCCACGAAAGCCAGACGCACAGTGATGCAAGTGTGCAAAGGCTGCACATGCACACTAGGTGGCGCATGTCAGGAGTTCGATGGCAGTGGCTGGAGGCCCTGGTTGCCAGTTCTCTCACTCTTCCTTCCTCTATTCCCCACTTCTCCACCCCCGTCCCATTTCTCACATAAAAAAAGGCCAGTCTGTTGGGCTTGCCTCAAAAATAAAATAAAATAAAACCTCAACTACATTATAGTCTTTAAAGCTGTATCTTACTTTTTTTTGTATACTTAACATGATATGTAACAGAGCTTAATGTCTTTTTCTTGGTTCATTATTTCATGAAAAATGAAGCTCAGGGCTGGAGAGATGGCTTAGTAGTTAAGGTGCTTGCCTACAAAGCCCAGGGACCCATGTTCAACTCTCCAGATCCCATGTAAGCCAGGCACACAAAGGTGAGGCAAGTGCAAGGTTGCACATGCCCACTAGGTGGCACAGGCATCTGGACTTTGATTGCAGTGGCTAAGGCCCTGGCTCACCAATTCTGTTTCTCTTTCTATCTAGTGTGTGTGTGTGCACACACACACAAAGATCATAGGCTGATGAGCCCTGCAGTTCAACCACACTAATTTTTCTAAGTTGAAGTTTCATGCTACCTGAAGTCATTATATGCCTTTTTCAGAATATTATTATATTTCATTGAAGAAACATACAATGCACACTCACACACATTTTTCTTTCTTCCTTTCTTTCCTCCCTCCCTCTTTCTTTTTTTCTCCTCTCCCTCGCCTTCTCCCTCTCCCTCTCCCTCTCCCTCTCCCTCTCCCTCCCTCCCTCCCTCCCTCCCTCCCTCCCTCCCTCCCTCCCTCTCTCTCTCTCTCTCTCTCTCTCTCTCTCTCTCTCTCTCCCTCTCTCTCTTTCTTTCTTTCTTAGGCAGGGTCTTGCTCTAGCTCAGGCCGACCTGGAATTCACTATGCAGTCTCAGGGCAGCCTCAAACTCACAGCAATCCTCCTACCTCTGCCTTCTGAGTCCTGGGATTAAAGGTGTGCGCCATCATGCCCTGTTACATTCTTTGTTTTGAATAGTGTGTGTTCTTTGCACTCTATGGAGTTGTCTGGATATTACTCTTGGGATCATTTAGGAAGAGGCAGAGTGGAGCCTCAGGGGATTCATCACAAGGGTGCTTTAATAGCTCACTCAGCTCTGCACAGGTGCATGTGGGATAGTGAGTTTACAGACAAACGCTCACTCATACCATGGAGTCTTCTTTGCTAGAAACTTTTGAAGACATGAGAAATTTCTCTCAACTCAAAAGGACTTGAGGTAGATGACACATGCTTATTTTTGGACTACTGGCTAGAGGACTATGTGGCAGACATCCAAAAGTTCCAGTCTCAGGTTTCTAACGGGGTGAAGACAGGTCCATTTGACCCTGGTAAGAACTGGGTGAGAAGATGAGACCTTATTTTACTCACTGAGTGGCTCAGAGGCAGACTAAACTGGTCTGAATTATCCACAAACACTACAAAAACAGAGAGGAGAAGGCTGAGTTTCCTGAAATGTTCCATATTTCTTCTCACATGAGGTTCATATCTACTGGGCCCTAGCAACACTTAGTTTATATTACAATTTATCTTCCTAGGTAGCTATTTCCATATCTGCATTTTCCCTGCCATGAGGCAAGGCACTTAAGGGAATGGCTGGTGGCTGAGAGTGTAGCTCAATGGGTGGCGTGCTTGCCAGATGTATGAGGCCTTGAGTTTGATTTCTAGCACTATGTCAACCAGGCATGGCAACTCACACCTGGAATCCCAAGGCGACAGATAGCATTGAAAGCATTTCACTTGGAGATGGAGAAATCACTTCAAAACAAGAAAAAAAAAAAAAAAGAAAAGAAAAAACAAGAAAAAAAAAAAAGAAATCACTTAGCTGTTAAGGCACTGGCCTGCAAAGCCGAAGGACCCAGGTTCAATTCTCCAGGACCTATGTTGCAGCAGCTGGAGGCCATGTTGTACCCATTCTCTCTCTCTCTCTCTCTCTCTCTCTCTCTCTCTCTCTCTTGCTCTCAAATAAATAAATAAAATTAAAAAAAAAAGTCAGGAGTGGTGGCATGCTTGTAATCCCAGCATTTGGGCTGTGGTGGCAGGAGGATTACCACGAGTTAGAGGTCAGCCTGGGCTACAGAGTGAGACCATTTCCAAAATTTTTTTCTTTCTTTCTTAATTTTATTCACTACTTTCTCAAGGTTAAAAATAAGCACAAGAAAGATGATTGTCGGTGGCTCATCTCAGTGAGCTCTGTTTCATGAGACAGAGTCTTGTCTGGACTAGGGAGATGGCTCAGTGGTTAACGGTGCTTGCTTGCAAAGCCAGCCAGGCTGTGTTCAATACCCCAGTACCCATGTAAAGCCAGATACACAAAGTGGTGCATGAGTCTGGAGTTCATTTGTAGTGACGAGTGGACTTAGCACACCCATACTCTCTTTCTCTTTCTCACATAAATAATGAAAAAGTATTAAAATAGGCTTGGAGATATGGCTCAGCAGTTAAAGGTGCATGTTTATAGAAAGCCTGCCAGCCTGGGTTTGGTTACCCAGTACCCAAGTAAAGACAGATGCACAAAGTGGTGCGCCCATCCAGAGTTTGATTGTGGTGGCGGGAGGCCCGGATGCACTCATTCTCCCTCTCTCCCCCCCACTTGCAGATAAATACATAATATTTTAAAAAATAAAATGAAAAGTAGCTTTCTTAAAAAATATTTTTGAAATGAAATCATTTCTTTTAAAATAAGAAAGAAGGGTGTTGCAGTCCAGTTCTCATTGCTGTTAGAAATCACCCAACCAAGAGCAGCTTCTGGGAAAAAGAGATTTATTTTGGCTTACAGGCTCAAGGGGAAGCTCCACAATGGCAGGGGAGAACGATGGCATGAGCAGAGGGTGGACATCACCCCCTGGCCAACATAAGATGGACCACAGCAACAGGAGGGTATGCCAAACACTGGCAAGGGAAACTGGCTATAAAGCCCATAAGCCCACCCCCAACAATACACTCCCTCCAGGAGGCATTAATTCCCAAATATCCATCAGCTGGGAACCTAGCATTCAGAACACCTAAGTTTATGGGGGACACCTGAATCAAACCACCACAAAGGGGCTAGAGAGATGGCTGAGCAATTAAAGGCACTTGCTTCAAAGCTTGATAGTCCTGGTTCACTTTTCCGGTACCCATGTAAAGTCAGATGCACCATGTGGCACATGCATCTGGAGTTCGTTTGCAGTGGCAGAAGGCCCTGGTGTGTCCATACTCACCCTCTTTCTATTTCCCCCCTCAAATAAATAAAAAATATTTTTTTAAAAAATAAGAAAGAAAAAAAAGAAAGAAACTGAATTGAAGAAAAATTACTGTTCTCATGGAACCAGAATGAATATCATACTATTTAATGATATATGGAGAGTTCCTTTGGGTGCTTGGGGTGAGATTGAGGGCAGAGGAAAAAGGAGGGGTGGGGTGCTCAGAGGAAGCGGCACCCAAGTTGGATGCTATGACCTGGTTTTAGCAGTGTGATCAGAATTGTTTTACTAATGGAAGCTAGGATGAGCATTTCCTTATCAAGCAGGTAAAACTTCACAATAGATCCTAATTATAATACCCCCCCCCCCAATGAGGAGAGGTAGAAGGGTATGCAGGGGGACCACGGCTGTTGCCCGCTCCGGGGTCATAGTCTTACGGCTTTAGGATTCAGAAGCCATCACTTGTACTTCGTGCTTAGCTAGGAATATTATTTTTTGTTTATTGGGGTGTCGTCGTGTTGTGCTTTTATAGTTCATTTATCCTGAAATGGTAGAGACTAGAAATCCTGAGGAGAATGGGGGAGAAAAAAAGAGGGGAGGGAAAGAAGCAGAGAGGGGGGTCAGGAGAGGTGGAAGATTTTTCGAGAAGGGAAAAGTCACAGGTATTCAGAGACTATTTATTCCCAAGAAAACACAGTCACACTTTCACAATACAAGTAAGCTGCAGTTCAAATTTAACAAGTCTGAAGGAGGGCTGGTTGTCTAAGGAAATGATGAAGATGGTGATGATTTGGTCAATGCCTCTGAGCTCACGGCTGTTGAACCATATGTTAGTTACCTTTTGGAAGACAAACTTGCTGTGTGGGGGGATGAACGAGCTTTTAAAAATGTCTCAGGAATGAGCTACACAAGAGATTTCTGGAAACCTAGAGTTAATTATGAACAAGCTACTGATGAAAATCTCCTGGACTATAGAGTTATAATGACTCCTATTTAATATACATATATCAGGATAAATAACCATTTTGTATGAAATCTCTATCTACATATAGGCCATTCATTAGATGGAATGGTGTCTAGCATAATTGGAGTGCTAAAGAGTGTGGCCAGTTCTAGTAGCTATAATAGCATCATTAGTAAAGAAAATGTCTTGTGATATACCAAGGACCTGATTCAGGCGGGGAAATTGATTCTATATTACAATGTTTTGTTTAAATGTTAAGTTAAAAGCATCTCTTCTACGTTAACCGGGATATAATCAGTTAGCTCACAAATGATGCTGAAGGGCTTTCTGCTTTAGCTAATGCACAGAACAGCTACGTGGCTGAAAGTTACAGTTTCCAAATCTGGGAGAGGAACTGCTTCTTGACTAAGGAAGCATAGCATTGTTCCTGCTGGCCAGGTCACCAATACACTGACATCTGCGGACATCCCTTGAGTAACAGGATCAGGATCTAGAAACTGTTGCCCAGCCCTCTCTCCTGCTTTCCTATTTACCTGCTTCCTCACTTCCATTGGCCACCACTAATGGTGGTAGCTACATTGTTTGGATTGCTCAGTGATTAAGGTGTTTGCTTGCAAAGCCTGAAAGCCTGGGTTTGATTCCCCAGTACCCACATACAGCCAGATACACAAAGTGGTGCATGCATGTGGAATTTTGTCTTTTTTCCTATCAGCAAGAGGCCCCAGGGAACCCATTTCTTTCTGCCTCTCTTCTCTGATAATAAATAAATAAAATACTTAAAATTTTAATTTTATTTATTTTTTATTTGTAAGCAGAGAACAAGAGAGAGAGAAAGAGAGAGAGAAAAGGTATGCCAGGGCTTTTTTTGCTACTGCAAATGAACTTCAGATGCACACCTCAGTTTGTGCATCTGGCTTTATGTGGGTACTGGGGAATTGAACTTGAGGCATCAGACTTTGTAAACAAGTGCCTTTAATCACTGAGCCATCTTTACAGCCCATATTTTTCCCTTTAATTTTTTTGTTGTTTATTTATTTATTTGAGAGTGACAGAGAGAAAGAGGCAGGTAGGTAGAGAGGGAAAATGGGTACGCCAGGGCCTCCAGCCACTGAAAATGAACTCTAGATGCGTGCACCCCCTTGTGCATCTGGCTAACGTCAGTCCTGGGGAATCTAGCCTTGAACCAGGGTCCCTTAGCCTTCATGGGCAAGTGCTTAAGCACTAAGCCATCTCTCCAGCCCCAGATTTTTTTAAAAAGATTTTCTTGTAAGGAAAAGGGACAGGGATGTTTATGCCTGTGTGTGTTGGAGGGTGTGTTGGGCAGGCTTAGCCTAGTGAAAATCTGGTTACAGGGCTGGAGAGATGCCTTAGGAGTTAAGGTACTTGCCTGCGAAGCCTAAGGACTCAGGTTCGATTGTCCAGGACCCACATAAAGCCAGATGTACAAGGTGGTGCATGGGTCTGGAGTTCTGCAGCGGCTAGAGGCCCTGGCACACCCATTCTCTCTCTTTATCTGTGCCCCCTCTCATATGAATAAATGAAAACATTAAAAACAAACTGGTTACACAGCTTCTGTGTGTGCTTAGCGATGGCTTCTTTCTGTATCTTGCCCTGTCCCATGCCGTCACCTCTGCCAATCTTCCATTCAGGAAAGGGCCTTGATGTCGTTTTGGATTTTTATACACCTGTTGGTAGATGAGCCAGTCTTAAAGATCCCTTGGACTCATCAGTGTACATCGTGGAAATGGCGATGTTTTCATATCTTTCCCGGGGCGCAAAGCACCAGCAGTAGTGAAAAAGTATCAGCAAGTCCTTCTGGAAATTTTTGTTGAAAAAGCCATAAAAGAGAGGGTTTATGCAGGTAGAAACCATAGCAACCAAATGGCAAACTATAAATACCAGGTCGTGGTGACAGCTCATCAGCACCTCATGGGACCAGTCAAAGATGACATTGAAGATGTTCAAGGGCAGCCAGCAGACGCCAAAGGTCACCACGATGGAAATGAGCATGGCATTGATCCTCCTGTTCTCCCTGAACCGGCTCTCCTTTTCCCTCTTCCGGTCGGCCCTCCTGTGCCTCCTGCGGAGGCAGATGACGATCTTCAGGTAGCAGATGAGGATGAAGCCCAGAGGGACAAAATACTGAAGCATGAACAGCGAGGTGGAGAAGAGGAGCTGGTTCGTTTTGGAGGGCCAGATCTCCACACAGGCCACTCGGTGGGTGTAGACGTCGGTGGGGAGAGAGAGGTTGCGGAACGGCTCGTCTGTGAGGTGGTTGGACAGGAGTAAAGGGACAGAGAGCAGAAGAGAAAGGAGCCAAATCAACGTGATACCCCAGTAGGCATGAGCTATCCTGGGCTTCCAGCCACGGGGGTTCACAATCAGCTGGTACCTTTCGACAGCAATTAATACCAAGGAGAATATGGACACGGAGATGGAGACGCTCTGTGCATAGGATGTGAGCTTGCACATGGCATCCCCAAAAATCCAGTGGTCCATCAGAGTGTAGATGACGGTGAAGGGGACGCACATGCCACACACCAAGATGTCAGAGAGGGAGAGGTTGGCAATCAGTATGTTGGTGACGCTCTGAGCTTCTCTCTGCTTCTTAACGATTATGATAATGAGGGAGAGGTTCCCAAACAGGCCCATGATGAAGACCACAGTGTAAGCGATGATCAGTAGGAGTAAGGGTAGAGAGGGAGGCTGACAGGACTGAAAGTACGAAAATGCTGAGTTGTTGCTCTCTATACTGGTTTTACTAGAGCCTGGCTGGTTTGTCAGGGAAGGTTCCATCATGGCAGGATTGGAAGAAGAGATTCTCCGAGCTCGCGTAGGTTGTCTGGGGATATTTTGGGCATCAGTTCCTGTGGTATGGGGGCTCTGAAACTCCTAGTGGATAATTAGTTGGCTTAGTGCGTCCCAGTCTCTGTTTGTCTTTGGTGGAAACCCATAAAAATATCTTGAGAATGCTCTTGAGACCCTACAAAGTCAAACAGAACCCAGAAAATTAATGTAAGTCCTTAACAATATGGAACATTATGCTGGTGGGACAATGTCCCCTAGAAGACAACGGACACATATCAAGTGACCCTCCACATGCCACCTCCTCTAACCTCAGGATGCTGGATAGTCCTGTCAGGATGATCCTTAGACCTGGTGGGACAAGAATCATGACCACATCCTGTTTACCATACAACAGCCCAAATATCATTTCAGGTTCATGTGACTGTGTACCCACTTGACCCCATAGGCCGTGTAAGCCTTCCGTAGAGACTATACTGTGCAGGTCAGAGAGCCATATTTGGAGATGGGTTCTGCTACCAGTTGGAAGTTTGTATTCCATCCAAAATCCATGTCCTAATACAGAAGTATTAAGAGGTGGATTCTTTATGAGATAGTTGGGCCAAACAGTACTTACCCTCATGAATGAATATAAAATGAATTAAGAGCTAGTGGCAGAGTTCTTGCCTAGCATGTACAGCTTCCCTAGCTGGGCTCCGTCCCCAGCACTGCCAAAAAGAAAGAGAAAGAAATCAGTCAATCAACAGCGTCCCTTCTGGGATGGGGGGATTGCTTAGTGGTTAAGGTGTTTGTTGCAAAGCCAAAGGACCCAGGTTTGATTCCCCAGGACCCATGTAAGCCAGATGTACAAGGAAGCACATGCATCTGGAATTTGTTTGGAGTAGCTGGAGGCCCTGGTGTGCCCGTTCACTCAATATCTCTTTGTCTATCTCAGAAATAAGTAAATAAAATATTTTTTCAAAAAAGTTTGTCTCTTCTGCCATGTAAGCTTTAGTCCCCTCTTGATGATGTATCCACAAGGTACCATCCAGGTAAGTGGAGAACAGCTGTCACCCAATTCTGCTCCTGCTGGTACCTCGATCTTGGACTTTCTGGCCCCAGAACTGAGAGGATAAATTTGCATAGTTTATAACTTACCCAGTTAGTGGCATTTTTGCATAAGAGTACAGAGGGACTGGGGCAGGTTCCCCTAGAACATCACAACGTGGTACCTGTATAATTTGATGTAAGTCAATGTTTCCTTCCTCTTCAGTTTCCATCTGTAACAATGGGAATGCACAGCATCTTACTAGGTGTTATGAGGATTAAGTATGATCGTGCAACTAAACTGGTCCCTCACTACTAACAGAACACAGAGTAAATGCCGAGCATAGGTGTGAATTAAAATGTGTCCTCCCCATTGCCCAGAGCTAGCCAATAGCCTTCAGTCAGGGAGGGGCTAGAATTACAGAACTCAGCTGCTACGGGATAGCATATACCTCATTCTTTTCTTTCACTCATTCTTTCTTTTTTTTATTTTTTCCACTCTCTGGGGATAAAGACATGCTTTACACATACAATTTTTGGGTACAATGTGCTGAGCTTTGGGGGCTCAAAGTAAAGAGGTCAGTGCCTAGCCATCTACCAACTAGAGTTAACTTCAGAAACCATTCTTCCTTCCTATGACTCTCTTCTTCTGGTTTTCAGAGGATTGAGGACCCCGGTCCTATGGCTCAGCAATCTACGGTGGTCATAGTCAGCGGTATTACTCATGCCAGAAGGCACGGCAGGCTGTCCTAAGGCCTGCAGAGGTCATGCAGAAGGAGGACGAAGGAGGAGGGAGGAAAGACTTCTCATCTTGATTTTTTTTTTCTTTAGGAATTTGAGGGAAGCAACATACATAACTGATAAAGAAAAGTGAGCAATAGTCACGAAAGGGAATGAACTTTCATTTGCTATGTGAAATTACTTCAGCCTGCTCTCACATTCTCTCCTGAGTTGAAAGGCTTAGCAGATTGCTACTAGAAAGAAATCACCTCAAGAATCATTTTGTCTGCAACATTTTCCACAATAGACGCCATAATGAAGAGGATTCCGCAGATGAATAGGAACTGTTGATAAAGACAGGATACTTTATAAAGAGAGACGCAAGGGCCCTGTGTCTGGCTCAGACACGATGTGATTGCCAGGAGAAATAGCAATGTTTTTAAACAGTGGTATTTGAAATACAGGATTAGGGCTTGAATGACTCAGGGCTTCAAGAGGCCTAGAGTTCATAGGTACTGGCTAAAGGGTAATTTCAAAATAGACTTAAACTCTTATGCCAGTTGACAGACTAGAACTAGAAGAGAAATAGAAAGCTTTGGTTGCTAATTAAAGGCCTACTCCTAGGCAAGATCCACCTGGGGGAAGCAAGGAAGGAAAAGGAGATGGACACTCTCTGCATATGTGGTCTGATATGCTTGTTAGCATGAGCACTGGACTTATCTGGGACATAGCCTTTTCTCACAAGCTGAGTGATCCATTTCTTTCTTTCAAATGAAATTTTAAGCTGGCCACCCCATCTTGTGCCTTGTTATAAGGAACAATGAAATAATATCCTGATAATATTTTATAAACTGTCAAACACTGCCTGTTATTTTTATCATTATCATTGAGTGTGTTAGTCACATGGAAGGCATTTATCTAGTCCCCATCTTCCAAAGAATTAAGAATTTTTTTTAAAAAATTATTCATTTTTATTTGACAGAGTGGGAGAGGGAGGGGAGGAGAGAATGGGCGCGCCAGGGCTTCCAGCCTCTGCAAACGAACTCCAGACGCATGCGCCCCCTTGTGCATCTGGCTAACGTGGGTCCTGGGGAATAGAACCTGGGGTCCTTTGACTTTGCAGGCAAATACCTTAGCTGTTAAGCCATCCCTCCAGTCCAAGAATTAAGAATTCTTTTACATCTGCTGTGCTATTTATTTCTCCAACATCGTCTTTGTTGGGAACTTAATTTTCACTTGCAGAGAGACAACAATTTTGAAAGGTCCAAGACACAAGACATTAGCTAATGCCAAACAAACTCAGCCACATTGAGTGTGTGACTTCTTTGGAGCCCTATTGCCTGCAAGAAAGAAAGGCTGCCTATGAATCATGTGAAGCTAGGTATAAATAACAATGTTCACTTTACAGATGTGAAAATTCATGGCACTTTCCCCTGTTGCTAGTAGACAGGTTACAGAGGTGGGAATGAACTTTGGGAACCATTGTGTTGCCCCTTCTTACTGCTGTGGGCTCTTTTCATAGTGGGTAGGGTTACTCACCCTCCTGCAACAGCAGGTCTGACAAGCGAAAAGCCTCTCATTAGTAGCCGAATAAAAACTTGCTCTCCTGTCTATAAATATCTATGGAAACCTGGAGCTCAGAAAAACCAGAAGAACCTAAGTTGAGCTTCATGTGGGAGGACTCAGATATGGATTCAAGAGTTATAGTCCTTACTCCACCCCCACTGAGGCCTCAGCTAATTTCAGAGATTAACAAGGACATCCCCAAATATGGACTTTAAATCGCAATATGGGATTTATACTTCACGTAATTGGCAACTATTAAGTTGAAATATTTAAATCCTACTTATCTGTAAGCAAAGTAATACTAAGCCCAGATTCATAAAAAAAAAATTCTTGGGATTCATTTCTGTTTTAGGAAAGTTTGTCTTTGGCTTGCTTGGTTGAAGGCAAGATCTCAAACGAACAAGTGATACTTTGCACACACAAAATAGTGAGTATCACGTGACAGAGGTAGGCATCTTCAACCTTCAGCTTGGCTGTATCTTGCTCATAAGGCAACTGCTCTATTATTTATGTCTCTTAACACAACAGTGCAATGTTACATTATTTTTCTAGGTTTTGTGCTTATACGTTTCAAGATAAATAAGAGTATTACAACATGAAATAAACATGTGCATATGTTATTTACATATCTGTTAGTGTGTATATATCTTCCTTTCATTCACACAATTAGTTAGGAGAGTAGAGTTTATACATGTTTGTCTTGATCTATTTTATTTTTACTTTTTCTTCACTGTCTGACTATCTGTCATTCCCTATCTTGTTTTTCCTTCTCCTCTATCTAGAACACAGAAAACTTAAAGTATACTTTAGATGATTTATATCTATAGACTATAATATTTTGATGGAGGTAACTGAAAGTTTCTTCCATGCTTTTTTCCCCCTTAGACAGTGTCACAGTGGCCACAGCTCAAGTCCCCTGACCCTGAGAGTTCCATGTTCTTGCCACTATCTTATATTGCCCCCCCATTTTATACTTTTGAAAAAGGTTCTCTATTTCCTATTCATTGTTAAGAAATAATTTTATTTATTTGCAAGAGAGACAGAGGAGAGAGGGAGAGAGAGAGAGAGAGAATGGGTAGAGGATGGGTATGCCAGGACCTCCTGCTGCTGCAAAGAAACTCCAGATGTATGCACTACTTTGTGCATTCAGCTCTGTGTGGGTATTGGGAAATTGAACTCAGGTCCTTAGGCAAGTGCAGGCAAGTGCCTTAACTGCTAAGCCATCTCTTCAGCCCTGTAGTTCCTATTCTTAATTTTGAAAGGAGGTGATGTGAAAATTTTCTGCATCTTTTATATTACTTTTCCCTTCTATAACTTCAGAAAGTCTATGGCCTTGGGGAAAATAAAGATTTCTACGCCTCTTACTCCCCGGATATATACACATTATAGGGCTAGAGAGATGGCTTTGTGGTTAAGGTACTTGCCTGCAAAGCCTAAGAACTCATGTTTGAATCTCCAGGTCCCACATAAGCCAGACACACAGTGATGCAAGCTCACAATGCTGTATATGCACACAAGGGGCCAATGTGACTGGAGTTCATTTGCAGCAGCTAAAGGCCCTGGCATATCCATCCTTTCTCTCAAAAAGTAATAATAAACAAAACAATAACAAAAAGGTCAATCCAGCACCTTTCCCCTAAAGAATTCTCTTCCTTTCCTTAAATACTGTAAGACTCTATGGTTGCGCTAATGCAAATAACACTTTTGCTTGTTAGGGGCTTACTGATTTTCAAAGTAATGCCCTGTTCTTCAGTTCATCCATCAAGCCGTCATGCCTGATGTGATGTCTCACATGTGATCTCCACAGCAGCCCTGGGCTCTTGATGGGAATGACACTTTACACTGTCTTCCAGTGTATTTGGTCATTTCCTTTTTTGATATGTCATTTGTTAAAAGTATCAGTCAAATGAATTATCTATTGGATGAAAACAAAAGGAGTTAGAGTCTCTGTACACATCTTTGAACTTTCTCTAAGAATAAAGAACTGCCAGAAGTAACTGCAACAAGCACCAAAAAGCAAATGCTAACTCTCTCACAGCCTCATTAAAGTGTGCAGCTGCTCTGATTGTTCAGGATATAAAAATCTTCTTACCCTATTCAATTATTTGTCCACATCAGGTGTGGTGACTCACACTTATAATCCCAGTATAGTAGGGGCGGAGCGGGGGCTGAGGTAGGAGGATGGCTGTGAGTTCTGGACCAGCCTGATCTACAGAGTGAGTTCCAGCTCAGCCTGGGGCTAGAGAGAAACCGTGCCTCAAACAAACAAACAAGCAAACAAAACATAAGAATTATTTATCTACTAAGAGATTGACTTTGGGGGGCTTGAGAGATGGCTCAGTGGTTAAAAGCACTTTCTGTTCAAGCCTGACAGCCAGAGTTTTTAATCCCTTGAACCTGAGCAAAGCTAAATGTAAGTTGTGTGTGTATCTATAATTCCAATGGGTTTATGGCAATAGGAGGCCAAGTCAGTGCCTGTGGTCCAGCTAGCCTGGTGTCCTCAGTGGCAAAGAGACCCTGTCCCAGACAAGGTGGAAGGCAAGAACCAGCACCCCAAGATTGTTCTCTAACCTCCATATACATGCTGTAGCATGATTGCACTGCCCCCCACCACACACACACAAAGAAATTAAATTTTATGCCTACCCATTGCAGAAGTTTATACTATCTTAAAATTTGAGGATTAAATTTGACCCACACATTCCTTTACTACACTCTGATTTTTCTCTGCTGGAAATTGTATATGTCTTTTCCCTGAATTTAACAAGTGGCTCACTCATGAGAAGCGTTAGAGGAAAATACATTTCATTTCCCAAAGCTACTCTTTAAATTCAAGCCCATACACATTGTCTGGGTTGGCTTTAATTTTCTCTGAAGGTTAATGATGGAGCCTGCCATTTTCGGGATGTTAAGGTTTTCAATTCGCAAAGAGCATCACACAAATGTGTCAATGAAAGGGGGCTTAACTCTCCCAGTGAAAAGAAGTATACCAGGTTTTCAAGTTTATTTACTAAATAGAGACAAAAGTAATTAAGTCCCCACTGTGCCAAAAGTAGCTTTTGGAGATTTCTTTTGACAATTTTCCTACAATGGTACATTATGAAGCTGGAGGTTGCTTCTCAGACCACAGGAGCAGGAAGACAAGTACTACAGTTAAACCTGAAAGCATGAACATTCTAATTTTTATCAATCACGAGCTTTAAAATTGGAATATCTTAACACAAAATTGCTATTTCAAAAACACACTTGCAAGATTTTTTTAAACATGTTAGAAGTTTATTTCCTAATTTCTTACCTGTTAGAAATCTCCAGCTCTATGGCTCTCCTTTGGTCTGCTACAAGTTTTCTTTCCTTGTTCCCACTATTAGTATTTTTTTAAAGTTTATTTCTCTGCCAAAGGATGACCTACAAGCCATCTCTCCTTGTCGCCTTTCTTGGTATCCACTAAGCAGTCTGTGGCTGTATTTCAGAAGCTGCTTCCTGGAGTCACAATCCAGGAACCGGGCCAGAGAATCCACCTCTGGAATCCACTGGGCACTGTGGGCCACTGGGGAGCTGAAGGGGAGGAGTCAGGACGTGTCACTCTCTATCACTGTGTGGAGGTGATAACAAAAGGCTATCTTGAAAACCTGTGTATGAATCTTCAGTGTTGCTTCATAGTTCCTGACACATATAGCAAGTCTTCAAAACACACACACACACACACACACACACACACACACACACACACAAACACACAGTTGTTTTTTTTTTTTTAATATAGGGTAGCCCAGGCTGACCTGGATCTCACTCTGTAGTTCCAGGTTGGCCTTGAACTCACAGTGATCCTCCTACCTCTGCCTCCTGAGTGCTAGGATTAAAGGTATGTGCCACCACACCTGGTTTAAGAGAATATCTGCAGAATGAATGAGCTTGAACTCAGAAGACAGCACAAATTAAGGCTGGCAGATTTGCCTATTTGAAAAGTTTAAAACTTTTGACTAAAAAAAGTATAACTTTGATTAAGATACAAAAGTAAGGAAAATATTTATAGTTATGGTGCAAGATATTTTACTTTCTGAAAATATGTGATTGACAAGAGCAATACTAAGCTTTCAACAGACAGCCAGGCGAATGATATATTGGGGAAAATGGTTCACCATGAATACTCTGAGACATAGAAAACAGAGCAACAATGAATTATTTTCATTTATCAGATCATGAGACATTGGGAAAGGAATGTGTGGTGTGACAGTGGATACTGAAGGGTACTGTGTACATTACTGGGAAAGTAGAGTGTGGAATTAGTTCTTCTAGAAAAGCTGAAGGCTGCTAGGGGTGGCAGCATATGCCTTTAATCCCAGCATTCAGGAGGCTGAGGTAGGAGGATCTGTGAGTTCAAGGCCAGCCTGAGACTACAAAGTGAAATCCAGGTCAGCCTGGGCTACGTCAAGACCCCTCCCCCACAAAAAAAAAAAAGAAGAGAAAAGAAAAGAAAATTTGAAGGCAAACATCCCCAAAACCCAAGAAAATTATTTCCTTGGTCTCAGTGCTTATGGTTGTAGAAATCTACCCTAAGGAACTACCAAGGACACAGATAACAATGTTTACCTATGAAGATTCACTGTAGTGGATGTCTACATAACAGACTATTATGAAGCCTTTAAAACTGGCATTGAGGGCTAGAGACGGCTCAGAGGAAGAAGGTACTTGCTTGCCAAGCATGATGGTCTGGGTTTGATTTCCCAGTGCCCATGTAAAGCCAGTTGCACAAACAGGAACATGCATCTGGAGTTCAATTCAATTCAATGCTTTCAGAGCCTGTTGGCCTGGGTTCAATTCCCTAACTATCCATATAAACCAGACAGGCATTCATTGTGGTGGCAAGAGAGTCTGGCATGTACACACACACACACACACACACACACACACACACACACACACACACAAAGTCAAACAACCAATCAATCGATAAAAAGTGGATTGAGCAGATGGCTCAGCAGTTAAAGGTGCTTGTTTGCAAAGCCTACCCACCCTAGTTCAACTCCCCAGCACCCACGTAAAATCAGACACATAAAAATGGCATGAATCTGGCATTCATTTGCAGGGGTAAGATGCTCTGAGAATCCAAATGAATGTGCAGGGCTGGAGAGATGGCTTAGCGGTTAAGCGCTTGCCTGTGAAGCCTAAGGACCCCGATTCAAGGCTCAATTCCCCAGGTCCCACGATAGCCAGATGCACAAGGGGGTGCACACATCTGGAGTTCATTTGCAGTGGCTGGAGGCCCTGGCGCGTCCATTCTCTCTCTCTATCTGCCTCTTTCTCTCTCTGTCTGTCGCTTTCAAATAAAAAAAAAAAAAAAAGAAACCAAATGCATGTGCACACATACACACATGTGCAAATAAATAAAAATATAAAAAGAAAAAGAAAGGCTGGAGAGATGGCTTAGCAGTTAAGGTGCTGGCCTGCCAAGCCAAAGGACCCAGGTTCGATTCCCCAGTACCCATTTAAAGCCAGATGCACAAGGTGGTGCATGTGTCTGGAGTTCGTTTGCAATGGCTGGAGGCCATAGCAAGCCCATTCTCTATCTGCCTCTGTCTCAAATAAGTAAGTAAGTAAGTAAATAAATAAATAAATATATTTTTAAAAAGAAAAATAAAATAGTAAATAGTACGTAGTTAGAATATTACATAAGAATGAGTAAAGCCAGATGTGGTGGTGCACACCTTTAATCCCAGCATTTGGGAGGCAATGGAAGGAGAATCATTGTGACTCTGAGACCAGCTTGAGACTACACAGTAAATTCCAGGACAGTCTGGGCTAGAGTGAGACCCTACCTTGAAAAACCAAAAATAAAGAAATCAAGAAATAAGAGTGAGGAAAAAGTATGGTATAAAGCCCCAGGAACAGTATGATCTCAAATACATAAAACAATATAAAATAAGGGAAACATACCAATTAAGCAGACTGTTTTTAGAATTAGAATGATGGATTATTTTTCTTTATAGTGTTTGGGATATTTCTGTGTTTTTTCTCCAAGTTTTCTATAGTGAGTATAAATCACTTTTATAACTCAAAAAGTAATTTTATTTATTTTTAGGATACAGTGTCCAAAGTATTGGTCTCTATATGCCATGCATATTGGTGATAACATTTAATGACTATTAGAGGTTAGTTTGTCTCATTAAAATGCACTGCCTTGCTGGGTGTGGTGGCACAGGCCTTTAAATCTAGCAGTCCAGAAGTTGAGGTGGAAGGATTGTCATGAGTTTGAGGCCAGCCTGGGCTACAGAGTGAGTTCCAGGTCAGCCCGGGCTAGAGTGAGATCCTGCCTCAAAAACAAAACAAATCAAAAACCAAAAAACAAAATTCACTGCCTTAAGTAAGCTCATAGGCTAATATACTTGGATAGCAAGTGATATAGTTGATTAAAAAATATTAGAAAAAAGAATGAAATTTGATTTCCCCCATCTCTCCAGAGCCCTTGCATCAGTGATAGCTGCTGTCTTTATATTTATGGTAGTTTGAATGGATGGCCCCAATGGACTCGGATTTTAATTTAAATTGAGCATGCACCTTCAGCCCCGAGCAGGCAGAGCCCTGCTACAGGGGGCATGTCACTGGGGGAAGGATCTGAGTCCAGCCCTACTGGGTGTGTTCAGAGCAGTTTGAGCTCAGGCTGTTTCTGCTCGCTGGTGTTGGTGTTTGCTCACTGCAGTTGTTTCTCCCTGCTATGGGTCTATGGAAGGAAGCAGCTTCTTCTGCCATTGATGAAGTGCTCCCTGGACTCTGTTAGCCTGAAATAAATGCCTTCCTCCCATAAGCTGTGTCTGGTTGGATGCTTGTCACAGCCACGAGGAACTGGCTGCAAAATTAGATCTCTCTTGTTTAAAATAATATTTTTATTTTTATTTATTTATTTGACACAGAGAAAAAGGCACATTGAGAGAATGAGAGAGAAAGGGAATGGGTGCACCAGGGCCTCCAGCCGCTGCAAATGAACTCCAGATGCATGTGTCACCTTGTGCATCTAGTTTATGTGGGTTCTGGGGAATCAAACCTGGGTCCTTTGGCTTTGTAGGCAAGTGTCTTAACTGTTAAGCCATCTCTCCAGCCCTAGATCTCTCCTTCCTAAATAAATATTTAAAAAACAAAATCTTGGGCTGGAGAGATGGCTTAGCAGTTATGGCACTTGCCTGTAAAGCCAAAGGATCCAGGGTCTATTCCCCAGGACCCACATTAGCCAGATGCAAAGGTGACCCACATGTCTGGAGTTCGTTTGCAGTAGCTAGAGGCCCTGGAGTGCCTGATCTCTCTTTCCCTCTCTATTTGCCTCTCTCTCTCTCCAATAAATAAATAAATAAATAGTAATAAATGATTTTTTAAAAATCTGGTGAACAAGCCTGCAAGATCTACGCTTGCTCATCTCTCTGCTGCTCCTCCCTTGCTGCTGCTTCGCAGTGCTCTCGGCCTCTGGACTCCTCCTTTCTCAAGATAGACCTTTACTGTACTTGTGCCCTCTAATCCTAATTCTTTCTTTTTTCAGAAAATAAAAGGAGGTGTCACTACATTCTTAAAATATAACTTCAACTCTGACTCCTTTTAGAAATTACAAAAACTTTTAAATTGTCACCCACCTACTTATGAATAAATTTTCTTTTGCAGATGAATATCAAAAATGGAGACACTCAGCTGAGTGTGGTGGCGCACGCCTTTAATCCCAGCACTCGGGAGGCAAAGGTAGGAGGACTGCCATGAGTTCGAGGCTACCCTGAGACTACATAGTGAATCCCAGGTCATCCTAGGCCAGAGAGAGACCCTCAAAAAAAACCAAAAAAAAAAAAAAAGGAGAAACTACCAGGTGTGTTGGCACACACCTTTAATCCCAGCACTTGGGAGGCAGAGATAGGAGGATTGCAGTGAGTTTGAGGCCACCCTGAGACTACATAGTGAGTTCCAGGGAAGCCTGGGCTACAGTGAGACCCTGCCATGGAAAACCAATAAAATAAAATAAAAATAAAATGGAGAAGCTATCAGTAAGTTTTGATCAGGTATTGCTTATTGCCATTTCAAGTCCAAAACTTCTTCTCCTCTGCTCTTATCTCCGCTCTTCCCTTCTCCTCTCCTTTCTTTGAAATCCAGAAACCCTTAGGGAGGACTGAACAAAGTACACATCTGCACTGGAAAGAGGGGGTGAAGGTGGCAACCTATATAAGTTGATGAGGTAGCCTGTGAGGGGGTGGGGGTGGTGGAAGCCTAAGGCAGGTGTCATAGAATTTTTTTTCCCCTGTGGGTATCATGACATTTTTAAAAAGGCTGTGAAACATTATTTTAGGCAAAGGGAGCCATCTATGAAATGGCCTCACACTCAGACAAGCATGTCTTTAGAAAGGCAAGTAGTTCAGCATGTGCAGAAAGTAGAATTGATTAGGTGGGTGGTGGTTTTTGAGAGAAAAGACATCTGACAACCTCCACTGGACAGTGAAGCCCTTCACTGATATAATTAAAGTCATATAAGGGCTGGGGAGATTGCACAGTGGTTAAAGGTGCTTGCTTCCAAAGCCAGTGGCCCAGGTTATTTCCTAGTACCCACATAAGGCCAGGTGTACAGAGTGGTGCATGCATCTGGAGTTTTTTTGCAGTGGCAAGAAACCCTGACATGCCCATATAACCCCCACCACATACATACACTCTCTCTTTTGCTCTCTGTCTTTCACATAAATATTTTTAAAAAAGAGTCAAAATAATTCCTTTCTATGATCCTAAAACTGATCATCAAGGGCACATTAGTGAGGCTGTTCCCCCAACTAGTAAAGACCAATGTCTGAAACTACCCAATATACTTCTTGACCTCAGCATTCAACTTCAGACCATCCTAAAGAGGTTTCTCCAGCAGGTGCATCTCAGCATGTGAGGAGAGAGAAGAAGGCCTCCATCATGCCTATTTTCAAATAATTTGGTCAAAAGAATCCCTTAGTGGCTGATAAGATAGCTCAGTGGTTAAAAGTGCTTGCTTGGAGCTTCCAGTTAAGATGGGGGCGTAGGAACCAAACCAAAGCAGCCTGGGTGTGGGAGAATAAAAAATAACAAAATACACTCTTCTACTAAAAAGTGAAGGTGTATAAGAAATTATCAACCACAGCAGAGAAGTAGGAGAGATCCAGAGCATCTAGAGACTGCAGAAGCAGGCAGAAGTGGCTCCAGCAGCAGTGGCGCCAGGTCACAGTGGCCACAGCTGCCAGACTCAGCCTGAGCCACAGGAAAAGCCAGGTGAGGAGATTAAATATATATATTTATATATTTAATCAACTTTTATACTTACAGACAACAAACCATGGTACTTCCCTTACCTCCCATTTCCCCCTTCATAACTCTGCTCTCCGTCATATCCCCTCCCTCTCTCCATTAGTCCCTCTTTTAATTTGATGTCATCATCTCTTTCTCCTATTATGAGGGTCTTGTGTGGGTATTGCTAGGCACTGCGAGGTCTTGGATATCAGGGCCAATTTCTGTCCAGACAGTTGCACTGTAAGGAGTGGTACCCTTCCTTTGACTCTTACATTCTTTCCGCCACCTCTTCCTCAATGGACCTTGGCCTTAGAGGTTATGAGATGTTTCAGTGCTAGATATTCCTCTGTCCCTTCTTCTCAGCACTATGTTGCCTTTTGGGTTATCCCAGTGGTCATTACCATCTGAAAATTGACTAACTAGAGGTCAGAGTAGCATTAATATATGAATATGAACATTAAGTACAGTGATTTCAGGGCAATTTGGTGAGAGTAATATATACATTTATCCAGACAACAGCAGGCTTTATACTCCTAAGGCTCATGACCTCCTGTTCCATAGGATTTTTTTTTTCAGGTTTTCAGTACTAGCCATGTATTCCCTCCCATAGAGTGAGCCTTCAGTCCAATTAGTGAGAAGTTGTCTTTCCTCAGAACAGACATGCCACTGTTGCACTCATTCAGTCATTTGGCCTGTCTGACCAAACTTGAGGCTTCCAGTGGCAACTGTTTTCACTGCTGATGACTTCTGTCTCCCATAAGCCTGTATACAGTGCAGCTTTTTCCAGCTTTCAGATGGCTGGGCTACAAGGACAAAGTTTTCTGCTCAGCACCAGTTAGTTTCTCAGTGACCTCGGCACTTAGGCATGTGAAGTCTTCAGCAATAGGGTCTTACCATCTCTTCCTCATGGGAAACCAAGGGTCTTGGCAATGGTTTGGTCAAAAGAATTCCTGTAATGTTTTGGAGGCAACAGGGACCTCCTTGACCAACAACACACTAGAAGGAATCCCATTCCTGTCACTGAAAATTTTCTAGTAACAATCTATGGCTTCTGGATGTGCCATTATTTGAAAAAGTAAATTTTCATTTGTCCTATTCAGAATATCTTGAATTTTGATTGACCCTCCCACCTGCCCTTCTTTGATACAATTTCTTCCCCTGACCTCACTTAGCCTTTCCCCTCTCTGTAATCGGTTCTTCTACTTACATATAAACAATACCATCCCCTTAAGACCTTCACTCTCCTCCCTCCCTTATAGCCTTTTTCTAGCTTACGGGCCTCTGATACTGATTTTTTGGTTCCAGAACACACAGAAGTCTACACATTTGTAGCTAGAATCCACATATGAGAGAGAACATGTGATGTTTGGCTTTCTGGGCCTGGGTTGCCTCACTTAGTATAATCCTTTCCACATCCATCCAATACCCTGCAAATTTCATTTTTCTATACCATGGAATAGAACTCCATTGTGTAAATGTTCTACATCATTATTATCCATTCATCTGTGGATGGACATTTAGGTTGGTTCCATTTCCTAGGTATTTTGTGAATAGAGCGGCAATAACCATGGTTGTGCAAGTTATCTCTAAGGTAGTGAGAAGAGTCCTTAGGATATATGCCTAGGAGTGCTATAGCTGGATCATATGGTAGATCTATTTTTAGCTGTCTCAAGAATCTTCACACTGATGTCCACGATTGTTGGACCAGATTGCATTCCCACCAATGGTGTATAAGGGTTCCCCTTTTATTGCATCCTCACCAACATTTATTGTCATTTGATTTCTTGATGGTAGCCATTCTGACAGGAGAGAGATGGAATCTCAAGCTAGTTTTAGTTTGCATTTCCCTGATGGCTAAGGATGTAGAACACTTTCTTAGATGTTTCTATGCCGTCTGGATCTCTTCCAATGCAAACTCTCTATTTAGTTCCAAAGCCTATTTTTTAATTGGGTTGTTTGATTTCTTATTGTTCTGTTTTTGAGTTCTTTGTATATTCTGGGTATTAATCTTCTGTCAGATGTGTAGCTGGCAAAGATTTTCTCCCATTCTGTAGGTTGTCCCTTTGCTGTATTCACAGTGTCCTTCGATGTACAAAAGCTTTGTAATTTCATGAGGTCCCAGTGGTTGATTTGTGGTTTTATCTTATGAGCAATTGGGGTTATATTCAGAAAGTCATTACCTATGCCAATATGTTGAAGGGCTTCCCCTAACTTTTCCTCTAGTGATTTCAGAGTTTTAGGTCTAGTATTAAGGTTCCTGATCCACTTGGATTTGATTCTTGTGCATGGAGAAAGACAAAGATCTATTTTCATCTTTCTACATATACACATCCAGTTTTCCCAGCACCACTTGTTGAAGAGGCTGTCTTTCCTCTAAAGAGTATTTTTGGTATTTTTATCAAAAATCATGGGCTTGAAAGATAGCTTAGCAGTTAAATGCTTGCCTGTGAAGCCTAAGGACCCTGGTTTGAGGCTTGATTCCTCAGGACCCACATTAGCCAGATGCACAAGGGGGCGCATGCATCTGGAGTTCATTTGCAGTGGCTGGAAGCCCTGGCACACCCATTCTCTCCCTCCCTCTTTCTCTCTCCCTCCCTCCCTCCCTCTCTCTCTCTCTCTCTCTCTCTCTGTCTCTCTCTACTCCCTTACTGTCTCTGTTGCTCTCAAATAAATAAATAAAAATAAACAAAAAAATCAGATGGCTGTAGCTGCCTAGATTAACATCTGGGCCTTATATTCTGTTCCATTGATCTACACGTCTGTCTTTGTGCCCATACCATGCTGTTTTTGTTACTATGGCTTTGCAACATAGCTTAAAACCAGGTATGGTGCTACCACCAGCCTTATTTTTGTTGCTCAAAATTGTTTTGGCTATTTAAGGTTTTTTGTGCTTCCAAATGAATTTTAGGACTGTTTTTTCTATGTCTGTGAAGAATGCCATTGCTATTTTAATGGGGATTGCATTAAATGTGTAAAAATTAAATTAAATTAAGTGTGTAAAAACTGACATTTTCACAATATTGATACTTCCAATCCAAGAACATTGTCTTTCTATTTCCTTGTGTCTTCTGCAATTTCTCACTTGAGTGTTTTAAAGTTCTCATTGTAAAGATCCTTCACTTCCTTGGTTAAGTTTATTCTAAGGTACCTTATTATTATTTTTTTTTTTTGAGGCAAGTGTGAGTGGGAGAGATTCGCTGATTTCATACTTCTCATGTTTGTTGTTAATATATAGGAAAGCTACTGATCTCTGTGTATATATTTTGTATCCTGCTGCATTGCTAAAAGTGTTTATCAGGTCTAACAGTCTGACAATAGAATCTTTAATGTATAGAATCATATCATCTGCAAATAGTGATAATTGGATCTCTTCCTTTCCAATTTGTATCTCTCTTATGAGTGTCTCTTGCCTTCTTGCGACAGCTGAGACTTTCAGTACTATAGTAAATAAAAGCGGGGACAGTGAACACCCTTGTTTTGTTCCTGAATTTAGTAAAAAAGCTTCAAGTTTTTCTCCATTTAGTATTATGTTGGCCATAGGTTTGTCATAAATAGCATTTATTATGTTAAAATATGTTCCTTTCATTCCCAGTTTTGGTAATACTTTTACCATGAAAGGATGTTAAGTTTTGCCAAGTGATTTTTCTGCATCTATTGAGATAATCATGTGATTTTTGTCCTTCAGACCATTTATATGATGTATTACACTAATCAATTTGCATACGTTGAACCATTCCTATATCCCTGAGATAAAGCCAACTTGGTCTGGGTGAATAATATTTTGATATATTATTGTATTCTATTTGTCAATATTTTGTTCAGAATTTTTGCATCTATGTTCATGAGGGAGATTCTTCTGTAATTTTCTTTTTTTTTGTTCTGTCTTTTTCTGATTTTGGTATGAGGGTGATGCTGGCTTCATAGAAGATAAAGGAAGCCTTTGGAATATAAACAGACAAAACCTGGAAAGAACCACTCCTTGACATATTATAATTAAGCTACCAAATGCACAAACCAAAGAAAATATATTAAAAGCAGTAAGAGAGAAAAATCAAGTCACATACAAAGGCAAGCCCATCAGGATAACAGCAGACTACTCAACAACACAAACTTTAAAAGCCAGAGGACTTGGAATGATGTATTCCAAGTTCTGAAAGATAACAACTGTCAACCAAGGTTACTTTATCCTGCAAATCTTTTCATTCAAATAGAGGGAGAAATAAGGGCATTCCACAATAAAAGCAGGCTAGAGGGATATTCGAAGACAAAACCAGATCTACAGAAAATTCTTGAAAGGATCTTCCATGCTGAAGAGAAAGAAAAGCATACATATAAGGAACATGAAAAAACAAATTATACTCAAATACTAGTTAATCCAAGGGAGCAGAGGTAAAACCAGAACTACAAAACAAGAAAAATGGCAAAAATAAATACACACTTTTCAATAATAACTCTTAATATCAATGGCCTCAACACCCCAACCAAAAGACATAGATTTGCAGATTGGGTAAAAAGGCAGGATACTTCAATCTGTTGCCTCTAAGAAACTCAGCTTTCTACAAACGATGGACACTATCTCAGGGTGAAAGGTTGGAAAATGGTGTTTAAAGCAAATGGGCCTAGAAAACAAGCAGGCATTTCTATACTAATATCTGACAGGGTAGACTTCAGACCAACGTTAGTTAGGAAAGATAAGGAAGGTCATTTTATATTGAATAAAGGCACACTCCAACAGGAGAACATTACAATCCTAAACATATGTGCACCTAACATGGGGACTCCCAACCTCATCACGCAAACACTACTAGAACTAAGGTCACAGATAACATGAAACACAGTTGTAGTGGGTGACTTCAACACCCTACTCTCATCAATTGACAAATCATTTCAGCAAAAAATTAACAGAAATGCATTTGGATTAAATTAAGTCATAGAACAAATGGACCTAACAGATATATACAGGACATTTAGTCCAAATGCTGCAGAACACATTCTTTTCAGCAGCACATGGAAGATTCTCTAAACTAGACCATATATTAGGATACAAAGCAAATCTTAACAAATATGGGAAATTGAAATAATTCCTTGTACACTATTCGATTACAATGGGATCAAATTACAAATCAATAGCAAGAAAAGCTATAGAGCATACACAAAATTATGGAAACTAAACAATACACTACTAACTGATGAATGGGTCAATGAAGAAATTAAAAAGTAAATAAAGGAATTCATAGAATCAAATGATAATGAGAACACAACATACCAAAACCTCTGGGACACAATGAAGGCAGTTCTAAGAGGGAAATTTATAGTTTTAAGTGCCTATATTAGGAAATTACAAAGGTTGTAAGTAAACAACTTAATGCTTCACTTTAAGGCCGTAGGAAAAAAGAACAAAGCAGACCAAAACTCAGTAGATGGGAAGAAATAATAAATATTAGGGCAGAAGTTAATGAAATAGAAACCAAAAAAATAATCCGAAGAATCAATGAAACAAAGAGTTGGTTCTTTGAAAGGATAAACAAGATTGATAAACCCTTAGCAAATCTGACCAAAAGAAAGAGAGAAGGAACACAAATTAATAAAATTAGAGATGAAAAAGGTACCATCACAACAGATACCAGAGAAATTCAACAAATCATAGGGATATATTGTAAGAACATATATTCTATTATGTTTGAAAATCTGAAAGAAATAGGTTATTTCCTTGATTCTTATGACCTACCAAAATTAAATTAAGATGAGATTAACTACTTAAACAGACCTATAACAAGTATGGAGATCCAGTCAGTCATAAAAAAAGTCTCCCAACTAAAAAGAGTCCAGGCCCAGATGGATTCACTGGTGAATTTTACTAGACCTTCATGGAAGGACTAACACCACTGCTTCTCAAACTTTTTCATAAAGTAGAAAAGGAAGGAATCCTATCAACCTCCTACAAAGCCAGCATCACCCTGATAACAAAACCAAAGACAGAGCAAAAAAAATAAAATTACAGACCAATCTCCATCATGAACATAGATGCAAAAATTCTCAACAAAATACTGGCAAACAGAATACAAGCATATATCACAAAGATCATCCACCCTGGACAAGTAGGCTTTATCCCAGAGATGCAGGGATGGTTCAACATATAAAAATCGATGAATGTAATATGTTATATTAAAGGACTGAAGGACATAAATCACATGATCATCTAATTAGATGCAGCAAAACCATTTGACAAAATCCAACATCCCCTCATGATAAATGTCTTATAGAAACAGGGAATAGTAGGAACATATCTCAACATAATAAAGGATATTTATGACACGCTTACAGCCAACCTAATACTAAATGGAGAAAAACTTGAAGCTTTTCCACTAAAATCAGGAACAAGACAAGGGTATCCACTCTTATTTAATATAGTACTGGGAGTCTCAGTCATAGTAATAAGACAAGAGACACACATAAAATGGATACAAATTGGCCAGGCATGGTGGCACATGTCTTTAATCCCAGTACTTGGGAGGTAGAAGTAGGAGGATTACCATGAATTTGAGGCCACCCTGAGACTCCATAGTGAATTCCAGATCAGCCTGGGCTAGAGTGAGACCCTATCTCGATAAACAAAACAAAAAGATACAAATTGGAAAGGGCAATAAAAAGTTAACATTATTTACAGATGATATGATTGTATACATAAAGGACTCTAAAGACCCTACCAGCAAACTGTTAGGCTGATAGAAACTTATAGCAATGAAGCAGGATACAAAACAAACATACAGAAATCAGTAGCCTTCCTATATGCTAACAACCAACACACAGGATGAAATCAGAGAACCATTCCCACTCATAATTGCATAAAAAAAAAATAAAGTACCTTGGAATAAACCTAACCAAGTCCGTGATGACTTTAAAACACCCATGCAATAAGTTGCAGAAAACACTAGGAAATGGAAAGACATCCCTTGTTCTTTGATTGGAAGAATCAATAGTGTGAAAATGGCAATCTTACCAAAAGCAATATACACATTTTATGCAATCCCCATCAAAATTCTAATGGCCCACTCCCCTTTTGAAAAAAATTCTAATTTCATTCTTCACAGAAATAGAAAAAAAGCAATCCAAAAACTCATTTGGAAGCAAAAACAAAACAAAACAAAAAAAAAAACAAAAAAAACCCTCAAATATCTAAAACAATTTTGAGCAACAAAAATAAGGCTGATGATATCACCATGACTGATTTTAACATATATTACAGAGCCATAGTAACAAAAACAGCATGGTACTGGCACAAAAACATAAATGTAGATCAATGTAACAGAATAGAGGGCCCAGATATAAGTCCAGGTTGCTATAGCCATCTGATCTTCAACAAAAATGCCAAAAATACTCATTGCAGCAAATGGTGCTGGGAAAACTAGATAGATATCTCTAGAAGGATGAAAATAGATCCTTATCTTTCTCCATGTATAATAATTAAGTCCAAATGGATCAAAGACCTTAATATCAGACCAGAAACTCTGAAACTGTTAAGGAACAAGTAGGGGAAACCCTTCAACATATTGGCCTTGGCAGAGACTTTCTGAATATAACCCCAGTTGCTCAGGAAGTAAGACCATGGATTAACCACTGGGACCTCATGAAATTACAAAGCTTTTGTACAACAAAGGACCCTCTGAATAGAGCAAAGAGGCAACCTACAAAATGGGAGAAAACCTTTGCCAGCTATACATCTGACAGAGGATTAGTATCCAAAATATTCAAAGAACTTAAAACTAAATAATAAGAAATCAAACAACCCAATCAAATGGGGTATGGAACCAAATAGAGAGGACTCAAAAGAAATAGATGGCCTATAAACATCTAAAAAAAATCTTCTACATTACCAGACATCAGGGAAATGCAGATTAAAACTACATTGAGATTCCATCTCACACCTGTCAGATTGGCCACCATCATGAAAACAAATGACCATAAATGCTGGTGAGGGTGAGAAAAAAGAGGATCCCTTCTACACTGTTGGTGGGAATGCAATCTGGTCCAACAATTGTGGAAATCAGTGTGGAGGTTTCTGAGACAGATAAAAATAGATTTACCATATGACCCAGCTATAGGACTCCTAGGCGTATATCCTAATAACTCTTCTCACTACCTTAGAGATACTTACACAACAATGTTTATTGCCACTCTATTCATAATAGCTAGGAAATGGAACCAGCTAGCTGTCCCTCAACTGATGAGTGGATAATGAAAATGTGGCACATTTATACAATGGAGTTCTACTCAGTGGTAAAGAAAAATGAGATTATGAAATTTGCAGGAAAATGGATGGATCTGGAAAGTATTATACTTAGTGACGTAACCCAGGCCCACAAACCCAAATATCACATGTTCTTTCTCGTATGTGGATCCTAACTACAAATGCTTGGACTTCTATTTGAGTAGGAAGAAAACTCAGTAGCTGAGGCCAGTAAGCTAGAAAGAGGACATAAAGGAAATAGAAAGGGAGGGAGGGGCTCTTAATAGGATGGTATTGTATATATGTAAGTAGAAGAACAGATTAATGAGGGTGAAAAGGCCTAAGTGAGGTTAGGGGAAGAGATTGAGTAAAGGAAATGTGGAGGGATGGCTAATCAAAATATAAGAGGATAAGCCATATGGAAACCTACTTTTGTGGACAATGGAATACTCAGAAGCCATAGATTGTTACTAGAAAATTTTCAGTGCCAGGTATGGGATACCTTCCAGTGAGTTGTTGGCCAAGAAAGTAACAGATACCCCCAAAACATTACAGGCCATTGCCAAGGCTCTTGATTTCCCAGCAGGAATAGATGGTAAGACCCTATTGCTGAACATTCCACATACTTGGGCTGCAAGGTCACTGAGAAATCCTGCTGGAGTTGAGCTTAAAACCTCCTCCATATAAACTAGCTAACAGAAACCTGGAAAAAGCTACACTGCATGCAGTTCAATGGGAGAGAGACAAATCACCAGTGGAAATACTCAACAGTGGACACTGCATGACTTAAATTTGTCCAGCCAGGGCAAATAAGCCAACAGGTGCAATAGTGGCATGTATGTTATGGGGGAAATCAACCATTCTCTAATTGGACTGTAGGCCTGCTGCATTGGAGGGAATATATCCCTGATACTGAAAACCTACAACAGGTGTAGTCATGAGTCCTGGGGTTGTAACATCTGCTGGTGTCAAGATAAATATATATACTATGCTCACCAAACTTCCCAGTAAGCACTTCTCTCAATGTCCATACCCATATATTTTTTGTTCATTTTATTTATTTATTTATTTGAGAGCAACAGACACAGAGAGAAAGACAGATAGAAGGAGAGAGAGAGAATGGGCACGCCAGGGCCTCCAGCCACTGCAAACGAACTCCAGACGCGTGCGCCCCCTTGTGCATCTGGCTAACGTGGGACCTGGGGAACCGAGCCTCGAACCGGGGTCCATAGGCTTCATAGGCGAGTGCTTAACCGCTAAGCCATTTCTCCAGCCCCATACCCATATATTATTGCTACTCTCACTTTTGGTTAGAGAACCTTGTATTTTCAGATGGCAATGACCTTTGGATGACTCAGAAGACACCATGGTGCTGGGAAGAAGTGACAGAGGAGTGCTTAGCACTGAAATATCTCTATCATACCTTCCAAGGCTCCGGGTCCATTGTGGAAGAGGTGATAGAAAGAATGTAAGAGCCAAAGTGAGGGTAGGACTCCTTACAACGTGCTCCTCCAGACACAAAATGGCCTGGATATCTATGACCTCACAGTGTCTGACACCACCTACACAAGATACACACACACACACATACTCACACACACATATGTTTAAGCTAGGCATGGTGAAGCATGAATTGGAGGCCCAGCCTGGGGCTGTATAGTGAATTCCAGATCAAGCTGGGCTAGAGTGAGACCTTACTTTGCAAAAAAAAGAAATAGGGCTGGAGAGATTGCTTAGTGGTAAAGACACTTGCCTGCAAAGGCTAGGGACCCAGGTTCGATTTTCCATGTTCCACATAAGCCAGATGTACAAAGTGCATGTGTCTTGAGCTTGTTTGCAGTGGCTAGTGGCCCTGGTGTACCCATTCTCTCTCCCCTTCCTTCTGTCTCTAACAAATAAATAAAAAATTGAAATTGAAATTAAAAATAATTAAGAAAAAATTGCATTTAAAAGAAATGCCTTACAGGACTGGGAAGATGGCTAAGTGGACAAAGCGTTTGTCTCTTAAGCCGGAGTACCCAAGTTCAAGTCCTTTTGTAATCCCAGCATAATGAGTGACAGCAGATGGGAGGCAGTGAGAACAGAATTTCCTGGAAGCTCTTGCTGAGCACAGCAAAGAACAGTAGATTGAGAAAACAGAGTGAGAAACCCTGTTTCTAGTGAGGTAGGCAGGTGAGGACCAGAAAGAAATCATCTGCCCCCCCCCCCCACTGTGACCTGTGCACATGCACACAAATAATAATTTCCCTGAACCATGTGGGTTCATTTTAGGTCTGCTTCAGTGATGAGGTCTTGGGATTCTCTGTGTCTCTGGATATCTGATTTGGTAGGAAATGATGGTTCTCTGTGTTGATCTCCTTCACCCTTGTGCTGGTACCAGGTTCATCAAGAAAACAGCACCCTTGCTTGTTTCACCAATTATTCTTAGTTTCAGCTGGGGCCCTTTTGAGGTATGATGGGGTGGATCTCTCTTTAGGATCTGCATCTATCTGAAAAAGAGAAACAGATTCTCCAGTGGAGAGTAAAGTTAGCACCAGATAAATGGGATAACCATTATTTTTTTAGAGAGAATTTAATAGGTATAGGCCCTTTTGTAGCCCACAATTGGTGGTAGCTTAATAATGAAGAGCAGGCTCATTTTTGGATCTGGTTGTGACTTGTTTCCCAGCTCTACCTATGGGTTCTGTTCCACTGAGAGGACCAATTAGCTAAACCAAGAGCAGTTGTTTTCCTACCATGGTTGTGCACCACTATTGCACTTGTGTGAGCACAACACAATAGGTTATTTGCTGCTAAGTAGGTTAGACCATGAGTTGCTTGGACAGATATTGGTCATTTTCCCCCAGTTGCCCATGTAGCACCTTCTGGCACTAGACGCTCTGGCTGTCTGCAGACTGACTCTCTTCCAGCTTCCAGCCATGTCGCTCCATGTTACATGTCAACCACATATGATGTCTTCATCAGTAGGGTCTTACCACTAACTTTTGGTGGGTCATCAAGTACTCTGACAGAAATCTGTCATTCTTTTAGGAAACCTTGTGGGTCTTTCTCATCAAAAGCTCATTGTGGATGACAGCCCCATGCTTGTACTGGGAGTTACAGGTCAGTGCCCATGAAGAGAAGGAAGAAAAAGATAAGTAATATAAAAGGGATAGAGAGATGAGAGAGAAGAGGGAGAGATGGGGGGGGCAGTAGAAGATTATGGTCAGTCTTCATCATACCCTCTCCAGGGCCTTGTGACTCAGGTGTTTCCTCTAAGGACCTGGTGAAGGTTCAACCATTTGGTCTGTCTTTTAAGATGTAGAATAACTTTTTTAAGTTAAAAAAGTACACCTTAGAGAAGACTTCCATGATAGGATAATTTACTGAAATAGTAGTTTGAGCCGGAGAGATGGCTTGGTGGATAAGGTACTTGCCTGAAATAGTAATTTGTCTTTAATTCTCACCATTTTCCTGCTCTGTTTTGAGAATGAGCTTTCTTCTTTCTTTCCTTGAGCTGTTTTTCAGACATCTAAGCAGTGTATGTGCCTTTTGCTATTTTACAGCCTAAACTCATTACCTGGATTAAACCAAAGAGTGTCAGAGAAGAAGGGAAAGAGGCAAGAGCCCAGGAATGTGGGGGCATGCTACTACTTCAGGAGGCTTTGAAGAGAGAGGGCTCCCTGAAGGAACAGGGACCAAGATCCTGTCCCTCTGAGCAGCGTGGGGTGTGACCCGTCCTCCCTGTAGAATGGCACTCTGGAGCCCTGAGTCCAGGTCTTGGTATTGGAGTTAGTTACTGGACTAGGCACTGGAGTTCCCAATGCTGACCAGGAGCCCAGCCTAGGCTGGGAGGACAAGTTTCAGGAAATGGCAGAGTCACCTCCTATAAGGGAAAATGATTCTAAGACAAAGTTTATCCTCAGTGATCAGTCTGGGGAGCAAAGTTCAGGGCTCATCCTAATTCTGGATGCTGTGAAGCCTGAAGTCTCTGCCTTCATGACAGACACAGCCCCAGGATTAACTGTGGTTAAATGTCCACCTGCCTTCAGCGTGCTTTAAGAAGAGATTTGAAGGCGGGGTGTGGTGGTGCACGCCCTTAACCTCAGCACTCAGGAGGCAGAAGTAGGAGGAGCACTGTGAGTTCAAGGCCACCCTGAGACTACATAGTAAATTTCAGGTCAGCCTGGGCTAGAGTGAGACCCTACTTTGACAAACTTTAAAACTTTAAAAAGGAAGAGATTTGATAATACAAAAACATGTGATATTTTTCTTTATTTAGATCCATGAAATGACTCTCATACCCATGATCCCCCATTTATAGCTCTTAATGTCTTACACATGAAAAGATCTTTTATTCTTCAGATAAATTCAGTGTAAGTCTCTAATTGTGCCTTTCCTATGAGAACCAATGAGAAGGATATTTGATATTTGATATTTGATATGCCCCAGAAATTAATACCAGTTGTTCTTAGGCTGCCTTGAAAAGCTTGGTTCTCTCTCTCTCTCCCAAAAGCTGAGTGGTGGAAAGGATGCACAAGTTTGCCTGACATTCACTAGAAACAGATGCCAGTCTAGTCCCTTGTTTGTCAGAACTCTTTGAGCTGACTTGGAGCTGGGAGTGGGAATGCAGTAAAAATACCAAATATCTAACCCTCCTATTGCTTTTCTTTCTTTCTTTCTTTCTTTTTTTTTTTTTTGAGGTAGAGCTTTACTCTCGCCCAGGCTCACCTGGAATTCACTATGTAGTCTTAGGTTGGCCTCGAACTCATGGTGATCCTCCTACCTCTGCCTCTCGAGTGCTGGGATAAAAGGGGTGCACCACTACATTGAGCTAACCCTCCTATTTCTTGCAATCTTCATTTAAGCTGGGAAAGATTTAGCCTTGCATATGCCATTGTGACAGATGGTAAATAGACTTTAGGTAAATGATGGCTTGTAGACATAGTACTAGAAGTCCTAACCCAGGCAATAAGACAGTTTAAAGAGATAAAAGGGATACAAATTGGAAAAGAAGAATCAAATTAGCCCTATTTACAGATGACATGATCCTATATATAAGTGACCCAAAAGTCTCCACCTCAAAACTTCTAACAGTGATTAGTTCCTTCAACAAAGTGGCAGGATACAAACTCAACACACACACACACACACAACCCCAAATCAATAAACTTTCTATATGCAAAGGACAAATACATACAGAAAGAAATCAGTGACCCTATCTCATTTTCAATACACACACACACAGAGAACAAATCCCTTCTATTAACAGTAGCCAAGGATGTAAAAGATCTATGTAATGAAAATACGAAAACAATAAAGAAATTGAGGAGGTCATGAGAGGATGGAAGGACCTCCTGCGCTCCTGGATAGGTAGAATTAATACTGTGAAAATGGCAATTATACCAAAAGCAATATACAGACTTAATGCAATACCAATAAAAATTCCAGCATCACTTTTTCACAGAGATAGAAAAAATAATCTCAAAATTCATATGGAATGGCAGCAGGACTCAGATATCTAAATACATCCTCAGCAAAAGAAACACCTCTGGAGATACCACCATTACTGATCTAAAGGTATACAACAAAACCATAATATTAATAATAAAAAACCAGCATGGTACTAGCATAAAAATGGGCATATAGACCAATGAAATAGAATTTAAGACCCAGCCCTTAGGTTAAGTAACTACAGCTACTTGATCTTTGACAAAGGTCCCAATAATGTAGATTGGTGAAAAAACAACATCTTTAACAAAAAATGCTGGACAAATTGGATCATCACATGTAGAAAAATGAAACTAGACCTACTCATCTCACCATACACAAAAGTCAACTCCAACTGGATTAAAGACCTCAATGTAAGACCTAAAACTCTTCAAGTACTAGAAGAAAAAATGGGAGGACCTCCCCACAATATAGGAGTGGGGAAAAGACATCCTGAACAACACCCCCGTTGCCCAGGAAATTAAAGACACAACCAATGGGATCTCATGAATCTAAAAAGCTTTTGCACAGGCAAACATTCTATAAGCAAAGCCAATAGATTACCCACAGAATTGGAGAAAATGTTCACCAGCTATAGCACTGACAGAGGCCTAATATCTAGAACCTACAAATAACTCAAAAAACTTAAACAATCTGCTCAAAAATGAAGTAAAGAACTGAATAGGGAGTTCTCAGAGGAAGAAATAAAAATGGCTAATGTGCACTTAAGAAAATGTTTAATACCTCTAACCATCAGGGAAATGCAAATTAAAACAACTTTGAACTGGAGAAGATGGCTTAGCAGCTAATGCATTTGCCTGCAAAGCCAAAGGACCCTGGTTCGATTCCCCAGGACCCATGTAAGCCAGATGCACAAGGGCACATGTGTCTGGAGTTCATTTTCAGTGGCTGGAGACCCTGATGTGCCTATTCTCTCTCTCTCTTTTCCCCTCTTTCTCTCTCAAATAAATAAATAACATTCATTTAAAATAATCTTTGAGCTGGGGGTGGTGGCACACACCTTTAATCTCAGCACTTGGGAGGCAGAGGTAGGAGGATCACCAAGAGTTCAAGGCCACCCTGAGACTCTATAGTGAATTCAAGGCCAGCCTGAGCTAGAGTGAGACCCTACCTCAAAAAATAAAAAAAACAAACAAACAAACAAAATCTTTGAGATTCTATCTTACACCAGTAAGGATGGCAATCATTAAAAAAAAAAAAAATTAAATGACAACAAATGTTGGCAAGTATGTGGGTAAAGAGGATCCCTTATCCATTGCTGGTGGGAATACCAACTTGTACAGCCACTATGGAAATAAATATGGTGATTCCTAAAAAAGATGAATATAGAATTTTCAACAGACCCAGTTATTCCCTTATTACGTACTTTAAATACTCTATGCTTCACTACAGAGATATTTGCTCAATCTTGCTTATAGCTGCTCATTTCATAATAGCTAAGAACTGGAATCAACCCAGGTGCCCATCATTGGATGAATGGATAACAAAGTTGTGGTACACTTTACATAATGGAATTCTGCTCAGCAGTAAGAGAAAAATGATACACTGAAATTTATAAGAAAATGGATGGATTTAGAACAGATCATACTCAGTCAACACACACAATCACAGAAAGACAAACACTGCATGTTCTCACTCATCTGAGGTTTTTAACGTAGATCAGCTTGAGTTGCTGGCATACCTCATAGGCAAATTGAGGCCCAGACAATAGGAATGGAAGGGTTTGGGGGTAGAGGAAAGGGAGGTTTGGGGGGTGTTGCAGTCAAGTTAGCATTGCTAGCAGAAATCACCTGACCAAAAGCAGCTTTTGGAAAAAAAGGGGGTATATTTTGGCTTACAGGCTCAAGGGGATGCTCCATGATGGCCGGGAAAATGATGGCATGGGCAGAGGGTGACATCACCCCCTGGCCAACATAAGGTGGGCAATAGCAACAGGAGAGTGTGCCAAACACTGGAAAGGGGAAACTGGCTATAACACCCATAAGCCTGCCCCCAACAATACACTCCCTCTAGGAGATGTTAATCCCCAAATCACTATCAGCTGGGAACCTAGCATTCAGAACACCTAAGTTTATGGGGAACACCTGAATCAAACCACCACAGGGGAAATAAACACTAACCCCAAAATGAACTAGTACCATAGAAACGTTTCTTTCTGAAGACAGACTAAATGATATAACTCCTCAACAGGAGTATAGGGGGAGTGTCTGAAAAGAAGGGCCCTGGAGAGGGTGGGATGAAGCCTAACCTTAAAAAATTTTGGCTCTGACATGTAACTGCCAGTACCAGAAATTGATGCTACAAACATTGAGCTGTTGATCAGAAAGCCTACGAGATCCCCCAAACAAGACAGGCTCCTGCCAAACCACTTAACTGCCCTCCTGAGGTAAAAGTTAAGACCTCATTGCTGAAGACACCATATGCTGCCAACACAGAACCTGGAGAGACCCAGCTGGTATCTGGAAGAGAGCCAGTCCCCAGACAGCCAGCCTTTCTAGTACTGGAAAGCACAGCATGAGCAACGGGGGAAGTGACCAACAACAGTCCCAGCAACCAGGGGCCTAAGCTACTCAGAAGCAAACACCCTGACAAGATGTACACACCAGGACAATAGTGGCATACAACCTTGGTGAGTAACCAGTGGTTTTCTTTCTTTTTTTTTTTTTTTTTTGATTTTTTTGTTTATTTATTTATTTGAGAGTGACAGAGAAAGGGAGGGAGAGAGAGAGAGAATGGGGACGCCAGGGCTTCCAGCCACTGCAAACAAACTCCAGAAGCATGCGCCCCCTTGGGCATCTGGCTAACATGGGTCCTGGGGAACCGAGCCTCAAACCAGGGTCCTTAGGCTTCACAGGCAAGTGCTTAACCGCTAAGCCATCTCTCCAGCCCTAACCAGTGGTTTTCTGATTGACTTAAGAGATCCATTGGAAAGGAACCCATATCTGGAACTGGGAACTGTGTCTGAATCCTATGGCGACAAAGATTAGGCTCTCCAGTGTCAAGCTCCCACTAGTCTTTGGCTAAAAGAGGGGTTACATCCATCAAACTCTCCCTAAATTAAAAACACTTTCCCCATTTAACCTATGCTGACTTTACTCCCCATTGGAGAATCTGTTTTTCTTTTTCTGAAGGTAGTGAGAGTCTAGGAGATAAGCCACCCCTCACTCTTCAGCCAAGGCCAAGGTGAAACCACAAAGGAATTGGGGAGACAAGCAAGAGTGCTGCTTCCATAGTGAGCCTGACAGTCAGCACCAGGGTGAATGAGTCAGACGCTGAGGGTACTCAACACATATCAAAGCAGAGATGCAGAGGCTGGTAAGAGCTCTTCACTGAAGTACACTTAAAACACACCCACCAAGGTTCAGGAAATTTTGCAGAAGAGGTGGTTATTCCAAAAGTTTCACAGTTCTTAGAGATTTAAGCAACAACTGTGTACTAAAGCATCAAAATAAACTTTTTGGGTTGTGTGTGTGTAGTGTTACTTAGTCTTGCCTTAACAAGGTATCACAGGCTGGATGGCCTCAACAATGAAAGTTTATTTTCTCAGTGTTTTGGAGACCGGAAGTCTGAGTCATAAGAGCTGGTTTCTTCCCAGTTATCTCTCTCTCCTTGGCTTGTTGGTGACCATATTCCCATATGTTTTTCCATAGTCTCCCAATGTGTGCATCTGTGTTCCAACCTTCTCCATTTAAGAAGACACCAGCAGTATTGAGGTAGGCCCAAAAGGCTGCCTCCAAAGACAGTCACAGAGGGGCTGAGAAAGTGGCTCAGTGTGGTAGGATGCTTGTCTAGCATGCAAGAAGCCCAGAGTTTGGCCCCAGCACCCCCATAAAACTGGATGTTATGATGCATACCTGTAACCCCAAAGAATGTGAAGCCAGACCCAGCTGTATAAGAACCTCTCTCAAAAAAGTTCCGGGGAGAGCAGCTGGAGAGATGACTCAGTGGTTAAGATGCTTGCCTACAAAGCCAGTGAACCCAGGTTCAATTCCCCAATACCCATGCAAAGCCAGATACACAAGGTGGTCCATGCATCTGGGGTTCATTTGCAGTGGCTGGAGGCCCTGGTGTGCCTATTCTCTCCCTCTCTCTCTCTCTCTCTCTCTCTCTCTCTCTCTCTCTTAAATAAGTAAATAACAAAAAATATTTTTAATTTTTTTTGTTTATTTTTATGTATTTGAGAGCAACAGACAGAGAGAGGAAGAGACACAGAGAGAGAGAATGGGCGCGCCAGGGTCTCTAGCCACTGCAAACAAACTCCAGATGCATATGGCCCCTTGTGCATCTGGCTAACATGGGTCCTGGGGATTGAGCCTTGAACCGGGGTCCTTAGGCATCACAGGCAAGCGCTTAACCACTAAGCCACCTCTCCAGCCCCACAAAAATATTTTTAAGCAGTGTTTCAAAGACAGTGACAGGCCAAGGCCATAAAGGGTATGACTTTAATGTTAAAACAGGAGACGGTAGCTGGAGGACAGAATTTAATTTTCATAACAGTGCAGTTACTTATGTTATGAAAAAACATGAAAATGTAAGAATCTGTTCAAGGCTCTCTGATAAGAAAGCAAACAGTCAGAAGCAAATAGTAAACTAGGTTTCATCAGCTTCAGAAAACTCGGTGCCTTGTCTGCATGGTCTCTTCTCTGACCTATAGTGTCTCAAGGCAGTTTAAGAAAATAATCTTTAAAAACTATTTATTTATATATGAGAGAGAGAGAGAGAGAGAGAGAGAGAGAGAGAGAGAGAGAGAGAGAGAGAGAATACCACAGTGAAAATAGTATTTTAAAAAATATATTAATTAATATATTTTTATTTGTATCCATTTGTATGTGAATAAATTGAGGAGGGAGAAATAGTGAGTGTACCAGGGCCTCTCACTATTGTAAAGAAATTCCAGACACATGTGCACCTTTGTGCATCTGGCTTTACATGGGTACTGGGGATTTGAGCCCTGGCCGGCAAGCTTTGCAAGCATGTGCCTTTAACCACAGAGCCATCTCCCCAGCCCTTTTATTATTGTTTTTGAAACAGGGTTTCTGTTTCAGTCTGGTTCACATACCCAACCAAGAGCAGCTTGTGGGGAAAAGGGGTTGTTTTGGCTTACAGACTCGAGGGGAAACTGCATTGTGGCAGGGGGAAATGATGGCATGAGCAGAGAGTGGACATCACCTCTTGGCCAACATCAGATGGACAACAGCAACAAGAGAGTATGCCAAGCACTGGCAAGAGGAAGCTGGCTATAATACCCATAAGCCCAACCCCAACAAATTGCCATCAGCTGGAGACCTAGCATTCAGAACACCTAAGTTTATGGGGGACACCTGAATCACACCACCAAGTCTCATTCTAGCCCAGGATAACCTGGAATTCACTCTGTAACCCAGGCTAGCTTCCAATTCATGGTAATCCTCCTACCTTAACCTCTCAAGTGCTAGCATTAAAGGCATGGGTCACCATGCTCAGCAGGAAATAGTTCCCTATATTCATTCTATATCCTATGGTATTTTCTTGTAATTTTTTTGGCAATTTTTATGAGAGAGACCTAGAGAGAGAAAGTGAGGGAGAAAAGAGAGAGAATTGGCATGTCAAGGCCTCCAGCTACTGCCCTCGAGCTCCAGACACATGCACCACCTTACACACATGTACCACCTTGCATGCTTGCATAACCTTGGGCATCTGGCTTATGTGAGGCCTATGTAGTAGAACCTGGGTCCTTAGCCTTCTCAGGCAAGCACCTTAACCGCTAAGCCATTTCTCCAGTCCCCATGATATTTCTTTTCTTTTTTTTTCTTTTTCTTTTTCGAGGTAGGGTTTCACTCTGCTCAGGCTGACATGGAATTCACTATATAGTCTCAGGGTGGCCTTGAACTCACAGTGATCCTCCTACCTCTGCCTCCTGAGTGCTGGGATTAAAGGTGTGTGCCATCATGCCTGGCCCCATGATATTTCTTTTTTTTTTTTAAACTTATTTATTTATTTATTTGAGAGTGACAGACACAGAGAGAAAGACAGATAGAGGGAGAGAGAGAGAAAGACAGATGGAGGGAGAGAGAATGGGCGTGCCAGGGCCTCCAGCCTCTGCAAACGAACTCCAGACGCGTGCGCCCCCTTGTGCATCTGGCTAACGTGGGACCTGGGGAACCGAGCCTCGAACCGAGGTCCATAGGCTTCATAGGCAAGCGCTTAACCGCTAAGCCATTTCTCCAGCCCTGATATTTCTTGACACTCTTCAACTCCCTTCAAATCTGAGAGCAGAGTCGAGTCCAGTCTCCCTATCTATGGCTCTTCTTTGCAAACCCATGCAAAAGCTTGCCATGTTGTAGGTTATAAAATTTAGACCAGCAGCAGGTGGTGTGGAAAGAGCCCGTGTCTGGAGACAGAGCAGGTTCTCACCTGGCTGTTAACTTATTGTCTGTGACACTGAGGCAGGCTGTCTTCTCTGAGTCTCAGTTTCTTCACTGGTTATGGTTTTCTCACAGAGTCTGTGTGGGATCACACTTGCTAGTGGAAAGGAGCAGGTCACACCTACTGCATGTGACAATGTTGTGATGACACCATAGGTAGTTCAGTGGGAGCTATGATCTCAAGTTTTATTCCCAGTAGCCATTCAGATAGTTGTGGGGCTGGAGAATGTGTGGGAATGTTTTATATGAAAAATGATTGTGATATGAGGTCTTGTCTTTGGATGTGTTTTGCTTTCTGGGATATTTCTTCAACAATATGTTTCTAGAGTCTTTATTTCATTTTTTTTGTTTATTTTTTATTTATTTGAGAGTGACAGACAAAGAGGCAGATATATATAGAGAGAGAATGGGCACGCCAGGGTCTCCAGCAGCTGCAAATGAACTCCAGACGCATGCACCCCCTTGTGCATCTGGCTAACGTGGGTCCTTTTGGGGAGCCCCTTGGCCCGCATGGCCAAGGCCTATGGGGAGAGTACCCCTGGCCAAGCCCTAAAAATGGCGCCTGGCGGAAGTTCAGTGCTTGGGACAAACAAGTCCATATTTGGAGGAGTTTGCCATCTCTGCTGCTCATTGGTTTCTGATGCTCGTCTGGAGGGGTTGTGTGGCCTGGAGTGATTGGGCGGAGTGAGTGCGCGAGTGAGTGCGCTTATAAGGAATCCCTGCCCGAGGCTCGGGGGAGATGAAGCTTGAAGTTGCCTGAATAAACTGCTGTAAGAAGAACTGGTGGTTGTGTCTTCCTTGCTGGTCGAGGCGGACGTGACAGGTCCTGGAGAATTGAGCCTAAAACCAGGGTCCTTAGGGTTCACAGGCAAGCGATTAACTGCTAAGCCATCTCTCCAGCCCTGTTCCTAGAGTTTTTAATTGTCATTGTTTCATCACTGCTGTCCTATGCTTAATTTGCACAGTTCTTTTAAAAACATTTCTATGGCCAGGCATGGTGGCACACGCCTTTAATCCCAGCACTCGGGAGGCAAAGGTAGGAGGATTGCCATAAATTCGAGGCCACCCTGAGACTACATAGTGAATTCTAGGTCAGCCTGTGCTACAGCGAGACCTTACCTTGAAAAAATAAAATATATAAAATTTTATGGGGCTGGAGATATGGCTCCTTTGCCTGAAGGGCCTAACAATCTGGGTTCAATTCCTCAGAACTCACATAAAGCCACATGCACAAAGTTGTGTATGCATCTGGAGGTTATTTACAGTGACTGGAGGCCCTTGCATGCCCATTCTCTCTATCTCTCTTCTATCCTTCTCTGCTTACAAATAAAGAAATAAAAATAGAAATATTTTATGTGGGAGGAAGAGAGAGAGAAAATATGGGTGTGTCAGGGTCACTTGCCACTATCAACACACTCCAGACACATGTGTCACTTTGTATATCTGGCTTTATGTGGGTATTGGAGAATTGAGCCCTGACTGGCAGGCTTTGCAAGCAAGTGCCTTTAACCACTGAGCCATCTCCCCAACCCCAGAGGGTTCTTTTTATTTTCTTAGTTTTTGCTTTTTAAAATCTCATGCTTTTTTTTCCCCCAGGATTGCCATGTCTTCTCTTTCTTTGGTATGTGCGGTGCGTGTGTGTGTGTGTGTGTGTGTGTGTGTGTGTGTGTGTGCCATTTCTTGTGTGTGCACTCCTGCCACACAAGCATGCACGTGGGGTCAGAGGGCAGCTTTTGTGTGCTGGTCCTGCCTTCCCCCTCATTTTGAGGTAGAGTCTGTTGCTCTCATTGTTTCTGTTGTTCAACACTGCACTTTCCAGGTTAGTTGTTCAAGAGCTTCCAAGCTTCCAGGACAATTCCCTGTCTCTGCCTCCCTTCTCTCTGAAGGTGCCCTGGGATCGCAGGAGCCTACTGTAACTTTTGGCTTGTACGTGGGGTCTGGAGAGCCAAACTCAGATGCTTTTTTTTAAAATTATTTATTTATTTGAGAGTGACAGACACAGAGAGAAAGACAGGTAGAGGGAGAGAGAGAGAGAGAATGGGCACGCCAGGGCTTCCAGCCTCTGCAAACGAACTCCAGACGTGTGCGCCCCCTTGTGCATCTGGCTAACGTGGGACCTGGGGAACCGAGCCTCGAACCAGGGTCCTTAGGCTTCACAGGCAAGCGCTTAACCGCTAAGCCATCTCTCCAGCCCCAAACTCAGATGCTTTTGCTTGGTTGGTAAGCGCTTTCTCCACTCAGCAACCATCCCAGTCCAGTATATCTTCTTTCGTCTTGCTAAAACCCAGCTGTTTTAGTTTTCTTTTCACTTACTTTGTTTATGGGTGTGGTATGGCTGTGTGTATGTGTGCTTGCATGTATGTGGGCAGGCAGTGGAAGCAAAGGACAGTCTCAGGTGACTTCCTCAATTGCTTTCTGCCTTATCACCCTTAAAAAATTATCTGTGTTGTGTGTGCGTGCGCTCACACGCACATGTGCCACAGTACATATATGGAGGTCAGAGAACAATTTCAGGGTGGTGGTTCTCGCCTACCTTGTCTGAAAGAGGGTCTCTCTGTTGTAGTTTTTGCTGTGACAAAGACAAAACTAGCTGACCAATGAGTTTCAGGTGCCCTTGCCTCTGTCCCACTAAAGGCATATTGGGAATACAGATGCATGTGTTACTTTGTATCCACTTGTCCAGTTTTATGCTGGGGATACAAACTCCAATTGTCAGGCCTGTAGAGCAAGCATCTTTAACCACTGAGTTATCATTCCAGCCCTGAGATAGTATATTATTTATTTACATATTTGCTAGTTAGACAGACAGGGAGAGGGACAGAGAAGAAGGAGAAGGAGAAAAAGGAGGAAGAGGAAGAAGAAAGAGAGAGAGAGATTGAGAATGATTGAGTGTGGACATGCTAGGGACCCTTGCCACTACAAATGAACTCCAGACACATACCCCGTTTTGTGCATTTGGCTTTATGTGGACATGGGAATCGAACCCAGGGCACTGGCTTTGCAAGCAAGTCCCTTCAACTGCTGAACCATATCCCAAGCCCTGTTTCTTTTTATGAGACAAGATCTCACTCCAGCCCAGGCTGAACTGGAGCACACTCAGTAGACCGGGCTGGCCTCATGGTAGCCCTCCTACCTCAGCCCCCTGAGTGCTGAGATTAAAGCCCAATCCATCTGGAGTCTACTGATTTGGCTAGACTAGCTGGCCAGCAAGGCCTAGCGATCCTCTTGCTGCTGCCTCCTCAGTGTTGGGATTCTAGATGTGTGCTGCCACATCTGGCATTAATCTGGCTGGGCATCCAAATTCAGGCCCATAAGCTTATGTGAGAAGCACGTTGCCCACTGAGCCGCCCTCTGCCCCTGTTTGCACTTTACCTGCGTCTTCTTATAGTGCCCTTTCTTGCCACCTGTGAGCCATTTACTTATGCGTTTCTATTTTTACAGTGAGCGATTTCTCCTCATGTCTGGAAATTCTTAGCTGTTGGTTCACATTAAGGAAAAAGGGACTGAAAAAACAATTAGAAAAAAAAAAAGACAACAAAAAATTAGGGATTGGGACGATGGCTCAGCAGTTGAGGAAGCTTCCTTGCAAAGCCTGTTGGCTGGGGTTCAGTTCCCAGGCCACCCACACAGAACAGATTCGAAAAGCGGCACAAGCTTCTGGCATTGTCAAGACACACACACACACACACACACACACACACACACACACACACACACAAATAAATAAAGACAATTCAAGTTTCCCTGTGAATCATGGACTTCAGGGATGAGTGAAATCCCTTCCCCCACTTCTCCTCACACTTCTTCAACTGTGAATGAATGTGGGAAGCTCTTTTTCTCTTGGCCCTGAAAATTTTCTCCAGAGGTATCTGCCACTTTCTAGCAGGCATTAAGCCTGGTGCTGGTATTCTGGCAAACAAATGGGCAATATGCTAGGGATGACAACATATGCTATTGTAAGGACTCCGCTTTTCCCCTGTTCACCATGATGACAACTATGTACGCCACATTTATCCCAGAGTTTCTCTAATTCAGCCTTTCTCTTTTTATAATATTTTTATTTATTTATTTGACAGCGACAGACAGAGAAAGAGGCAGAGAGAGAGAGAGAGAGAGAGAGAGAGAGAGGGGGGGGGGAATGGGCCTGCCAGGGCCTCTAGCCACTGCAAAGAAACTCCAGACGTGTGTGCCCCCTTGTGCATCTGGTGGGTCCTGGGGAATCGAGCCTCGAACCTGGGTCCTTAGGCTTCACAGGCAAGCGCTGAACCGCTCTGCCATCTCTCCAGCCCTAATTCAGCCTTTCTAAGAGTAGAATTTTAAGTATCAGGGCTGGCGAGAGGCTAGTGGATGTTTGTAACTAGGGTAGCATGAGAATTTGGGGAATCTGTGTGCTTCAGTTGCAGACTTTTTCAGTTTATTTATTTATCTTGAGGCAAGGTCTCCCTGTGGTACAGGCTCATCTGGAACTCACGCCGTTGCTTGGGCTAGCCTTAAACTCACAGTTCTTACCTCAGCCTCCCAAGTGCTGGGGTTATAGGTGTGAGCCACCACACCAGACCTCTACCTTCAGGGCTGTCTGATGCCTCTAGTTTCTGTAGTCATCTGAAATTTTGCAAAGCCAACCCACTAGCTTTGGGACTTGTGTTTTCTCTGGTTTGTTATAATTTCCACTTGCTCTCTGCTTTCCAGACTCTAAAAACATGTTCACATTGTCTTTCCTGTTTTCTTGTCCATAAAGATCATATCAAACTGTAACAAAATACCACAGACTGAGTTAACTTAAACAGAAATTGATTTTTTTTTCTTTTTTTACAGTTGTGGCATCTGAAAGGCCAAGATCAAGATCAAGATCACACTAAAGTTGGATTTGGGGAAAGTTTCTCTTCTGGGTTTGTGGACAGTTGTTTTTTCCCAGTGTTCTTACATGGCCTCTTCTCTTGGCTGTGCAGAGTGAGGTCTCCAGAATCTCTTCCTTTGGTATGACAGACACAACAGCCCTATCAGATGAGGGCCCCAACTATGACTTCACTTACTCTTACTTTGGTCACCTCTCTAAAAGCCTTACCTTCAAATACAGTCACTCTGAGGATTTATGACATCAGCTTATGACTAAGGGAGCATAAATCAGCCCATATCAATCATTTCTGCCCTGTAAAATGTTTATGGTCATTTTTTAAAAAAGTATTTATTCAACAGAGAGAAAGGAAGATGTGAGTGTATGAGAGAGAGAGAGAGAGAGAGAGAGAGAGAGAGAGAGGGAGAGAGAGAACATGCCAGGGCCTCTAGACACTGCAAATGAAGTCCAGATACATGTACCACCTAGTGAACCTGACTTTACCTAGGTACTGGAATATTAATCCTTTGGCTTTGCAGACAAGCACCTTAAACACTAAACCATCTCTCCAGCCCCTTTCTGGTCATTTTAATGAATGGAGTTTTGGAAGTGTATGCCTCAGTTACTTTTCTCACTACTGGGACCAAATACCTGGCAAGAATCAGCTAAGGCAGGAAGGGTTGGCTTATGGTCCCAGGCATGGCAGCAAGAATGGGAAGCTGGCTAGTCACATTGCGTCTGCAATCAGGAAACAGAGTGAGAACAAGACATAAGACCAGGCTATATATCCTCCTGGTCCATCCCCAGTGACCCACTTTCTCCAGCAGGGTTCTACTTCCTAAAGGTTCTACCAGCTGAGGACCAAGTTTTCAAATACCTGAGCCTATGGTGGACATTTCACATTCAAATCACAGCAGCAGGGAAGGCATGAGAATGTGGCAGCTGGTCACATTGCATCTGTCATCCCTGAGCACACCCTCTCCCATTCAAGATGGATCTTCCCTCCTCAGATAAATCTTTCTAGAAATGATAGACAACACACCCAGCTTTGTGTTTCCCGGGTAATTCTAAATCTAGTTAATTGACAGTCAAGATTAACAGTTGCTAGGCATGATGGCACACGCCTTTAATCCCAGTACTCAGCAGACTGAGGTAGGAGGATTGCTGTGAGTTTGAAGACAGCCTAGGGCTATAGGGAGTTTCAGGTCAGCCTGACCTGCAATGAGACCTTGCCTAGAAAAATCAAACAAACAAACAAAAAGATTAATTGTCTGTGTTATTTTTCTCTGACTGAAGCAGTTTAAGGCTCTCTCTCTCTCTCCCTCCTTGCAAATAAATAAATCTTCAGCCGGGTGTGGTGGTGCACACCTTCAATCCCAGCACTCAGGAGGCAGAGGTAAGAGAATCGCTGTGAGTTCGAGGCCACTCTGAGACTACATAGTGAATACCAGGTTATCCTGGAGCAGAGTGAGACTCTACCTAGAAAAACCAAAATAAATAAATAATTTTTTAAAATAAATAAGTAAATCTCTTTAAAAATAAACAGAAACGGCAGCATAAAGGAGGGAAGGGCTTATTTAAAATTTGAGGGGATACAGTCCATCCTGGGGAGGAAGGTATGGTGGCAGGAACATGGAGCAGCTGCTCACATTCAATGCACCATCAGGAAGCAGAGAGTGATGAATGCTGATGCTTGGCTTAGACTTCTTATTCAGCATGGGATCCTGGCCCAAGGAATAGTACCACTCACAGTTAGCGTGTATTTTGCCGCCTCAATTAACCTAATCTAAATCTCTCTTACAGAATTCCCCCAAGAGATGTATCTCCTTGTTGATCCTACATTTTGTCAAGTTGACAGTCTTCTCACCATCACAGTATGTGATCTCCTGACCTGTTTCTTATTAATCCTTGAGGAAAATCTTGCTACTAATTATGGGATGCCACTTGATTCTGAGGGTGTCATATAACAACAGAAAAGCAAAATAGCAAACACTGAGGGGCGTGACTTGGGCTTCTGACTTGGACTCTGTCCCTCCCAGAGTGTAGGGATAGAGAAGATGGCTGGATTGGCTGCTTTTGGCTTCTGTTGGCTTTTCCAAGAAGGCAGAAAGGCCTCAGGCTGAACTAGTAAAAGAAAGACAAAAGGCCTTAGGAAAAAAAGAATGGTAGTCCACATCTGTAATCCCAACACTTGAGAGGCTGGGGCAGAGCCACAAGTTCAGCACTAGATTGGGCTTCATAACAAGTACCATGCCAGCCAATACAGTATCGCAAGACCCTTTCTCAAAAACTAAGTAAATAAAAAGTAAAACTAAGGCTGGGAGATGGTTCAGTTGTTAAAGGCACTTGCTTGCAAATCCTGTAGGCCCTGGTTCAAAACCTTAGTACCCATGTAAAACCAGATCCGTGCATCTGGAGTTTTGTATGTAGTGGCAGGAAGCCCTGCTGTGCCCAATAATTCCCTTGTCTCTTCCTCTTTTTTTTTTCTCTCTCTCTCTGTCTGTTTCTCTCTCACACAAATAAATAATTTTTGGTTTATTTATTTTATTTATTTATTTGAGAGCGACAGACGAAGAGAGAAAGAGAGAGAATGGGTACACCAGGGCCTCCAGCCACTGCAAATGAACTCCAGATGCATGCACCACCTTGTGCATCTGGCTTATATAGGTCCTGGGGAATTGAGCCTCGAACTGGGATCCTTAGGCTTCATAGGCAAGCACTTAACTGCTAAGCCATCTCTCCAGCCCAGTAATATTTTTCAAAGTAGAACTGAAGACCCAGTATGATACCTCTTACCCAAAGACCAAGATAGTCAATGGTATTGATCACAAAAAAAGATATTGCAGTTAACCCTCCATATTTTCATTTATCCAATATGAAGATTCAGATTGATATTAAACAATGTTTTCTTTGTGCAACTGATTATTTGTCAGCTATAGTCATGTGTAACTGCATCACAGAGAAACTTTATTTTATTTATTTATTTTTTCAATTTTATTTTATAAAAGGTTTTTTTTTACTCTAGATTCCCTCATTCCACATACCACCACCCACCTTTCCCTGAGGGCCCACCTCCATGGGCTTGTTGGTATTCACTGTGGGGTCATGAAGGTCTTGCTGTATGTGGGGTACTGTGCCTCAGGGTAATCCTACCCACTTTGTGGCTCTTACATTCTTTCCAACCCATCTTCCCCAGTGTTCCCTGAGCCACGGTGGGCCTGTTAGCAGTCTGATTTAGTGTTGTGTTTTCTGTGGCTTCTGGGCTTCTGCTTTGGTGGGTAGATTGCCCATGCTGTCTGTTACCATCCACAGAGATGCTTTCTACAGTATTATTAGGTGACTTTATTGCCCTGTAAACATCAGGGTGTACTCACCAAACTAATTAAGATTAGATAGCTCCAGTGCCTCGAGGGATAAAATCTTATGGGATGGTTAATATGTAGCCAATTATTGACAGTAATAATATATGCCACGTGACTGTGTTACAGGTACAGTTGACAAGGCATATTAGTGATGTGAAACTATCTTCCTTGGATTCTTATGTATTTTTGAGATATGAAGTTGAGAAATGAAAGGATTCAGAAAGGTGTGCCCATCATTTTTCCTTTTAGACCACTGCCTTTCTTCTGCTTCCCATGCTGAACCACAGCTCTTTATGTGGCAGAATGCAGGGCAGCATAGTGTAGAAGGTAGACCTTGGGCAAAATAATATGGTTATAGCTTCAGTTTCTTAACTGAAATATTTGCATAAAAATAACATACCTCGGCTGCAGTTACTTTCTCGTTGCTGGGACTGAACACCCCACCACAAGCAAATGGAGGAAGGAAAGGGGGCATTTCGACTTACAGTTTCGAGGGGAAGCTTCATCATGGCATGAGCAGAAGCTGGACATCACTTCTGGTGGGAGCAGCAAGGGCCAGCTAGCTAACACCAGAAAGTGGGCTGGATTATAAATTCCCAAGGCCCCTCTTCAGTGGTACACCATCTCCAATAAGGCTCCACCTCCCACAGGCCCCCCCAACTTTCCAAAACTGCCACCATCTTAGGACTAAATATTCAAACATGGGAGCTTATAAGGGATATTTCATTCAAACCATCACAATGTCTCAAGATTCTCAATAAGATAATGTATACTATGTAGTCTAAGGCACTGAAAAAGACGAGCTTCAGTGGGCATTTGCAAGACATAAATAGAGATCAGAGAATCTTCTTGGATCAATTAGGATTAGAGATTTAATATGATACACTTTTATTTCTGTCTGGCCTAGAAAACAATATTAGACAATCTGGTTAATTATAGCAGCCTCTTCGTATTCTGGGCTTATTTCTTTGCATCTAACTCCAGTTTTCATCAATAAAGTGTGTTCATTGCTGGGGAGCACCATATATCCCTCTGGTGGTAATAGCTAAAACTGACCACTACATGACTCCCAAGCAGGCACTTCAATACAGTCTCATCTCCAAGAAGCTGTTTTATCTTTTTATTTATTTATTTTATTAGTCAAGCCCAACAGACTGGCCTTTTTTATGTGAGTGAGAGTGAGCGAGCGAGAGATAGAGACAGAGATAGAGAGAATTGGTGCACCAGGGCCTTCAGCCACTGTAACCAAACTCCAGATGCATACACCCCCTTGTGTGCATGTGTGACATTGTGAGCTTGTGTCACTGTGCATCTGGCTTACGTGGGACCTGGAGAGTTGAACATGAGTCCTTATGTTCACAGGCAAGTGCCTTAACTGCTAAGACATATCTCCAGCCCTATTTTGTCTTTATATAGCCTAGGGTAGGGTCTTGCAAAATTTTCCCAGACTTTCTGAATCTCTTGACCTTTCTCATCCAAGGAGAGAATGTTTCAGTTTCTTTATTATTATTATTATTAAATTTTATTTATTTATTTATTTGACAGAGAAAGAGGGAGAAAGAGAGAATGGGCACGCCATAGCCTCCAGCCACTGCAGACAAACTCCAGATATGTACGCCCCTTTGTGCATCTGGCTAATGTGGGTTCTGGGGAATCAAACCTGGGTCCTTTGGCTTTGCAGGCAAATGCCTTACTTAACCACTCAGCCATCCCTCCAGCCCTATTATTATTATTATTTTTACTTATTTTGTTTCAAGGTAAGGTCTCACTCTAGCCAGGCTGATCTGGCACTCACTCTGTATTCCTGGGCTGGCCTCAAACTCACAGTGATCCTCCCACCTTTGCCTCCTGAGTGCTGGGGTTAATGGAGCACTGCCATAGTGGCTGTTTCAAGGTCTATTTGACGTTGGTTGAAGTCTGCCCTTCAATAGTTGTTTATCCTTCCTATATCCTTGAGTCCTGTGGCTTTTCACGTTACAGCTCTCTTAGACTTTACTTCCAGAATCCCCAGAGCCTCCTTCCTCTCTTCAGAAGGGAGTATTTCAATTCAGAGGACTCTGCTATACAACAATCCCGCCTGTTACCAATCAGCTAGCTGGGAGGTGGGTTGTCCTTTTTTTTTGCATCTGGCTTTAGAAGGGGCCTGGGGACTTGAACCTGGGCTGGCAAGCATTGCAAGCAAGTGTTTTTGACCACTGGGCCATCTTCCTAGCACACTCCTCTTGTCATTCTCGAATTGTAGCTTGTTGCCTTGCTGCTGTCAACAGCCCAGCCTGCCAATGGCTTCACTTTCAAATATCATCATATTAGGATTAGGTGTGCAACATTTCAATTTGGGGAGAAACATTCAATCCACTGCACCTAAGTGATCTGAGAGACAGTCAGTGTAAGTGTTCAATGTGAGGCTTGCACATGGCCAGCCTCTTGCTGGTCATTTCTGTGTGTGTGTCTCCCTGGAAGCTTATCCTCATCCTCGTCCTTTTCTTTTATTTTTGGTTTGTTTTTTTGAGGTAGGGTTTCACTCTGGCCCAGGCTGACCTGCAAATCACTATGTAGTCTCAGGATGGCCTTGAACTCACAGCGTTCCTCCTACTTTTACCTCCCATGTGCTGGGCAACCATGCCCAGCTTTTCTCTTTTTATAAGTCAAATTGGGTGAAGGCCTACCTTAAAGAGCTCATTCCAACTTAACCAGTTTTCCACAGACTTTCTTTTCTTTTTTTTAAAGAAGATAGTGTTTTTTAAAAATTTGTTGTTGTTTATTTTTATTTATTTATTTGAGAGTGACAGGCAGAGAGAAAGAGGCAGATCAATAAAGAGAGAATGGGCATGCCAGGCCCTCCAGCCGCTGCAAATGAACTCCAGTCACATACACCACCCCCTAGTGCATCTGGCTTATGTGGTGAGCCTTGAACCAAGGTCCTTAGGCTTCACAGGCAAGTGCTTAACTGCTAAGCCATCTCTCCAGCCCTTTTCTTTTTCTTTTTAAAATTTATTTATTTGAAATATAGAGAGAGGCAGATAGAGGAAGAGGATGGGTGTGCCAGAGCCTCTAGCCACTGCAAACAAACTCCAGACCCATGCTTTACCTTGTGCATCTGGCTTTTGTGGGTTCTATGGAATCGAACCTGAGTCCTTCAGCTTTGCAGACAAGCACCTTAACCACTAAGCCATTTTTCCAACCCCCAAGACTTTATTTTCAGTTATAGTTATAACTGGAGGTGTTGATGGTTAGGGTCTTTCATATATGAATTTGCAGAGAGGGTGGACATAATTTTGTTCTCAACAGAACTCTGCAAAAACAAAAAGATGTAACAAGATATTGGTTTTGTTTTTTTTTTTTTTTTAAAGTCACAGCTGCATTCTGGAAACACACCTGGCTATAGTTTTTCCTTTCTTTCAAATTCATTGTCTCCACTCTGCTTTTCTGGGTATAATTTACATAAAATAAAATGCCCTTTTCAGTTTTTAGGTACATGAGTTGTGTGACCACCACATTAAGTTAGGGTAGTATGTATCTTAAATGCACATGTGTGTGCACATGTGTGCTGAAAAGGCCATATCAGATGGTTGGGTGTCCTCCTCCATTGCTCAGCTGCGTATTTCCTTGAGACAGTCTCACTGAACCTCAAGCTGCTGTTTGTCACTCAGACTGGCTGACCAGTGAGCCCCAACAAATATGTCTCTACTCCCCCCATGTAACAGGTTACAGATGAGTGTGGTCAGGTCCAGCTGTTTATGTGGTGCTGGGGAACTGAACTTGGCGAATCAGGCCCTCATGCTTGTATGGTGAGCACTCTTACCTGCTGAACCATCTCTCCAGCCTGTCAATTAGGCTTTGGTAATCAAGTTTGCTGGGGGGGGGGTTGTGGGGGGGGTGGGGGGGTGGCGGGGGATAGGAACCAAATGTTTTCTAAATTTCATATTTCCTTGAAGGCTGAGATAACTATTAGCAACTTCAAGCCAAAGAAACAAATTGAGCAAACTCAGGCAATCACCCAACAGGTTAAATAGAAAAGTAGCTTTCCTCATTAATGGTTTGGTGGGTAGGAAACCGATTGCATCATTCATTTGTTTTAATGTACTCCTTGTTGACTGCTCCTGTATTTTTGTCACATTTTGGAGCTACACCCAAATACCTGAGAGCAGCCACTTAAATCAGGAAAGATTGATTCTGGTTTGTGGTTTCATATGTTTTTGTTCCAGGATTTGCTGCTCTGTTGATTCTGGTCGGCGGGTGTGTCAGAGCAGGGGTAGGGAGCGTGTGGGGGAGGAGTTTGCTTCATTGGAGACAGGAGGCAGCAGATGAGAAGGGGCAGGGGATAAGATACACGTGTTCATGGCAGGTTTCCTACTTCCTGCAGTTAGACCCCACCTCCCACCTTTCATCACTTCCATTTAGGCCATCACATTATTAACCCAAGTAAGATTAGGTTAGAACCTTCGAGATCTAATCACTTCTCAAAGCCCATCAGTGGGCAACCAAGTCAATGTCATGGGGTTTTGCATGTTTAAATCTTAATACCTTGTCCTGACCTAGTTAGAGTCCAAAAAGAGCCCAATGTCTACAGCACTTATCCTGTTTTTATTTTGCTGTGGGTTTTTGGAGCAGGTGCCACTCAATTCCAGGCTGACCTGGAACTCACTGTGTATTCTCATGGTGGCCTCAAACTCACAGAGATCCTCCTACCTCAGCCTCCCCAGTGCTGGTTATAGGTATGTGCTATCACACCCAGCTTGTCCTGGTTTTTGTCCTTTTTCTCAAAACATTCCTTCTGCATTAAAGTTTATAACAGATATATTTCTCTGTGAGTTTCTTAGCCAATAGAAATTAAACCTTTAGTAGAGTTCTAATTTAGGTGCCAAAAATGTGGGGGGCTGGAGAGATGGAACCGTGGTTAAAACATTTGTTTGCAGATGGTTGGCCTGGGTTCAATTCCCCAGTATCCACATAAACCCAGATGCACAAAGTAGCACCTCCATCTGGAGTCCCTTTGAAGTGGCAAGAGGCCCTGGCATGCCCATTCTTTCTCTATGTGCTTGCAAATAAATAGTAGAAACAAAGTGGGAGAAAACTTACTTTAGGAATTTCAACTTAGAAAATAACTGTTCCTTCAGAAATTAGTTTTGTACTATTTTAGCATTTACTTGATGACTTCAAAATGTATTTTTAAAGGTTTAAACCACCTGTACCTCATGCATCGGTTATGTCACAGTTACCATAAACATTCATGAGCAGGTTCATTGGCTCCCATATCTCACTCCTTTCCTTGAATTTATTTTTTCCCGTTTTTTAAAAACTTCTTTTTACTTCTATTATGCTGACATCTTAGGCTTCCTGATTTCAAATACTTAAGCTTCTTTCCCTCTTTTAACCATCAATTAGCAAATCCTGATCAGTGAATTTTTTTAGTTATAGTTAACACTTTTTTATTTTTATTTTATTTATTTGAGAGCAGCAGACAGAGAAAGAGGCCGGTAGATAGATAGAGAATGGGCATGGCACGGCCTCTAGCCATTGCAAAGGACCTCCAGATGTGTGCGCCCCTTGTGCATCTGGCTGACGTGGGTCCTGGGGAATTGAGCCTCGAACCTGGATCCTGAGGCTTGACAGGCAAGTGCTTAATCTTTAAGCCATCTCTCCAGCCCAAGTTAACACTTTTAAAACAATGCTAGTTTGGGGTCCAGGGAGATGGCTCAGTGAGTAAAGCGCTTGCTCTGTGAGCATGGGTTCTGATCCCCAGCAACCAAGTAAAATGCTGGGAGTGGTGCATGCTTGTAATGCTGTAATCCTATGGCTGGGAAGGAGGAGACAGGAATCTCCTGGGATTTACTGGCTTGCTGGTCTAGCTGAATCCCAATTTAGCAGAAAGACCTTATTTTTTTTCTTAAAAACTCTCCATTGGTGATTTTATTTTTTAAATGATTACTACCATTCTATTTATTTTATTGAGGGGGGGAGAAGGAAGGAGGGAGGGAGGGAGGCAGAGGCAGAAAGAGAGAATGGTTGTGCCAGGGCCTCCAGCCACTGCAAAGGAACTCCAGATACATGCACCACCTTGTGCATCTGGTTTATGTGGGTACTCTCCAGCCCTCCATTGGTGTGGCTGTGTGTTTGTGTGCGAGCATCAGGATCTCTTGCTGCTGCAAAGACCACTTTGTATCTGGCTTTAGGTAGGTGATAGAAAATTGAACCCAAGACAGCAGCCTTTGCAAGTGGATTTAACCACTGAGCCATTTTCCCAGCCCTCCACTAGTTTAATTATCTTCAAATGGAAATAGAAAGAAGTATGTCCTCTATGTTGTAAAAATTAAATGAAACCCAGTATGTAAACAACAGCTCTGTTCCTGGCACATAGTCCTCAGTTTACCCAAGTCTGAATTCGATGGATGCTGGAATATAGCTGTGACCCTAAATCAGTCCTTGTGAGCTTGCGTTCCAGTGGGGCAAAGCAAACACAGAGTACCACAGCTAGGGGTGGTGGCACACTCCTTCAATCCCAGCACGTAGGAGGCTGTGGCAGAAGGATCAACGTGAGTTCCATGCCAGCTTGGGCTAGTGAGACCCTGCTTCAAAGGACAACATCAACAAAAACAGGAAAGCCAGGCATGGTGATGTATGCCTTTAATCCCAGCAGTCGGATGGCAAAGGTAGGATCACATGAGCTCAAGGCCACCCTGAGACTACATAGTGAATTCCATGTCAACCTGGGCACAGTGAGACCCTATCTCGAAAAACAAAAACCGAACAAATGAACAAAAACAACAGGAAAAAATGTTTAGAAAAGTGGGGCACAGTAGCACACCTCGGTGTCCCGGGAAGCAGCTTAAGGCTTCGGCACCTACCTAGCATATGTGAAGCTCTGGGTGCGATCCCCACAGCCTCAAAACAGAGTGGGGAGGTTGAGAGCAGGGGATAGTTGCATTGTCATGAGTACCGTGGAAAAATGTTCTTGTCTCTAATCTCAGCACTCAGGAAGTCAAAGCAGGATTGTCCAGAGTTCAAGTCTAGCCTGTGCTAGAGTGAGACCTGGTCTAAAAAACAAGAAAGAGGGTACATGGCTCTGTCGTTAAAGGAAATTGCTTGCAAAGTCTGCCAGCCTGAGTTCCCTTCCCCACAAAAGCAAGATGCAAAAAGTGGTGCATGCATCTGGCCTTCACTTGTAACGGCAAGAGAGCCTGACACTCCCATACACACACGTGCAAATAAAAGATTTTTAGCCGGCCGTGGTGGCACACACCTTTAATCCCAGCACTTGGGAGGCAGAGGTAGGAGGATCGCTGTGAGTTCGAGGACACCCTGAGACACCATAGTGAATTCCAGGTCAGCCTGGGCTAGACTGAGACCCTACCTCGAAAAAGAAAAAAAAAAAAAAAGATTTTTAACTGGCTAGGAAGATGGCTCAGTGGTTAAAGGCAATTGCTTCCAAAGCCTGCTAGCCCGGGGTTCGATTCCCTAGTACCAATGTCAAGCTAAATGCACAAAGTGGCCCATGCCCCAGGAGTTCGTTTGTAATGGCCGCCTATACTCCATTTAAAAAAAAATCAAAAATTTTCTTCAAAAATAAAAATTTTAGGAGTAATGCATAGATGTATTAAATCCATCCCAAAACACTGACAAGAAGCCATGTCTCGACATTGACAATGTCTGCTGGAGCGAGCTAAGGGCGAAGAAGGGCATGGCGGGAGGTCCTCAGGGGCAGTGGGGAGGTCTGGGCCACACGCGGGTCACGGTGTCCGCGGCGGGTTTTGGGGCGCTCTGTTTATCTACCCCCCCCTGGGGGGCGCTGTGTGCAGGGGGGCATGAGTGGAACATCTGTGTCGTGGAGCTCCGGGCCTTCACCGAAGACCGTTAATAACGGCTTTTGGAACCAGGCCTTCGCGTCCATCTTTGGGGCCCAGCAGGGGCGCGGGCACCAGGTGTCGCCGTCCATCGGTCCGTCCGCACACACACACACACACACACCCCACCCCGCCCCCGGCACCAACAGTCAAGTTTTCAAACCGCCCGCGCGTGGCGCCCGAGAACCGCATCCGTTGGGACAGGCCCCGGGGCTCCCTTAGGTCCCACCCCCTGCCGCGGCCGCCAGAGGAGACTGGGGCGAGGGCGGGGGGCGGCCGGCTCCTTACCCGGGGTGGGGGCGCGGGAGGTGGAGGGAGAGACGCCGGGGCGAGCGCGCACGCGGGAGCGCGCGCGTGCCAGCGGCTTCGGAAAACGGAAGTGGGAGCGAGAGGCCCGGCGTTGATTGGCTGAACGGGCACGTCCCTCAAGGGGCTGGCGCGAACGCCACTGCGGAGTAGGGAGCGGGGGACAGGGGAGGGGGAGAATCAATGGGCACAGCCGCGGGGCCGTGAGTCCCGGGACTGCGCGCGGGGTTCGGGAGAAACAACCCCGTCCCCGCCTCATCCGGACGGGCCGGGACTCCCGGAGAGCCGAGCGAACGCGCCAGAGTCGGCGACGAGAGCCGGGCGAAGGCGATGGCTGGAACGGAGGCGCGGAGGGCGTGGGGTGCGTGGACGAGAGCGGCGCCGCGGCGCCGTGGGCGGGACTAGGCGCGGAGCAGGGCGGTGATTGGCTGCGGGCCCCGGCGTCGCCGGTGACAACACGGTTCGGGGGAGGGTGCGCGCGCGTTCAGCGGCCTCTTTGTGTGGTGCCCAGATAGGGGAGCGGAGGTGGCGGCGGGGCGTCGGCGAGCTCCGGCGGTGTGGCAGCGTCTTCCGCTCGTCCTCCCTCCGGCCGGCGCCTCTCCCCTTCTCCCCCTTCCCCTTCTTCCTTCCCTTTTCCCCCTTTCCCCCCTCCATCCCCTCTGTCCCCGTCGCGACGGACGCCGAGACGGTTGGGGCCGACGGCTCTAGGCCCCGAGTGGACGGCGGGCAGGCCTCGAGCGACCGGGCCACGGCGGAGGCGGCGGCGGCCCGCGGCTCTCAGGGCGGGGGCGTGGGCCAGGCCCGAGCGGGCGACATGGAGAATTCGCAGCTGTGCAAGCTGTTCATCGGCGGCCTCAACGTGCAGACGAGTGAGTCGGGCCTGCGCGGCCACTTCGAGGCCTTCGGGACGCTGACGGACTGCGTGGTGGTGGTGAACCCCCAGACGAAGCGCTCGCGCTGCTTCGGCTTCGTGACCTACTCGAACGTGGAGGAGGCGGACGCCGCCATGGCCGCGTCGCCGCACGCGGTGGACGGCAACACGGTGGAGCTGAAGCGGGCGGTGTCGCGCGAGGATTCGGCGCGGCCCGGCGCCCACGCCAAGGTGAAGAAGCTGTTCGTGGGCGGCCTGAAGGGCGACGTGGCGGAGGGCGACCTGATCGAGCACTTCTCGCAGTTCGGCGCGGTGGAGAAGGCGGAGATCATCGCCGACAAGCAGTCGGGCAAGAAGCGCGGCTTCGGCTTCGTGTACTTCCAGAACCACGACGCGGCCGACAAGGCGGCCGTGGTCAAGTTCCACCCGATCCAGGGTCACCGCGTGGAGGTGAAGAAGGCGGTCCCCAAGGAGGACATCCACGCGGGCGGCGGCGGCGGCACGCGCGCCTCCCGGGGCGGCCGCGGGGGTCGGGGCCGCGGAGGAGGCGGCGGAGGTGGAGGGCGCGACCAGAACGGGCTGGCCAAGGGCGGCGGCGGCGGCGGCGGGTACAACAGCTACGGCGGTTACGGTGGCGGCGGTGGCGGCTACGGAGCCTACGGGGGCGGCGGCTCGGCGTACGGCGGCGGCAGCGACTACGGCAACGGCTTCGGCGGCTTCGGCAGCTACAGCCAGCACCCGTCGTCCTACGGGCCCATGAAGAGCGGCGGGGGCGGCGGCGGCGGCGGAAGCTGGGGCGGCCGCAGCAACAGCGGACCTTACCGGGGCGGCTACGGCGGAGGCGGCGGGGGCTACGGGGGCAGCTCGTTCTGAAGGGCAGCACGGCACCGCACGGGACGGGACGGGTTGCGGGTGCCCAGCTCGGTCCTCCCTCCGGCCGCGGCCCCCTCGCCCCGCTCCCGGCGCCGGCTCGGAAGCTGGACTCGGTTCCTCCCCACCCCCCCCAACACACACACTTTTGTGTTACAGTCATTGATGGACTCTATTTTTTTATTATTACTTGGACCTTGGTCGTTTTTATACTAGCAAAGCGTCTTGTTTTGATTTGTGGTTTTTTTTGGGGGGGTGGGCTGGGGAGGGGAGGGAGTAAACTTGCTGATTCTGTAGCAAAACCTGGGGCGGGGGCCGGGGCGGGGCGGGCAGGGGTAGTTGACTTTGTTGTAAGGACTTGATACCTGGCTACAGCGTTTTCTATGAAACCTACTTGGATCCCATGCCTGAGATTTGGAAGCATATGTACAAAAATCATTTTTATGTTTTATTTTTAATAAATCATTGTGTTTGACCGTACAAGTCTAACATTTTTTTTCCCCCTAGGATCCATTCCTTACCGTTTTAGAGGGTATTTTTTTCTTTTAATTTTTGATGTGTACTTGGAGAAACTTAAAGAGGTCCTGTGGGTTTTGTTTGTTTCCTGTTGCCCTGCTAGTGATGTGTTGAATTTCCCCTTACAGGCAGAACTTTTGAAGTGGTGGATGTGGCTGTTGAAAGTTTCTGTGCATCCATCTCTTTGTACTACGCGATTTGCTTGTCATCTTGACATGGTTGGTCACTTCTCTGAGAATTTACTTCCAAGTATGTACTGTGTAGTTTTAAAAAATAGTTTGTTAAGCATGTGCTTTCATTCATAAGAACAATTTTAAAATTTTCAGATGACCTGATTTTCATCCCTCTTACTGGTTTGTTTATAATGAATGGTTACAAACAAGGGTTATATTTTACCCTTAACACTAAATGCATCTTTTTTGTTTGTTTTTGTATTTTCAGAGCAGGCTTAAAACGTCCCCACCCCCCAACCAATCTGAACTGTGTAGTCCCCTCAGAAATCCTTTCCCCAACCTGTGTAGCACCATCTACTGGCTGAATGGCAGTATAACTGCAAGACAGTTTGTTAAAAACTTGATAAGGACAGACAGTTGCCTGAGATTTGGCCATCAAAAATGGGTGCAAACTTGGAAGTTACACATTGACTTGTAAACTGAGATGGGCTCCAGAGGAATGTAGTTAACAATTTTTATCAGTCACTTTCAACATGAGATTTGAAAATGTAAACTGCTATACATAGCTTGGGCGATAGCCCCAAATTGCTATGACAACTATTGAACCAGCTATGTGTACTGGTATTTTAGGTGCAAGTTGTAAAGCAAAATATCTGTGTATTCTGCTTGGTTAACATGTATATTTGTAGCCCTTTCATGCAATAAAATTCAAGTTGTTGTTTATAAAAAAAAACTGATTACTAGGAGAAAATTTGCCTTCCTGGATACAAATATAGACTAGTAACGTTTATGGATATCACAAATAAAGAATTCAATTCTTTACATGATTGAGTGAGAGTATGTATAACCTGGTGGGTGGGCTCAGAATCAGCTAATGCAGTACACTTGATGTAGTGCTGTACCTCTTGAAATTGAAAGGCCAAGTATATACCAGGAGGCTTTTGGAAAAGACACTGAATTTTAAGTTAAAAAATAATGCTTAAGCCCCTCTTAATCACGGTGTGATTAAGGTTTACTGCCAAAATGTTTTCTTAGCCAGGACTCTTAAATGATAAGGATTATGAGAGTAGGTAATGGCTGATGAGTTACTTTTGACTGATGCTTGGTTCATATATTAAATATGTCTCTTAACAGATGTTTTGCTCATTTAAGTAGAAGTTGGACATCATCATTATCAGTTTTATGATGATATTCTACTTTTAGTGACAAATTACATAGGCTGTTTGAAAATTTTTTGGGTGGGTTACCTCTTAAAATTCAGAAAATAGTTTACTGATGTTGTTCATTGTCACTATTAAATGGTACCTGCTTAACTTTTGCTTAGTTTGGTGGGAATATGATTCTTGAGTCATCTGGTAGATCTTTTGGAAGTTTTTTCAGTCTAATGTTACTATAGTAATTTTTTTTTTCCATTATGGTGACTTCAAAAAAGTTGGTAAATGAATTACATGAAAGGACTCCGTTAGAAAAGCAATTTACTGGTCATATTAACTCTGCTATTTTTTTAACCTTAGAAGTTTCTGTAATTGACAGTATGAAGGAAAAAAGCATAATGGCCTTTTTAGTCATTCTGAGTTCTTGGTTCTTAAGGAGACGTTTTTGGCTTGTGGAGGTTTTTTTTAAGGGCAGGCAACCAATTTGTTTCCCCTGCGAGACTAAACATTATATTTTAACAAGAATTTATAAGTGGTATAGAAGCTAGTTTTTTAGGTTTTTTTAGGTTTTGTTTTGTTTTTTTTTTTTCTTCGAGCTATGAAGTCAGGCTGGCCTTGAATTCACTGTGATCCTCCTGCCTTAAGCCTCCTAAGTGCTGGGAGAAACTAGGATTTTTTTTTTTTTTTTTTTTTTCCTGGTGTGTGTGAGTGTGTGCTATAATTGGCTAATTTGAAAGTTTAAGATAAAAATGAGTCTATTTTGAAGATACCTGAATTTATAGTACTTTTAATTGAATTTCAGATCTTCAAGGCTTGACTTGAAGGTGACCAAGGTTCAAAGTGCTATCAGGTTTGATAAATATACCCAGGACTGTATCCTACTATTGGTAATTGAAATACAGCTTTCCTTTAAATCTAATTTTTTGTTTTTAAGCAAGGTTAAAGGTGAAGGATGCCTGAGAATTTGACATGATTCCCTCAAGACCATAAGTGACATTATCTGTTGTTTGATTTATAGGCTTACAAACGCCTTTTAAATATGCTTAAATTTGCAACTTTGCATTTGAGGTTAAATTTCCTATGTTTCTGGTGGTTGAAAGTGACTATTTGGGTATTGGGTTGAGAATAACCTTCATTCCTACAGTATATGAATTTTACCTCAAAAGGCAACACTTACACTTGAGAGTATTTTAATTTTGCTATCTACGTGGCATTATAATAGAAAATTTTGGCCTTATTTTGGTCTTTTGTTTTTGACCCAAGGTCTCTATGGATCATCCCTAGGTAGTCTGAAACTCACTATGTTGACCAAGCTGGTCTTGAACTTGTAGAGGTTCCTTGCCACAGCATCCTGCTCCTTTTGCCTTTTTGAGACAGTCTCACCAAGCCTTCTAAAATGGGGCAATGCTTTTCTTTACCATCTCATTGCAGAGTTGTTGGACATGTCCTGAATCTTAACCCCCCGCCCCTCAATTTTGTTTACACAAAGTCTCTTGAAAAGAATAGTAAATGTTCTGTAGTGTGGATGTAGCCAAACTTAAGACATTTCTGTTGACTGACAGGCTACCATTTCTTGTATTATAAAGTGATGAATACTAGCCTTGTAGGTTGTGATCTTGCTCATCAGATTTATACTAAGTGGGTGAGAAGGCTATTCAAATTACATGAGCCAGATGAGAAGGAAATACTTCTCTGCTATCAAATTCTTCTCAGGGCTTGCTATATGCAGGAAAAGTTACACATCCAGGCCCAGTGTGCTGGTGAACACTGTTCTTTCTTTTTCTGCTTTCTCCCTTTTTGTTTGCTCCAGCACTTTCATTGCAGGAATATTTGCCTAATTTTCCATGTTATGTTGATAATTACCACTCAGGTTTCTTTATTATCTCAAGAAATGGTGAGGAAGATCCTGTTGCTGTGTGCTTCACATTGTGATAAGTACTTCATAGGCATCATTTATTCCAGTCCTCAATAATTCTATGAAGAGATCCTTCTGTCTCCATTTTGTGTATTGGCTTATAGGCTGATTATAACTTAGGCAATTTGCCTAATATTTAGCTATTGAGAATATGAAATGGAAATCTTAAATGTTTTTTTGTAGCCTTGTTTGAAAAAATTATATTTCCAGTGTTTGTTTATAAGTAGAGCTGTTTATTTGTCTTTTTCCAGATATTTGCTTAGGTAGACATGTTCTTAGAATGAAACTGGTATCATCTATGTGTATATTCACATGCATAAGTGTATTTTAGTAGTAAAGAGATCTCTCCCTACTTGTACATATCATACAATCATATTGTCTATAGTTTGGACTAGCATATTTAAATTTTTTCTTGTGACAATTTAGGGTTCCCTTGAGATTTGGGTATGGTGACATGTACCCTAACACTTACGAGGCTTAGCCAGGAAAGATGCTGAGTTTGAGGCCAATCTCAAAAACACCAAAACAAAAGCAAAAACTCAACTAGAAACAAATGAATCCCAACAACTTTCGTGGGATTTGTCCTTTTTTTCCCCCTCCCTCTGTGCTGGCAGTTGAACCCAGTGACCTGTGTCACTCAAGCTGCATCAGTTTAGAACACTGAAGAGGGTAAAGAGAGAAATGGACTTGGGTGTAAAGAAAGCTATTGTTATGCTGATGTTCAGGAAATTTGCAACCTCTGAATAACAATAGTTGTAATAATTGGGTTTGGTTTTGTTAGTCCCCCTCATAATTTTTTTTTTTTTTAACTTGTAAAAATTTCCTAACATGTATGTAGGCCTGATCTGTGATTCTTGGCAAGTATTCATGGTAGCAGAAGCAGTTGTCTCTATATTGTGACTTACTAGTGTTACTAGCAAACTACTTAAAAAAAAATTCTTATTTATTTGTAAGCAGAGAGAGAGATAGAAGAGAGATAGAGAATGGGTACATCAGGGCCTGTGTAGCCACTGCAAACAAACTCCATATGCATGTGTCCTTTGTGCATCTGGCTTATGTGGGTCCTGGGGAATCGAACCTGGGTTCTTTGGCTTTGCAGGCAAACACTTTAACCACTAAGCCATCTCTCCAGCCAAAAAACCCCAGCTTTTTGCAGCAGTGATTAAATCAGTTCCTGATGGAAATGAAATGAGGTTTGCTGTAATTGCAAGGTTATGTATACCTGAAATTTGTAAAATAGCTGTATAGTTTCTGGAGCAGTGGGATAGTTTGAAAAGTAACAAGGGAATAATGAATTACTAGCTTCAAATTTAAGTTTAGAGCATCAGAGGTGTATTTGATGCTTAAACTTGGTCCTTACTAAATATAACGCAATGAGGTTTTTACTTTGGATATTTAATTTATTGCTTGTATGAAAGAGAAACACAGGGCTGGTTTGGAAGAATTATCCTTTGACATTGGAACTATTGTTTGAACTTTATATTCTCCCTGACTGAGAATTTAACTGCTATACTATAAAATACGCACTTATAACGAAGGTATTTTTAAGCTAGCTCTCTCTCTCTCTTTTTTTTTTTAAGTGCTGGGTCTCAAACGGTATTGTGTATACCAAGCGGTGTGAGCTCCATCACTGAGTTACAACCCCACCTATGGAATCTCCAGATGGGTGTCTTGGTTCACATGTGTAATCCCAGAGATGGAGAGGCTGAGGCAGGAGGATTGTGAGTTCCAGGCCAGCCTGGTAGCAAGAATCTCTCTTGAAAAAAAATTTTTTTTCAGACTAGGAAGGTCTAGAAAGAGCAGCTGAGTCTCTTATGCTTTTCCCAACTTCCTTACAACTAGCTTGAATCTGGATGACAGGCCCCAGGGAAAGGTTCAGGGAGATCGATGCCTTTGCCAGACATTCACCTTGTCTGCTCTCTTCCCTGTGCTGGCAGGTTCTCTGGCTGCTCTGATTCTTGAACCACTTTTCATGGTTGACTTAAAAACAAACAAAAAAGTGTCACTTCTTGCTCTAACATTTAAGGACATAAGCTTTAGTCATACAAAGAAAATAGTGTTATTTCTTATGCTAAAATTTAAGGAGGTAACTTTTGCCATTTAAACATTGCTCTTATTTCTTGGTACTTACTGTCAGTTTCACCCGATGTTTCCCAGGATCTGACAGTGGGCAAGGAGACAAGCATGGTCCCTGTTGTGTGCTGTGTGTGTTCTGGTGACTTTGTTTTCTTTTGAAATACTGCATCATTCTGTTTAGAATTGTGGTGCCATGACAGTATTCACAGTTTCCAAATAAGCACCATTGCCACTGAATACACATAGGATTAAAGACGCATCCTGGCATGGTGGCATACATTTATAATCTCTCAAGACTGGAGGCAGATGTAGGTGAATCTCAAGTTTGAGACCAGCCTGAGCTGTGTAGAAGAGACTTTATCTTTTAAAAAATCATTCTTTTCCATTGGTTATTAGTTTGTCTTTAAAAAAAATTTTTTTTTTTTTGAGAGAGAGAGAGAGAGAGAATTGGTGTGCCACAGCCTCAGCCACTGCAATGAAACTCCAGATGATTGAGCCACCTAGTGGGCATGTGCGACCTTGCGCTTGCCTCATTGTGCATCTGGCTAATGTGGGATCTGGATAGTTGAACATTGATTCTTAGGCTTTGCAGGCCAGTACCATAACTGCTAAACCATCTCCCAGCTCTAAAAAGTTAAAATATTTGAGCTGGGCCTGGTGGCACATGCCTTTAATCCTAGCACTTGGTAGGCAGAGGTAGGAGGATCACCATGAGTTTGAGGCTACCTTAAGACTACACAGTGAATTAGGTCAGCCTGAGCTAGAGTGAGATCCTACCTCGAAAAATAAAAAGCAAAAAAAAAAAAAATTAAAATATTTGAGAGAATAGAGATGGAGAATGGGTGCACCACGGCTTCTAGTCACTGCTGCAGATGAACTCCGGACGCATGCACCACTTTGTGTATCTCTACATGGGTATTGGGGAATTGAACCTGGGTCATTAGGCTTTGCAGGAAAGTGCCTTAACTGCTAAGCCATCTTTCCAGGCCCTATTAGTTTGCCTTTGATCCTTATTTTGCAGATATAATTTATGTATGAATTAATATCTCATAGTTTTTCCTTTTTTTAAGTTTTTTGTTCATTTTTATTTATTTGAGAGTGACAGAGAGAGAAAGAGGCAGATAGATAGATAGAAAGAGAGAGAGAGAGAGAGAGATGGGCGCACCAGGGCTTCCAGCCACTGCAAACGAACTCCAGACACGTGTGCCCCCTTGTGCATCTGGCTAATGTGGGTCCTGGAGAATTGAGCCTCGAGCCGGGGTCCTTAGGCTTCACAGGCAAGCGCTTTGACCACTAAGCCATCTCTCCAGCCCTCTCATAGTTTTTTAAAGTTATTTCTATTTGCAAGCAGAGAGAGAAGAGACAGAATGGGTGTGCCAGGGCCTGCAGCTGCTACAAATGAACTCCAGATGCATTTGCCACTTTGTGCATCTGACTTTACTTGGGCACTGGGGAATCAAACCCTGATTATAAGGCTTTGCAGGCAAGCATTTTAACTGCTGAGCCATTTCTCCAGCACTCATAGTTAAGATTGGCATCAAATGGACTGAGTTCCATTCCTTACCATTACTTTCCAATATTGTGACCTGGGACACTTTGGCTTGACCCTCATTTTTTTATCTGTAAAAATTGGAAGGATTGATAATGCTGCCTCAAAAGGTTTTACAAGCAAGCACACAGGTAAGGTACTGTCTCTGGTAAACTGATGTTTCCACTATAGCCCCTCATAGAAGTGACTGACTGCCACCCAGACCGCACAACATTCACCCAGTGAATGAGGTGCACATCATAGGTATTCCGTCTTTATCATCTTTAGTAACAGCTCTGTACTTCAACCAGCCTTTACTTGCCACATGAGCTTAGATGTGGGAGCGCCTCCTGCTTCAGAGGGGAGAGAAAAGAACTATGCTAATGGTAAAGTCTTCTGTTTTTATTGCAATAAGGAAGGCATAGGCAAAACAAGTGTGGAGAAAAGGTGGTTTAGAAAATCACTTTTGAGGATAAATCATTTTACCTTAATTACTGTCATAGAGAAGGTTGGAGAAGAAAGAGGTAGCAGACAAATGAAGACAAGTGTTTATACGTAGAAACACGTATGCTTGTTCTAAATACGATGCTCAGTATATTCACAGAGATTCTCAGTAGGGGATTAGTGGTATGGCTCAGTGGTTGAATGCTTGCTTGGTATGTTCCAATCCCTGGTTTGATTCCCAGTACTCAGAAAAGACAAAACAAAACAAAAAAATGTTCTTGTTGAATCTACTCATTAACCTTCCACAGTGAGGTAGCTGATATTCAGAAAGGTAGTTTTCCAAGAGTGATTGCTAAGGGGAAATGATATAGCTGGGAATTGAATCCAAGTCTGATTACGTTGGTCCTACTCTTAGTACTAAACATGGGCTTCCAAATAACAGCTAATTTGTGCCAAGGCTGTACGTAGTAAGATAAAGGAGAGTTGTGAGAATTAAATTGGAAAAAGTAAATTGGACCATACTGCTGAGTAGACAGGTAAGTTTATTCTGTGGGCAGTGAACATCACCAAAGGCTTTTGCACCACCTTGGTTGTAGTGACTTCAGGAAGATTATTCCAGTAGCGTTGAGTAAAGTAAGTGACAAGACTGCTGCGTGCGACAACACGTTAACCAGGGAAGAGACTAAAGCAAAGGATGACCGGAGGGGCCGGAGAGATGGTTCAGTGGTTAAAGGCACTTGCTTGCAAAGCCTGATGACCCCACTTTGATTCCTCACTGCCTGTGTAAAGTCAGATGCACAATGTGGCACATGCCTCGAGCTCATTTGCAGTAGGTAGCAAGGAGTCCTGGCCTGCCTTCCTCCCTCTCTCTCTGCTTCCCTGCCCCCACCCACTTGCAAATGAATAATACTTTAAAAATACTCAGTGACTTGGGCTTGGTGGTTTATGCCTTTAATCCCAGCACTCAGGAGGCAGAGGTAGGAAGATCGCTGAGAGTTTGAGGCCAACCTGAGACTACATAGTGAATACCAGGTCAGCCTGTGCCAGAGTGAGACCCTACCTCAAAAACAAAAACAAACAAACAAACAAAAAACCTTATTAAAGGATTCTTTACCTACCCTCCCCCCCAAAAAAATTACAGACTGACAGGAACTCCAGGGAGGTTATGTAAGCGGAATGGGAAATAAATGGGTATTTGGAAAATAAAAGAGAGGGAACAATTGGCTCGCAATTAGTATGTTAGTGGAAGGATGGTGACATTGGGAATGATTGAGAGGGTATTTGGATATACTTGGTGCTGATAGCACTGAGTCTTGCATTTACCTTTACAAGATGGTCACTGCTGGATATTGTCTTTTTACCCTTCCTGATCCACCCTACATTTCTACCCCTTCCTGTGTCCCAACAAGCACTACATACTTGGGGCTGGAGAGATGGTGCAGTGGTTAAAGCAATTGCCTGCAAAGCCTAATGACCTGGGTTCTTTTCCCCAGTGCCCACATAAACCCAGATGCACAAAGAGGCTTATGTAGCTGGAGCCCGTTTGCAGTGGCTGGAGGCTGGAGGCACTGGCGAGCATATTCTCTCTGTCTCTGTCTCTGCAAATAAATAAAAATATATTAAAAACTAACTACATACTCTTCCCTCTGACTTTCTCCATTTGATTTGGTCAGATCTAGAGGGTAAAAGGTTACGTCAGGATATCTGCACCCTTGGCAGTAGGTAATCCGTGGGCATAGCTTTGCTCTGTTGACTGTCTCACAGCTCTAGGTCTCTCCTGCTCTGCTGACTGTTTCTTGCAGTTTTCAGTCTCTCTTGCTTTGTTGACGACCTCTTGTAGCTCTAGGTCTCCTCTGGCTTCTGACTCATATCTTGTTAATTTTTCTCCAAAACTGGAGATTTTTAAAACATGCATTAAAAGATAAGTATCTGATTAGTCTTTTTCCTGTACAATCCCAATGTGCGTATTAACACTGCCACTGTTATGTACTTTATTTTTATTTTTGAGACAGAGACAGAGAGAGGGAGAGAATGGGTGCACTAGGGCTTTCAGCCGCTGTGAATGAACTCCAGGTGCGTGTACCCCCTTGTGTGCATGTGCAACATTGCATGCTTGCATCACTTTTGTGTCTAGCTATAAGTGGGACCTGGAGATTTGAACAAGCATGCTTCGGCATTGCAGGTAAGCATCTTAACCGCGAAGCCATCTCTCCACCCCTGTAGTATACTTTAGCTATGAACACAATAGTAGCAGTTCAGAGTTCTGTGAGTCCTTACAGCAAATCTCTGAACATGGGAGTTGGTCTTGGGGATCCCTACCACAAGCAACTTTTTTTGTGTATGCTTCTGTTACCAAGTGTTTTGAAAGTATCAGGTTTTACATTTTGGGGCAATTCGTCACATGACAGCGAACTCTATCTTACGGAAATACCTACTGGGCTGTTTCTGCTGGGCCTAGTTCTCCAGAAGTTCTCTTCCAATTGGTTGTAGTCTCACTTTTGTCCTTTAAAGAATTTTATTTTTGTTTATTTATTTGAGAGAGAGAGAGAGCGCATGAGAGAATGGCTGCCCCAAGGCCTCTAGCCATTGCGAATGAACTCCAGATGCCTGTGCTACCTTGTGCATCTGGCTTACATAGGTACTGGGGAATTGAGCCTCAAACCAGAGTCCTTAGGCTTCACAAGCAAGTGCTTAACCACTAAGCATTCTCCCCAGCCCCTCACTTTGTACTTTTGTAACTAGAATCGTCCATGGTAGCTGGTGGAAGTGTCAAATGAGGAAGGTGAAATTACGGATTTATTTAGTCAGAAGTATTAAAGTGTTCATAACCTTTGCCTCTGTGACTTTATTACTAGGAATTTAATCTGAGGAAACAAGTCAGTAAAAGGAAGCCATCCTGCATAAAGATGATCATTACAATGCCAATGCAAAAAAGAAAAAGGAAAAGGAAACCATTTAAATGTCAAGGGAAAATCTAACTTACACTCTGTCATAAGGCAAAATACTAACTGTTAATCAACAGATATGGGTAAACAGTTGGAGTATATGTATTTAAAAATATTATTTATGAGCTAGAGAAATTGCTCAGTATTAAGGCACTTGCATGCAAAGACTAACAACTTGAGTTTGGTTCTCCAGTATCCATGTAAAATCAGATGCACAAAGTGGTGCATGCATCTGTAATTTTTTTTGCAGTGGCTCTTCTCTCTTTGCAAATAAAGTATTTAAATATTTATTTGCAAGGAGAGACAGAGAGAGAGAGAGAAAGAGAGGATATAAATATGAGCACACCAGGGCTTCCTGCCACTGCAAATGAGCTCTAGGTGCATGTTCCACTTTCTTTATCTGGCTTTACATGGGTACTGGGGAATCCAACCCAGGCCATCAGGCTTTGTAAGTGAGTACCTTAACCCACTGAATCATCTCTCTAGCCCATACATTTAATGGATTTAATATGATTGAGACGTAAGAAATACAATTCAGATGTGTGCCACAACACAAATGACCCTTAGGAACAAGGTTGCTGAGTGAAATAGGCCAGACACAAAAGGACAAATACTTTCTTCGTTGGTGGGAGCACCCCTATGAGGTAGCTAGGGGTGCCCTGTCCTGAGAAGGAAGATAACTGAGGGCACCGCTCCATGTTGGAGAGCGTGCTCAGTGTGTGCCAGGCGCTCCGCTCCATCCCAAACAAATAAGATGAAATAGAGGTTAGCTGAGGTTGTCGGGGGGTGGTTGGAAGCAACTGGAATGCACTGTTTAAAGTGAACTAGGAAGAAGTCTTAATGATTAGAGGTGTTTGCTTTCAAAGCCTGCTGGCCAGAGTGCGGTTCTCCAGTATCCACATAAAGCCAGGTGCACAAAGTGGTACATGTTCTTAATGCCCCAGAATCGTACATTTTTATCTGTTAAAATGATAAATTGTATGTTTACTATCGCAGTTATAAAACACAACACATTTAATTCAAGGCCTTACATAAAGGTATAAAAAATCACATCCTTGAAATGAAAAAATGTAAATGAAATCACAGGAAATGGAAATTAGTTGCAAATATATACAATTATGAATGCCCCTTTAAAATGCTGCAGGCTGGGCAGAGGAGATGCTCGGTGGTTAAAGGTGCTTGCTTACAAAGTCTCCAAGCCCAAGTTCAATTCCCCAGTACCTACTGAAGCAAGATGCACAAAATGACACATGCGTCTGGAGTTCATGTGTAGTGGTTGGAGGCTCTAGCACATCCCCATGCACACTCTCCTTCTCAAATAAATTAAATGTTTTTTTAAGTGTCAAAGACCTAGTACACAGGAGGAGACACGTGTCACAACTTTGAGACCAGCCTGGGCTACATAGCAAGATTCTGTCTCACAAAAGCTAAAGAAGTGGGCTGGAGAGATGGCTTAGCGGTTAAGCGCTGGCCTGTGAAGCCTAAGGACCCCGGTTCGAGGCTCGGTTCCCCAGGTCCCACGTTAGCCAGATGCACAAGGGGGCGCACGCGTCTGGAGTTCGTTTGCAGAGGCTGGAAGCCCTGGCGCGCCCCATCTCTCTCTCTCCCTCTATCTGTCTTTCTCTCTGTGTCTGTCACTCTCAAATAAATAAATAATAAAAAATTAAAAAAAATAAAAGCTAAAGAAGTAAGTACTTCAAGAGTAATAAAAGATTTTAAAGTGCTACAAACTTTATTAGGTTCTCAACTTTATTACTTGTTTCCACTTTCTCTAAGCAGTAAGTTGTTTCTCTCTGACTTCTGACTGTACTCACCAGTCACTCATTTTGTTTTCACTATTGCTTGTGTCTATGTGTAATATATTTAACTAGCTTGTAAGCTCTCAGGCATTCTGTTGATATCAAATCTGTGTTGTTGATTTTTTTTTTTTTTTTTTTTGGTGTTTTTTTGAAGCAGGGTCTCACTCTAGCCCAGGACGACCTGGAACTCACTCTGGGGTCAGGCTAGCCTTCGAACTCCTGGCAGTTATCCTGCTTTACTGTCCTGAGTGCTGGGATTAAAGGTGTGCACCCCACCACCTTCAGACTGACTGATGTTGCAGCTGCCGTTGTAGTTCCGTGAGACTTACTTGGCTGAATTATAAGAAAGTTATTGGATCAAAGCAGAGATTTACCAAAATATCCTTACATTCTTGCTGGGTTTTTCTTTTTCTTTTTTTTTTCTTTTTGGCCATACTAAGGATTAAACCTAGGGCCTTGCACTGGCTAGGCAAGCACTCTACCACTGAGCTAATATCCCTAGTCTTTTTACTTTCTGTTTTGAGGCAGGGTCCCACTATGTTGCCCAGGATGGCCTTGAACTTGGGATCCTCCTGCCTCAGCCTCTCAAGTACCTGTGATTATAGGCCTGTACAACCAGGTCCAGCTTCATAAGGATTTTGCACTACTTTAAGCATGTGACTCCTGAGTTCCCCGGACCTAGCTGGGTGGAATGCTCCTACCTGTTACCCAGAATTCAGGTGGAAAGCAGAACCATTGCTAGTTCTGGCTACACGGTGAGTTCTTGTCTCAGAAACAACCGAGGCGTGGGCATGAGCCACCTGACAGAGCGCTTGCCTGCCATGTGCGGGGCCGGCGCGCCTTCCCTTAGCATCGCAGAAAAAGAGTCTCTGTACTTGCCACAAGTGCAGACCTGGCCTTACCTCAGTATGTATCACAGGATTCTTGATTTTGGGTCTGTGTGTTACCTGTATTTTATCTCATTGTGTCCCAGAAAAGAACTAAGTGGAGGGTGAGGCAAGAACACCAGATAGAGGGCAGGGCCAACTCGGGTCCATTTAAAGCTGAAAGAGTCAAAACTCGTTATTCATGAATTTTAAGTGAGTTTAAAAAAAAACTGTTTCAGGACAGATGCTATAAAAATGTTCTCTTGGGCTGGAGAGATGGCTTAGCGGTTAAGCACTTGCCTGTGAAGCCTAAGGACCCCGGTTCGAGGCTCGGTTTCCCAGGTCCCACGTTAGCCAGATGCACAAGGGGGCGCACGCATCTGGAGTTCGTTTGCAGAGGCTGGAAGCCCTGGCGCGCCCATTCCCTCTCTCTCCCTCTATCTGTCTTTCTCTCTGTGTCTGTCGCTCTCAAATAAATAAATAAATAAAATTTTAAAAAAAAATGTTCTCTTTTGTTAATAAAATGAAGTTCCAGGCTGGAGGGATGTCTTAGCAGTTAAGGCATTTGCCTGCAAAGCCAAAGGACCCAGGATTCCCTAGGACCCACGTTTAGCCAGAAGCACAAGGGGCACACGCATCTGGAATTCGTTTGCAGTGGCTGGAGGCCCTGGCATGCCCATTCCTCCCTCTCTCCCTCTCTGTCTACCAAATAAATTAATTAAAATAAAATATTTTAAAAAATAAGTTTTTACTTTTGTAATGAGGAAATACACAGTTTTACCAGCAGAGGGTGCCAGCTGTGGACTGCTGATTTGGGAGAGGAAAGCTCAGGGAGAGCCCAAGAGGCTTGAAAACCCTCGTCTGTATGGAGCCTCTTTTGGCTATCGCTGGTCTGGCATTTTGACTCCCTTGAGGTCTAGTTTTCCCCAAAACAGTCTCTGGCTAGGCCTGGTTGGTAGGTGGGGAGATGCTTGGAAACCTTGCGTGCCAGCAGTGTGTAGTATCTTTAGGGGTTCAGCCAGTGGCCAGGTGGAATGAGCTCAGGCCAAGCACCCAAAGGTCTGGTTCCACACATGCCTGGTTCCTCTTGGGTGGTCTTGAGCCAGTTGTTTTCTGTCTCTTCTTTATTGGGCTTATCTCTAAAATAGAGGTAATTAAGAGGTGGGGTCTGCCTTGTACATCAGCTAATAGCAGGATCTGGGTTCAAACTCCAGTTTTGCCATTTTCTATCTACTGGACCTAGGTCAAGTCATTTAAATCTCATAACTGCGGTTCTGTCACCTGTATGGACCTCATAATGTAAAGATAAAGGAGAGGGGAGCAGGGAAACGTAGATAGGGTCCGGCTCAGGGAATATGCAAGGAATGGAGCTATTACCATTCGGGACTGCTATCCTGAGTCAAAGGAGGGAATGGTCACAGGGTACTGCATAGTCTGAAAGATAGACAGTTGTCCCGGGGACCGTGCTTCTGATTCTATTCAGGGCATGGACTTCTCTCTCCTCAGGAGGAGGATGGATGGTGAGGGAAGGCAGACGTTCCTCTGGATCAGGTGCGATTCTGTTTCCCTTTTGACTTTTGGGGGAATCTCAGATGCCTTTTGAGTTTGTCTGGTTTTTTGGGGAAGTGGACTTTAAGAAGCTCATCCAGTGGTTCAGAGCCCAGAGGGGGCCATTTAGGTGGGAAAGATGAGAATGGGCCTTACTTCTGCTCTGATGATGTCCTTGCTGGCCTGCTGGGAAGAGTAACTGTTGGGGAAGAATAAATGCTCCTGGAGGGGCCCTACCCTGGGGATTCCAGGACCAGAGGGTCATGGAGGTTGTTTGGTAGCAATGGAATAAGCACTAGCATAAGCGGCAGCTGCTAATGGTTACTCAGTGCTTATTACACACCAGGTTCTCTGCCAGGTGCTTTATATATTCACTTTCACATTCAAACCTAACAACCCTGGGGGTGGGGCTCTGTCCTCCTTTTGCAGAAGATTAAAAACCAGACTTATGACTTGCTGAGGGTCATGTTTCTTGTAAGTATGCTTGGACCATGTCCTATCTGATTCTAGCAATCCAGGCTCTTTTCTTCATTGTTCTATGTGGTCTTTAGGTTAAAAATTTATTAATACTTATTTGAGAGTGGGGGCGAGGGAGAATATGGGTATGAACGGTGTACCAGCGCCTCTTGCCACTTGAAATGAACTCCAGATGTATATGCTACCTTGTGCATCTGGCTTTGCTCGGGTACTGGGGAATTGAACCCAGGCTGTCAGGTTTTGCAGCATGTGCTTTTATAACCACTGAGCAATCTCTCAAGTCCCTCTTTATGGTTTTTCCATCTAGCTGACCATTTCAGTTATTTATGAAGTTTATTAAAATTTCTCATTCCTAGCCAGGTGTAGAGGCTCATGCCTTTAATCCCAGAACTCAAGGACACTGAGTTAAAAGGATCACCATGAGTTTGAGGCCAGCCCAGACTACACAGTGAGTTCCAGGTCATCTTGGGCTAGAGTGAGACCATCTCAAAAAACCACCCTCTCCCCCCACAAAAAAAAACCCCACAAAAACCAACAAACAAAATGCTGAGCAAGGTGGCTCATGCCTTTAATCCTAGCACTTGGGAGGCTGAGGTCAAGGTAGAAGAATCACTGTGAGTTTGAGGCCAGCCTGCGGCTATAGAGAAAATTCCAAGTCAACCTGGGCTTGAATGAGACCTCACCTTGTTGGGGGGTGTGGGGAGATTCCCTTCAGGCAGATGCCACTGCGTCTCCTTACATTGCCTTCCACCAGAACCCAGCAGGGCCTCTTCTCCACCTGAAGACCAGCCTGAAAGACTGGCCAAGGCGGTGGCCCAGGGAATGTTTGGATAGTAGAATGAAAATTTGTGCGTGAACTCTAGAGACTGGCTCTTGGCTCAGCTCCGCCCTGGGGTTTGTGACGTAACTTCTCTGGGGCTTCTCCATTCTGTCTTATGGATAGTGAGTGGTGAGGAAAGTTGGATGGTGTGACACATTGTAGTAACACTGGTCAGCATGGCAAAAGTAGCTTGCAGAGGAAATTGTGATGTTTTTTTTTAAAAAAATTAAATTATATGTATTTAGGGAAGTACAGAAGCAAGGAAAGATACCTATGTGGCTTGAGAGCCCGCGTGGAGGGCCTGGGAAAACCATGGAGGAAAAAAAAAAGTTCAAAGAGCTCCTTCCCTGTGGGAAGTTGGAGGGGATAAACAGCCCTTGTGGAGAGTAAGGGCTAGTGGGCTCTGCCCAGCTGGGCCTAGGTCAAGCAGAGGGGAGACTCACCAACGGCTAGAAGTTTCCAAGTGGTCAAGCAGCACAGGGCTGGTGAGATAGGTTCTTACTAGCTCAGGCTGTCCTGGGACTTACTCTGTAGCCTCAGGCTTAAATGCATAGCAACCCTCGGGATTAAAGGTATGTACCACCACACTTGGCTTCTGCAGGGCTCTTTTAATATTTTTACTTATTTGCAAGCAGAGAGAGCGGGGAGAGGAATGGGTACTCCACGGCCTCTTGCAAACGAACTGCAGACATACGCCCTGCTTTGTGCATCTGGCTTTATTTGAGTCCTGGGGAATTGAACCCCGGCTGACAGGTTTTATAAGCCTTTAACCAACTGAGACATCTCCCAGCCCTTCTGTAGTGTTCTTAAAAAATATTTTATTTACTTGAGTGAGAGAGACAAAGAGAGAGTGAATATGGGTAGGCCATGGTTTCTTGTTGCTGCAAACAAACTCCAGACACATTTGCCACTTTGTGCAGCTGGCAGCTGGCTTCATGTGGGAACTGGGGAATTGAACCTGGGTTGTCAGGCTTGCAGGCTTGGCAAGCAAGCAAGTACCTTTACCTGCTGAGCTATCTCTCCAGCCTCCCTCCCAATATTTTAATTTATATATTTGTAAGCAAAGAGTGTGTGTGTGTGTGTGAGAGAGAGATAGAGATTGGGTCCAGCAGGGTCTCGTGTAAATAAACTCCAGATGTATGGCTTTATGTGGATACTGGGGAACTGAACCTGGGCTGGCAGGCTTTGCAAGCAAGTGCCTTTAACCACTGATCCATTTCCCCAGACCTATGTAGGATTTTCTCCTGGCCCTAACACTTGCATTTTGAAGCTTGAATATGTTCAAATCTTAACTATTTCCTTTTCTGATATTTTTCTTTCTCCCCTTTCCTGTACAAGGAAGGTGGGAATGAGGCAAGTCCAATGGATGGGTCATTTTATTCTCATGGCCCTCCTGTGAGTCACCACAGTGTCTTCCTGGTGGATGCCTGTACCATGCCAAAGGTTCCGGGATTCTGGGTCCTTGTTTGCTTGCTCAGCTTCTTGTGGTCCTGTGATTGATTTAAAGAGGAAATATCTGGACCACAGCCACAAGGCTGAATAGAGGAGGAAGGGAAGTAAAGGGAGAAAGGCAGGAGGGGCACTGTCCTGCAAAAGTGATGTTCCAGGGGTGTAGGATGCAAGTAAAATTTTCCCAGCCTCTTCTCACCTGAGGAAGAGTGACTTTGGGCAGTGGCCCTATCTAAGAGGACCCTGAGGTGTCAGGAGTGGTAGACTTTGAGAAGCACATCCCAGCAAATCTGAGTTCAGGAGGCTAGGTGAAATTCAAATTAGACTGAACAAATTTACCAGGTCAAAATTATAACAGCAGTAACATGTGGTGAGTGTCTCTCATACTTTCACACATATCACGTTGTCCCCCTAAAGGTCCCCATGAAACAGTAGAACCAGAAACGCGCTTCTTAACACGAATTACACTGAGAAGAAACAATGAAACATTTCAAACCTTGTTAGATTTTAGAACTGAAAGGGACTCTAGAGATGGTTGGGTTTGATGGCATCTTGTGACTGAGGCCTAGCACCGGGTTCTGAGTGGGGAAAACTAGCCAGCTGCCTCCAGTGGCCCTTGTAGAAGCAGGCAGAGCACAGCGGAGTTCTGGAAGAGGAGGCCCTGGTCTGCCTTTTGTGAAGTATCAGGGAAGAGCGTGAGCCCTTCTGTGTGTGTGTGTGTGTGTGTGTGTGTGTGTGTGTGTGTGTGTGTGTGTCTAATTGGCCTCATTTTCTCCGTCCCTTGGCTGGGAAACTCAAACTAGCCTCCTGCCTTCCCCAGATTATTTTTCATTAAAAATTTTATTTATTGGGTTAGGGAGATGGCTCAACGTTAAAGGCACTTGCGTGTAAAGCCTGACAGCCCAGGTTCGATTCCCCAGTACCTATCTTAAGCTAGATGAACAAAGTGGCACATGCGTCTGGAGTTCATTTGCAGTGGCAAGAGGCCATGGTGCATCCATGCTCACTCTCTCTCTCTTTTGGTCTCTGCTTGCAAATAAATAAAATTAATAACAGTTTTACTTATTTGCGTGTATATGTGTGTGCGTGTGTGTGTGTATAGATGGGTGTGCCCCATGGTCTTCTGCCACTGCAAATGAGTGCCTGTCTGGCTTTGCATGAATGAACAGGGCACGGAACCCAGGCTTGCAGGCTCTGCAAGCAAGCACCTCTAACCACTGAGCCATCTCCCTAGCCCCCGAAATTCCTTGCCTTGTTTTTTTTCAGGTAAGGTCTTCCTCTAGCCCAGGCTGACCTGAAATTCACTATGTAGTCTCAGGCTGGCCTCATACTCCCACCTCAGCTTTCCAAGTGAATGCTGGGATTAAAGGTGTGTGCCACCATGCCTGGCTGCTAGTCTTTCTAATAAAATTTTTCTGTTTATTTGCGCATGTGTGTGTGTGTGTGTGTGTGTGTGTGTGTGTGTGTGTGTGTACACGGGCGCTCTTGGCACTACAAATGAACACCAGGTGCCTGTGCCACGTTTTGCATTCAGCTTTTATGTGTGGCTTGAGAATTGAACCTGGGTCAGCAGGTTTTGTAAGCAAGCACCTTTAACTGCTGGGCCATGTCCCCAGCAGTCTTTTAAAAAAGTATTTTATTTACTTATTTGAAAGGGGAGGGAGAGAGCGAGACAGTGAGAGAGAGAGAAAGAGAGAAAGAAAGAAAGAGGCAGATAGAATGGGCACACTAGGGCCTCCAACCACTGCAAACAAACTCCAGACACATGAATCACCTTGTGCATGTGGCTCTACACAGATACTGGGGGACCGAACCAGGGTTCTTAGGCTTAGCAGGCAAGCACCTTAACTGCTATGCCATCTCTCCAGCCTCCCAATAGTCTCTTAAGTGTGCTCAGTGTTTGTTGTGACAGCTTACTGCAATGGTCATTTGCTTTTGCTAACAAATAGGAGTTTTGATATTTCTAGTAGCTCTTTCTTTCTCCTTCTCCTTCTCCTCCTCCTTCTTCTTCTTTTAAATAGTCTTGCTGTGTATCTCCATTCTGGCTTGGAACTTGAGATTACCCTGTTTCAGCCTCTGGAGTGCTGGGGATGACAGACACTATTCTTGGCTGTAGCTTCCTTTCCTCACTTTTCTTCCTGTCCTTCAATTCTTCTCTGTGTTCATCTCCATTCTGCCAAGGCTTTTCCTGCTGACTTTACTTCATCCTTCACCTGTCAGAGCTAGTCAAGATTTGGGGAGGAGGAGTGAGCACTAAGCTGTTGTCTACAAGCGCATTTCCCCAGGTGGATAAACTCCACTGTAGGCCACAGAGGGGCCTCCTCATTCCAGCAATTGGGCCAGGCCCACAGTCTCGCAGCCTGCAGGGAGGGGAGGAGAAGGTGGCAGGGTTTCTCTGTTAGCCAGGATCCATCTGGTCCTTTGCAGCGGGGGGGCAGCGGAAGCCAGAGACCCTGGGGTAGACCAGTGTCCAGGGCTGGGATGCCTGGGCAGATGTGGTGGCAGCTGGAAAGGTGGCACCGCTGTTGGGTGGCTGGAACTGCGGCTGTTCCTAGGAGACGGAGCCGCCGCCGCAGCAGCAGCAGCAGCAGCAGCAGCCTGCGGGGGAGGGGGAGCAAGTGGGTTGCTGCTTTTAGCAGCTGAAAGGGCTGCAGGGAGCTCTGGGTAAGATATTTTCTACCGCCGTCGCCGCCGCTTCTGCGGTAGAAGCTGCCTGGAGTAAGTGAGAGGAAGGAGGATCGTGAGAGGGAGGAGGTCTGCCCCGCAGCCATGCTGAATCACCGCGGCTGATCCCATCTCCCCGCTGGGCTCCTGGGGGAACCGAGAGCAACACGAGCCAGTTTCCCTGGGTGCACAGCCTTTCGTTCAGCGGCTGCTACCCCTGCTGGGCCTCGCACAATGGACGGTGAAAGGTATGTATGTGTGGAAGTGGGGTGTGTGTGCGTGTGTATGTGTGTGTGTAAGTGAACGTGTGCCTGCCCTGCAGCCGCTAGCAAACATTTACGTTTGCGTTGGCTAGGCAGGCTGGGAAAACCTGGCCCTGGGTGGGTGCTCCTAAAGACAGGCGGAATCAGAGCAGGAAGGTCCCTTTCTGAATCCACATTCCACCCAGGGCTCAAAAGCTCCAGAGATCGGGCTTCTGCTAAGACAAGTCTGGGTTTGCTGAGCACACACAGGGCAGGCAAGCCGAAGGGACTTCCTCCTGGCTGGCGCTGGGGAGTAGTTTCAGCACAGGTTGAATTAGGATTGCTGCCTCAGCCAGGCTCTTCCTCAAGGAGGAATGTCCTTTCCTGGGGTGGGCGTTTTTCTTTAGTGGTGCTGGTGGTGGTGGTTGGGGGTGGGGTGGGGTCCATGCCATACAGGACTGGCCTTGCATGCACCCAGGTAGTTGAATGTAGGAAGTACGACGGGCTGGTGGCTTTCCTAAAAGTGAGTGTGTGGATCCATGTGGGTGGGCGCTGACTGGTGTGCCTGCCTCCACACACGCATGTTCAGGGATGAAGGAGACAAGCCCGGTCAGATGGGCCCTGCTCTCAGCTGAGTTTCATCCGAATTAAAAAGTTTCCAAGTGACACCTCAAGGTCTGTGCTTTAAAAGGGCTCTTGATCCCTCCACCAGGGACTTAGGAAACAGGAATCCAACAGAAGGCACTTAAGGACTTGTGTTCAGTGGGAACTAACCAGCCAGGTTTTTATTTCCTGGCAGGCACATGCATATATGATTTTAAATTATTATCTGAGCGAAGTGCTTGGGTTGCTCCTTGCTGGCTACAGATCAGGAGTCTCGACAGTGCCAGCCTCCTCATCCCACGGGCTGGCGCTGGCCACTGGTGCTGGGGGCGAACAGGGCTCACCACTGAGGATAGAAGTCTGCGGGAGGGGTCACGGACTGCTCCTCTGAGCTGGTGAAATGGGAACAAGCTCCACGAAATCACTGTTTAGAGAGCACCTTGATAAACACTTCGTAGGGCGGAGCAGTGTCACGGAGCATCTGCAGGCTCTAGAGAGCAGGTGTGGTTGTCTGAAGAGACCCGTGGGTGATGCTCCTTATGGGATTGCCACAGGAAGACCCGGGGACCCTCTTAGACTAAGTGTGCTGTTATGCCGCCTCTTTCTGGACATTTCTTCACAACAGGAGCTTAGTGTTGAATTCTTGGTGGACTTTGGGGTGATATATACAGGCTTTAATGGGCAGTGTCCTTCCTTTTTTTTTAATTATTTACTTATTTATTTGAGGGGGGAGAGAAAGAGGCAGATATCTAGAGAGAACGGGTGTGCCAGGGTCCCCCAGCCACTGCAAACAAAGTCTAGACACATGCGCCACCTTGTGCATCTGGCTTACGTGGATACTTGGGAATTGAACTTGGGTTCTTTGGCTTTGCTGGCAACCACCCTAACTGCCAAGCCATCTCTCCAGCCCATATGTTCTGCTTTTTATCATTGGTCTGTAGGGTAAGAGAGACGTGATGGAGATGTTAAGGTCCTGGTCCGTGCCCACTTGCATACAGACCTTAGTTGCTGGCATGAGACCACCAGGTGCTGACTAAGCACTTTGAGGTCCTGATTGTGTCCCCGGTTCTGTGTTCAGAAATGTAACAAGTCTTCATCCCCACAAGTACTCTTCGTCAACACCAGCTACTGTCCTCAGCAGTGGCTGGCGTCTGTGGCTTCAGGACACCTGGGATAAATGTTTGTTTGCTTTTTCTCTACCAGAGGCAGGCAGTAGACAGGTGATCCGAGCTGAGCATCTCCAGTGCTCACCAGTTGCCCAGGTCATAACTTTGTAAGAAATATTTTATATATTTATAAGAGGGAGGGAGGGGAGACACACCCCCCCACCCACACACACAGAATGAGAATGGACATGTCAGGCCTCTTGCTGCTGCATATGAAGTCCAGACTCATATACCATTTTGTTGTTGTTGTTGTTTTTAAAATTTTTTTTGTTTTATGTTTATGTATTTATTTGAAAGTGACAAACAGAGAAAGAGGCAGAGAGAAAGAGAGAGAGAATGGGAGCACCAGGGCTTCCAGCCACTGCAAACAGAACTCTAGACGCATGCGCCCACTTGTGCATCTGGCTAATGTGGGTCCTGGGGAATCAAGCCTCGAACCGGGGTCCTTAGGCTTCACAGGCAAGTGCTTAACCACTAAGCCGTCTCTCCAGCCCCGACTCATACACCATTTTGTGCACCTGGCTTTATATGGGTGCTGGAGAATCGAACCTAAGCAAGCAGGCTTTCCAAGCCAAGAGCCTTTTACCACTGAGCCATTTTTCCAGCCCCTGTCTTTACTTTTAGTTCCTATTCCAACTCCAGTTTACATGCCAAACTTTCAGGTCTCCTGTGATCTGGCTCCTGTCTCCATTCCCATTGCATGCCCACGCATCCTTCAAGAGTTCTGTTGGCGTCTTTCATGGTCACCCATTCTATATACATTACTCTAACCAGCATCAAATTCTTAACTCTCTGAGTTCCTTCTGTCAGATGTGTCTCTTCCTCTGGTGCAAAAGCTATCTGTCAAGGATGTTTAAAAGAAAAGAAAAGGAAAGAAAAGAAAAAAAAACAAAACAAAACACTTCCATTTTTTTTTTTTTTTTTTTTTTTTTTGGTAAACCTCAGCTTTTCTAGTTCCCCAATGTCCTTAGGTACAAACCACTAGTTTGTATCTTAGACCGGAGATACATTAGGTCCTTTGTGCTTCTATTTCATATATCTTACAAGTCCCTGAACTTGAGACCCATCCTCAAGTGCAAGGATGGTGCCTTGTACTTCTTTCTGAGCTGACCACTTTGTGGCTTCACTGGTAGCAGGCACTGGACAATGATTTTCTAGTTAACTGATAACTAACAGAGGCAGAGAAGAGATTGAAATCTTTGACTGGAAGGTACATTCTTGGATATCAGCTTTATTAGCTCAGCACGTGTAACTGAACCCATGAAATGTTTCAAGGTAGAAGAAGAAGAGAGTGGAGTAACCTTGGCTTATAAGTTTCCTGGAAACAGAGGGTAAAGGGGCTAGGTGATTGGCCTAGGGTCACATGTCCAAGCTTAGGACTGGAGGGATCCTGAATCTGGCTTTCAGTCCACATTTAACCTGCTGAAGCTTAACTGGGGCTGTTTTAAAGCACTAAAGTTTCTAACCAAGATGTTTCTATAAATAATTTTCTTTCTTTGCTAGGAGGGTAAGAAAATGCCTTGTACCTTTAAATGCTGTTAATTAAAAGCACAAGGTTTGGAGTAGCATGAATTCAGTAAAGTGAAATACTTTACAAATTATATGACCTTGAGCATGTCACACATTTACAGAACTATTTTTTTCTGTTCTGTGTAAAAAAATACTATTTTTATTAATTATGAGCATTACTGTGTGAACACATTACATATTGCTCATATTCCATTGGGCTATACTCTTATGTCCTTGGTTCTCACACCCATTCCACTGAGGGCCTTCCTCAGTGGGCTTATTTGTATTCACTGTGGGGTCAGGAGTCCACCGAATCAGCCTCTGTGTGGAGGGGACAATGCCTCGGGATACTTCTTCCCACTCTGTGGCTCTTACATTCTTTCTTCAATATACTTCTTCCTCTTCCAAAACATTCCCTGAGCCTCAGCAGGTGTGTTATAAATTTCCTTTAGTGTTGAGCTCGCATCAGCCTCTGATTTTTTTTTTCTTTTGTTTTGATGAATTTTGAATCCTCAGTGTCTACCACCATCTCCCTGAAAGAGGTTGTCAGGCTAGCAGTGAGAGCAGCATTCATAACAGTATTCTTCATGGGTTGTAGTGAAGATTAAATGGGACAGTATGTGTGAAGCACCTAGTGAGTTTTGAGTAGATGATAGTTGCTGTTACCCCTGGTGAGGACCTATGCTCTGTTTTGCCCTAGGTGACTACAGGGCTGGAGGGTTTTCTTAGACTGACCATCCAGAGCAGATTATGTGAGGCTATTCCCATGGGAAAGGCTTAGGGAAAGCTTAGCAGGCTGTCATCTTAACCTCCTACTTAAATTATCTCTTCATAGTAAGAGGCTTCATAGGGCTTTTGTATATGACCTGTGTGTGTGTGTGTGTGTGTGTGTGTGTGTGTGTGTGTGTAGCCAGTTTCCCTGAGTGTTTATTATGTACTAAGTCCAGGGTTCAATCCTCCTTTGCAGATTCCTAAGGGATAAGCCAAGGGGTTAGAAAGTCATCTTAGGGGGTTGTCACATTAATGGAATGGGTGATGATCATGGAATGATGAAGTATTCCAGAACAGAAATGACCAACCTAGACCCCACACGGCAGGACAACCTTCCTTTTTATAGGCGCCCTGTGAGTGGTTTGGAATCATGAGCCAGAGACCCCTTTGCTCAGATCATGACCTTGAGAAGATCCTGTGAATTTGTACCTCCTGTCTCTGACTGCATTCCCAAACTCTTGAACTCTCTGACAGATTTTCTTCTTAAAAAAAAAAAAAAAAAAGGAAGGAAGGAAGAAGTAAGAGAGTGTATGAGAATAGACACAGAAGGGCCTCTTGCCCCTGCAAATGAATTTCAGACATATGTGCCACTTTGTGCACCTGGCTTTACCTGCACTGGGGAATCAAACCTAGGCTTGCAGGCTTTGCTGGAAGCACCTTTATCTGCTGAGCCATCTCCCCAGCCCTCTGCCTGGTCTTCTGGTGGTAAATCTCTTGAAGGAATCACTGTGGCTTGATGAGCTGGTGACTTTGTTTTCTGTTAGTGAAGGAAACAGAGCATAGACAGCAATTTCAATGACTTCCCCCCCCCCCTTTCTCTCTCCCCCTCTCTCAGATACACTGAAACTGGCAGTTGCCCTTGCTGTTGGGCTTTTATTTCCGTTGTGAAAACCAGCCTTGTGGATGAATTAGAATGCTTCCCATTTACATGATTAGTACAGTGAATAGACAGATAGTAAAATGGTTGCCTGAGGCTAGAGACAAGGGGAATGGCTGTCCCTTAATGGATATAGTGTCTCAACTTGGGAAGATAAGTTGTGGAGACAGATAGTGTGAATGTAGTTCATCTTACTGAACAAAATGATAAAAATTATGAAGTTTACATTATGTATGTTTAAAACACACACACACACACACACACACACACACACACACAAGTCCTGGTCTCTGGCAAATCTGTAGCAATAATAGAGGAAAACACATTTTAGAAAAGGCAGCATAAAAATGAGAAGTTGCTGGGCAAGGGAGATGGCTCAGTGTGTAAAGGGTTTGATGCAAAAGCACGAGGAGCCGAGTTCAGAACCCTGGCACCCATGAAAAAGGCCTAGCTGTTTTCCTCTTCCTGCTGACCAGGCACTTAGCCTTCTCCCCGCTCTGAGAAACCACAAGTGGAAACTCCTGTAGAGATTGTTGTATACCACTGCTTCCCAGAGCGGATTTGCACCCACCCCAGCAGTGGCCTTTGGAGCCATCTTTCCATTATGGAGATATACTTTAGTCACATAAGGTTCTGAACTGTAGAAATAAGTCAGCAAAAGGAGCTCTGCCTTCTCCACACCTAGATTTGGCTTTCAGGATTGCTAAGTTTTAGATCATTAAGTCAGATCCAGACCAAGAGAAAGCTCTGTTTCATTTATTTGTTTTTAAAATATATTTTATTTATTTATTTGAGAGAAAGAGGCGGGGGTGGGGGGGGAGAGGGAGAGAGAATGGGCGCACCAGAGCCTCCAGCCACTGCAAATGAACTCCAGATGCATGCGCCCCCCTGTGCATCTGGCTTATGTGTGTCCTGGAGAATGGAATGGGGATCCTTTGGCTTTGCAGGCAAGTGCCTTAACCACTAAACCATCTCTCCAACCCTTTTATTTATTTATTTTTAAGGTAGGGTCTCACTCTAGTCCAGACTTACCTGGAACTCACTCTGCACCCCAGGCTGGTCTGGAAACTGCAATAATTCCCCCTACCTCAGCTTCCCAAGTGCTAGGACAAAAGGCATATAGCACCCCGCCTGGCTTTTTTTTTTAAAAAGTTTTTAAAGTTTTTTCCTCTGTATGTTTTCTTCTTTTTAAAATATTTATTTATTTGACAGAAAAGGAGAGAGAGAATGGGTGCACTAGGGCCTCTTGCCACTGCACACAAACTCCAGACACATGGTGCCATCTTATGCATTTGGCTTTACGTGGATAATGGGGAATGGAGCCCTGGCTGGCAGGCAGTGCAAACAAGCATCTTTAATGATTGAAGTCCTCTCTCCAGCCCCATTCTAGATGTTTTCTAAAGCAAGTGCTTTACCTGGTGAAATCTGCCATTATAGAACTGACCTGTGCTTTATTGTTTTTTATTTCTGGATGAACCCTAAAAGTAGGTCAACTTGAACAGACCAATAATAACACTGTAAAAAATAGATTGGACATGGCTTTGTTCTAAGATTTTTTTCTTTTCATGTTATGTAAGCTTAGTGGTTCTCAGGTTAGAAATACGTGGCTTTTTATAATTGATGGGGATTTTCCAACTCTTTGGCCGACTTTCCTTTGTCACTTGTGAGTGTATATTGTGGCCTCACCAAAGCTGTGAACATGGAGAAGCTCAACTCTCCCATTCCAACCAAACACAAGCTTGGCCCCCCAAATACCACAAGCATGGGATATGTTTTCTTTGAGTTTTCTCTCTTCTTGCCTAAACTTAACTGCCTGAAATGAAGTGTTTTACTTTTTTTTTTTTTTTTTTTTTTTTTGGAGACCGGGTCTCATGATAGCCCAGGTTGACCTGGAACTCACTCTGTAGTTCAGGCTAGCTTCAAACTTATGGTGATTTTCCCACCTCAGCCTCCCAAGTGATACAATTAAAGGCATGTACCACCACACTTGACTTACACTTTAGATTTTTATAATTTTATATGTTTATTTATGAGAGAGAGAGAGAGGGAGAGAGAGAGAGAGAGAACGAAAGAAAGACGGAAAGAAAGAAAGAAAGAAAGAAAGAAAGAAAGAAAGAAAGAAAGAAAGAAAGAGGGCTCCAGGGCCTCTTGCTGCTGCAAACAAACTCCAAATGCACATGCCACTTTGTGCATCTGGCTTTCCATGAGTAGTAGGGAATCAATCCTGAGCTTGCTGGCTTTGCAAGCAAGCAAGCAAGTGCCTTTAACTGCTAGCCATCTCCACAGCCCAGAAGCAGTCTTATTGGCTCATGGAGAACCTAATGTGCAGTGATCAGCATGTGTTGTAGTCACCTTCTCATTTTGCTGGGCCAAAACCCTGACCAAAAGCAGTGGATGGGAAGAGAGGATTCATTTTGGCTTACAGTCTTGAGAAGAAGCTTCCTGACGGCAAGGGGAAGCACACCATGAACAGAAACATCACCTCTGCCACAGCACAGGGCAAACTGCAGCGAGAGAGTGAGCTGAACTCTAGCAAGAGGGGCCTGAGTGTAATACCCCTAAGCTCATCCCCATAAGCTTACCCCCAGCAATACACCTTTTCCAGCAAGGCTCTACTTCCCAAATTGCCATCAGCTGGAAACCAAGCATTCAGAACGCATAAGTTTGGGGGGAACATTGGATTGAAAGCATCACAACATGTCCACTGATTAGTTTTCAGAAATAACTTGTAAGAGTCAGGATAGCCTGCTGCTGTTCCTTTTCTCTCTGAAGGAGAATTGTAAGGCCACCACCAGAGGCCCCGTCGTCAGAAGGCTGTGTAGTGAATGAGGGCTGCAGGTTTCAAGCCCCACACAGGAGAATCTGACCTGAGGCTGAACAAGAGGACAGGATAGTGTTGGGAGGGACCCAAAGCTAATTCTTAATTTTTGTTTTTCTTTCCAAAAGACCCCTTTCTTATTAAGGGAATATTTATTTATTTATTATTTATTTTTGAGGCAGAGTTGCACTGTAGCCCAGGATGACTTGGAACTCACTGTGTAGCCCTAGGCTGGCCTTGAACTTATGGCGATCCTGCTACATAAGCTTCTGAAATGCTGGAACTAGAGGCATGCACCACCACACCTGGCTGTAATTATTTATGTAAAAAAGAATTTATTGGCAACTCCCATATATAGACCCACAATGTACTCTGATGATAATCCCCACTCACCAACATTCATTTTCCCTGTCTCCATTTCCCCTCTACTGAACCCCCTCTTTCCGACTAGTCCCTCCTTTATTTTGGCATTATTGCCCCACTCCATCATTCATGATGACATGTTGATGGGGACCAACATTTTCAGGTCTCATGTAGGTAATGACAGCCACTGTGAAGTCATGAAGGCAACTGCCACTTTGAGTCTGGAAGATAGTATTCCAAAACACTTCTCCCCATCCTTTGGCTCATCCATTCTTTCCTCTAACTCTTCCCACAATGGTCCCTGAGCCTCCAAGAGGGTAATAGAAATGTCTCAATTAGTACTGACCACCCCACTGTCACTTTTTTCTAAGAATTTTGATGAGTTTTGAGTCTCCCCAGTGGTCACCACCATCTGAAAAGGGAAGCTTCACTAAACAAATGAGAGGGGAACAGTAATGTATAGGCATAAACATAAATATTTGGATGGCAATTTTTTGGGGCATAATAATGTATCCACTTAGCCAAACAACAATACTTTCCCCCAGCCTAGGGCTTATGACCTCCCCAGCCATAGGCTGTTGACTAGGTTCTTAGTACCTGTTATGAATTCCTTCCCATGAACTTGGCCACAAGTCCAATCAGAGAGCAGCTGGTTTCCCCCATAACAGTCATGCCACTATTTCACTAGTGGGCACATCTTGCCTGGCTGTCCAGTTGTGTAGCTTGCAGGGTTGGTTCACTGCTGGTTAAGACTGTTGATGCTTTTTCTCTCCAACAGACTGCACAGCCCTTTCCCGCGCTGTGCCAGCCGGCTGGGAGGCAATGAATGCTCACAGCACCGTCTGCCTCTACGGAGAGGTGTTTTCCTATTCTGTTGGCTTTCTTCTCTTTATTCCATCTCATCTCTAGTTTGAACTACTGCTTCTGAGCTTTGAATCTCTTGAAGCTTTGGAGAGGGGACATAATTCATGAGCTTGGCCATATTCCATAGATTCCTCTCCCCTCATTCTTTCCCTCTCTTGATGCTCTGAAGCTCATCATTTCTTAGCTTTCCCACACCTGCACAGTCAGCCTGTCTGGCGGCTCCACCTGTTGCCCTGACATCTCAAGTGTACTTTTCCTTTGTACTCATCGTTTGGGGTTTTCCCCAGCATGGGAAGGAATCTAAGAACTTCACTCTTCTGCTTTCTCTTCCTTCTTTTCTAGTTGCTGGCTTTTTCTCCCCTTCCCTCCTCCTGACTTTGTATCATCATTGCAGGGGACTGGACTATGACCTCTCTTCTATGGTGGAGGGGGAGATGGGAAATTGAGGGGAATAAAGTTATGTTTACATTAGTGAGGGGAAGTGAGGAAAGACGCAATAGTGCAATAGCAGTTATACCCAATTTACTTATCCATTCATTAACTACTGAGTAGTTAGATGTTTTAGATGCCAAGAAGACAGAGAGAACTAAGACATCATCCTTATTCTCATGCAACCTAGATTCTCATGGACTTAAACTTGCAAAGGATGCTTATTAAATTTTCATGGATTTTAGACAGTTATTGCATTTAACCATTATCAAAACTAAATTATGTAACATAAATATATTAAAACACATATATTACGTGCTCAGAGATCATAGATTTTTATTTATTTTATTGTTACCTAGGGCTTTGAGGTTATGATTATTATAGCTTATAAAACAATCACTGTAGGTCTGTAAAGCAGCAGTACATATCTTTTCCCAAATCCCATGTTCAGATACATCATGCTGGTAGTTTGAAATCTCTCATTGTGAGACTTTCTATGCCATCGGAATTGGCAAATAATAGCTACAAATCAGGGTTCCCTTCCCCACAGCTGTGGTCAATACAGAGATAAGTGCAGAGCATTGTGGGAACACAGAAGAGAGGAACTGATTTAGTGGCTAGTGGAGGATGGTAGGGAAGGCTTTCAGGAGGATGTTAGAGGAGGTGACCGGAACTAGTTAGTCCTAGGAGAGAAGGAATGGGAACAGAAAATGCCTTATGGGAAGACAAACCATTACTAAGCAGAAAAGCCTATTGTATTTAGGCAATTAGAAGTATTTTAGTACTGTGGCCATGGGAAGGCTCCAGAACCATGGTGGGATTATGAAAAGCCAGGCTAGTTCTCTGAGCTTCATTCTGAGTACAGAGTCAGGACGGGGCCAGATAGAAATGTCTCAACCATGCTGACATTTTGGAGGAGGTCATTGTAATAACTCTGGATAGAGCTCATGCTGGCCTGAAATGATGTTGTGTAGTGTGATCAGGAGAAGGAATGGACTGCAGAGACGTCAAAAGGCATAGGGTAAGACTTATGACTGTGTGAGGTTCTCTGTGTGTGTGTATGTGTGTAGCTATTATGGAAAACAATTTGATCTCTGGCTTGGATAGGTGTGCAGGCAGTTGGTTATGATTCATTAAAAATTATGAGATAGAGAGAGAAAATGAATACTAGGGCCTCTTTCCACTATAAATGAACTCCAGATGCATTTGGATGTGGATGCTGGAAAATTGAATCTGTGACCTGCAGGCTTTGCAACTTTAACCACCGAGCCATCTCCCCAGTCCTGGTAATGTTTCTTGAGTTGGAACATATAGAAAGAAAACCTAGTTTGATTCCGAATAAAGAATATCAACTTTGGGGCTGGAGAGATGGCTTAGCGTTTAAGCGCTTGCCTGTGAAGCCTAAGGACCCCGGTTCGAGGCTCGGTTCCCCAGGTCCCACGTTATCCAGATGCACAAGGGGGCGCACGCGTCTGGAGTTCGTTTGCAGAGGCTGGAGGCCCTGGCGCGCCCATTCTCTCGCCCTCTACCTGTCTTTCTCTCTGTGTCTGTCGCTCTCAAATAAAAAAAAAAAAAATTAAAAAAAAAAAGAATATCAACTTTGGATATGTATGAGTTACTTATGTCAAATCTAAGCAGGGGAGTTCAGTAAGACACTGGGTATATGGGTTTGGAATTTAGAGGATAAGGGAGGTAGTGTGGTATGACAAGAGGTTCTGATATCTAGAGCTCATTTACTTTTATAATTAAAAATAGTTTTATTTATTTGAAATTGGAGAGGAAGAGATAGATAGATAGAGAACATGCCAGGGACTCTTGTCACTATAAATGAGCCCCAAGCATATGCGCTACTTTGTGCATCTAGCTTTTACATGGGCACTGGGGAATTGAACCCAGGCTGGCAGGCTTGCAAGCAAGCATCTTTAACTGTTGAGCTGTCTTTCCAGCCCACTTTTATAATTTTTGTATATTCATGTATAGTTCCCACCTCTACCATCATTTTCTATAATTGGAAGTTTATCCCAGTCTGATTTGCAAGTGAAGAGAACTCACTGATAACTAATGTAATGAGAGCCCAACTGTGGCGTGGCCCTAAGTTGGACAGGCTAAGCCACTAACACATACAAATGGTCCTTAGACACTTGGTCTTTGTCCTCTTGGCACATGGAATCTAGTGTGGGGATTAGGTGGTTAAGTTTGCACATGAAAAAGTAGGAAGACACAGGGCTATATTCTGTGTACCAGTTTAATGATAGATTAGAATATAGGAATTTAGCAAAGGAAGAGATCAGTTGGGGTGAGATATTGAGAAGGCTTCTAGCAGAGCTTAACTGGCCCCTAGTGAACAGGCATGTAGATTGTGAGCCAGGGAGAGGGAAGAGTACTTTTGTCTATAGTCAATAGTATTAGAGTAAGTGAGGTAAGTCCAGCAGTTTAGGTTCAGTCCCAGTCATGAGGCAAGAGGAGGCTTAAGTACTGGACAACAGATGTGAAGTTATTCTGCAGGCTGGAGGGTCTTGAGACTTTTTTCTCTAAGGTCATTTGAAAGGAGATCTGCCACAGGTACTGAATGCATGGAACAAGGGGAAGCGGGGTGGGGGAGGCTGTGAGTGAACCCCTGGCGCATAACCACATGGGTGGCTCCGGCAGTGAGGCTTATGGGAGTGGAGATGAAGGATATGACCCCAGGAGCCCTTTAGAGGAACATCTTGACAGGGTGTGCAGGAAGCACTTGGCTGGAGAATCCCTGAGAACAGCAGGTGGGTGGACATAATAATGGTCTACGCAGGTGAAGAAGAGAGTCAGAAAGGCTTGGGAAGAAGGGCCACCATGTCTTTTCTTTTTTTTTGCTGAGTCTTGACTGTCTCACCTGCACCTTGTTGCTAAGACGAAGCACCTGGCCAGGAGCAGCTGTCAGGAGGAAAGTGTTTACTTCAGTTTAAGGTCTCTAGGGGAAGCTTCACCATGGCAGGGCAAACATGGAGCCAGCGGGGAACTGGCTTACATTGTGATGTATCACCAGCAGGGAGCAAATCGTCCGAGTGACTGACCACACGTCATATCTCTTCAGCAGCAGGAAGGAGGTAATCAGAGACAGCTCGCTGGCATGCCCAGTGGGACTCTAAACCTGGACTGTAAACCTCAAGGCCCACCCACAGTGACACACGTCCCCTAGAGAGGCTCCACCTCCCAAAGGCTCCACCAGCTGGAGACTGACTATGAGGGTTAATCATACGCACTTGAGGCTATAGGGGACATTTTACATTCAGACCATTACATATATGATTTCTATTTTTTAAATTATTTATTTATTTATTTGAGAGTGACAGACACAGAGAGAAGGACAGATAGAGGGAGAGAGAGAGAATGGGTGCGCCAGGGCTTCCAGCCTCTGCAAACGAACTCCAGATATGTGCGCCCCCTTGTGCATCTGGCTAACGTGGGACCTGGGGAACCGAGCCTTGAACCGGGATCCTTGGGCTTCACAGGCAAGCGCTTAACCGCTAAGCCATCTCTTCAGCCCTGATTTCTATTTTTTAATTATTATTAGAGAGAGAGAGATAGCAAGAGAATATGAGCACACCAGTGCCTTTTCCTACTGTATACAAACTCCATATGCATCCACCACTTTGTGCATCTGGCTTTATGTGGGTCCTGGGGAGTTGAACCCAGACCATCAGGCTTTGAAAGCATCTCCCTAGCCTGAACTTATGATGTTTTTATTTTTTTAAGAGTATTATTTATTTACTTGAGAGAGAGGAGAGAGCAAGAGGCAGAACTAATGGGCATGCCAGGGCCTCTAGCCACTGCAAACAAACCCCAGACACATGTGCCTCCTTGTGTATCTGGCTTATGTGGGTACTGAGGAATTGAACCTGGGTCCTTAGGCTTTGCAAGTAAGCACCTTAACCTCTAAGTCATCTCCCCCGCCCTGTGGTTTCTTTAATAGAGTCTGGGCACCTGGGCGAGGCAGGCACATTGAGATAACTTCCAACAAATGCTTTCTGTGAGCTGCAGATAGGTTCTGGGCCTCTTTACCTACAGTACTAAAGGAATCATTCACCACAGGACACCAGTGTTGATCCATGCAAATAAACTGACTAGTATCAGAGCAGTGTGGGAAATTAATTGCTCAGCTAAACACCTAGTTGTTTGATCAAGTTGATTAGCTTGATAGATTCTGAGTCTGTTGAAGCGTATAATATGGAAAATAGCTTAGCTGATTAGATGATCCTTTATTTATATTTCTAAGGGAAAGAATGTGCAGGTCTTGCCTGGTTCATGCTTTTTGAATACATTCATGACTGGTTGCCCATTTGAACCTTTTTTTTTTTTTTTTTTTTTTTTTTTTTGAGGTAGGGTTTCACCCTAGCCAGGGTGACCTGGAATTTACTATGAAGTCTCAGGGTGGCCTCAAACTCATAGCAATTCTCCTACCTCTGCCTTCTGAGTGCTGGGATTAAAGGCATGTGCCACCACACCCGGACCCCATTTGTGTGTGTGTGTATGTGTGTGTGTGTGTGTGTGTGTGTGTGTGTGTGCATCAGGGTCTCTTGCAAACAGACATTAGATGCTTATATCACCTTTTGTGCTCAGCTTAAGTAGGAATTGAACTCGGCCAGACTGGCTTTGCAGTGAATACCCTTAACTGCTGAGCCATCTTCCCAGCTGCTATTTAAATCTTAACTGAGGTTTTACTTGAATGTTCTAGAATTCTGGACATTGAGGTACATATACAGGCTCTTGTAGCAGTCATTCTAGTTGCTTGGACAAAACACCTGACCAGAAGCAGGTTTTGGAAGGAAAGGGTTTATTTCTTCTTACATTTTCAAGAGGAAGTTTCTTCATGGGAGGGAAAGCAGAGCATCATATCTTGTCACAACAGCTGGGAGGAAACAGCAAGAGTGAGCTAACTAGTACCGGCAAGTAGGCTAGAGTATAACACTCCAAGGCCTGCCCCCAGTGACATACCTCCTGAAGCAAGGCTCTACTTCCCAAAGGCTTCACATCTTTCCCAGATTGACACCAGCTGGGGACAAAGTATTCAGAACACATGAGGCTATGGGGGACATTTCATTCAAACAACCCAACTCCCTTCAGCTTAAATACAGTACCCGCCACATCTTAGCCTCCATTAAGTGTTAAGTGATCTAACATTGCTGTATACTGAGTGTTAGAGTGGTTAGCCCACTCCTGTTTTGAGGGAGGAGGGATGAGGTCAAGAGCCTCCTACAAAGTCATAGCTCTTTATGGAGGAAGCTGAGCCCTAGCCTGGCTTCATTCAGAAGGATTCACTCTATGTGGAAGGATTCTGTAGAAATGCCCTCTAGGGCTCTTCCTTCCCTGTTGGGCTTTTGGCATGAACAGGCTGATGGAGATGATCCTGTGGCTGGGTTAAATGCATGGATTTGTGGCAGTTGCACAAGTGGGTTTACCCATATGTAATCTTTCTTTCCCCTCCTCTCTCTTCCTGTTCACAGAAGCAAGCCGAGTCCCCAGCCGACAGCACAGGCTGGGGAAGATGAAAAGAACCAAAAGACCATCACTGTCAACCCTGCACACATGGGGAAGGCCTTCAAGGTCATGAATGAACTGAGGAGGTACTGTCCCTATCTTCCCGTGCCCTCTCAGAGAGAACTTGAAAGGCGAGTTTCATCAAAAACTAAGAACAGAAGTCAGAATCCCACCACTTAGTGATTTTCCCTGACCACTCTTGGTCCATTGGCCTCCCCTTTCAAATTTTAAGACAGAATAGAGTTACTAAAAGAAAATTCTTTCTTTGTGTTTATTTGATGCCTATCACAGGGAAGAATTCCTCTGTGGTTAAACAGGTCTATTGAGAAACCCGATTTTTAAAAGATATATGAGAGAAAGAGAATGAGCATGCCAGGGCCTCTAGCCACTGCAAACTCCAGATGCATGTGTCACCTTGTGCATCTGGCTTATATAGTTACTGGTGAATTGAACCTGGGTCCTTAGGCTTCATAGGCAAGCACCTTAACTGCTTAAATCATCTCTTCAGCCCGAGAACCCTGATTTTTTAACTAAAGTAGCTGCTTGCAAACAAATACTAGAATGACACAGAATTGCAGATGCAAGTTTGTAGCTGTCATAGATTTTTGCTTGGCTTTCCTCTGTAGCCCTTTGGGCTGCGCTTGACTTGTCAAGACAGCCATGGGAATGGAACAATATCCCATTCCTGTGATGTTCTTGAAAGAAAGCGATGAAATGCAAATGAGTTCCTCCTTCCTGAACTGAATGGTGAGTGCATGCAGGCTGTTTGTAAGGCCAGTGTTCATGTTTGACAAGCTTGTTGCAAGACGGGTTCAGGGCAGTGAACATGTTTTTCTGTCTAGAGCCTGTGTACACAGTCTCCTCCTTATCACAGCATAGAAGCTTCCTCTGCCCCTGATGTCCTTTACTGTGTTCTTTATCCTGTCTTAAAGTGTAACTGTTCATCTCCTTTCCCTCTGTTTATCTTGAGCTCCTTGAGGGCAAGAACAATTAAAATAAAACTTTTAATTAACAACCTCCATGTATATACACAATATACTCTGATCATCACTGCCCCCACAACCTTTTTTGTCTTCCCCTCCCATGTTCCCCCTCCCCTGAATTTCTTGTTTCCAACTGAATTGATGTCATATACATTATGTATATAATAAAAATATAATAAATATCATATTACATATACATATACATATTAATAAAGAATAGAATTTTTATTGCCTTCATATTAAGGAGCTCTTGTATAGATGTCAACAGTCACTGAGAGGTCATGAATGTAATGGTCTTTATTTGTGTCTGGAGGGCAAAGTTCCAAAGCATTCCTCCCCTTCCTTTGCCTCTTACATTCTTCCTGCCACCTCTTCTACACTGGTCCCTGAGCTTTGAAAGATGTGATAGAGATGTCTCACTTAGTGCTGAACACACCACTGACATTTCTTTCTTAGCACTTTGATAAATTTTGGTCTCTCTAGTGGTCACCACCATTGGAAAAGAGAAGCTTCTCTAACCAAAAATGAGGGTAGCATTAATATATGGGCATAAGCATAAGTATTTAGAAGGCAATTTGGTGGGTATAATATATCCATGTAGCCAGACAACAGTAACAGCTTATGACCTTCCCAGCCACAAAGCATTTGAATAAGTTTTCATTGCCAGGGATGAATTTACTTCCATGATGTGGTCCTCAAATCCAATCAGAGAGCAGTTGGTTCCCCTGTAACAGATATGCCATTATTGCACCAGTTGGCATATTTTGCTTGGTTGGCCATAAAGTCTTGTATGTTTTCAATGTTAGTATTAGTGATAGCCATCATTAGCATTTTGGAAAATTTCTCTCTTACTTAAACCTGATTGTTGTTTCTCAGCACTAGGTTGAACATTTTTCTTCTGTCACTAACTGCTGTATGATATTCAGTGGACAAATGTTTCATTTTTGGTTTATTTAAAAGAAAAACAGGTCCCTGTTGTTAGATGTTAAGGATTCTTACTTTCTTGTATAAAAACCCACCTGAAGTTGTTACCTAAGCACCAGTGCAGTCTCAAGATCACGAGCATAGACTCTAGTACTTCCAAACTGTGTGGCCCTGGGCACGTCAACTAACCTCCCTGATCTCACTTTGCCCATTCTAAGAGGAGGCTAGTAATAATGGTGATAGTCTTACTAGGTTAAGAAGATTAACAAATAATAGCTTTGTAGTTAACTTCTCTCTCTCTCTCTCTCTTTTTTTTTTTTCAAGGTTGGGTCTTACTCTGATCCAGGCTGACCTGGAATTAACTATGTAGTCTCAGGGTGGCCTCAAATTCACGGTGATCCTCCTATCTCTGCCTTCTGAGTGCTGGAATTAAAGGTGTGCACCACCACTCCCGGCTAAAGTTAACTTCTTGTTGCTGGCACAAATACCTGAGCAGAGGCAGCTCAGGGGAAGAAAGGGTTTATTTCAGGCTTATAGAATGGGGGGAAGCTTCGTCATGGCAGAGGAAGCTGGCTCACTTCACCATACATCCATAGCAGAGAGTTAATATAGACAACCAGAGCTTGAGCTGGCTCAACATACCTTAGGGGCCTGGATTTAAGATCTGTACCCCCAGTGACATACTCTTGCAGCATAGCTCTGCCTGCTAGAGATGTAAGTAGGAAGCTTAATCAAAAATAATCTAGAGCTACTGACACTGAAACCACCGCAAAGAGTGAGCATGTAGTCTAGCTGTTAAATATTTGTGTACAAGCATGATTATTTCTATAGAACTAATTCCTACAACTAAAATTACTGATTTCAACAGCCTGGAGCATAATAATAACAATCCCTTAGATATTGATGGGGCCTGGTGAGCTTGATGATGGTCTATATGGTAGAAACATGGTAGTAGACAAGAAAATCACTCTTGCCCACAGTGTAGCTTACATTCGCATGGTATTGAAAGACTGTATGATAGCCTGGGGAGATGGACCAAGTGCTTGCCCTGTGAGCATGAGGACCAGAGTTGGAATCCCCAGCACCCATGCAAATGCTGGGTGAAAGTGGTGGCCTGCCTGTCATCCCAACCCTTAATAGAGAGAGATTGGAACTTTCCTCGGCAAGCTGGCCATCTAGACAAGGTGCAAGTGGAAAATGAACGAGGAAGATAGGCCAATGTCAGCCTCTGGTCCCCCCACACCCATATGAACACACACACCACACAAGCACGCATGCAGAAAAACCCAACAAGACCACCATCTTCTGCAAACTGAGATTGACTAGGTAAAGTGGGGGAAAGGAAAACCTGGGTGATGTTATTAGGATAGGAAGATGAGAGAGAGAGGACACTTTGGTTTGATGAAGTCCTAGGCTCAAGTATTTTGTCATGCAGACATGAAGCTAACGAAATGTTACATGATATTCCAAGGATCTGGGTTTGTTTCTTGCCCTGTTGTTACAACCCCCTCCCTCAGGTTTAAGCTATTTTAGTCCAAGCACTCATGTTCTTTGCAACTTATGAATCACACAATTCATGAGTTTCCTATTCTTTTAACTTCTATGGCAGAGAATGGGCTGTTGGCATGGTAACCGCCTAGCCTTCCCCTCCTCTGCATCTCACCACTCTGCACTGATTGGACCACAATGCATCTGGCTGGCAGAGCTCTCGGGAGTCTTTGGCTCCTGACTTGTCATCCCCCATGCAGTGGAGACGGGGTTCTTTCACTATGGCCCATACTCACCAGGCCTGAGAAGAGGGGCAGGGATGTTTAGAATAATTCACAAACTACTTTTCTTTCTTTCCCCCTGACTAGTACTATTTTTATTTTTTTTAAACTTCTTATTGACAACCTCCATATGTATACACAATGTATCACGGTCATAAATCCCCTCTCACCGCCCTTCTTTTCCCCTCACCTATGCCCACTTCACTGAATCCCTTCTTTTTTTTTTTTTTTCCAAATAGTCTTTGGTCTGTTTTGATGTCTTCTTTTTTTTTTTTTTTTTTTGTCCTCCTGTTATTCAGGTCTTGTGTAGGTAGCATCAGCCATTGTGAGGTAATAAATACCATGGTCACTTTGTGTCTGGAAGAGAGTATTGAGAAGCACTCTTCCCCTTTCTTTGGCTTGTACATTCTTTTTTTTTTTTAATTTTTTTGTTTATTTTATTTATTTATTTGAGAGTGACATACACAGAGAGAAAGAGGCAGAGAGAGAGACAGAGAGAGAGAGAGAGAGAGAGAGAGAGAGAGAGAGAGAGAGAGAGAGAGAGAGAGAGAATGGGTGCACCAGGGTTTCCAGGCACCGCAAATGAACTCCAGATGCGTGCGCCCCCTTGTGCATCTGGCTAACGTGGGTCCTGGGGAATCGAGCCTCGAACTGGGGTCCTTAGGCTTCACAGGCAAGCGCTTAACTGCTAAGCCATCTCTCCAGCCTGGTTTGTACATTCTTTGTAAAAATATTTTTATTTATTTATTTTTAAGGAGGGAGGGAGGGAGAGGGAGAGGAAGGAGGGGAGAGAGAGAAGAAGAAGAGGAGGAGGAGGAGAAATGGGCATGCCAGGGTTCTTGCCACTGCAAACGAACTCCAGATACATGCACTATTTTGTCCATCTGGCTTTATGTGGGCACTGAGGTATTGAACCTGGGCCATTAGGTTTTAAAAGCAAGTGGATACTATCCACTTATTTTTAAAGCCTGATAAACTACTGTGCCATCTCTCCACCTTCTATTTTTTAATTTTTTAAGGAATGCTTTAAATTTTCTGAATGCTTTGAATTTTACTGTTCTCAATTTTTTTTTCACTTATTTATTTGCAAGTAAAGAGAGAAAAATGGATAGATGAATATAGGCCATATGGGCATGGCAGAGCCTCCAGCCACTGCCGATGAACTCCAGATGCATGCACCACTTTGTGCATCTGGCTTACATGGGTACTGGGAAATTGCATCTGGTTCATCAGGATTTGCAAGCAAGTGCCTTTAATCACTGAGTCATCTCCCTAGCCCTTCTTATTAATACTTAATATTTTTATCCTTCACTTAATCACAAAGCTAGTTTAGTTGAACTCTTTGTCTTCTCCCTCCTTGTTCCATCTCCTTGCCCCTCCACCCTCCTTTTACTCTCCTATCCCCAACATTCCCTTGTCCTTTTTGAATAAAAATATTTTTATTTATTTATGTGTGAGAGAGAGAGAAAGAAAGAGGCAGATACAGAGAGGCAGACAGAGGAGAGAATTGGCATGCCAGGGCCTCTAGTCACTGCAAACAAACTTCAAACAAATGTGCCCCCTTGTGCATCTGGCTTATGTGGGTCCTGGGGAATCGAACCTGGGTCATTTGGCTTTGCAGGCAAGTGCCTTAGCTGCTAAGCCACCTTTCCATCCCCTTACCCCCTTTGCCCTTCATATTACTTATGGCCTGCTACCTTCCCCACCCTTATCTCTTTTGGGAGTGATTAAAATATTCTGACATTGATTGTGGGGTCCTGTACCATGACTGCTCTCCTCATCTCTTAACCATTTCTCACATCTGACCTCCAGACCCATGGTATCCATCTACATGGCTTCCTGATCACCATATCAGATGTGCAGTCAGCAGCTCATGCCCCAAACTTAAATCCTAATCTTAAAGAAAAAAAGTAAGCTAACATTTGCCAAGTACTGACTTTTAGCATTCTGAATTATCTCATTTGTGGCGTGTCTCAGTTCTGTTACACTCTGGGGACATGGTATATGTGCCCCCACTAGTGAGTGGTGGGGCAGAGGCAGGAGCCTAGGTCAGCTTGAATGCAATACTCTAGTTCCTTCCTCAGCGCTACGTCTGCTTTTCCCACAGCTGGGAAAGGGTATAGACTTACCTTTCCTCAGGTTTTTCCTCTGGAGGAGTATAATAACACAGAAAGAAAAGATGGCTCAGCAGTTAAAGGCATTGAAGGTGTTTTCTTGCAAAGCCTGCTGGCCCAGGTTTGAGTCCCAATATCCACATAAAGCCAGAGGCACAATGTGGTGTGGAGTTCATTTGCAGAGGCAAGAGGCGCTGGTGCACCCATATTCTCTCTCTCTCTCTACACACACACACACACACACACACACACACACACACACACACACACACACAACTCTCTCTCCCTACCTTAAGTGTTTGACTAGTTTCTCTTAGTTGTCTCCTAGGTTATGCTTTCTCTGGCCTTGAGATGCATCCTCTCCCCCATCAGAGCTGTTCTCACTGAGTTTCTCAGCTGGACTCCCTCTCCTGCTGGTCTCACTCCCATTTGTCTGGGAACGATCTGCCTCCCTGGCTCTGTGCGAGCTAGCCCACTCCCATCTGCTTGCTGTTCTCTAGCACTAAAAATTTGTTCCATCTTTCTGATTCTTCTTCATCCGCAATTCTTTTAATTAAATATTGGTAGGGACTGGGGAGATAGCTATAATGGTTAAAAGTGCTTGTTTGCAAAACCTACCAGCATGAGTTTGATTCCCCAGTCACCCAAACACATAAAGCCAGACACAAAAAACATTGCGAGCATCTGGCGTTGGTTTGCTAGTACTCAGACATACAGATGGATACGTAGACACCCGCAAATAAAGAAAAATTGGTTAGTAAAAAACTTAGTTGCTCTTTTAAAAAATATTTATTTATTTGCAATGAGACAGATTGAGAGAGAGAGAGAGAAAGAGAGAGAAGAAAGGGAGGGAGAGAGAGTGGGCACGCCAGGGCTTCCAGCCACTGCAAATGAACTCCAGATGTATGTGCCACTTTGTGCATCTGGCTTTATGTGTGTACTGGGGAATTGAACCCTAGGTCATTAGGCTTTGCATGCAAGTGCCTTAACCACTGAGCAATCTCTCCAGCCCCTGCTTACTCTTTATGAAATTTAATTTATTTATTTGTGTGTGAGAGAGAGAGGGAGGGGGAAGAGAAAGAGAGAGAAAGAGAGGGAGAAGACTGATGTTGGGCACACTAGGGCCTCTTGTTGCTGCAAATGAACTCCAGACACATGCACCACTCTGTGCACCTGGCTTTCCATGGGTACTGGGGAATCGAACCCAGGCAGCCAGGCTTTGCAAGCAAGCACCTTTAACTACTGAGCCATCTCCCAAGCCCTTTGGTTGTTCTTAAACGACAAGGACATGTCCATTTTCTCCCTAGAATCCTTAATAGAAGTTATTATGTCCAAGATGAATCTATTCATTGTTTTAAAGATTAAAAAAAAAAAACTTTGTTTTAGAGAGAGAGAGACAGAAACAGAGACAGAGGGAGAGGAAAGAGAATTGGCACACCAGAGCCTCAGCCACTGCATGCAAACTCTAGATGCTTGTGCCACCTAGTGGGCATGTGCGATCTTGCACTTGCCTCACCTTTGTGCATCTGGCTAATGTGGGACCAGGAGAGAGATTGAATATGGGTCCTTAGGCTTTGCTGGCAAGAGTCTTAACCGCTAAGCCATTTCTCCAGCCCCTTATTTTTTATGATAAGCTTTGGCCAGACTAAAAAAAAAACAAAAACCAGCTTGGCCTTGGTGGATTTTGCTATCCCTTTGGTTCCCACAATACATATCCCCAAAGCAGCTAAGGTAGGTGAGGACACAGAGGGGAACTTGAGTGCCTGTGTTCTCAAGGTCAGGTCAGTCAGTTCTGTGCTGCTTGTGCTGGTTTATCCTGACCCAGCTGCTGTGTAAAGCCTGCTGTCTTCTATGAAGTGAGGTCTTGGCATCTGGCTGCTTACAGGTACCAGAATCTCTCTGCTATTTTATTCCATATGCTCAGCACTTCCTGGCCAGCTCTCGCCATTGGAGCAACCCACCTTTGATCTTTTCTCAACCTAAGTGCCGACCAGTGATAAGGCATTGGGGTACATTGGGAAAACACCAAGTTTAGAGTGAAGAACACTGGATTCAGGCTTCCCTGACTATGGGAATCTCTTCACTTCTTTGGGCTTCATAGAGGAAATGATATCTAAGGGCATCTGGGCTCCAATTGTCTCAGCTTCTGATTCTGTGTCCCTAAGTGATCCTGAATGAGTGCCTCAGTTGCTGACAACTGTTAAATGTCATTTAACTAGAGATGGCAAACACGGAGCTTCTTTTCCATCTCTTAGCCATTGTAGACTGAAGGAGGGTCCAGTGGGCACTGGGGTTCCACAGAATGGGCTCTGGCTCTGGGCTTAAGCTACTTCCATTGAAATCCTGTCTCCACTTTCTCTCCTTCCTTCCTTCTCTCCCTTCTCCCTTCCTTCCCTCCTTCCTTCCTTCCTTTCTTCCTGCCTTCTTTCCCCTCTTTCTTATTGTTTTTATTTTATTTTTAGATAGCATATTTTAGGTATCATTATGGCATTTTGAAAATCAATTTATTTCAGTTGATTCTCCCAATCCTCATCTCCCTGGACCCCCATGTCTTCCCTTACCCTTCTTTCTGTTTACATGTTACCTGTCACAAATGTCCTCCTTCCTTATCATTTCTTATGACCTGATCTTGGTCACCATTCTAAATTTTTAGGTTTTACTCACTTTATATAATATATGTAGTTATTACAAGCTAGGATCTGTACACGAGAGAGAACATTCTATGTTCCCTTTCTGTGTTACCTTAAGAAAGCAACTAAATTCTTTGGGCCTCAATTCCCTCATTTGTAAGATATAACATAACAATGAACCCTAGCTCAATGCGTTGTAGGGAGGAGTCAATGAAATGAGAAGCATTTTAAAAGTGCTCGGACCAGACTTGTCACATATAACCAATAAATATTGTCTGTTCTACTGATAATACGACTGATAAGAACTTGTCAGGCTTATGAGGAAAAAAAATCCTCGCATTGAATGGGTCTTGATACTTTACTAATCTATAAACTCCTCAGATACCTATTCTTTTTAAAAGTGTTTTTAAAATTTATTTGAGAAGAGGCAGATAGAGAGGGAGAGAGAGAGAGAGAGAGGGAGAGGGAGAGAGAGAGATTGAGAGAGAGAGAGCACATAGGTACACCAGGGCCTTCTAGCCACTGTAAATAAACTTCAGATGCATGTGCCATCTGGTGCATCTGGCTTCATGTGGGTACTGGGGAATTGAACCTGGGTCCTTTGGCTTTGCTGGCAAGTGCCTTAACTGCTAAGCTATCTCTCTAACCCTCTTGATTTTTCTTTCTGAGGTGCTGGGGCTGAACCCAGCGTTTGATCATGCATAGCTGGCACTTGATCTCTGCCCTACACCTCCAGCCTTCTTTTTACTTTTCATTTTGAGAATTTCACTAGGTTGCCTAGGCTGGCAAACTCGCTCTGTAGCCTAGGCAGGCTTGAACTTGAGACCTTCCTGCCTCAGCCTCCTGAGTAGCTGGGATTATGGGTCTCTGCCACCCAGCGTAGCTCTCAAATATGGACTTATGTCATTCAGTCATTCATTTAGAAAAAAATCAGGGCCCACCATGAGCCAGGTATTTAGGCCAGCACCCAGGATGCAAGATCAAGCATAACAAGTCCCTTTCCAAGTTAACAGTGTAATGGGGATGACAACCACCTAAGAGAAAAGTTACAAGGGGCTGGGAAGATGACTCAGTGGTTTCAATGCCTGCCAGGGTGGGCTCAGTTTCCCAGTCAGCATGTAATACCTCACAGGTATTCCTTTGCAGTGGCAGGAGACCCTGGTGTGCCCCCACCTCCATACAAATAGATAAATAATTTAATAGTACTTACAAGATTCTTCTTGAGTATATCAGTTGGAGTCTGCATGGGGTCTTCGAGAATGCTGGTGGGTGCAAATAGCCTTCTTGGTGATGATGTCAAGTCCTGGTGGGAGGAATTGCAATTCAAGTCCAACTGCTTCTCACTGGTCTTGCATTGGAAGTGGAGCCTTTGGTCTTGCTGGTCACATGCCACAGTGCCACGCTTATCCTCCTCAGTATTAAGTCGGTCACTTGACTGACAGCCTCGTGCTTTGCCATGGTTCCCAGAGCCACTGTTGCCCTAATTCTCAGTTACTTCTGCTAGACTTAGGGAGCACAGTAGTGGAGGCAAATGAAGTAGCCTTGAGCTTTGAGCCCCAGAGGAGTTTGACCCCTCTTTGTGCCTTAGGAAAACATAAATGGAAGATTTATCAGGGACTTGGGGCAGTCCATCAGTCCAATCCCTTGCCCGTGCCAACATAGATCAAGTCTCTGTGACTTTTTCTTTCTTTCTTTTTTTTTTTTTGAGGTAGGGTCACTCTAGCCCAGGCTGACCTGGAATTCACTATGTAGCTTCGGGGTGGCCTCAAACTCACGGCAATCCTCCTACCTCTGCCTCCCAAGTGCTGGGATTAAAGGTGTGCATCATCACGCCAGGTTTTTGTTTTTTTTTAAATATTTTACTTATTTATTTGTTTGTTTGAGAGAGAGAATGGGTGTGCCTGGGCTGCTAGCTCCTGCAAACTCCAGACGCATGCACCACCTTGTGCATCTGGCTTTATGTACGCCCTCAGAATCAAACCAGGGTAAGCTTTATAGGCAAGTGCCTTAACCACTGACCAATCTCTCCAACCCTGTTATAGGTGTTCTTAAATTTTAATTTTTAAAACTTTTTTATTGACAACTTCCATAATTATAGACAATAGACCATGATAATTCCCTTTCCTCCCCCACTTTCCCCTTCACAAATCCACTCTCCATCATATTCCCTCCCTCTCTCCATTAGTCTCCCTCTTATTTTGATGTCATCATCTTTTCCTCCTATTATGAGGGTCTTGTGAAAGTATTGCTAGGCACTGTGAGGTCATTGATACCAAGGCCAATTTCTGTCTGAATGATTGCATTGTAAGCAGTCCTACCCTTCCTTTGGCTCTTAGATTGTTTTGCCACCTCTTCTGCAATGCAATCCGAGTCTTGGAAGATATGATAGAGATATTTCAGTGTGGAATGCTCCTCCGTTACATCTCAACACTATGGTGCTTTTTGGATTATCCCAGTGGTCACCGCATCTGAAAAGGGACATTCTTTCTGTTACCTCTTCCACAATGGATCCTGAGCCTTGGAAGATATGATAGAGATATTTCAGTGAGGACTACTCCTCTGCCGTGACAGCTTTTTATGGTGATAGTTTGAGATAAGGGGAAGGGGGAGAAGAACAACAGTGGTGTATGACACGGGTTGGTGTCCACGCTGTGATCCATCCTGCCCCCCTCGTTGGTGTCTTACAGTAAGCAGCTGTTGTGTGACGTGATGATTGTGGCAGAAGATGTGGAGATAGAAGCCCACCGTGTGGTCCTGGCCGCCTGCAGCCCTTACTTCTGTGCAATGTTCACAGGTATGGTGAGGGTGCACCATGACTTTTGGTACCGGAAGGATATTAAGGGTGGTGGCATGAGGAGAGGGAGGGAAGCTGTGGAGCCCATCATGAGGAGCATCTCTGTTCTCAGCTTCACACCATGGAGAAGCTGCTGGAACCAAAGCCTCAGCCAAGCTAGCTGGACGCGCCCTCCCTTGTCCTCCTCTAGGAAGAACGAGGATCACATGGTGCTTTGTTCTAGAGTTTTAGCATGTACCACCACTGTAGCAGTTCCCTTCCCCTTGCTGGGACAGGACTCCCCGCCACATGCAGCTGATGGGAGGAAAGGGTTTCTTTTAGCTTACGGTTTTTAGGGGAAGCTTCATTTTTGACAGAGAAAGCATGGCATGAGCAAGACAGCAGAGCATTATATCCTGACACATCAGCTGGGGGAAGGTAGCCTGAGTGAGCTAGCTGAACCCGCAGTAGGCTGGACTAATAAAGTTCAGGGTCCGCCCACAGTGACACACCTCTTCCAGCAAGGCTCCACTTCCCAAAGGCTCCACAACATTCCCAAGTTGCCACCAGCTGGGGACCAAGTGTTCAAAATACATGAGGCTATGGAGGGCATTTTCTTCTGCATTACCACAGTAATCATGCGGGGAAATTTTTTAACTGTGTAGATGTGTTGGCTCCTGGCTAAGCCTTCTAAACTCTCATTTTGTAAATGGGAGCCCTGAGGCAGACTTGTGAAAGGTCACACCCTGAGCGACTTTCTCTCCTTCTTCTTCTCCTTCTCCCCCTTCTTCATTTTTTTTTTGGAAACAGAATCTAACTACAATCCAGGCTGACCTAGAACTCAGGGTGGTCCTACTGCCTCAGCCTCTTGAGTGCTGGGATTGAAGGTGTGCACCACCACACCCAGCTGGCCTTGTCTACTTGACACTGGCCCAGTGCTTTCCCATTGGAACAATAACAACATTCCCTAACCTTTCCTTCCAGGCAGGACCAGGGACCTCGTAAAAATGTGGATATTTGGGCCAGTGATGGTGCATTTGTGGCGAGATGACAGAGAAATAGTCAACATCTGTCATGGTTTCAGCACCTTTGCCAAGTTGGTGGGAAAGGAGTAGCCTTGTCTAACTACCTTACCTCTGTTACATCAGAGCTGAATTCCCCGACACCCAAGGGTGTTTTCTGTCTGAAGTTCCTCCAAGCACCTCTGCTACATATGGTGCATGTGATATTCTAGAAGCCACTTCTGATGGGAGCAGGCCTCCTGTCCACTAGTTCTGGTCAGGTGCCTCTTGTGCATGCTCTCTAAGCACCCTGTGTCTGCTTTGAGTGTGGTGACCTTCACTGGACATCCTGCTCTTGTCCCGGTGCCTGTCATTCTCATGCTCTCCTGGAACTGGCTATGTCTCACCCTGCAATATGTCTCCTCCTCACAGAGGCTTCCTTTCACCACCCTCATCATAGCTCCACACCAAGCCTCTTGTTTTGAAAGAATGAATTTATTTATTTCAAAAATTCATTGACTGCCTCCATACATATATCCAATGTACTCCAGTCATAATCCCCTTTCATGCCTCTTGTTTGTTCTCCCTCCACAGAAGCCCTCTTCTTTCCAACTAATTCATCTTCTTTTTTATTTGATAGCAGGAAAGGGGGAGAGAGGGAGGGAGGGAGAGATAGAGATAGAGAATGAATAGGCGTACCAGGGCTTCCAGCCACTGCAAGTGAACTCTAGTCTAGATGCATGTGCCGCCTTGTACACCTAGCTTACGTGGGTACTGGGGAATCGAATGAAGCTCGTTCGGCTTTGCAGGCAAACACCTTAACCACTAAGCCATCTCCAGCCCTCATCTATTTTGATGTCATTTCCCCCCCCCCTTATTATCCATGACATGTCAATGTTATGCAGGTCTTGTGCAGGTAACAACAGCTGCTGTGAGATCATGTCTGCCCTGTGTGTCTGGAAGACAGTGTTGTAAGCTCTCCTCCCCATCCTTTGGCTCTTACATTCTTTCCATTACTTCTCCTGCAATGGTACCTAAGCCGTGGAGGGTGTGATAGAATGTTTCACTTAGTGCTAAGCGCTCCATTGTCACTTCTCAGCACATTGATGAGTTTTGAGTCTCCCTAGGAAATCTTGATATATTTACTCTTTTTTAAAATTGTTATTCTTCTACCTGAGGTGTTTATCGTACCTGATTCTGTTCTGCCTAGCTCCTTTTCATCCTTCATTACCTATAAGCATTAATTCTCCAGTTGGACATTTCTTTTACTTAAAAAAATTATTTTTATTTATTTATTAAAGACTGAGTGAGGGAGAGAAAGAGAATGGGCATACTGGGGCCTCTGGCCACTGCCAATGAATTCCAGATACATGTGCCACCTCATGCATCTGGCTTATGTGGGACTTGGAGAATTGAACCTGAGTACTTAGGCTTTGCAGGCAAGTGCCTTAACCACCAAGCCAAATCTCCAGCCCTCTTTTTCTTTTTTTAAAAGTTCTATTTATTAAAAAATAATTGTGTGTGTGTGTATGGGTGCCAAGGTCATCTCTTACTACCAGACACATGTATTACTTTTTTGCATCTGGCTTTATGTGGATGCTTGGGAATTGAACCTAGGCTGGCAGGCTTTACAAACAAGTGCCTTTAACCAGGCCCTAAGTAGGGCCTTCTTGGCCCCCATAGACTAGAGTAAATTTCTTTTTCACTTATTTCCAGTGCACCTTATAGTTTTCTTAATATTACTGCTTATATCAGTACTTTTCCACTACACATTTTCCCTTGTCAATCAAAAGCTTTGTAAAAATAAGAGCTAGATCTTAGTTTATTGCCTACCATGGACCTATTATCAAGTAGGTGCTTGTAGCAGTTACTTTCTCATTGCTGGAATAGAACCAAAAGCATCAAATGGAAGGAAAGGGTTTATTTCAGCTTATAGCCTTGAGGGAAAATTTCATCATGGCAAGAAAGCATGGCCTTAGAATTTACGCCATTGCGGAAAATCAAAATCACTTCTTGGTAATTTTCATAATAAAGGAGGCTTGGGGTTGGTGGTATGCAGACTTAATTTTCTTTCTTTCTTTTTTTTTTTTTTGCTATGGATTAAACAAAACAATAGTCATACCACCTTGCACTGGGTGGAAGTATGGTACCTCAGAAAGCACTTTGGAGCCATAATGAACTGGCTTTTATTTCTGACTCTAGCTCTCAGTAGACATGCAGGAATTCACTTAGTCCATTTGATGCTGTTTTCTTATCTGTAAAATTCAAATAATAATAGGGAATATATATAGGTAATGGGTATAAGTCAGCCTGCACAGAGTAGATATTTAATAAAATGTATTCTTGTGGTATAGAGGCATTCATAAATCCCCAAGCTCTTGTGGATATGAGTTGGATGTGACACCTGCCATCCTGCAGGAGCCAAGGGATGATGGCACAGTCCTGTGCAGGTGGAAGAGTGTGAGATTCCTGGGGTGGGGGTGATCATCACTGTGGTTTTGCTGCTGACCCAGCACTAACACCCTCCTTGTCTGCTTTGATTCTTATTCCGCCTAGGGATAAAGCCAGGACAGGGACATTCCTCGTTTCAGGGACAGAAGGTCAAACTTTTGCAGTCAAATGGCTCAGACTACTGACCCTAGCGTTGGGTAGGATTCAGTGACTGGGCAGGGTATCTCTTTCATGTGAGGTTGGCAGTTGCTGTGGGTTTTTGTACTCGGCTCTAGTCAAATAAGTGAACAAGGCATGTATGGATGAGGCTGGAGAGATAGCTTAGTGGTTAAAGTGCCTGCCCTGTGAAGCCTAAGGGCCTAGGTTCAATTCCCTAGTACCCATGTAAGCTAGATACACCAAGGTGGAACATGTATCTGGAGTTCATTTGCAGTGGCTAGAGGTCCTGGCGTACCCATATTCTCTGTCTCTTTCTCTCTCAAATACATAAATAAATATATTTTTTTTTGAAAAAGAATACCATCTTAGGGGCTGGGGAGATGGCTAAGCCATTGAAGGCACTTGCTTGCAAAGCCTACCAGCCTGGGTTCAATTCCCCAGTCTTGCACCTAAAGGCAAATGCAAAAACTTGAGTTCTACTTGCAGTGTGTGTTTATGTGTGTGTGTGTCTGTGCATGAGCGTACACACATGCACATAACTAAATAAAAATCTCAGCACTCATAAAGGATCGTTGTACAAGAAATGAAGCTTTTCTTGCTTCTCTCTGCCTAGTGCCCAAGACCAATTACAGCAGAGGGGCTTTAAGTTAGGAGTGAGGAAGCATTGTGTAACATAAGGACTCTTGGAGGTATCTATTCCCTTTAAGGATGTAGGCATTTGTAGGAGGATCAGCCTGTTACATTCTTCAGAGACTTGCCAGCTAGTCTCAGCTCGTCTACCACTTCTTTCCCCTTCTCAAGCTTTATTTATGTAATACTAGGATTGGATAGACCTGGAAGAAGAGCCAGTGATTTCTTTCTAGGGTTCTTGAATCATCTGTGATAATAATAGATTGTTTTTCTATTCTACTGCTCAACTAGAGCCTCTCCTCTCCTGATCTTGTTTGTCAGTCTTTCACGTAAAAAGATCTCAGCTACACACACAGTATGCTTGCTAACTAATGCTTGGACTCTTGTATTTGATGGGGGTGTGGAATTGCTTGTCTCTTGGATTCTCTATGGTTCTTATCATCTGCTAAGTACAAGACCCAAACATGGAACGTGGCGCGTGAATACTTAAAGGATTTCAAGACACAGCCCTGTATTTATTTATGTGTGTGTGTGTGTGTGTGTGTGTGTGTGTGTGAGAGAGAGAGAGAGAGAGAGAGAGAGAGAGAGAGAATGATAAGGGGTGTGCCAGGGCCTTGTGCCACTGCAAATGAACTCCAGACACATGTGCAGTGATGCACATGTGGCTTTATGTGGGTCCTAGAGAATTAAGCCTGGGCTGTCAGGCTTTGCAAGTGCCTTTCACCACTGAGTCATCTCTCCAACCCCTCCTTGTTCCTTCTTCTCCCTCACCTTTCTTATCACTTCTTGCTCCTCTCTGGTGTTCTCCTGTGTGGGTTCATAGTACATCCTCACTCTCATATCCCCCTTATTTACTTATTTGCAAACATTAAAACTTAGGATCCACACCTGGGAAAGAATATGCAATTTTTGTCTTCCTGGACCTAGGTTACCTCCCTTAGTATGATCTTTTCCAATTACATCCATTTTTTTTTTTCAAGCAGAAATTTTTGAGATTAAGCATGTTCTTAACACAATACAATTAAGAGAAATACTAATTTGATACATGCTGATCAATGTAAAAAACATTAAAGACATTTGTTTTCTATAATTAAACTGTTGCATTTCTACAGAGGAAAGTTTGCATGTATAGTAAGAGCATTTTTTAATGTAAAGTAATAACAGTCTTATAATTAGTAAACATGTACTATTTAAATTTTTTTTTCATGTGTGTTTATGAGTGTGCCAAGAACTCCTGCTGGTGCAAATGAACACCAGTTGATTGTGCCACATTTTTTGTGTCTAACTTACATGGGTGGCTGGGGAATTGAACTCGTGGTTTGGCAGGCATTGAAAGCAAACACCTTTAACCACTGAGCCATCTTTTCAGCCCCTGAGACAGTAGCTTTGAATTTGAGCCAAGGTGTTTGGGGCAACGTGTTTAGTGTTTGTGAAGTGACAGTGTGTGTGGTGCAAAGTGCACACGCGGTGAGCTCAGAACCAAGGCACAACGCGGTGTCGATGAGTGTTGCCAGAAACACCTTGGACTCTCTGACGAGTTTGATTTGAATTAATGTTTGGTTGTTGTATGTTCAGAAATCTTTTATTGCTTGCCAAGTTTTCCATGACCCCTACATTCAGTTATGAAGCCCCTTATGGGGTTGTGACTCACAGTTTAAGAGGCTGAATGGCATCTAGAAAGCTGTTAGCCTTTCTGAGAATTATAGGAACTTGAGGGAATCTGATAAAAATGTTCTTGCATCCTCCCACAAAGCTAGACTTTTCCATATATATATAATATATTTTTGAAATATAGTATATATATATATATATTTGAAATATTTTAATACCATTTCGGTAGCTTTCAGTTGTTTACCTCAAAGTTATCAAACTTTACCCAGACTCCCACACACATATTCCATGGACAGAAAGCAGTCAATCCAGGCATCCTGGCTGCCTTTTCATTTCAGAACTTGCAGAGGGGATGCATGCGTAAGAGAGAGAGAAAGAGAGAGAGATAGAGAGAGAGAGAGAGAGAGAGTCTTATTCTAGCTCAGGATAACCTAGAAATAACTCAGATTGGCCTTGAAATCACTGCAATCCTACCTCAGCATCCCAAGTGCTAACATTAAAGGTGTGAGCAACTATACACTGCACTTTTGTTGTTGCTTTGTTAACTCTTAAAAAATATTTTATTTATTTGAGAGAGAGAAGGAGAGAAAGAGGCAGATAGAAGGAGAAAATGGGTATACCAAGGGCCTTTAGCCACTGCAAATGAACTTCAGAAGCATATGCCACCTTGTGCATCTGGCTTATGTGGAAACTGGGGAATTGAACCTGGGTCCTCAGGCTTCACAAACAAGTGCCTTAACTGCTGAGCTCTCTCCAGCCCAGTTGTTAACTTTTTTACTGACAATTTATATACATTTATATAATGCATTTTGATTAGAATTCCCTCCCATTACCTTCTTTTAGCCTCCTTTCTCTGTCCCCTTCTTCTTCCCAAGTGGTCCTTCTACTTTGATACTTTTTTTTCTCTTGTGTGTATATATACGCACTGCATTTAATTAGGGTTTCCTGCATGACCATGTGTGGGGGATTATTTACTGGAGCAAGTACAATTTGTCAGTGGTTATACCACTGCATAAGAGTCTCCTGTTGTCCCAGCAACCAATAACTCAGGGAAGGATGGGCGTGTCATGCCATTCTTCATCATCAATGACAGAGTGGTGATGGGTACACTATTATGCACATCTTATACATGTGACAAAGTGCCATGAGGTCATGAGTACAATGGTCAGGTCATATCGTGAGGACAGTGTTTCACAGTGCTCATGTCCATCCTCTGGTTCTTACATTCTTTTGGCCACCTCTTCTGCAATGGTCCCTGAGCCTCAGAGGGTGTCATAGAGACGTATCATTTAGTGTTGGACACTCAACTGTCATTTCTTTTCAGTGAATTGATGAGTTTTGAGTCTCCCCAAGGGGTCAACACTATCTGAAAAGAGAAGCTTCTCTAACCAAAAATGACAGCAGCAGTAGTCTATAGGCAAGAACATAAATATATAGAGAGGGCAATTTGGTGGGAATATTATATCGGTTTAGCCAAATAATAGTAGTAGTTCTCCCCCCGCCCCGCCCCGCCACCCCAGGGCTTATGATCTTCCCAGCCATAGGCTTTTGATTAGGTTGTCAGTACCAGGCATGAATTCCCTCTTGTGGAGGTGGGCTTTTAATTAATCAGAGCAGTTGGCTACTCCACAACAGACAAGTCTATCACACTAGTAGCACATGTTGCCTAGTCGTCCAGTTGTATAACTTATAGGGTCCATTGCTGGTTAAGACTATCAATGGCATTTCTCTCCAGAAGCCCAGACACTATGACAGCTAGCCAGCAGGGAGGAGACGTCCAGCTAAGAAGCAGCTTGATTTCTCAGTGTCCTACAACTGATGCACATGGGGTATCGTCAACAGTTGGGTCTTACAGTCTAATTCTGGTAGACAACCAAGAGCCTTGGCAATAGACTGTATTGTTTTACCTCAGGGGACTTCCCTGACCAATATCTCATTGGGAGGGATCCCACCCTTGAAGGCCCACATCCTTAAACTAAGAATTGGCTATTTTTGATTTGACTTATTTTTTGTGATACAATTGCCAATTGGACTCTCATTAATGAATTTCCAAGTAGTTACTGAGAGAGAAAAAGTTTTTTTTTTGTTTTTTTGGTGGGGGGTGGTGGGGGTGGGTTCAATGTAGGGTCTCACTGTAGCCCAGGCTGATGTGAAATTCGCTATGTAGCCTTGAACTCACAGTGATCCCCCTACCTCTGTCTCCCGAGCGCCACCATGTCTGGCTAACTTTTGATTTCACTTCTCTGTACTTATTTTCTGTTTGTGTGTCTGAACTCAGTAGAGATTGGGAGCTGATATTATATAGGTAGAGAAGACCCAAGCATCTTTTCCATTTCCTCTTCATCTTGGCCTCCTACCCCAGGGCCCCGTGTGCTCTCGCCTCTCGTTGGTCTTTGTAGCACTTAGAGAAGAAGTAGAGATTGGCAGGGAGTCCAGCAGCGGGCTCCACCTCTCTGCACTCTGCCTGCTTTCCTCCCTGTTCCAGGGTCACTCTGATCTAGAACTGTGTCAGAACAGGCTGTGTGGATGGAGGAGGCATTGCCAGCTGTCTGTCCGTGCAGCTTGGAGGTGGGCGTCCGCAGCCCACATGCTGCCCTGTACTGCCTTTTCTTGGCTCTTGTGCATGAATTCCACAGAGACAAAACAACCACCCGGCTGTTTTCATACTCACACTAGGGCTTCTGAATGTGTGATTTCTTGTAGTCGGGCTGCCCTTTATTTCAGTGTACAAAGACACACGTGTCACCCTTTTTGTGGAGTCAGCATCCCTTGCTGACGGCGCCTGGTTCTAGAGCAAGGCAGGTGTCACCTGCAGAGTCAGGGGCCTCAGGATCATGGGGTTATGGGTAAGGCCCTCACAGCACTACTGGGATGAGTATCAGGGCTTCCCCGCTGTTTTCCCACCTTCGAGTCAGCTTTCCTTACTGCATACACCATTTCCTTCAAAAATACCCCACGGTTCACGTTATTCCCTTGTTGAAAGCTCTTCGGTGGTGCTAGCCTTTGGATAAAGTCCTAGATTCTTTGCACACGTAGGTCTCTGTAGATTCTGGCCTAACGCACCTCTCCAGCTTCCTTCTTTTCTTTTCTTTTTTCTTTTTTGGTTTTTCGAGGTAGGGTCCCACTATAGCTCAGGCTGACCTGGAATTCACTCTGTATACTCAGGGTGGCCTCGAACTCACAGCGCTCCTCCTACCTCTGCTTCCGAGAGCTGGGATTAAAGGCGTGCGCCACCACACCCGGCTCCCAGCTTCCTTCTTTATCTTGTACTTTGGACAGCTACAGTGGCCGCTTACTGTCCCACATCTAACCCATCCTTCCTCGTTGTTACTGCTTATAAACGCTTCTTCATTTGCTCACACCAGCTGGAGCATGCCTCCTCCCGGCCGCTCTGCTTCTAGGCAGGCTTTATCTTCCCTGTGGGTCCCCAGGATTTAGGAGCATGTAAGGGTTGTAACTGTGGACTCTAACTCCAGACTCCCTTTCAACCTACCTTGGCCTCTTCTTAGGTAACCATGACAGGATGAGTGGCTTACTTTCCTGAGCCTCATTATTTTTTCTTTATACAGTGGGGATCAGGGTTTGGAGAGGTGGCTGGGCCATTAAAGGTGCTTGCTTGCAAAGCCTGATGGCCTGGATCAGTTCCAGTACCCACGTAAGTCCAGATGCACACAGGGGCACATGTATCTGGAGTTGGTTGGCAGTAGAAGGAAGCCCTGGGGTGCCCATCCTATTCCCCCCTCTCAAATACATAAATCACTATTAAAAACTATAATGGGGATCATATGAATAAACATCACGGGTTGTTGTACAGTTTCAAAGAAGCCAAAGTGCTTCATATAGTGTTTGACCATAGTTAGCACTCAGCAAATATTACCTTTCCATGTTGCCATGGTACTTTGGACACACCTTTACTCTAGCAGCTACCTTCATGTTGCTGGGACAAAACACCCAAGAAGCAGCTTATGGGAGGAAAGTGTTTATTTTAGGGCTACAGTTTCCAGGGAAAGCTTCATGGTGGGAAAAGGCAATTGGCTCACAGTGTCACCTACCAATGGCAGAGAAGGAAAGAGAGAGAGAGACAGAGAGAGAGAGAGAGAGAGAAGGAAAGAGAGAGAGAGAGAGAGAGGGAGAGAGGGAGAGAGGGAGGAAGAGAGAGGAGCAAGATCGAGCTGTCTCTTTGTTATGAGAGAGAGCGAGATAGAGAGAGAATTGGCATGCAAGGGCCTCCAGCCACTGCAATCGAACTCCAGATGTGTGTGCCTCCTTGTGTACGTGTGTGAGATTGTGTGCTTGTGTCACTGTGCTTCTGGCTTACGTGGGACCTGGACAGTTGAACATGAGGCCTTAGGCTTCACAGGCAAGCACCTTCACCACCAAGCCATCTCTCCAGCCCACGTGCAGACCTCTTGCTGACCATCCCTGTCCCGTATGCAGTGAGTATTGCTTGAGTCAGTTATGACACACTGATTTGCCTTCCCAATGAAAACAGGCAAGAGTACAAGATGCTTACAACTTGGTTTGTGGCTGAAGAGAGAGTAAGACGATGGTGTTGGCTGGCTTCTTCTCCTTGTCCCCTCCTCATCCAAGGGCACAGGCAGGATTATGGTGCTTCCAAGATGAGATGGGAAGCCACATAGAGGTCAAAAGCATGCACCAGGGGCCACATTCACCTTTTGTTTCTGCCGTGATCTGCAGGTGACATGTCTGAGAGCAAAGCTAGGAAGATTGAGATCAAGGACGTGGATGGGCAGACGCTCAGCAAGCTGATCGACTACATCTACACTGCGGAGATCGAGGTGACCGAAGAGAATGTGCAGGTAACATTGCCCCAGCAGTGGCACGGTGCCCTGCACACTGGGGTCCTGCCCTTTCAGTGCCCTCTTGTTTAACCCTCCTATGGCTCACTGCAGAAGAAGCTGAAAGCTGCAGGCACTCTAGGTGACTTGCCGTTGCAGTTATCCTTCAATAGCTGGAACAACACCTGATCCAAAGCAGTTGATGGGGGCTGGGAAGATGGCTGAGGGGCTAAAGGCACTTGATGGCCCAAGTTTGATTCCCCAGAACCCACATAAGGTCAGTTGCATGAAGTGGCCTATGCATCTGGAGTTTGTTTGCCATGGCAGGAAGCCCTGGCATGCCCATACCAACCGCCTCTTTCTCTCTCTCAAATAAATAAATTAATTAATTAAAAGGTGGCTAATGATAGGAAAGGTTTATTCAGCTTACAGGACAAGTTTAATCATGGTGGGGAAAGCATGGCAGAGTAGAGGCTGGCCATCACATTTGGCCACATTAGCTGGGAGGTAGCAGCAAGAGTGAGCTAGCTCTGAATACCCAGTGGGCTGAACTAATCAACCTGAAGGCCTGCCCCCAGTGACACACCTCCTCCAAGGCTCCATCTCCCAAAGGCTCCATTAGCTTGGGATTGAATATGAAGCTTAATTAATAACACTTGAGGCTATAGGTGACATTTCCTGTTCAAACCCCCACAGGTAGTAATATATAATTATTAAGATATTAGGAAGTAGGAAGTAATAAGGTAGCAATCAGTAATAGGTCAAGAGGTAATCTTTACATTGTCACTCTAAATTACTGGGTCAGAGGCTCTGGAGAAAATGGCTCCCTCATTGCTTTGTGAGGGAGGCTCAGGAAGGGGGTTCAGAGGATGAGTGGAAGGAGGGAGGAAGCAGGACAGGAATGAATCCAGAGATAGAACTCAAGTGTGGCTGTTGGCTCACAGCACTCTTACCCTAGGCCTTTCCCATCTGTAAAGTGAGGGCCTGGGACTCAGTGACCTCTGGCCAGAAAAGACATGAACTCTGTCTGCCTCTGATTTGCTTTATCTCCCACCTTCTAGAGCTTCTTTAACACAACAGGACCCCACTGACATCCTGCCTCAAGCTCAGTCTTCTATCTGTAAAGCAGGGGTCATAAGAGCACCCCTTCTATAGGGAGCCAATGAGTTAGGAGCTGCATGTGTTCAAAACCCTAGCCGTGTTTCCTTAACAAGTTACTTACCTTCTCTGTGCCTCGGTTGTGGTTTTCTAATGTGTGATGGGGGTGTGATAATGGCATCTATCTTGATAGGGTTGGAATGAGGAATATAAGTATTAACATAGGCACAACACTTAGAACACGGCCTATCACATGGTAAACAGTAACCGTTACCTATGATCATCATTTGAATGTGGAATGTCCCCCGTGGCCTCTTGTGTCTTTGGTTAAGCCTCATACTCAATCCCCATGTGTAGGCCATTTGGGAGGCAGAGCCTGGGTAGAGGATGTGAGTCACTTGGGGGGCCCTTGGCATGTTACAACCCGAGCAGCCTTGCCTGAGTTAGCTCACTGTCTTGCTGCTTTCTTCCGGCTGCTGTGGCAAGACGTGACACCCAACCTCTGCTCTGCAGTGCTTCTCCTGCTACAATGAAGCTTCCCCTTGAAACTGTAAGCCTGAAATAAGTCCTTTCCTCCCACCATCTGCTTTTGGTCTGCTTTTTTCCCAGCAATGAAATGGTCCTGGCAACACTACTGTGTACAGAAGCCTGCTTTCTCCTCTGCCCAGGTGCTGAGGGGAGAAAGCCAGCTAGGAAGGAGTCAGATAGGGAGTATGAGTCATGGTAAAGGGTGTGGGGCTAACCCCATCTGATCCTGAAGTGGCTGTACATTCTCCCATGTGGGAGGATAGTGTGGGATACCTGTTCCCGGGATGTGCACAGGATGCTTGGCAAGGACAAAGGCCTCGGCCAGGCACCAGCTCTTGCTGAAGAGAGGGCTCTTTATGGGATGTGTTAAGTCGCTAGCAGTGGGGAAGCATGTTCTAGAAGGCACATGGCCAAGGAGTGTCTCAGTCTCTCCTCTGCTGCAATGTGGTCAGTCATTCAGTACATTTCTTTCTGAGCTCCTACCCTGTAGCTAGCAGACAGTATGGGCGAAGAGGTTACTGTGAAAGGCTACACCCTCAAGAAGCAGCTGCTCTGCAGGCGGAGACAGATGGCTGAGCACATGAACAGTCTACAGTGCAGTGGGTCAGAGTGGAGGTGTCAAGAAACAGGAAGGAGTCATTGCTACCCCGAGGAGGCTGGACAGGGCAGACCATGCTCAGGAAATGTTTGTGTTGGGCCTTGCAGGAAGAGGGGGTGGTCTGATCTGTTCTCTTCTCTCTGTCTTCCTGCTCATGGACTCCTGAGCCGTGAACCCCTTAAGGTGCCTGCTATCTCTCTCTCTTTCTGTGGGGCGGGGGCAGGGCAGCATATGCAGGGCCTCTGCTGGGAAGCCTCAAGTGGGGACTTTGTGGAACTGTCCTTATTTGGAATCAATGTGGTATACTGTTTTTTCCTTCTCAATCTATGGTTAGGTCAGGGGTGACCTTGATGCAAAACAAAATTAAAAAAAAAAAGTTTAGAAAGAGTTTAAATGAAAATGTGGATGCTTTGTCTCACTGGTAGGTACGAGTTAAGGTTGTGTTGTCTATGAAGATAATCTGATGTACTGAGGAAATAAGCGTGGAGACACAAGGCCAGAGACTTGGGACGTGGGTAAATGGCCATTAGTCTCTGTCCAGCTACACTGCCCTTGGAGACACCAAGTCACTCTTCCATGATAAAGGTGACAACAGTCTTTTTTTTTTTTTTTTTTTTGAGGTAGGGTCTCACTCTAGCCCAGGCTAACCTGGAAGTCACTCGGTAGCCCCGGGCTGGCCTTGAACTCATAGCTGGGATAGATAAAAGGTGTGTGCTATCATGCTCAGCTGCAATGACAGCTGTCTTGACCCGACACTCACTGATACTTATGGTAAACCAGGCCTGTGCAGGCATGTTTTGTAACCCTCGTTACCACCTGGTAGGGTCGCTAACACCATCCGCTTTGGCAGCTGATGAGGCTGCTGGGCAAAGGGTTTATAGGCCGCCTGGGTCACGTGGGGTGAGTGGAGTGGAGAACCGAACCCATCTCCTTCAGACTCACCATGCTCTGTGGCTGTCATGAAGTCTGGGTTCTTGCTAAATGAGTGACAACAGCCACAGCTCAGGCCCTTGTGGTTTATCCTAAATAAAAACTAACCTTAATGGTGTGCTCACTATGTACTGAGCATCGTGTTCACTGCTTTAAATGTGAGGCTCTGCCACAGCCTTTAACTTAAAGTGCTGCTGTGACCCTTCTCAGTGCCCTGTTGAGGAGACAGAGGCACAGAGAGGTCAGATCACTGTAATTTAGCAGAGATGCCGAAATTCAAAGTGACATGCTTCATCACAGCACCATGCTGTCCCTCCTCCTCTTGTCCTGTGCACCTCTCTTTTCTGCTCTCTCTTCTTGCTTGGTACTACTAGGCTAACCCGCCCCTAGTGAGGATGTGGACGAAGGTCAGCGTGGCCCTCCACCTGGCACTGTGGCGCGTGCCTGGCCCTGCCCCCATGACGGAGCTCCAGGAGGGGAGCTTTCCCAGGGGGGCCGGGCATTTCCTCTTGTTTTCGCTAGAGGAAGCAAACTCCACGACGGGATATCCTCTGCTGGGGTTTCACGTTATCCGAGGGAGAGGGGAAAAAGCCACACAGAACGGGGCCCCCGCAAAGGAAAAACAGAAGGTTGGCCCCCCCCTTTTTTTTTTACAAGTTGAGGGGAACTTGTAAACTCTTTGCTGAGGCTTGGCAAGGAGGTGAAAGTTACCCTAGAGCCTTTGTGACCTGGCGCCATCTAGGATCTCAATGGGCAGTTACTGCCACCTACTCCTCAGGTCTCGGCCTCTACCCTCAGGGGCCAAGCGACTGGGCACTGTGATTCTACCCAGAGTCTTCTTCGAAGCGGAGGACAGAGCTGGGCCCCCGCTGTCAGCCTTGTTATCACTGCCCCTTGAGGAAGTAGAGTTTCAGACAAGATCAGAGGAAATCCCCCCCCAAGTCTTGCTGATGTGGGAGAGGGAACGGAAGACAGTGACGTCATAGGTGTTTTACACTCATGTGCAGACCCCCCCCCCAAGCCCTCTGGATGGGGGCCCAGCCCACCCCTGAGCCACAGCACAGTGACATGTCTCCTGGTCTCTCCGTCTTCCTTCTCAGAATTCTGACTTCCTCCACTTTTCTTCCTGCCCTTCTCCATGAGTAGAGGGAAGAAAGAAACGGGCCTTTGACTCACAGCTAATCACAGTGGGAGATCAAAGACAGAGAAGGACAATTAGAAAAAAACCACAAGGCCTGCTCTTGGTAGGAAGCTGGCTTAGGACCACTTTCAGGCAGGAGGTGACCCAGGCAAGACAAGGAGTGTGGCAAGCCTCATGCCCTTTTATTTTAGTTATTTATTTTTTATTTTGCCTACTAAGTGGGTTTTGTAAACAGTGGGGAAGCCGAAAGCTATGTGGGTAGTTCTGTCCAGGGAGGTGTTGGAAACTGAAAGTGTAACTTTAGGAGTATGTTCAGGAAATATTTGTTATTTCATGTCTCCACTTGGTTGTCATTAGCTTGCAAACTTAAGCACCAAACTGTTGCCATCTCCCTGGAGAGGAGGAGGGCCAGGGTGGGGAGGGAGTGTGTGCGTTGCTGGCATGATCTTGCTGAGGCTTGGCAAGGAATACAATCTGGGGGTAGACAGGACTCTCAGAAAATCCTGACAACTAGTGGTAAGAAAGAAATAACCCTGACCTAAAGCTATTAAGTGTCCCAGAACCGAGGGGGTCTCCAGGAGCTTGTGAGAAAACTGACGAGGTCCCAGGCAAACTTGAGATGATTGGCTGGGGTGCAGTGGAGGTCACTGGGGACCTGGTCTAGAGCTTTCTGTTCCTGATGTGTATCCAGAGAGAATGGCTAATGGGTCTGCACTGTGTGAGCAGGCAGAGGCTAATCTGTCTCTGGCATCTGCTCGGCCAAGCTGAGTAACTCACAGGTTAATTGAGTTCCCAGTTTATGGCTGCCTAGTGGGGACGGGAGCTCAGGTTAGGTAAGGTTAGGTTTGGACTCTGGCTGGGTTCACCTGGGCTTTAAAACTCTTGAGGCAAGGGTGGTTTTTATCATTTTCTTCCTTAGGAGTAAATCAGTGGGCCATAAACTGAGCAAAACAAAACAAAACAACAATAACAACCCCCCCCAAACAAAACAAAACAAAACAAACAAACAAAAAACAACCACCAAGGACAAGGTGCTAAGTCTTGCTGGGGCATAGGCAAGTGGCAGACAGGGAGGAGCAGCAACTTTTCCAGAACCCAGCTGCCCCCAGGGAGAAGCTTAAGCTGGTAGACCGCAGAGCTGGCCTTGTAGAGACTACATATTTGGTTGAGTGTGACCATAGATCATGGGGAGTCTTCGAACAGAGGTGAGAAAGGGAGAACCATTGTCCCAGCTTTAGCACCATCAGTTTCCACACCGTGACCCTAGTGGAGGGAAAAGGCAGCTTCAGTTTTGACTAAGGAACAAGAGACCACGCGGGTGGAGATGTTTTAGGAGAAAGTCAGGGTCCAAAATTTAAAGTATTAAAAAAAAATACCAAGACATGTGGTGTTCAGAATAGAGAAAACAAATGGTTGCATGCCTATGGCCATGCCTTCCTGGGCAAACCATTGTGAACAGCTGAGTTTGGTTGGTGTAGCTTCCCACCCCCCCCCACCTCCGAATCCCACCCAGAGCCATGGGAACAGCTGAGAGCAAAAGGTCTGGGACTAGGCAACTGTTTTGAGGTGAATGGATGCGGGACTTTCCAAACTATGGAGCCGTTAATCAATTGTCTTGATCTGTGATTCTGTGCCCCCCAACCCCACCTTCTAAATTGTTTTTGAAAAATCACCCATGGAGCAAGGGCCAGGAAGCCCTGCGGGGACCCCTCCCTGTATGTGTGAGCTGGGGGCAGGTGTTAGCAGACGTAGGCAGCTTGGCAGGGGTTGGCAGTGTGAGCATCCAACAGGCCTGCTCAAGCCAGTCTTCCCCGGCTCCTAGAAAAAACACACGCACATACACCTGAACAAGAACTATTTCTGTTTTCTAGGGTACGCTATAAATACTCATGTGTCCTGTGACCTTTCAAAGCTCAGCTCTCCTTTGTCTGAGAATGTACCCTTTCTAAACTTTTTATCTCCTGGAGAGGAGGATTGCCTGAGTCCTGGGGGATCTAGGGCGAGTGTCTGATTTCATTCAGATGATGTGCTGCATAAACGCAGGGTCTGGTCTATCTTGCTGATGCTGACTAGTAGAACTTGAATCCGTGTTCAGTACACGGGCAGTTATTGACAGAGAATGAACAAGAGGGCGGCTCAGTGAACACCTTTCTGAGTGAGGCACAGTGCTTCTCAGACTCAGGCAACCATTAGAAGCAAGTGAGAAGATTGAAAAAAAAAAAAAAAACCAGTGCCAAGGCCACCTGCCATTCCTATCAGTTAGAATCTTTATTTATTTATTTGAGAGAGAGAGAGGAAGATAGAGAGAGAGAAAGAGAAGGCGTACCACTGTAAACAAACTCCAGATACATATGTCACCTTGTGCATCAGGCTTACCTGGGTACTGGGGAATAGAACCTAGGTCCTGAGGTTTCACAGGCAAGCACCTTAACTGCTAAGCCATCACTATACCCCAGTTAGAACCTTTGTAAATGGCACCTAGGCATCAGTATTTAAAAACCTTTCCTGGTGATTCGAATGTATAGCCAGCTATGAGGACCGGAGCTAAAGAGTCTCCTCCGTGTGTGCTTGGTACATGCACACAGCACTTACAGCCAGACTATTAGCTGCTAGGGTCACCTGAGTTCTCCTTAGAAATGAGTAGGCTTTCAGGCCCCACTGAATCTAAATCTGCATTTTAATCAGATCTCTAGGGATTGGTATCACCATGGGAAGCAGGGCTGGAGGGTGTAAGGATACAGAGGATCGCTGGTGTATGGGTCCCTGGAGTGGAAACGGGTGGGAAAGAAGGCTGGAGAGCAGGCTGAGAAGTTTGGACTTACTGGGTGGGCAGTGGAGAGCCAGGGACATATCCTGAGTGTGGGACTACAGAAAAATGGTCAGAGCAGTTATTTAGGGGATGAGCTTCTGCCCGTGGGATCTGGCATCTCAGAACCTTTCCTTCTCTCCTTGCAGGTCCTACTTCCGGCAGCCAGCTTGCTGCAGCTCATGGACGTTCGGCAGAACTGCTGTGACTTCCTGCAGTCTCAGCTGCATCCCACCAATTGTCTGGGCATACGTGCATTTGCAGATGTGCACACCTGCACGGACCTTCTGCAGCAGGCCAATGCCTACGCAGGTAACGTGGAGCTGCCGCCCCTCCTCTGAGCCTGTGGACTCAATGACTGAGCCTGCTGTGGGCCCTCGAAGATTAGGAGCAGTGTTTCGGGCAGGAAAGCAGCCATGGTTCAGTTAGGAAGATAAGGCATAGGGAAAGGTAATTAACAGCGGATTCATTTAGCTCATTGCCAACTGGAATATGATGAGTTGTAAGATGGATGTAGCATGGTCAGGAGAGAAAGGAGAGCTGAGAAGTCTGGGGAGAGGGTCTAAATGGAGCCCAGTGTCTATGTGTATGGATGTATATATATAAATTTGCTATTTTGAGGTAGAGTCTCACTCTAGCTCAGGCTAGTCTGGAATTCACTATGTAGTCTCAGGGTGGCCTTGAACTCATGGCGATCCTCCTACCTATGCCTCCTGAGTGCTGGGATTAAAGGCGTGCGCCACCATGCCCAGCTAAAACAATTTTTTCACTCTGGTCAAACTGTCTTATGAACATGATAGTGAAACAAAATTTGTCTGAAAATACCATCATGGAATCTAATTCTTTGTATTCTAATAAAAAAAACTTTATAAAAGATAAGAAAATCTAATAGTATTTTCAGGTTTCTAATGAGGAACATGTGCTCCCATTGTTTATGTATTGTCTTGCTTTTGAAAACCACTGATTTTGTTTAAAGGAATTAAAATGTATTGCAGGTATAGTGGCACATGCTTCTGAACCCAGCATCTGGAGGCAGAGGCAGGAGGATTGCCACAAATTTCAGGCTAGCTTGGCCTATATGGTAACTTCCAGGCTAGTCTAGCCTACGTAGCAAGATCCCATTACAAACAAATAAGATAGACAGACAAATACCAGCCTCAAACCTAAAAACAGCAATGACAAAACAAAATAAAAGAATTGAAATGTAGAGTCTGATTTAGCTTAAAGCTGTCTTATCTACTACCTACCTCCATTTGTAAACACTCATCTTTATTATTTATTTATTTATCTATTTATGTTTTTTGGTTTTTCGAGGTAGGGTCTCACTCTAGCCCAGGCTGACCTGGAATTAAGTATGGAGTCTCAGGGTGGCCTCAAACTCATGGCAATCCTCCTACCTCTGCCTCCCGAGTGCTGGGATTAAAGGCGTGTGCCACCCCTTCCGGCTTTATTATTTATTTTTAAAGCTTATTAATTAGAGAGAGAGGCAGTGGGGCAAGGATGAGTTCACCAGTGCCATGTGGCGCATGGGCAGCATTGTGAGCTTGCATCACTGTGTGTCTGGTCATGTGGAACTTGGAGATTCAAACATGTGTTCTTAGGCTTTGCAGGCAAGTGCTTTCACTGTTAAGCCATCTCTCCAGCCTGCTGATAACTTTTTTTTTTTTTTTAAGTTTTTTGAGATAGTGTCTCAGTCTAGCCCAGGCTGACCTGGAATTCACTATATAGTCTCAGGCTGGCTTTGAACTCTTGGTGATCCTCTGCCTCCCAAGTGTTGGGATTAAAGATGTGCACCACCACACCTGGCCCTGTGATAACTTTTATGAAGGACTTTCCCAGTGGTCCCAGCTCTGAAACCCTGTTGAGGCTTTATTGCCTTTGAACCCGAACCCTTCTCTTTTGTCTGCTCTCCCTGTGTTCTCCTTTCTGCAGCTTTCTGACCTGTCTACATTTTTTCTCAAAATGCCCTTTCTGTCTCTCTAGCAAGGGATCCTCACCATATTCTTGGGAGAGGCCACTGAAGTCTCTGCTCAGGCTTTTCTTAGCAAGAAGTGGAGCCAGGGCAAGCGTTTGTGTGCGTCGCAAGGCTTAGTCAGTATGGTGGCAAGACCATAATTCTCAGCTTCAGGAATTACCTGTCCCTTCCTTGTCCCCTGCGCTAGCCCTTTTCTTCTACCTAGCATGCTAATGACACGTGCGCATAGAATACATTTCCCATTCTGATATGTGTCGGCTGAGCTTTGGGACATATGCTGAACCTTTACCTTTAACAAAGCACTTTTAGCATCCATGTTTTCTCCCTCTGTAAAACAAACCCAAGGCTGAGTGAAGAGGATGGCGCTGGGGCCACATCTATCCTTCTGGTCCTGACACTGTCATAATGATTTGGCTTATGGCATCGTAGGTTGCACATGTGCACATGTGTGCACACAGATAGCTTGGTGAATTTCCTTTACCTGCATTTATTTCCTGGGTACCTACTTTGGACTTTGCCCCCCTCCACACTCAGCATCTTATGGGCATCATCTCATTCAATGCATGCAACAGCTGAGGAAACCAAAGCACCAAGAGGGGAAAAGTTTTGGCGTTGTCACTGACAACTTCGTGGGACCTAGACACCTATGAAATTAGCATCTGGACGTACCTGTGAAGGATAATCTAGATGCCTGTGAGGGAGGGGTGGTCTTGGTGAGATTAGCAGAGGTAGGAGGACCCATCTTCATTGTGGGTGTCACGGTTGCACGGGCTGGGGTCCTGGACTATATAAAGGTGAGGGCTGGCTGAGCAATGGCATTCCTCACTGTCTGCTTCCTCACTGGACTGGATGCCACCAGCTGCCTCAAGCCCCCACGTCCATGCCTTCACCACCGTGGCAGGCTGTAACCTCAAACTGTGAGCTGAAATAAGACCTTCCATCTTCAAGTTGTTTCTCGTCAGGCATTTGATCACAGCAGTGAGCAAAGAACCAATGCAGAATGTGTGTGTGTGTGTGTGTGTGTGTGTGTGTACCGATAGTCTGGCAAATTCCCTATGGCTAGCGTCTCCTGGGCACCTATTTGGGATCGCCTCCTCGGCTGGTAACGAGTGAAGCAGGATTCAAGGCCAGGCAGTGCTTGCTTCAGAGCTGGCCTCTACTATACCGCCTTTCCCAGCTTCCCGGCCTGGTTGGACTCAAGGCAGCCCCGTGAGTCACTAGTGACAAGTATAGGTGGCTCGAGTTGGCATTTTCATTGGAAGTGCGTGCCTGGAAGCCTGTGCCATGGAGTCACGAAATCCTAAGAGCAGATGGTGTAGACAGACAGACAGACAGTTCTCTGCTAGACATATTGTGCCATCATCTTGGTGTTCTTTCTCTTCCTGGTTGAGCCATATCCTCCTGGCCACCCAGAGACTGTTCCCTTTGAGCACGAGGGAGCCTTCCAAAGACTCCTGCCTTGTCAGTGTCCTTGTCAGTTGGATGCCCTCCTTCCTGTGGAGCAGGCCGTCTGCATGGCCAGTGACCGTCTCCTAGAGGTGCTCTTTGCAGCCCTCAGCTAGGCATAGCAAGGATGTCAGAGTGTTAAGGTGTGACGCAGAAGTCAAGGTTAGGCTGAAAGACATTAGAAGGGGAGAGCAGAGGGGAGATTGCATGGTGTTTAGAAGGGAGATGAAAATGATTACCTGTGTCTGGCTCCCGGTGCCCAATATGGGCTTGCTGTATTGCCTTGGTCTTCTGTACCTGGCCTTAGATAGGGCCTGGTACTCTCTGCCATCATTTTTTTTTTTTTTTTGAGGTAGGGTCCCACTCTAGCCCTGGCTGACCTGGAATTCACTCCAGTCCCAGGCTAGCCTCAAACTCACAGCGATCCTCTTACCCTTGCCTTCCCAGTGCTGGCGAGCACCACCATGCCCAGCTGTCATCACTACTTTTAGAGATAGAGCTGCCAGCTTGCATTGTCCCACTGGAAGTTTGGATGTGAAGCCAGCCACTAGGGTCCCATGCAAGCACAGTGTAGCTGCAGCCTACCCTGGGCTTGTGCCTTGCCTTGGGAAGTATGTTAAGAAATTGAAAGGAGATCTTATGGATCAGAACCAGGAGTCAGCAGCCCACTCTCCGAGGCTGACTGACCCCGGGCCTGTCTCCTCTGTGATGGGTACAGGATGTCTTGCTGTGTGTTCAGGATGCTTGGGGATGGAAAGGGGCAGGAGGAGCGTGTCCTGCAGGTACAGACATCCCCAAGGCTATGCTCTGGAGTCTCCTACCAGCATTGAGACAGCCTCAGAGCTAGAAAGACAGGAACTCTTGGGGTACCACTGCTACTATTGCAAACCTTGTGTCCTTTGGGGATGTATGGCTGTCTCCAGGGCTTCTGATTCTGGCTTCTTTTTTTTTGAGGCAAGCTCAACAGTCTGGCCTTTATTTATTTATTTTTAAATGTGAGAGAGCAAAAAAGAGAAGGAGGAAGAGAGAGAATTGGTGTGCCAGGACCTCCAGCTACTGCGATTGAACTGCAGACACGCATGCCACCTTGTGCACATGTGCGACCTTGCACTCTTGTGTCGCCTTGTGTGTCTGGCTTACGTGGGACCTGGGGAGTTGAACATGCGTCCCTAGGGTTCACAGGCATTTGGCTTCTTTCTGTCTAGACACACAGGCAGGTGTGTCTTGTGCTTCCTCCCCACCCTTAGTCTCCAGCCAGCTGGGCTCAGACTTTACTTGTCTGTAGCTCCAGCTTCCCTCTTTACACCATTCCTTTTCCAACAAAATTTTTTCTTCTTCTGACATTATTATGATGTTAATATAAAACACAATGCCATCCCCCCAATTATTAAAGAAAAGGTTACCAGCAGAAAGGCCATGAAAGGCACCATTACCCTAGCCAACGGGAAACATACAAACCTCAGTGTATGTCTTTCTCTGTGTGGGTGTATCATATTTTGTTTATTTATTTGAGAAAGACAGAGGGAAGGGGGGGGGGTAGAGAGAGAATGGGCGTACCAGGGCCTCCAGCCACTGCAAATGAACTCCAAACGTGTGTGCCCCCTTGTACCTGTGGCTTACATGGGAATTGAACTTATGTCCTTAGGCTTCATAGGCATGCATGCGCCTTAATTGCTAAGGCATCTTCGCAGCTCTTCCAGATATTTTTTTTATTGGCTAAGTATGTTTTCTAAAAGAAATTAAAATAATACTCAGCAGTATATTCTGAACAGCTTTCCATGTGTGAATCTACGTTTATATTCCATTATATTAAAACTATACATTGTGTGAGGCAAATTATCTTGGTGCAAGTTAGACACAAAGGTATGAGTAACAAAGTTGATCTTTTTTTGTCCACAGGCAAAAGTGGGAAGCATATTTGATATCTCTAAAGAATGGCTATATTATGTATTTTTTTGAGGTAGGGTCTCACTGTGGCTCAGGCTGACTGGAATTCACTATGTAGTCTCAGGGTGGCCTCAAACTCATGGCGATCCTCCTACCTCTGCCTCTCGGTTGCTGGGATTAAAGGCGTGCACCACCATGCCTGGCTCTTCTTTTATTTTTTGAGGCAACAGACTAGACTCTTGTTGTTTTGTTTTGTTTTTGTCTTTTCGAAGTAGGGTCTCACTCTAGCCCAAGCTGACTTGGAATTCACTATGTAGTCTCAGGGTGGCCTCGAATTCACAGTGATCCTCCTACCTCTGCCTCCCCAGTGCTGGAATTAAAGGTGTGCGCCACCACGCCCGACTTATCCTAGTCTGTTCTTTCTTTCTTTCTTTCTTTCTTTCTTTCTTTCTTTCTTTCTTTCTTTCTTTCTTTCTCTCTCTCTTTCTTTCTTTCTTTCTTTCTTTTTTTTGTTTTTCGAGGTAGGGTCTCACTCTGACTCAGGCTGACCTGGAATTCACTATGGAGTCTCAGGGTGGCCTCAAACTCATGGCAATCCTCCTACCTCTGCCTCCCGAGTGCTGGGATTAAAGGCGTGCGCCACCACGCCTGGCTTGCCTAGTCTTTTCTTAATGTGAGAGAATGACAGAGAGAGAGAACTGATGTGCATTCGAACTCCAGATGTGTGTGCCCCTCGTGCGCATGTGCGACCTTGCATGCTTGCGTCACCTTGTGCGTCTGGCTTATGTGGGACCTGGAGAGTCGAACATGCATCCTTAGGCTTTACAGGCAAGCGCCTTAACCACTAAGCCATCTCTCCAACCCTATTATTCTTTTTTTATTGTTATTATTCTGTATCATATGGATGCGATATAATTTATTTAGTGTTCTGTTGATGGGCATTAGTGTTCAGTTTTTCTTTTACAGGAAATGTTTCAGTGAGCATTCTTATACATAATATTTTGGAGTACACTTGGTCATATACCTGCAGGATATAACATTAGTAGTATAATTGGGTGAAAGAAACTTTACATTTAAAACGATAAGTCTAGCCAAGCGTAGTGGCGCATGCCTTTAATCCCAGCACTCGGGAGGCAGAGGTAGGAGGATCGCTGTGAGTTCTAGGCCACTGTGAGACTACAGAGTGCATTCCAGATTCCGGGTCAGGCTGGGCTAGAGCGAGACCCTACCTCGAAAAACCAAAAAGAAAAAAAGAAAGATAAGTCTGGATATGTAGCACATAGGTAGAGAGCTTGCCTAACATCACATGCACAGATATAGATGGATGCTAGATTGATAGATGATAGATAAACAGATAGACATTGTTAAATTTGCCTTCTCTCTGAAAAAAAAAACCAAAAAAACAAAAAACAACAAGCTAGAAAAATCCTGTGCTTGCTTTCTGAGAAGCCTCTGCTGCTTGGTGAGGTGGGAAAACGTCACCTCTCTACCCAGCAGGTTGTTTGGTTGGTTTCCTGTTTCGAGCGCCCTGTCTCTTCCAGCTGTGGCAGAAGCTTCCTGTTTTCTCTGGATCCAGCTTCCCTCTCAGGGTGAGGCCCCCAGACCCTCGGTCTGACAAGCGTTCATTCTGAGGTGGAGGACGCTGGGCTCCACACTGTGGAGCTGACTGCTCAGAGCCCCACGCCCTGCCCGTGCCCCAGCCCTCCTGGCACTCAGCGTTGGAAAATGCCCTCTCATGCTTTGCTTTTCTTACCCCTCGTCATTACTGTTACTGAGGACCGCTTAATCTTTAACCTCGGAGGCCGGGGCCAAGTTTATGAGGGTTTTTTGTTGTTTGGTAATTGGAAGGCCATGTGCCTGGTTGTGTGGTGGTGGGGGGGATTAATGGGACCTCATTAATGCAAGGGCAATTAAAATTCTTTGGCGATGTTGTTTATATCGACCTGCCAAAGCTGAGTTGAAACCCTCCAGCCGCAAGGTGGAAAAGCCATTGAAGTTCACGTGCTCTGGGAGAAAAATGGTATTTTTATTTTATTTTATTTTTTTGATTGTGTCATTTAAGATGATGGAGCAGGATCATTAAGGGCAGTAGAAAAGTTTGGTAAACCATTTACGACACGTGGCTCTCTTGACTCAGTAAGGCTCTTCTTACAAAACTGCTGCCCCTCAACTTGGCATGAAGAGATGGTGCTGCTGGTGATGAAGGAGGGAGGTTTTGCGATTTTAAGCACTTGCTATGAACTGGGTGTGGTGCTGCACACTTCACAGGCAGTTTGGTCTCTTCATTGTCAGGGGTCATTCTTATTTTCTCAGTTGACATACCCAGAGAGGGTTAGCAGCTTGCCTGAGCTGACAGAGCTTGTATGTGGCAACGCCAAGACCCATAAAGAAGCCATCTGACTCTGGAGGCTGGTGTGCTGAGCTCACTACTTACGCCTCCACCGTCACACGCCAGCGCAGGCTTCCTTCCCTGGGGCTGCCTCACTCCTGCCTCCCCTTGATTTCCTGTTCCCAGCATGAAGGCAGCAAATGAAGCAGCTGGGTAGACATAGTTTTAATTCAGGATTTCATTCATGTGTTTATCTGTGTCTTCTTTGAACATATTTACAATCATTCTCTTGAAGTCTTTTTCTGACGTTTTCTCTAAGTAGTTTTCATGGGGGGGAGGGGTGCAATTGCTGTGCAATTGTAGTTCTTGGGAAAAACATTGGCTTACTTTTACCTGTTACTCATTTTGTGTTCAGACTTACCTATCTGGGGGTATGCATAGGTCAGGTTTTTCTGGCACACCTGTATTGAGTATTTGGAAGGTTGCTTGGGGTTTCTTTTTATTTGTTGGTCTCCACTCTGCTATGTGCCACCTAGAGTTCAGTGTTGGTGGTAGTTGGTGCAGCATGGCATCACTTAGGTGATGGTATCAATGGCTTCTGGCAGGTCTTTGCCAGCCAACAGGGCAGCAAGTTCCATCAAGTCAGTAACAGTGAAATCTTTCAGAATATCCCTATAACCTCCAAAAGGTGTTTGCTTAGCAGCAATGATAACCACACCTGTCTTACCATTGGCTTTGATGAGTCTTGCTATCTTTGTCCCACATGTGGATATTACATAAAAACATGGAATTTTGAAAAAAAAACCTTATTCTTTTTTTAAAAAAAAAATCTTTGTGTTAGAGAGAGACAGAAAGAGAGAGAGAGAGAGAGAGAGAGAGAGAGAGAGAGAGAGAGAGAGAGGACAAGAAAGACAGAGTTGGTATGCCAGGGCTTCACTGAAATTAAACTCCAGACACTTGCGCCACCTAGTGGGCATGTGCAATCTTGTGCTTGCCTCACCTTTGTGCATCTGGCTTATGTGGGATCTGAAGGGTTGAACATGGGTCCTTAGGTTTTGCAGGCAAGTGCCTTAACTGCTATGACATCTCTCCAGCCTGTCATCATTATTCTTTCAATGGAAGTGTTTGTAATATTTCAGAGGGACTAGGCTATAATTTTTTTTTTCTTTTTTTGGTTTTTCAAGGTAAGGTCTTGCTCTAGCCCAGACTGACCTGGAATTCACTATGTATTCTCAGGGTGGACTTGAATTCACTGCAGCCATCCTCCTACCTCTGCCTCCCAAGTGCTGTTATTAAAGGCACGCACCACCACGCCCAGCTTGACTATACTTTTGAGATATTTTTATTTTCTGCTAGACTGGTATTCAGGAAAGCAGCTTCTGTCTCTAGTACTTCCCCCAAGCTAGAATATTGTTGGCAAAATAGCAACTACCGAAGGGTAAGCCCACTATAAATGTACAGTGATAGATAAAAAATAAAAAGTACTCCTTAAATTCACCACCTAGATCATTGATAATGCACTAAGATATTAGTTACTGTGGTATGAGTGGGAAGAATAAATGCAGTGTAAGGCTAATGATTAGCATTGCGTTGATAGAGAAAAAAATAGAAATGAGAGAACTAAATGGAAGGCACAAACAAGAGGGTTAAGGGGGTAAGGCCATTTTGGTTAAAGTTAGAATGAAAAGTAACAAAATGGAAACCTAAAAGTGTCCCAGATCTCAGTAGGCTCAGACATGGAGACCCAGAAAACCAGGCTAGTCTGTGATCTTTGGTAAAGCATATCAAAGGGAAAACTAGAGGAAGAATAAAGGAGGAAGGAGAGGGGGAGGAAAGATAAAAACAAGGAACAGAGAGGTGAGAACAGAGCCGAACAGAACTGGTCTACTACTAAGTGAGGGAGGAGTCATTGCGAGGCGAGAGAGTTAGCCAGGGTATGGAGAGTCTGGACGCAGTCCCCCATGGTTGCTGTTTGCAACCTTGACTCTCAGTGTTCCTTTTTCAGGCTCCCAGGTGCCTGTCAAAGCCCTGGGAAGTCGTTCATGGGCCCAGTTGCAAATGATGGTCACATGTCTGGGTAGTCCGTAAGGAGTCTGGCTGCAGATGCTGGCCCCAGGCCTGGGCTATTGTTCTTGAATACTCTGGAGGTAGATATTGGGTACAGTGCTTGCAACCCGTGTCTAAATGCTCCTGCAGACTTGGTCTCCAGCCAGGTTTCCTCTCACTGATTTTTCAGGGCTCTGATATAGGGTTTCAGCCTCACAGTCTAGAGGTGCTTTTCTGGATACACCCCAGGGTTTGGTCCTGGGACACTGCCCTGATTTCCCCCAGAGTGTGTGCCACAGAGAGTCTGGGGCTGTTAAAGCACAGGCCCAGTGGGGAGCTTTTAAAAATGGTGTCTCAGTGGAGAGCTTTTAAAAATGGCGTCTCAGTGGAGTGCTGAGAGGAGAGGGGTCTCCAGACATCTCTCCTCTCTCTGTTGTTTCAGCTTTTGTCTCCTTTCCTTGTCTTTCTCCTCTTCTTCTTCTTTCTCTCTTCAAGATTGTTTATTGGTAGTGCTCCATCACTCCTTTGCACTCGGAGCCGAGACATCCCCAGACTCTGCCAATCCTCCTGAGATGGATTCTATAGTTTTCTTGTTTTGGTTTTTAAATTAATTTTTATTTTAGAGAAAGCAAGCAAGCATGTGAGAGAGAAACAGAGAGAGAGAAGAGAGAGAGAATTGGTAAACCAGGGCCTCAGCCACTGCAATCGAATGCCAGACATCTGCGCCACCTAGTGGGCCTGTGCGACCATGCGCTTGCCTCACCTTTGTGCATCTGTCTAGAGTGAAGAGCAGAGCATGGTCCTTAGGCTTTGCAGGCAAGCACCTTAACTGCTAAGCCATCTCTCCAGCTCCTTATATTGGTTTTTAAAGTTTACTTTTCCTATTTTACTTCACCATTGGACTAGAATGTTTCAGCTATCACCTACCTTTTCTGATGGCTGTCATCTGGATCTCCACAGTTCATTCCCTAAATACTTTTGTAGCCTGTGCCTGTGTGTCTTCCACCATCCTGGATCCTCCTAGGGCCAGTGTTTTTTTATTCTGCCTTAAATCATTTATTTTTTAAATTATCAACTTCCATGATTGTAAATGATATCCCATGGTAATGCCCTCCCTCCCCCCACTTTCCCCTTTGAAACTCCACCCTCCATCATATCCCTTCCCCCTCTCAATCAGTCTCCCTCTTAATTTGATGTCATCATCTTTTCTACCTATTATGATGGTCTTGTGTAGGTAGTGTCAGGCACTGTGGGGTCATGGATATCCAGGCCATTTTGTGTTTGGAGGAGCATGTTGTAAGGAGTCCTATCCTTCCTTTGGCTCTTACATTCTTTCTGTCACCTCTTCCACAATGGACCCTGACCCTTGGAAGGTGTGATAGAGATATTTCAGTGCTGAGAACTCCTGTCACTTCTTCCTAGCACTATGATGCTTTCTGAGTCATCCTAAGGTGCCATCTGAAAAGAGAAGGCTCTTTACCAAGAGTAGCATTAATATATGGGTATGAACAATAACAGAAGTGCTTACTGGGCAGCTTGATGAGCATAGTATATACATTTAGCCAGACAACAGCAGACGTTACACCCCTAGGACTCATGACTATCCCTGTTGTAGGTTTTCAGTATCAGGGATGTATTCCCTCCCATGGAGCAGGCCTCCAGTCCAATTAGAGGGCAGTTGGTTTCCAACATGACAGACATGCCACTATTGCACCCATTGGCTCATTTGGCCTGGCTGGCCAATTATAAGGCTTGCATTGTCCACTGTTGAGTATCTTCACTAGTGATTTCTCTCCCCCTTGAACTGCATGCAGAAAGGCTTCTTCCAGCTTTCTGTCAGCTTATCTACATGGAGGAGGTTATCAACTCAGATCCAGCAGGATTTCTCAGTGGCCTTGCAGCCCAAGTATGTGGAGTCTTCAGCAATAGGGTCTTATCTACTTCTGGTGGGAAACCAAGGACCTCGGCAATGGCCTGTGATGTTTTGGGGGCATAAGGGACCTCCCTGGCCAATGACGCACTGGAAGGTATCCCATCCCTGGCACTGAAAATTTTCTAGCAACAATCTGTGGCTCCTGAGTGTTCCATTGTTCAAAAAATTAGGTTTCCATATGATTTTTAATATCCCCTTAAGTTTTGATTAGCTTTCCCTCAACCTTTCCTTTACTCAATCTCTTACCCTGACCTCACTTGGGCCTTTTTACCCCCATTAATCTATTCTTCTACTTACATATATACAATCCTATTAAGTACCCCCTCCCAGTTTTTAATCTTGGGGACTAAGGTAGTTATCAGAACACCTTAAAAATTCATGTGTGTGCACCAGTATCATTTGCCACTGCGATGAATGCCAGATGCATGTGCCAAGCTTTTACAGTGGTGCTGGGGAATAGAACCTAGGTTATCAGGCTTTACAAGCAACCGCCTTAACTGCTAAGTCATCTCTCCAGCCCCACGAACATTTGTTATTATAATCAGACAGCTTGGCTTTAAATCCTGGTTGTACCCTTATTGCTGTGTGATCCTGAGCATGCTAACAGCCGTTCTAACCTTCTGTTTTTCCATCTAGAAAATAGGGGCATTGACATTGACCTAAGCAGGGCTTTGGAGAGGATTAAGGGACATAATATATGGAAGACTCCTAGCACAGTTTTAGCCATCATTAGGAAATGTCTCAATGTTCTTTATGTCTGGTTTCTTGAAAAGACCCAACAACACATATCCAGAGAAAGTTCTTTCCTGGAAATGTGTTATTTCCTCCTTGTTTCCTCATTGAGAAGATTGGCATGTGTGCTGTTTGCCAGGGGAGGGACTCAACGTTATGTGTTACTTCTCCTGCCCATTGCTTCTCATTCAAATGGACAGGAACAGAAATTGTTTCATTAATCAGCACTTGGAATCTAAATACTTTGTTACTTATAGTAAAAGCTGCCTAATTAGAACCTTAAACAGAACTTTGATTTATTTTTAAAATGTTTTTATTTAATCTGAGGATAAGAGAGAAAGAAAGAGGCAGACAGAGAGAAAAAGAATTGGCATGCCAGGGCCTTCAGCCACTGCAAACAAGCTCCAGAAGCATGCACTATGTTGTGCATATGGCTTACACGGGTCCTGGGGAATTGAACCTGAGTCATTTGCCTTTGCAGGCAAGAGCTTTAACTGCTAAGCCATCTCTCTAGTCCTTATTTTTGTTTTATACTTGGATGAGAGAGAGAGGGCACATGCTTGGGCATACCAGCGTCTGCTGCTACTGTAAATTCACTCCAGATACATGTGCCACTTTGTGCACCTGGAAAATCAAACCTGCGCCAGCAGGCTTTCCCTAGTCCTGTCAGTCCCATTAAATTGGTTAGGAGCTGGTAGCCTCAGTGCACTGAATATCCAGGGCTTATTTTTTTCTTTTTGCTAGTATGTGTGCATGGTGTAGGCATGGATATATGCCCTTGTGGCACTCCATGTGCTTCCCTGCAGCAAGGGGCACTGGCCTGCTCTGACCGACCGGAACAGAATGCTGACTGTCCTGCTCAATTACTCTTTGAGCTGGAATCTCTTCCTGGTCCTCCCTTTCCCATCCCTTTCTTCCCTCTCCTCTTTTCCTTTCCCTTTCCCTCTTTTTCCTTCTCTTCCTTTCCCTTCCTTCACTTTTGTTTATTTACTTTGCATTAGTCCAAGTCCCTGGGGGATATAGAACCACATAGATTCTGTGGCCTTTACAGAGGATTGCTTTCAAGTTTGGCACAAACTGTGCCACTGGTTACCATGGGCACCAGTGGCTGTTGCCCAGATTCTGTGGGTTTGGTTTGGTTTCTCACCACAAGCTGCCGTGTTGCTCCTTGCTCTGTACACATAAGCACATCTCTTGTCCCGATCGAATTCAATTTCACCTCTGACATAAGAACCATCAGTTTTAACAAGAGCCATTTGCTTTCTCGCCTCCCAACACTCTGCTTCTTAGCCCAGCGCCACAGCCTTCCCCATGTATTTGTCTTTTCAAAGTCCTCTTCCCCGCAGGCCTCCCACAGGCTCAGAGATGGCGGGGCAGTGCAGTCTTCTTCTGTGTGAACCCTGGTTCCTTCCTTCTGTCCTGCAGATCTCCCCAGTCTCCCTTCACCCCCACCATACCAGGAGAAGCGGCTTGCCCCTCAGTTCCCTTGTTTCCTTCCTGCCAGATACCCCATCCTGGGATCCTAGGAAGATTTCTGGGTGATATTTCAGTGAAAGGTTCTCTACAGATCAAGAAACAGCCCATGGCAGAGAGAAGGGACTGAGACTGGAACCCTGCCCTGCTTGCTCCACAGGGAAAGAGGGGGAAGGAGGGGGAAGGGGGGGGGCTCCACAGGGCAAGAGGGGGAAGGAAGGGGCTCTACAGGGCAAGAAGGGGGAGGTGGGGACTTTTTTTTCTGTTTGCTTTCTTTCATCTCTGAGGTATCCTGGCTTGTGCATTCTGGCATTTCCAATCCTTAGAATCCATGTAAAGCTGGGTGCTATAGAGTGCCTCACAGCCCTCCTATAGTGAAGTCGGGGGGGGGGGGGCAGAAGAATCATGGATGCTCACGGCAGGAGGCCCTGCCTCCAACTGAAGAAGCCCTGAAGTTGTCCTCTGGCTTTTATGCATGCCGAGGCACACATGCACACATACACACATGTGCACACACACCTGATAAAAAATAAAATATAAATAAAATAAAAATGATAAAAAATAAAATATTCCTGAAACATCTTAAAATGATTTTATAAGAAATGATTTGAATAGGTATTTTTGTTCTTTTTTTTTTTTTTTTTTGTCATTGTTGCCACCATCCCTTAGCTGGATGTCCTTGTCCACCAGAGACTCACTGTAATAGGCTTGGCTTTGGGCAAGAAAGAATTAGGCCAAAGACTCCTTTGATACTTGACTCGGGACCGCTGGTGTTTGGCTGAGCTGCAGGGACCACTGTGCTTATACCTGGACAGTGAACGAGCTCAGTTGTGCAAGTGGGTCCCAGAGAGGCTTTTCTGCAGCGCTGGTATGACTCCTGACAGAGCGTGGAAAGAAACATAAACCGGGGTTTCTCTGCCCTTTTTAAAAAATCTGTATTATTATTCAGGACAGAGGGTGATACGTGCCTTTGCCGCCAAATTAAAAGGCTAGTTTGGGGCTGGAGAGATGGCTCAGCCGTTAAGCCATCATGCCTGCGAAGCCTAAGGACCCAGGTTCCATTCCCAGTACTCCTGTAAGCCAGATGTACATGGTGGCACATGTGTCTGGAGTTCGTTTTTAGTGGCTGGAGGCTCTGGCGTGCCCATTCTCTCTCTCTTTGTCTCAAATAAATAAATGAAAATAAAATATAAAAAAGTATTTTTAGAAAGGCTAGTTTTGCTACAGCCAGGATGCCTCTGTCTTTCTCTCTGGTCCTCCTCGTCCTCCATCTCCTTTCTGCCCTCTATCACTCCTTGGCCTCTACTCTGAGCTCCACAGATTGTCATGGCATCTTCCTCACGGAAGAACAGGGCTGTGTTATAACTTTAACTTTGTTTTCTTAACTTCTTCTCTTTTTGGAACAGAGCAGCACTTTCCGGAGGTGATGCTGGGGGAAGAGTTTCTTAGCCTGAGTCTGGACCAGGTATGCAGTTTGATATCCAGTGACAAACTGACTGTCTCCTCAGAAGAGAAGGTAGGATGTGGCCCTGTGGTGAAAATGAAACTTGTGTGTTTATCACTTTAGCCTGACGAACGTGTTCACTGCATCCTCAACTCTTTAAAATGAGAGGAATGGTGATGAAAAGCCTGCTTGTATTTCCTGAACATGTACAGTTTTTGAAAAATTATCTTTATTTATGAGAGAGAGAAAGAGAGACCTAAAGAAAGAGAAGGGCCTCTTGCCACTGCAAACAAAACTCCAGACATATGAACCATTTTGTGTATCTGGCTTTATGTGGATACTGGAGAATTGAACCTGGGCCAGCAGGTTTTGCAAGCAAGCGCCTTTAACCACTGGGCCATTTTCCCAGCCCCAGCGAAGGGTTTATGTTTTTTAGTTCATCTGGCCTTCATTGTAGCTGTGAGGAGCTGGCTTGACTGCGGTCCCTACATGTCGAAGAGAAGCTCAGTTCAGAGTCTGCCTTTGTCAGAATCTTTGCTCCAAGAGGTCAAGTCTTGGGCTGAAGCCCAGGCTTACACTTTTGACTAGGTTTTCAGCATCAAACATGAACTCCTTCCCATGGAGGCCCACATTTTACGCATGCATTATAAGATGCAATCTGATTTCAGACATCCAAGTGGACCAAACCTTGTGTATCCTGAAATAGGGGAGTTTTAACTGTTGTGATGGGTACCAGTGACTGGATCCAGGCAGCTGGCTTCTTCAGAGCTTGAAAATGGTTGGTTGAATCCTACCCCCTTGCCTAGAGAAGCAGCTAGTCTCCTGACAGAATGTGTGCAGGCAGGATGTGGTTAGAGGCTTCTGTCAGTTGTCAGCTAGAGTAATAGCATGTTCAATGTAGACAAAGAAAAAGAACTCATGGCATAAAGGAATGAAAGACCCCTTCTTTTCTTTTTTTCTTTTTCTTTTTTCGTTTTTTTGAGGTAGGGTCTCGGTCTAGCCCCAGGCTGACCTGGAATTCACTATGGAGTCTCAGGGTGGCCTCGAACTCATGGCGATCCTCCTACCTCTGCCTCCCGAGTGTTGGGATTAAAGGTGTGCGCCACCACGCCCAGCTGAAAGACCCCTTCTAAGGGTTATCCTTTTCATCCACAGAAGTGGGTAACGAGGGGGATTATTTATCCAGTAGAACTGTTCTAAGAGTGAAGTGAAGCATGCCTAGACCACAGGAAGCATTCTTCACAGAAAATATCGTTAGGACCCCTGCCGTGCCGTCTAGCGTCACCACTGGTGGTAGTGGTAACCACCACTCAGACCATCCTTCGGGGAGATGCCCTGCTCAGCACTCAGGCTTGGGCCGTTGGTGTGATCTAGAGCTCACTGGCTAGCAGGGGCTCAGAGGGGCAATGACCCCCATGCTGCCCAGCTTTCCCAGCACTACAGACCGATCTGGGCCTCTCCCAGGGCTCAGAGTCTATTCATCTGCCAGCACCACTCTCTTGCTTATGCCCTTTACCCTCCGCTGTGCTCAGAGTCCTTGAGCCCGTGAGGGTACCTCAGGCACCTTTGCTCCCTGCACAGTGCTGAGCTGTCCCATGCTGGTGACCAGCTGATTCCTAAGGGAGTGGAGGAGGCAGAGGAGCTGGACCTGACCTGAGCTAGTTGATAGTAATTTTGGGAGTAGTTTTAATACTTTCTCATAGACTAGGGCAGGTCGGGGAGCAAGAAGTTGGGAAGGGGCATAAAGTGCCGCTGTTCTCTCTCATTTTCCTTTCTTCTTCATGTGGTTTTTGTTTTTGTTTTAAAGTCCCTGCAGAATGCATCAGACGTTTTGTGTCTGGAGGACAGTGTTCCAATGCACTCCTCCCTGTTCTTTGGCAATTACACTCTTTCCACCACCTCTTCTGCAGTGGACCCTGAGCCTAGGAGAGTGTGATAGAGATGCCTCACTTAGTGCTGAGCACTCCACTGTCATTCTCAGCATTTTGAGTTTCAGTCTCCCCAGTGGTCTGAAAAGAGAAAGTTCTCTAACCAAAAGTGAGAACAGCACTTATATATGAGCATAAATGTAAATGTTTAGAGGGCAGTTAAGAGCCAGAGGATTGGGGTAGGGGGGAGTCCTTCGGAACATTTTTCTCCAGACACAAAGTGGCCAGGGCGTTTCTAACCCCACACTGGCTCTCGTTACCTGAACAAACCTTGCATAAATTGGGCCCCATCAATATGTTGTCATGGATGATGGAGGAGGGTTAAAAAACAGATGACATCAAAATAGAAGAGGGACTAGTTGGAAAGAAGAATGTAGATGGAGGGACGGGAGAAGGGGGCAAAGGAGGGTGGTGAAGGGGATTAAGATATGTGAGATATGTATATGTGTTGGGATAGAGAGAGATTGTCAATAAATTTATTACTAATTCTTTGGGGAGACCCTTCTTACTCCACCAGGATAGAATTCAAAGACAGAGAGGCAAGCCCCTCCCAGGTTGCCCACGCGGGAGGTGTGGTGGTTCAGATCTAACCATGTGAGCAGTTTGCTTATTACCTCTCTTTTGAGAGCCTTTGGTCATGATGTTCTCCACTGCCCAGGGGCAGGGAAGACAATATTCTAGGAAGAACACACTGTAAGAAAGAGAGCTAGGACAACCCTATCTAATACAGTTCTAATTCAAATCGTTGTGTGTTTTGAGTCTTTGCTTTCTTAGGCAGTGAGTATGTTTCTGTGACTTATCAAGACTGTACTTTCAGGGATCATTTCTATGGTTTGTCTAGGTCTTAATAACTCCATGTGTTCTTATGAAACATTAATGAGGTTTTCCACAGACAGCTCTAAGTAAATATTGATGGGAAATGGCCTGCATTTGAGACATACCTGAATAAGAAATTGGTTAAGTCTCTTTCAAAAAATACATTATCGGAGGCCGAGGAGAGGGCTCGGTGGATAACGTGCTTGCTGTGCAAACATGAGGACCAGAATTCCAATCCCAGGTGCACATAAAAGCTCGCTGGTCCCCTGTAATCCTCAGCAAGCAATTTCTAGTCCAGAGACGGAAGATATCCAAGGCCAGCTTGCTAACTAGACCGGCTAAATTGGCAAGCTCTCGGCTCAGGTAAGACACCCTGCCTCAGGAAAATAAAGGGGACAGCGGCTGAGAAAGATGCCTGATGTCAGCCTGTGGCCTCCACAATGCCCAGACACAATGCGCATGGACTCACATTCATGTTTGCCCGCGTGCATGCAAACACTGCACATGCGCACATTAGATGACTGTCATGTGCGTGTTTCAGTGAGAGCTCCAGGTTGGATTTTCCTCTGTATTCTAGCTTTTGAAAATGGGCAAGACTGTGATATTTTAGCTCCTGAGAGAGACTAGACCTTTAACTCCCAGGGTCACTAGCGTTAACGTGCTCTTTCCCGTGAACTAACCTTGGTGAAGGGACGCAGGTGGCAGTGTCGGCCGGCAGCCGGGCGCGAGTGGCTGACAGGTGTACCCTGCTGCTGAGGATCATCTGTCGGAAGCTCTTGAGACTCTGAGGTCAGCAACCAGCTTCTCAGCCTGAGACAAGATCAGATAATTAATTATATAAAGGGAAACATAACTTAAAAACAAGGTCAGGTCAAAGTAGTACTAAAAGTCCAGTTAAAAGGAAAAGGGGAGCACAAGGGGGTACATACTACATATTCAGGTAGCTTCTTTCTGGATCTTCAGAACTTGGAGACTGCCAGTTATCTGCACAGGGGAGAGAGGGTCAGTGGAGCTTACAGAGTCCTGTCTTTCTTATGGTCCGTGCTGGTGTCGAACCTGGATTGGATCCCAGAGCAGTCTTCACTTCATAGCTTCCCTTCCCCTTGCAGCTGGGGCCTCTGCTGGTCACTTAGCACTGTTGTCTGTGACTGGGACAAGGTCACTCACCTGGGACTCCCCACTTATTACCTTCCATAGTGACTGATGTTCTAGCTGGCAGTGCGTCCCTTGTGTGTTGGGAATGTGGGTAACAACAATAGCCCTGAGATACCTCCCACCCACCTTTCTTCTTTCTCTCTTTCTCCTCTCTCACTTCTTCCTCCCCTCCTCCTCCCTTTCCTTCCCTCCCTCTCATGTTGCCCATGAGACAGCTGGCGCTGGATGCAGCTCAGCCTACCGTGTTCACTGCTGATCTCCATCCCGGTGATCTGCTCCAACCATTCTTAGCATGAGGGCAACCTCAGTGGAGATCCAGAGTGTCTGTCAGCCATCACAATTTAGTTTCTTCCCCTTATTCTTCGTAGAAGCAAGGTGTGCCTCTTTTTACTCTCTACTGACTGTAGTAAGAAGCCAGAGAACAATCTATGTAAATTTCCCCATCCACTCAAGAAGGTCTGCAAGGGGCAGGGGAGGAGACGGCTCAGGAGATAAAACTCTTGTCCTGAAACTCTGAGTACCTGAGTTTGGATCCCTAGACACCACATGAGAACTAGAAGCTGCGGTGGGCTTCTGTAACCTCAGTGTGCCTATGGTGAGAAGGAAGGTGGACACAGGAAGATTGCCCAGAAGTATGGAAGGAAGCAGTGAGCCACAGTGAGAGACCCTGCCTCAAGCAAAGGGGAAGGCAAGGGTCAACCAGCAAAGCTATCCTCTGACCTCCACACACACTCTGTGGCATGTGTGTGCCCAGACTCATGTACACACAGAGAAATGAATAAATAATAAGTAAAAAGAATGTTTACTAACTGCTTTCCACGTGGCAGGGAGAGAGTTAGTCACAGGAGAGACCTTGACAAGTAGGTATAGGCAAGATACCTTCCATTACAGAATTTACAATCACATAGGGGATACAGGTTGCATCAGAAATGTATGAAAATAAATACATTGTAACAAATCGAAATGTGGTCGGAAGGAACCCACAGAGTACTGAGAAAGTATGGATTTAAAGCCTTTTGACCAAATTACTTCTCTCTCAACAGTTTGCTCAGTCATGTTGAGCAAAGAACTCTGTCCCTCCCTAGGTCACTTTCCCATTTATAAGTGAACAGTGTAGCTGTTTCAGATGGACTTTGTGAACCTGAAATGAAGCAGCTACAAGAAAGTGCTCTTGGCTGGGACAGCGGCGCAGCGGATAGAGCACTTGCCACACAGGCGTGTTTATGAGTTCGGATCTCCAGGTCCCACATATAAAGCTGAAAGCTGTGGTGGGCTTCTAGAATCCTAGTGTGCCTATGGTGAGATGGGAGGGGGCTGGGGAACAGAAGGCCTTTTCAGAAGCTTATGAGCCAGCCTGCCTGGCAACTGGAACAGTGAATAGAAGATCCCCCTTCAAATAAGGTGGAAGGCAAGGGCGGATGCTCAAAGCGGCATCTCACCGCCCGTACAAATGCGCGCTGAAAGGAAAGATCTCTCAGGCTGGTGCTTTCAGAATGATAACCGGGCAGTTTTCTAGAGTCCTTGCAGACACCTTCAAGTCGCTGGGACAAAACGTCTGAGCCAAAGCAGCTATTTTTGGCTTACAATCTCGAGGGGAAGCTGCATGATGGCAGGGGAAAGGATGGCAAGAGCAAAGGCTGGCTGCCATAGACAACACTGGTAAGCTTAGCCTTCCCTCCCCCCAGCAACACACCTCCTCCAGAAAGCTCTACTACCCAACTGCCATTAGCTAGGGATCAAGCATGCAGAACACATGAGTTCATAGGGGGTCATCTGATTCAAGCCCCCACAATCAGGGGACGCCTTAGACCAAGGTATTTCCCAGCCTGTGGTTTAACAACTGGCTGGCTCTCCAAAACACTTCCAAAGGGCAGGATTGTTTGCTAATTTGTTTGTTGATTTCTACTGTGTATATTTCCACCAAGGTTGATTTCTTAGCAGTGGGACATCAGAAAGCCTAGGTTGGGTGGGGATTTCACAGTGAGCTCCACCCTAGCACCCCTGTGTTGCCAGTGTCCTTGGTCCTGTGTGACAATGAGGGGAGACTATGGTGATATCACTCTTAGTTTCTTAGCATAAATAACGTGAGGAGTCAGATCCTTCAGGTGCCTGGAAGCCAAGTCTTCTTGATTTAAAAGCCCAAAGGTCAACTGGAAAAGAAATAGATTCTTAGGGTGATGTTCCAGGAGGTGTTAAAGACTGTAATTAGTGCTAAAGCTTAAAGACTTAGTTTTCTTAGGGGTAGCAGTTACTTTCTTGTTGCTGGTACAAAGCACCAGACCAGAAGCAGTTTATAGAAGGAAAGGGTTTAGTTTTGCTTACAGTTTTGAGGGGAAGTTTCCTCATGGTGGGGAAAAGCATGGCAGTCACGTCTTGTCCCATCAGCTGGGAGGAAGCAGCAAGAGTGAGCTAGTTAGCACTGGCAAGGGGGGCTGGGATACAAAATCCCAAGACCCATCTCCCAGTGACACAACTCCTCCAGCAAGACTCCACCTCTTAGAGGCTCCAAAACTTTCCCAAATTGCTACCAACTGAACACCAAGTATTCAGAACACATGTGCCTATGGGGGACATTTCACTCAAACCACCACACCACGGTTTTCAGCTACGTTTTTACCTGCGAAGCTCTACTCTCTAACACTCACAGAGAGTTTTGGAGTTAGAGATGAGTTCACATCCCAGGCTTACCACTTCCTGGCAGCGTGACTTCTGACAGTTTCTTATTCCCTGAGGCTGTTTCCTCATCTGTGAAGTATGAAAAACAATCCCTCCTTAAGAATTTCTGTAAAGATTAAGTGAGATCAGCATGCATGTAAGATGTTACTGACCAATCTTTTCCAGTCCTGAGTAACAAACCAGGTCCACAGACAGGAGTCTAGATTTTTCTTTCATGCCATCAAATTATCTTCTCTTTGCTATCCTGTTGTGGTAAGAACCATACTTAATTTCACCTAGTCAAAGCACTGAACCAAAAGCAACTGATCGGAGGAAAGTTGTTTATTTTGGTTTATAGTCTCCAGGAGAAATTCCATGAGGGCAGGGGAAAGCATGGCATGAGCGATGCTGGACATCACTTCTGTCACAGCAGATGGAAAACAGCAGCAGGAGAGTAAGTGAAGTTTTACCTGAGGGGAGGTGGCTGTAATACTCCCAAGCCAGATCACAATACCCCTCCTCCAGCAAGTGTCTACCTCCAAACTGCCATCAGCTGGGAACCAAGCATGCACAGGAGTTTATGGGGTGGGGAACACCTTTTCCAAACCACCTCGTCCCTTGACAGATAACCACCCAACCCTCTTAATTTGAATTCTCCTTCTTGATTCTTTTCTTAATATATTGTGGGCATTTTGGTGAATTTTCACACCATTGACTCTCATAAGCAGCAGCCTGGCCCTGGCTAAGGATGAGCACTGCCTCCACGTTTTGAAAGCTGGTGCAGGTGCCTAGAACCACCCATTTTAGTTGAGGTCCAGCCTGGCTTGTCTGCCAGTTTAGCCAGACTGTGAAGTAGAAATATCCAGTTCATCTGGTCTTCCACTGTCTGAGGGCCAAGAGCCTGGAATTATGGAACTGTCTCCAACCCTTCTGTACCTTGTAACCCCCGTGGAATTGGTTCAGCAATATAAACCAGTGAGGGAATGATGCTAGTTTTTGTTGTTTGAAAGCAAAACGCCAAGTATGCCTTCTGGGCAGCTGATAGTTTTTCCAGAGAACCCATGAGATATTAACATTTGCGTAAACATTACCCCATCCCATAATTGAAGCCTTCTGGTCCCTGGTTAGGTTATATAGAATAGAGGTTGACAAACTTTTCCTATGAAGGTCGAGATAGTGATTTTGTTTAGGTTAGTGGTTTGTTGAGTTTCCCCTCTGTTATTGTAGTCTGAAATCAACCTAGACAGTGTAGATTAATGAGTATGGCTGTAATTTAATAAGTTTTACTTACAAAACAGAAATGGACTGGATTTGGCCTGTGGGCTGTAATTCACCAAACCCTGCTAATAGACATTTGAGAGGCAGCTAAAAGAAATGTGGGAGAAGGCAGTACCAGAGTTGGGTTTGTGTTGAACCCATGTCTGCCTCTTTCTAGTGGTGGGACTTAGGCGGGGCATCAAAGGATCATAGTGTCGACTCATGAGATCGTCACAAGAATTCAGGAGGGAGTCTTCTGATGGGAACAGTCGTGGGGAATGGCTTTAGTTATACTGAAGGCCCAAGCTATTTATTTGAAAGTTTGTTTGCTTGTTTCTTTTTGAAACATGAAGTCTAAATGAAAAAAAAATGTGCTCTTCTCTAGTTATAGAGAAGGTCACGTTATTAGGGAACGACGTGGCTTTACCAGTTGAGTAGATAAATGAGGCCATTCACAGGAACCAGTCAGACAAGTCACATGAAATATAGAATAAGGTTAAATATCAACTTTGGAAGACTCAGATTAAATTTTAGCTTTTATTTATTTTTAATATTTAATTTATTTATTTGAGAGGGAGAGAAGGAGAGTATGGGCATGCCAGGACCTCTTGCCACTGCAAGCAAACTCCAGATGCATGCATCATTTTATGCATCTGGCTTTATGTGGGTACTGGGAATTGAACCCAGGCCATCAGGTTTTGCAAGCAAGCACCTTCAACTGCTGAGCCATGTCTCCAGCCCCCAATTGTAACTAAGTATCTGCTGATCAATCTTTCTCCACTGTTTAGTTTGTTTCCTTCCTTTGTCGACACATTGTTTTCTGATTCCTTGTCTAATTGAAGTTGTACAGAGACTGATTTATACATATATTTAAGAAACAAGACAAGTATTTTATTTTTAAAAAATTTAATTTTTGTATGTGTGTGTATATGCGTGTGTGCGTGTGTGTGTGTGTGTGTGTGTGTGTGTGTGTGTGTGTGTGTGTATAAACATCAAGGACTCTTCCCACTGCAAATGAATGAATGCCAGACACTTGCACAACTTTTTGCATCTGGCTTACATGGGAAGCTTGGGAACTGAACTGGCTGGTAGGCTTTGCAAGCAAGTGACTTTAACTTCTCAGCCACCTTCTGAGCCCCAGGACCAACATATTATCCAGAAAACATAGTTAGATTAAGAAAAATATTAATCTGGTACCACCACACATCATTGATGAAAGTTTTTAATTTTTATTTTGAAAATGTGAAAGCAACAACACATCCATATGATGTCTGCCAAGATTCACTAATCAAGAATTTGCTTCATCTTTTCCTCTCAACAGTATTATTCTTTCATTCTGCCAGGCCATTTCATAGTAAATTGCAGACGCCATGTCACTGTATGTATCACTGCAGATCTTGGCATACACCTCCTAGGAACATGGGGTTTTTTTCTAACCATCCAACTATTATTATGCTAAAGAAGTACAATATAAGTACTTGAATATTACCTGATATGTATTTAATACTCAGAGGTTTGTAATAGCCCCCAAACTGCCTTTGTAGCTTTCTTATTTTATCTTATTACGTGTTTCTTATTAATTCATAACCCACTCAGATTTCTGGCATCACATTTAGTTGCCACGTCTCTGTATGTCAACAATCTATAACCGTAACTCTGACTTTTGAAATTATATTTAAAAAAAATGTTTTCTGTAGGGCTAGAGTAATGGCTTAGAGGTTAAGGCACTTGCCTGCAAAGCCTAAGGATTCAGGTTCGATCATTCTCTGTCACTCATGTTAAGTCAGATGCACAAGGTGGCGCATGTATCTGGAGTTCGTTTGCAGTAGCTAGAGGCCCTGGTGCTCTCTCTCTTTCCAATAAATTAATAAATAAATAAATAAAATATTTAAAAAATGTTTTATATTTTTAGCTATTTATTGGAGAGAGAGAGAAAGAGAGTGAAAAAGAAAGAGTGTATGGGTGCACCAGGGCTTCTTACCACTGCAAATGAACTCCAGGTACATGCTCCATCTGTGCATCTGGCTTTACATGGGTCCTGGCAAATCAAATGTAGGCTTTGCAAGCAAATATTGTTAACAGTTAAACCATCTCTCTAGCTCTGACCTGTTTTTCTCTTTCACAAGATTAAGTTTTAAATAATGGAATGACATCACACTGCAAAATGTTTCGAGCATAGGTTTGTTTGATTGTCTCCCTACTATAGGATTCAGGTTAAACATGTTAGGAAGAATTCTACACTGGCACCTTTGTCCTTCCTTTGAAATCACAGTCAGGGATAAATGTCTATCCTGTTATTTGACGAAAACTCTGATCTGGTATGAAAGGTGGCGTTTGGCTGAGGGCAGGCTGCCACCTTTGTAAATAATGTCACCGGTGGGATGAGGCTTTGAAAACTGTGAGTTTCTTGTTTCTTTACCACTTTTGGTGTTAGCGTCTGCCAGTGATCTTTGATGAATCCTTTACTTTGACGGTGCTTGAAAACGCTATCCTCCTTCTCCTCCCTTTCTTCTTCTAATGTGTTTTTCCTTAAGTATTTACTACCTGATAGGCTTTTCTTTACAAGAGAGCCATTCTAATACTTTCAAAAATATCCTATGTGCTCCTGGGATTTTTTTTTAAACAGACTCGTTTATTTAAAAGAGCATAAAAGATGGGAATAGGAAAACAAAAGTTGAGCTATTATGAAATATCCAATGCATGGAAAACTATGTCAATTATTGTAACAAATGCACTAAATTATAATATAATGAGGGCTGGAGAGATGGCTTAGTGGTTAAGGTGCTTGCCTGAAAAGCTAAAGGACCCAGGTTCGATTCCCCAGGACTCACGTAAGCCAGCTGGATAAGGTGGTTCACGCATCTGGAATTCGTTTGTAGCAGCTGAAGGCCCTAGCACACCCATTCTCTCTATCTATCTCTTTCTCTCAAATAAGTAAATAAAAATAAAGTAAAAATATTTTTATAATATAATGAAATATTGCAGATAATATAATGACAATACAGCCAACTTTATGTTATACATGAAACATTTTTTACTTTTTTTTTTTTGGAAGCAGGGTCTTACTCTAGCTTAGGCTGGCCTTGAACAAATAGTGATTTTCCTACTTTAGTATTGGGATTAAAGGTATGCACCACCCTGCCTGGTTGCACAACACATTTCTAAATTATGAAAAACATATTTCAGAAAGAACAATCTATACAAAGAGAACAGAGGTATCTGGATATCAGATATAAAGACTGGCAGGATGAGGGAAGGGGTTGTAAGTATCAGAAGTCTCTTAAGTTCCAATATGCAAAACTTTCATCCTGTGCCTGCCTGGACTCTCCTGGGGTCTCTTCAACTTCAGGTTGGCATTTCCAGTGGCATTGGGCACTGGGGTCTCCAGGCAGTTTCCTCTGTGGCTGAGAGCTCAGACCCATGCTTAAGACACCCTGTAGATCTGTCCCGTGTGGCTTCAGGTCCCAGACACTGATCTCTGAGTTCCTGGCATCCTTTTTAAAATTTTATTTATTTATTTTACTACTACTTCTGGATTTTCTGAGGATCTTCTTCAATCTCCCTCTTTGGGACTGAGCCTCCTTCACTGGCCTCCTCTGAGGCTGTTTCTAGTCCACTGCCTAACCCAGAAGTCTCCTTCCTGGATGACTGTTACCTCCAGTCCTTTTAAAATAATTTTTTGTTTTTATTTTTATTTATTTATTTGACAGCAACAGACAGAGAAAGAGGCACCACCACGCCCGGCTTTGATTTTTATTTTAGAATGAACCATGATGATTGTATATTTGGAATGGCTGGCTTGTTACTATTTTGTGTGTGTCTGTGTGCATGTGCATGCACACATACACTCTCTTTCAAGGCATCTGATTATTCACAGACTTTGTATTAATTTTTGTGTTATTTTTAACATTTAGTTCATATCTACTAATTTGCATTTCTATCCTAAATAATTATTGGAACATATTTTTTTAAAAAAAATTGTTTTTTTTTCTATTGCAAGAAGAGCGAGAAAAGAGAAAGAGAGAGAAAAATGGGCACATCAGGGCCTCTTACCATTGCAACTGAACTCTAGATGCATGCGTTACTCTGTGCATCTGGCTTTATGTGGATACTGGGGAATTGAACCTGGACTATGAACTGTCATGCCTCTCAAGCAAGTCATCTCTTAATCACTGAGCCATCTCCCCAGGCCTGGAACAGATTTTTATTTTATTTTATTTGTTTGTTTGTTTGTTTGTTTATTTATTTATTTATTTATGAGCGACAGAGAAAGAGGGAGAGAGAGACAGAGAGAGAGAGAGAGAGAGAGAGAGAGAGAGAGAGAATAGAATGGGCGCGCCAGGGACTCCAGCCACTGCAAACGAACTCCAGACGCATGCGCCCCCTTGTGTATCTGGCTAATGTGGGACCTGGGGAATAGAGCCTAGAACAGAGGCCCTTAGGCTTCACAGGCAAGCACTATCCACTAAGCCATCTCTCCAGCCCTGATTTTTATTTTAGAATGAACCATGATGATTGTACATTTAGGATAGCATGCATGTCATTTTGTGTGTGTGTGCACTTGTGTGTATATGTGTGTACTTATATGTATATGTGTGCATGTGTGTGTGTGTGTGGTGTGCTCTTTTCAAGGCCACCCAGTATTTGAAAGCTTTTTTGTGTTATTTTTAGCATTGAGTCTTAGGTTAACACCTTTGCAGACGGTGTCTCACTTTTTCTTCACTATTACAAACGGAAGAGGTTTTTTGAGCGCCTCGTCTCCTCTTTCCAGGTATTTGAGGCCGTGATTTCGTGGATCAATTATGAGAAAGAGACCCGCCTGGAGCACATGGCAAAGCTGATGGAACATGTCCGACTCCCTCTCTTGCCAAAGGACTACCTAGTTCAGGTGAGTGCTAGCCTGCTCACCCAGGCGGGGGGAGGGGGGATAGCAGAGGCAATTGTGGGGAGTGGCATGACTGAGGGTTTCATGGGTCTTATGCATGGATGGAGGGTGTCACCCACTGGACTGAGTTTGAGGCGTGCAAGTGAAATATTAAGAGTTGAAGTTTCAGAAGGAGATGTCTTGCTCTGCTTGCAAGCTTGGAGTTATGCAACCTCTTCCAGCCTCACCAGCTTCTTCCACACATCGGGTGTTTCAGTTTCACCCAATCAAGGCTATGGTGGGGACTACGTTGTCAGTATGCATTGCGGGGGGGGGGGGGTAAGCATAGCTAATGTTCCCTAAAACCTGCTTTTGTTATGGAGGGCTGAAGAAAGGAGGGTAATTTCCACAATGTTCTAGGTTTTCCTTCTGCCATGAGGGTTTTAGGCAATTTGCAGTCCAATTCAGGACCATGAAAACCAGCTTGTCACAGTCGCCTCAAATACACGTTCTCCTAGCTCCACTAAGAAAGGAGGGACACGTTAAGCATTACGGGGTGCTCTTATGCAACCACGTGCTTTCTCACTTAATTCTGCAACAGCCCTTCGAGCCAATGATTACAACCCTTCTTTTACAACTCTGGGTTTTGAAGCTGGAAGACTGGGATTGACCAGCTACACACAGACCAGGCTCGGAAACTCACACTTCTAGGACCTTCCAGCCTGGCTATTCTCTGTCTTGTTTTCACCATGGCATGGTTTGTTGTGTGCAGTAGATGGCATCAGACACCCTTACAACCCAGCGGTGATTAAACATTCAACTGTGGGATCCTATAAAACACAGAAGCAGTCAGCCAGCCGTCTGCTGTTGCAGACAGGTTTCTCAAAGGATGAGGGAAGAGGTTTCACATCCTAGCTCTTGTTACTGCCTGTCCTAACTAACTTTTGGGACTTTCTAGAGTTCTCGTGTGGTTGACGTAGCAGAAGTCCTGATAGGACTGTTTGGGGATGAAGTAGTGTTCAGTGAATGCTAGCAGATACTGTTAATGTGTTGGAGGGACTAACTACAGGTGACATAGTATTCTCATGAGTCCCTGTAAAGTCCCTTGCCTGTGACCTAGTTGGCTGCAGGCCTAAGGGGTCAATGAAACACTGTTTCTCTTCCCCTGAGCCATCCAAGGCGCTCTTCAAAGCCTGCGTCCTACCACCTGCAATGCTTCTCCTGCCACCTAGTGGTAGTACATCCTCCCTACAGGAGAATTTCCCACAGCAAGGGCTGGAGTCTCAGTGTCAAACTCATGCTGTCTGGTGGAAGCTAACCAAAGGTGAACTGGATGTCTAGCACAGACTCACGTCCACAGTGAGGGCAGCGGCCAGGGAGCTGGGATCCAGAGAAAGCTAACCAGGCTGCAGAGATCCCTACTTACTTCTCCATCAGGTGTCCATGATGGAGACTTTCCAAAGACGCTGAGAACTAGTTCCTGGTTGTTGTCGAAGTTCTGGTCGGGTAAAGAAGGGTGTAGAAGCTGTGGCATGAGAACTGTGGTTGAGGGGCTTTTATCAGACCTCCCAAGGTTGGGTAGGCCTGTGAGAGGATGTTTCATTAACATTCCTTTGACCTTGAACTTCAAACCAGTTTAACCTGCTGGGGATGGCTCATGGTGCAGGAGGAGGAGAGGACACCTCTAGCCAGCTCTGTGCCCAGCCCTGCCCAGCTTCTGGGCCTCACAATCCCTAGGCTTTCTTTCTGGAAGCATTTTCAAGCATTATTTGAAATGTGTATAACGTGTTAAATAAACCTCATTGTTTTAATCATTCATGATGCCGCTCCACCATTACTATATTCTTTCCCCAAAACTTTTCATTGCCCTGTATTAGAACTCGGTACCTAAAAGCACCAACTCTGATGAGCTTTTATTTTTTATTTTTAGTTTTTGAAGCAGAGTTTCACTCTATCCCACGATGACCTGAAACCCAACCTGGCCTCAAACTCATGATGATCCTCCTATCTCAGCCTCCAAGTGTTGGGATTAAAGGCATATACCACCACTCCCAGCTCTTTTGGGGAACTTTTAATTTTAATTTATTTATCTAGTTTACATGGGTCCTAGGGAATTGAACCTGGGTCCTTTGGCTTTGCAGGGAAGTGCCTTCACCACTAAGCCATCTCTCTAGCCCTCATTTGGGGAATTTTAACTCAAGCCCAATAAATTCTTTGAGAGAAGGAGCTACCCTAGCATCACACCTTCCTGCCTAGCTTTCTAGATACTGTCCCTCACAACCCTTAAAAAAAACCTAGACATTTATGATCTGTCTCAACCTGGGTCGGTTCCTGTAGCAGTTACCTTCTCATTACTTGGAAAAAAGCACCCCACCAGAAGGATCTTATGGGAGGAAAAGGTTTGTTTCAGCTTATGGTTTTGAGATTTCATCATGATGGGGAAAGTTTGGCAAGAAGAGACAGCATGGTGTCACGTCTTGTCACATCAGCTGGGAGGATGCATCAAGAGTGAGGTAGACATGGACACACAGTAGGCTGGACTGAGAAACCTCCAGGTCCTTCCCCAGTGATAAACTTCCTCCAGCAAAGCTCCATCTCTCAAAGGCTCCACCTGGGGATTAAGTATGAGGCTGTGGGGGGCATTTCACACTCAAACCACTGTAGTCCTCAAGTGGGAGGGGAAAAGAAACCTTGCAAGGAAACAGCATTCCTCTGATTTATCTCTGGGGGAACAAGTGCCCAGATGTGGTGGGAACCTGGTTTTACCAGTCCATCTTTTCCTACCAGCTCCAAGGCTGTTCCGAAGTTGATGGCTCTGGTTGTATTTTCATTCCTAACAATAGATGAGGGTCCAGGAGAGCCTCAGCCAGGCCTTGTCCTCATGGTTTGAAGGCTGAGGTAACTGTAGTGTGTGTGAGTGTGTGTTTGTCAGGGGAGTGGTTCTTCTTACTCTACAACTGTACTTGAGCACCTCAGGTTAGAAACCACCTCTTTTTTTTAAGCCTTTTTAAAAATCCATACTTACAGACAATAAACCATAATTCCCTCCCCTTCCCCACTTTCCCCTTCACACATCCACACTCCATCATATCCCCTCCCCCTCTCCACTGGTCTCTCTTTTATTTTGATGTCATCATCTTTCCCTCCTATTATGAGGGTCTTGGGGAGGTAGTGCTAAGCCCTGCGAGGTCGTGGATATCGAGGCCAATTTCTGTGTGGACGATTGCATTGTAAGCAGTCCTACCCTTCTTTCGGCTCTTACACTCTTTCCACCACCTCTTCTTCAGTGAGCCCCCCCCCCCCCCCAAGCCTTGGAAGGTGTGATAGAGATGAGAAATGGCCTCGTGTTCGTCAGTTTCTTTCTGGAGGTCAGCACAGGGCCGCGCAAACCAGGAGACATTCAGTCAGTGTTGCTGTTGAGTGAAATTACTCTTTCCTAACATGATGTGGTGTTTCTGGTCGTACCACATAGTGCTCTGACCCGGGACAGAGGTGGAAACGCTAGAGTCAGTACTTGGGAATGCTTTCACCCTTTGGCTCATGAGGCATTGAAACTTGCATTTGCTCAAATCATGCTTAGATCCTGAGCTCTGGAATGTGGGTGGAGAAATGAGAGTTTCGGCTTAGATGGGATCTGAGGTGAGGCTATAGTAGGGGTGACTTGGTGCAGGACTTTCTGCTCTGGGGTTACTATTCTGTTGGAAAGAGCTCCACTGGCCACTTCTCTTTGTGAGACTTCCACCTTATTTTTTTGAGTACCTTATTTTACTCAGTACCCCCAAAAGCTGGTCAGTGGATCCTGCCACCTTCTCTCTTTCTATTTCTCTTCTGTCTGATCTCTGGCTATCTGCCCTATGCCAGGAGGAATGTGGGATGAGGCTTGTGGTTACTTGTCTTTTTGAGATTATCAATACCTTTAGTATGCCCATGCTATAGATGAGGAAACAGAAGTATGAAGTAGTGGAGCATTTAGGATAAGTGCCCAGTAAGGGAATAACTGGATCTGTTGCTAGCTCTGTGTTCATCCTTTTCAGGAACCTCCATATTGATTTCCATAGTGTTTGCACAAGTTTATATTCCCACCAGCAGAGGATAGGGTTCCTCTTTCCCCACATCTTCACCAACACTTGTTGTTGCTAGTTTTTTTTTTTTTTTTTTTTTTTTTTTAATGATTGCCATCCTTACTGGAGCAAGGTGGAATCTCATGGGTGTTTTAATTTGCATTTCCCTAATGGTTAGGGAGGTTGAACATTTTCTTAAATGTGGTAGAATTAAGATTTTGGTCACTTATCCTAAGTTCTCATGAACTCTGTGCAGTGAGCACTGATTTGTAACTCCAGGGACCTTTGTTGGAGTTGGAGATGATGTGGTCTGGGAATGTTCAAGTATGTGTGCAGGAATGAATGGTCCAGCATGGGGAGAAAGCTTGGGGCACGTGGCCACACTTGGAGCCAGGATCATGTGTGGGCTGTTACTCCCAGACAGTGGAAGAGGAGGCTTTGATCAAGAATAACAACACGTGTAAGGACTTCCTCATTGAGGCCATGAAATACCACCTGCTCCCTCTGGACCAGAGGCTCTTGATCAAGAACCCCAGGACCAAGCCTCGAACTCCAGTCAGCCTGCCCAAGGTAAGCCCCAGCCTACTCAGCGCCAGGGCTCGGGACTGTCCGGGGAAGGTGGCCTTCCACGCCTGCCTCCAAGTTGGTCTTGCCTGTGGAGCCCTGCACCCTGGTTGCGTTCATGACCTAAAAGATGGATTCCACGCAAATCTGCTAGAATCGCTCTCTCTTTTGGGCGGGGGGGCTTCCTTTCTAAGAATTTCCAGGTAACCTTCAGTGTTTCAGGGAGATTTGAGAATAACTTCTAGCTCTTCTCTCCTGTGCTTTATTATTTCATGCCATGGTTTGTGAAATATTTTTACAAAAAGCAGAAGCCCATAATAGCTCTCATTTCAGTCCACACACTTGGCGTGACTGTAGTATGCATGTGTGTGTATGCATGTTCATGTGCGTGAGCATGTGTGTGGAGGCCAGAGGTCGATATCACTTGCCTTTTCAGTTGCTCTCCACCTTAGTTTTTTTTGAGACAAGCCCAACAGAATGGCCTTTTTTTTTTAATGCATGTGTGTGCACATGAGAGAGAGAGAGAGATAGAGTGGCCTCCAGCCACTGCACTTGAATACCAGATATGTGCGCCCCCTTGTGGGCATGTGTGACTTCGTGCACTTGCGTCACTGAACATCATCTGGCTTATGTGGGACCTGGAGGGTCAAACATGAGTCCTTAGGCTTTGCAGGCAAGCGCCTTAACTGCTAAGCCATCTCTCCAGCCCTCCACCTTAGTTTTTGGGACAGGGTCTCATGGAACTTGGAGCTCAGTGGTTCAGCTGGTTTTGCAAGTTCATGGGATCCCTTTCCTCTGTCACCCCAGTGCTTGGATTTGAGGAGCATGCCACCAAGCCCAGCTTTTATCTGGGTGCTGGGATCCAAACTTCAGTCCTCATGCTTGAGTGACAAATACTTTGCTGCCTGGTCCTGAATGATTCCTGTGCTCACCATGGGGAGGGTCCTGAAGGACACAGGGGAGAGAATAGGCCTCCAGGAGCCTGACAGACATGGAAGTGTGGAAGGGAAGTGGGGAAATGAGAATGCATGAGGAAGCTGAAGGGGGAGAAAGGACTGCCCACAAGGGGACCCCACGAGGGAGAGTAGTCTATGCTGGCTGCTGACTGCTTGGTTCAAGCAGGGCCCTCCCTGTGTGGCACACATGCCCCTGGTGTACAGAAAGAGATGAGATGCTTAGTGATCCCTGGAGGCCTTTCTGGCTTAGCATAACAGGAGTCTTTCTAGTAGTCTGCAGGAAGCGGGGAGGGAGGAATGAGTCATGTTGGACATTGGCCATGGAGGCTGTGCCAGGAGAGTGTTTAGATCCTTGATGTGTCTTCCTCCTCTTCTTCCTCCTCCTCCCCTCCTCACATTCCTCCTTTTCTTCTTCTTCCCCTTTTCTCTCCTTACCTGTTTCTTCCTCCTCTTCCCCCTTCTCCTTTACCTCTTTCTTTGCCTCCTGTTCTTCCTTCTCCTCTTCCTCCCTTTCCTCTCTCCAGCTAGCTGTTGACATCCTCCCCTGCTGCTTCTTGGAAGGTTTCACAGGGTGGAGAAATAAGGTGCCCACATCGGGCTTTGCCCAGGTTATTTTTTCCCACTCCTCTCATGATTCTCGATCATACAGAATCTAATGGTTGCTGTGTTACCAAATGTTTCAGGTAATAATCCAGCAGCTGGTCTTTATTAAGTTATGTGCCAATCACCTCGCTGAAGGTACGCCACATGCATTTTATTCAAACTTCTCCTCCACCCTGGCAGGAGGTGACACTTACTACTTTAGTTCCACAAAGAAGGGAACTGAGGTTCAGACAAGTTAAGTAAGGGACTTGCCCAAGGGCTAATACAGTCAGTGTGGTAGAACCACGGTTAGAATATTTTCACCCTGCAGACCTGTCCCCTGAAGCATACCTAATCTTACACCTGGCTTCACCTTACCAGAGCATACTTCCTTTTTGTTTCATGCCACACAGAACAGAGTAAGGGCCCTGGTGGGGTTGGCCTTTTAGCTTACTGCATTTTAATGCTTTCATTTTGGTTTATGTTTTAAAACATTGCATTGAAACTTCTTTACATTGTTTAAAAAAATACAGGTAACTTTATTTTCAAACAGAGAGAGAATAAGAGAGGGGGTTGGGAATGGGCATGTCAGGGTCTCTTGCACCTGCAGACGAACTCCAGATGCTTGCACCACTTTGTGCATCTGGATTTATGTATGTAATTGAATCTGGGCCATCAGACTTCGAAGCACATGCCTTTAACTGCTGAGCCATCTCTCCAGTTCCACTTTATACTTTTAAGAAAGATTACTTAGTTTTCTTTAATTATAGATATATAAATTCACCATAGATAATCAAAGGACCCTGTAATTCAGAGATAAAAAAATAACAGTCACCTGAAATCTCTCTCAGGGATAGTCCCTTCTACTATTTTGGTGAATTTTCTTTCAGAAATATCTTTTTACGCTTTTTCATGAATAACTAAAACTAGACACTTTTAGATAAATGGGTCTTACTATGTGGACTAAAATATGCCCTTCTGCCCCCTCCCCTGCCACCTGAACCACTGCTTGAGATGGTATCAGCACAGGCAAAGTCAGCATTTAAGTTGTATGCCATTGAATCTTTGTGTTCGGTGGATGACACCTCTAACTTGTGTGTGAGCAATGTTAATCTATGTTCATCTGATTACTGACATTCTCTGTGTCTTTTGCCCTTCTTTTCCGTACTGGATTGCATGCTTTTTTTTACTAGTGATCTTAAAGGGTCTTCTCTGTATTTAAGACATTAGGCGTTTTCATGTATGGATTTTCTTAGCATACAGTTTTCCTCTTAAGTTGCTTCTGGTATTTTCTCCACACACGTGTTTTGTCTTTTTGTTTTCTTAGCTGTACCTTTGTAAGAATGCAATTTTAAAAATTATTTTAGTTCATAAGAAAAATTGTGTATGATTACCAAGTACACCATTACGATTTGAAATATGTATATATTATTGAATGGCTAAATTGTGCAAACTGACATATGTATTATTACCTCAAATACTTATTTTTTGTGGTGGGAACATGTAAAACTTTTACTTTTAATGAGATTTTCAGCAATCCAACATGTTGTTAACGGTTATCACATACTGCCGCCATATGATACAGAGGGTCTCTTGAAATTAGTCCTCCTTTGATCAGCGTCTTCATAATCATCTTCCAGCCCCTTCCCCAGCCCCAGTCTCTGCTTACCACCGCTGACTCCACTGTCTGTCCCTGTGATTTGGTTTCAGATCTCACATGCAAATGAGGTCCTACAGGATTTATTCCTGGATTATTTTACTAACATAATGTCCCTTTGGTTCAACAGTGGTGCAAATGACAAGGTTTCCTTCCTTTTGGACACTAAATAATATTCTGCTGTGTGTACACCCCACATTCTCTTCATCTTTTCACCTCTTGATAGACACAGGCTGACTCCATATCTGAGCCATAGTGATCTAGCACTGCAGCCTACGTGGAGTTGCAGATATCTTCTCGACAAGTTGATTTCATGTCCTTGTCATGCATACTCAGTAGAGGGATTGTCATATCATATGGCAGTCTTACTTTTAACTTCATGAGGAAATTCCCTTCTGCCCTCCAAAATGATTATACTTAGAAGAACAGAAGCTTAACTGTTTTTTTTTTTCAAATTTGCTCTGTTATACTTTATTTTGAGTCATGTCTAAAAACGTATGTTTACCTAACATATACTTTCTTCTCCATTCACTCTGAAAGCATAACAAGTTTTCGGCTTTGTAATGGAGGCCTGTGATCCATTTTGAGATTTATAAAAACATGTAGTATGGTATATTTTATATATGAATGGATATGTTTATAAATGAACATGTTTCAAGTATTTTATATGTGAATGTTTGTGTGGGAAAGATCCTTCTTTGGATACTCAATGACCCTGTCAATTTTGTTGTAAATAACTGACTACGTATGTGTTGGTCTGTTTCTGTTCTGTTCCTTTCATGGGTGTATCTCTCCTGATACCGATATCATGTTGTCTTGATGCTAATTTTAGGTCCTGGGGTACTGTGAATGCCCCAGGTTTGTCTTCAATGTTGCTTCTGCTATTCTAGTTCCCTTAAGTTTTACAGTCAGCTGAATTACTTTTATAAAAAAGCTGTAAGAGATGGTTGGGGTTGTATGCAGGCTCTAGATCAATGTGGGGAGTTGCTGTCTTAATAGTGAATCTTCTGTGGTTTTGTGTGCTTCCTGAGCAAGTTTGAGGGCCTAAGACCACTGGAGTTTGAATCTCCAAATCCCACATAAACAGGTGGGCTCAATGACCACACACACCTGTAACCCCAGTCCTGCAGGAAAGCAGAGATCCTAGAAATGTCTGAGGCCGCTTCCTCCAGCCTCAAGCTCTGGAATCAGTAAATAGACTCTGGCTCAAAAACAAGACTGGTCAGAAGATGGGGTGGAACACCCAAATTCCAGCCACTTAGGTGAGCACCCCTTGGCTGCATGTGAGTGTATGGGGCGCCACAGCACAGCACACCCTTACACACATATCACACAGCATAGCACACTCCTATATACACACCTCACAGCATACCACACCCTTATAAACATACTGCACAGCACACACATACAAGCAAAAAAAGAAGAAAACCAACAACACCCACAGCATCTCTTCTGATCCTCACCCACAGTTCTCCCACAGTGTATATCTCCTTTTATTTGTTCTTTAGTTTCTCTCAGTGGTGACTTTATAATTGTCCAAGTCTGAGTTTTGCATGTCCATTGTCAGATTTGTCTATAGGTATTTGATGGGTTTTGATACAAATATAAGTATTCTTTTCTATTTTCACTTTTATTTTGGCAAGACTCAGGATTGAACCTAGGAATCTGCATTTGCTAGGCAAGCACTCTAACCATGTCTCGAGCCCTGATGATGTCTTAAGTCAGTTTTAAATATTTTGTTTTTATTTATTTATTTATTTGACAGAGAGAAAGAGGGAGAAAGAGAGGGAGAGAGAGAGAGAGAATGGGCACCCCAGGGCTTCCAACCACTGCAAACAAACTCCAGACGCATGTGTCCCCTTGTGCATCTGGCTTACATGGGTCCTGGGGAATTGAACTGGGATCCTTTGGCTTTACAGACAAATGCCTTAACTGCTAAGCCATCCCTCCAGCCCAGCTCCCAGTTTATAATAGTCCATTGCATGTATGTAGAAATGTGCCTGATGAGAAAGGTTGTTCAATGGAGACAAAAAGGTGAGGGGGTGATGCAGCACTGGGTTTTGAATAGTAAGGGTAGTTTTAGGAGTGTACTGAGTGCCCTTATTTGGGCATTGGACACATAGTTAGGGTTTCCTTCTACAGTATGAGCTTCTCTACTAAACCATCAGTTCTGTGGCAGCAGGCACTGCCCATCTGTGTCCTTGGCACACAGCCCAGATCCTGGCACAGGATGGGCAGTATTAAGGATTTTCATGAATGGCAAGAGAGATGGTTTTAAAGAAATAACATTATGCAGCCTGTTTTATACTACCCCATGTCCTCCCCCCTGGAAGCTTTTAGCATTCATGTATGTGCTTGGCATGGCTGTAGTATGGGTCTATGTCCTAGTGTGTGTCTCCCTTTGGTCACTAATGTAGCATGCCCCTATGGCATTTGGCTCAGCTCACAAAGTCAGCAACATCCAACAAAACCAGCTGTCACATCCCCTGGGGGATCAGACTAAACAAACACAAGACTGTCAGCTATCATTAATTCATTACGCGAACTCATTCACTTACGAGTTCTCTCGTCCAACACAGTCCATGGAGAAGTCACTCATGGCCCAGCACTGGGGTAGGTGCTAGCGTGACAACGATTCATAAACTGGTCCCTTCTCCACGACAGAAGTGAAGGTTCCGCGGCAGCACAGTCTACAGGTGCCACAGTGTGTGAATGCACAAGAAGCTCACGGGCACTGGGGAGTCACAGTGAGCAGCGCTTGCAGGGGCTGGTGCTGACAGAGCCAGCTAAGCGAAGGCACGTTTTCTGGGGTGCTCCCCCCTGGGGACTGACCCACACTCTCTGATGGTTCCTCACAGTAACAAATGCTTGCTTCCTTGCTTCTTCCTGAGCCATTATTCTTACCATCAACACAGTGACACAAACAGTAGTGTTACCTATATCCAGTGACTTAGTAGCTTAGTATGCTAGGCTAAAGATCAAATAGTCCCTGTGTCATTTTGTCTTCTTGGTGGTCCTGGGAGCTGTGCTGTTGGAGAAGACTGAGTGGCCTTTTGCACCTTTTAGACGGCAGAGGCAGGACTTGAACCCATGACTGGTAGATCAGCCTAGGCTTTCAAGCACTGTACAGTGCTCCCCCCTACAGCCGTGGCTATGGTAGGTCTCAGTGACTGAGCACTTAGCGTGTGCCCGACATGGGGCTAAGTGATTTACATTTATTATGTCATTCTCATGATTGTCCTTATCTCCAGTTTGAAGGTAGAGAAATTAGATCTTCAGTTCATCACCTACTCACTGTGGCTTATATCAAGTACTGTATTCCAGCTTGCTTGATTAATGTTACATTGACTATTTCAGAGTTGCTTTTTCTTTTTTGAGGCAAGCCCAACAGGCTGGCCTTTATCTATTTATTTATTTTTAATGTGAGAGAGCAAGAGAGAGAGAGAGAGAATTGGCATGCCAGGGCCTCAGCCACTGTAAGTGAACTCCACACCTGTGTGCCTTCTTGTGCGCATGGGCAGCCTTGTGCACTTGCATCATCTTTTGTGCATCTGGCTTATGTGGGACCTGGAGAGTCGAACATGGGTCCTTAGGCTTTACAGGAAAATGCTTTAACTGCTAAGCCGTCTCTCCAGCCCTCAAAGTTTCTTTTCTAAAACTTATTTTTATTTATTCAAGAGAGAGAGAGAGAGAGAGAGAGAGAGAGAGAGAGAGAGGGAGAGGGAGAGAATGGGTTTGCCAGGGCCTCTTGCCACTTGAAACAAACTCCAGATACATGTGACACTTTATGCATCTGACTTTACGTGGGTACTGGGGAATGGAACCTGGGCCATCAGGCTCTGCAAGCAAGTGCCTTCAACTGCTGAGCCATCCTTCCAGCCCAACTGTCTCACAGTTCCTATGGACAGGTGTTCCAGAGTGGTTTTGTTGAGTGGTGCTGGCTCTGGGTCTCATGAAGCCAAATTGGTGGTCAGGACTACAGTTCGACAAGGGTCTGTTTGCAGAGGGCCTCACTCACACGGATGCTGGCAGACCTCTGTTTCTTGCCACATGGGCCTCAGGACAGGGTAGTTGGTCCCCCTCATAGTGAGAGGGAGCACACCCAAGGCATAAGCATCAGCCTTTTCATAATTTCAAAAAGAGTCCCACCTCCCTCTGCCTGTTTTCCAAGAGGAGGGGGCTTAAGTCCCATGCCTGTGTGTAGGAAGATCAAAATTTTCCGACCTGGCTTTAAAGCACAGCCAGTTGATGGCTGATCTAATTCATGACAAGTGTGATTGACTCCATTCTACAGCATGGCCTCTCCATCCACAAAAACCTTTCAGCTGGGTGCTTTGTGGAACGAAGCCTAAGCCTTGCCCTCTACGAAGTCTCTCTGAGGAGGTAAGATAGAAGTTGTCAGTGACCAAATAGGTAGAAGGAGAGGAGACACTTGACTAGATGAAGGAACAGACCTGGGGAATTCCAAGCCAGGCTGCTCGGGGCTTTTACAAGCTCTGTGCACATTGGCTTTCTGACAGACCCGTTAACACAGATGAAGTGCTGGAGAGATCTGCACTATCCTCAGCTGTGAATGTGTTTGCCAGCCAAGTCCTTTTTCTTAAAGGAACAGAATCCCTTGGGATAGCCACTGAGTTAGGTAATAAGGGTGTTTTTCCTGAGCCGCGGATGTGAAGATCATCTTGACACGTTCATGCTGGCACGGCTAACAGCATCATCCAGGCTCCCACACATTCACCACCCAGCACTTTCCCCGAGGCTAGGTTGCCAGGGACAACCAGAGGCTGTCTCTCAGCCGCTCTGAACCCTCCTACGCTGCCCTGCTCCACAGATGGAAGATATAAACGAAACATTTGGAAATGTACCGAACCTGGCACTTAGCCCGGTCATTCTAGGTCACTTGGCATCTCTGTCCACCTCTTTAAAAATGACACCAAAAGCCATTTGGGCTGGAAAGTGGGCAGGTCGCTCCCGAGTTGGGCTGTCCTGTTTTTGGTTCATAGTGTTGGAAGCAGAAGCTGTTGGCAGGTGGGTGCAGTGACCACACCTCCGGCCCAGGTCCCTTGCTTGGCACCATCTGTCTTCCATATTGTTCCATGTCCTGGCAGTCACCCTGGGGTCCTACGAAAGCCCTGTCATCACTCCTGGGATTCATGGTATCCCCTCCCCCTGCCTTATGCAGAGACATATGTGTTATTTCCTACCATTTTCAGGAGGGTTTTTTTTTTTAAATTTAAGATTATTTATTTATTTGCAAGGTCTCATTTTTGCCCAGCCTGACCTGGAACTCACTCTGTAACCCAGGTTGGCTTCAAACTCATAGCAATGTCCCTACTTCAGCCTCACCAGTGTTGGGATTAAAGGTGTATGCCACCATGCCTGGTGTCTTTTACTTTAAGTTTAGAGAGATTTTATTAGATTAAAAGGAGGAAAGAGGAGAGAATATAGACAGTGCTTGCCCATGAGAAGGCAGGAGGAACAGAGTAAAGCCCACCTAGAAATGTAGATTGGAGTCATCTGTAGGTTCTGAATGGGGACTGATCCTTTCAGGATCCTATTCCTGAAGGAAAGGGGAACTCCTTTCTACAGAGGGGTTCAGCTTGAGTTGAAGGAAAAATAGAATTTTTTTTTTTTTCGAGGTAGGGTCTCACTCTGGCTCAGGCTGACCTAGAATTAACTTTGTAGTCTCAGGGTGGCCTCAAACTCACAGTGATCCTCCTACCTCTGCCTCCCGAGTGCTAGGATTAAAGGTGTATACTACCACGCCTGGCTTTTTTGTTTGTTTTTTTGAGATAGGGTCTCACTCTAGCCCAAGCTGACGTGGAATTCACTATGTAATCTCAAGGTGGCCTCAAACACCCGGTGCTTCTCCTACCTCTGCCTCCCGAGTGCTGGGATTAAAGGCGTGCACCACCATGCCTGGCTGAAATCTTGTTTTTAATAGCAATTTTAAAATTTGTAATAATGAAAGCCAGCATTAACCTATTGACAAATGTACACATTGGTGCTTACTATTTACCAAGTGCTGAATTAGTGTTTTATATCACTCAAGCCTACTGACACTCATGAGAAACACCCTGTCATCCAGATAATGCAGGCACTGAAATGGGGCTTAGCAAGGTTAAATGACTTGCTTGTGGTGACACAGTTTGCAATGGGTGCCTCTCTGATCTAGATGTGCCTGACCTCCAAGCCCATGTTTTCTTCAGTCTTCCATCTCTACCCTTTGGTTTTGCCCTTCTGCTGCCTGGTTCTCAGACCTCCCCATACTATTTCTGCACCTTGCCTGTCAACCCTTGCCAGGAATCTGCATGGACAAGTCTTCTGGCTCAACTGGACACTCACTCCTTCGGATGAATTTTTGGTGTTAGCCCTGCGGCCCCACGCACCAGGGTAAGAGAGACTCTGGCTTCCTGCCCTGGCCCGAGGGACCGACTGGCTGGGCCTGCCTGCTGCCCAGCTCACCAATCCTGGAAGAGAGTCTGGACACACGCCACTCTTGCCCCATGGAGAACGTGTGCACAGCCTAGGTAGATCGCCCGAGTGGAGATTCCAGTGATTCATACAGTCCCATGGCTAGGGGAAGTGTCTTGATCTAAGTGCAGGGCAGAAAGCTCTGCCCTGCTCACCAGCGGTTCCTTTCCATGGCTGGTCTTGGCACATAAGGGCTCTTAGACACAGGCTGACTGGGATTTCGGTGAAGGGCCCTTATGCTTTTAGAGTTTTAGTCACACTGGTGGAATTGGAACGATCGACATAAAAGGGTGTTGTATATGTGTTTAAAAACTTGTTATGCTGGAAATTTCCTTTCTATCCTTTTTAAGAAATCACCCAGTCTTTCAGTAGTCTTAAGTGTTTTCCTTAAGGGGTGTCCAGTAACCAACCTGCCTCAGTGACATGCATCTGGGCCTTATTGTTTTTAAAATTTTTATTTATGAGAGAGAGAGAGTATTAGTGCGCCAGGGTTTCTTGACACCACAAATGACCTCCAGATACATGTGCCACTTGGTGCATCCAAGTCCGTCCATGGTATGTCACCCAGGAGTCTCAGTCATCCGAACTTCTGCATCCCTCAACACAGTGACAGCAGACCTGAGGTCAGGATTCTGAGGTACCCTGCAAGACTCCCAAGTACACTGTGGTCCTCGGGGTGGACTGATTCAATGATCACTGAACTAGAACTATTCTTACCCTTGAATTGATCCCTATTCCTGTCATGATTCGAATCATTCCTACCCAGCGTTACCCTGAAGAATAAATTATTAAAACCAAAACAGTGATCATGGCCGGGTATGATAGGATTCCATGTGTCTGTGGACCCCCCTAACTCAGAAGGTTGAGGCAGGAGGATTACTTGAATCCAAGAGTTTGGTGAAAGTTTGGCAACATAGTTAGTCAACACTGTCCTTGTAAAAACAAAACAAAACAAAACAAAACAAAAACCAATGATCATCCAAGCAATTGATTTGATTCCATGATTCCATAATCTCTGTTAAAGGCATCCTTAAATCTAGTAAACTGAGACTTAGGAGTGCTAATAAAGAAAGAAGTATGAGCTGGGGTGATGGCTCAGCAGTAGAAAGTTTACCTGTGAAGCCTACTGGCCTGGGCTCAGTTCTCCAGCATCTACATAAAGCTAGACACAAAAAGTGGAGCATCTGTCTGGCATTCATTTGCAGCAGCAAGAAACCATACCTCCTGCAAATAAATATAATGATAATTTTTTTTTTTTTTTGGTTTTTCGAGGTAGGGTTTCACTCTAGCCCAGGCTGACCTGGAATTTACTATGTAGTCTCAGGGTGACCTCAAACTCACAGTGATCCTCCTACCTCTGCCTCCCAAGTGCTGGGATTAAAGTCATGTGCCACCACACCCAGCTTAATAATACATTTTTAAAAAGAAAGAGGGTTGTTCAAATGGCTTAGTGGTTAAAGGCACTTGCCTACTAAGCCTGATGGCCCCAGTTAGATTCCCTAGTACCCATGCAAAGTCAGACACATGCATCTGGAGTTCATTTTCAGTGGCAAGAAGACCTGGAGTCTCCATTCTTTCTCTCTCCCCCCGACCCTGCTTGTAAATAAATAAAGCATTTTCAAAAAGGGCCTTCAAAAAATGACTGCTGGGACAGGAGAGTTGGCTTGGCAGTTAAGGTGCTTGCCTGCAAAGCCTAAGGACCCATGTAAGTGTGCAAGGTCACACATGTGCACAAGGTGGTGCATGCGTCTGGAGTTCAATTGCAGTGTCTGGTGGCCTTAGCATGCTAATTCATTCTCTCTCTCTCATAAAAAGTGATTGCTGAACTACCTGTGCCTGAGTGTTTCTGGACAAAAACAAAACAAAACAAGGGCCTGTTAAAGAAAGTGGTTCAATCCTCATCTTGCTCTGACGCCTTGTGGTCTTACACAACTAGGTCTGTAATTTCGGAAATGTAACGCATGTAGACTTTGGGAATACTCTTGTTTGACTAATTGGTCATTAGGATCAGGTAACTATGGAAACTGTAGCATTCCTGTAGCATTCAAGAGAAGACATTTATTCTTTTTACTCTGTATAATCAATACAGGTGGGAACAGGGCTCCTGATATGATAGGTTCTTGCAAAAACTGCTATAAAAATTGTATTTCTTCTGTCTGCAATGGAAGTGGAATACATCTTTGCTCTTCCTTCTTGCCCTGAGCTCCCTCCAACATGGATGGTGTCAACCTACACATACCTTGATGCCACTTCTCACATCCTCGTAGAAGTAGGTTTGAAAATGTTTTTATAAGTACAAAGGCGTGTGGATTTTGAAACTTTGTCATATAGTTTATGTTTTTATGAGGCAGGGTCTCGTTCTAGCCCAGGCTAACCTGGAATTCACTATGTAGGCCCAGGCTGGTCTTGAACTCATGGCAATCCTCCTACCTCTGCCTCCTGAGTGCTGGGATTAAAGGTGTACGACACCATGCCCAGCTATATGTTGTTTTTATACTCAGGCTTTATTTAAGAAAGGAAGTTTTCTATTTCTGCAATATGGTTTCTGTGTTAGTATGAAAATTCCCAGAGACAAGTCTGTCTCATATACATATGCCCTCTCTGACCATGGTAAGAAAATCTCTGGGCTATGAGATTTCCTAAAAGCTGGAGCAGTTTTTAATGAAACCCAATGTCTTATACAAGGAATTAGAAACTCTTTGCTTTGAGTGGATGTGTCAAAAGATGAAAAAAAAAAAAAACATACTTGCTTTTTTTAAAAATGTTGTTTGTTTTCTTTAGTGTTTCCAAAATTGTAGTCTGGTGTTTCAACATGCCTTAACGAAAGTAACACTCCAGTTTTGTGTTGCTTTCGTTTAACTATGTGTTTTTCCATTCAATGCCTGCATGTGCTATTCACCTTAAAAAGAGTATTTTATTTATTTATGAGAGACAGAGAGAGAGAGAGAGAGAGAGAGAGAGAGAGAGAGAGAGGGAGGGAGGGAGGGAGAGAGAACAAACCAGGGCCTTTTGCCACTGCATACAAACTTCAGACATATGCACCACTTTGTGCATCTGGCTTTATGTGGGTACTGAGGAGTCGAACCCAGGCCATCAGGTTTTGTAAGCCTTTAACACTGAGCAATCTCCCCAGCCCATACTATATATTTTAATTCATTCATTCTTTGTTTCTGTCTTTCGTGAGTGTGTGTGTGTGTGTGTGTGTGTGTGTGTGTGTGTGTGTGTGTTGGGACCTCTTGACATTGCAAATGAATGCCAAATACTTGTGCCTTTTTTTTTTTTTTTTTTTTTTTTTTTGCATCTGGCTTATGTGGGTGGCTTTGGAATTGCACCTAGGCCAGCAGGCTTTGCAAGCAAACGCCTTTAACTGCTGAGCCACCTTCCCAGACCCCATTTTTGGTTTCAGATAAATATTTGATTCCTCAACTTTACAGGGCAACATAAGGACATATGATTGTGTTGGTGATGGAGGCAGGTAAATTCCTTGCTCTGGCTCTAAGTGGGAGGCCAAGTCACTGACGGTGACGCCACAGGGCAGAGCACTTTGGGCAGGTGAGAGCCCAGTGGATTTGACATGGAACTTAGACACAGAAGACAGAGAAGTGCATAAAAAGATTAAGATAACTAGGCGTTAAAGAAAGACTTTGGAAGACATGTCTGCAGTAGAAGGATTGTGTGTGCAAGACTGGGAGGTGGTTGCAGTCTTGTGGAAGACACTTAAAGGCTGGTTTTATTTCCAGAAAGCAGAAATCATAGAAAGTTTGCAGGACATGTTGCCTTCAACTTACCTTTACTGTCTCAAAACCAGTACAGCACAAGTCCTAGGGATGTTTGTGAACATAGAGCAAGCCTCTCCTCCCTGGAGGAGGGAGTTGGGCATTGTCTGAAGTTTTCTAAGAGGCTGAGTTCATTAACATCCCCATGGGAACCTTCCCATGACTGCCTACTTCAACAAAGAATTAATGGTGGGAAGTAATGTAGACTCCAACTAAAAAGAGGCTATCCTTTGGCCCAAAGCAGTGGGCTCTGAGCCGAAGCTTTTGGGAAAGCCAAATGAAGAATCCTGAAAGCAGCCCCAGCTCAGGCCAGACCTACCAGTCTTAGGTTGCCCTGTAAGGGTTTATAAGGCAGACATGATTTCTGAGCTTTGAAGACGTTGCGACTCACATGTGGATCACAAGCACTGTGGACAGACTCATGGTGCATGCATGGTTGATCTTGAGTGATGGATGTCAGCTCTGGATTTTTCTCCTGAGGTTTGTTTACCTGTGAGCATACACAGGTGTGGATGACCATGCCTCTGCTCTAAAATCCATCATAGGGAGTAGAAAGTGCCATAATAAATCAGCATGGCGTGTCATCAGGAAATCCATATAAACCATGGACAGGAAATACTTATTATCATGGACAGGAAATGCTTCAGGATCAGTACATCACCCAGAGCTTGTTAGAATCGCAGATTCTCGTCTACAGCCATAGCCCCCTCAACATGTCTGATTTCTTTTGCTCTCAGAAGCTAAGGAGGGTTGGGCGTGGTTAGTGCTTGGATGGGAGAAACACAGCCACATTCTAGATCTATTCGGTCAGAAACCAGATTGGATGCAACAATCTGTGGATTTCACAACCCTAAAGTTTGAGAACCACTGGGTAGATCAGACAGGCTACAGGTCATGTTCAATCCTGTGGCTTGTACTGGCTAGCTGTGGCTGCTGCCCTTTTCTGTCCTCTTAAAAAGGCATATTGAGGGCTGGAGAGATGGCTTAGCAGTTAAGGTACTTGTCTGTGAAACTTAAAGGACCCAGGTTTGGTTCCCCAGGTCCCACGTTAGCCAGATGCACAAGGTGGCTCATGTGCCTGGAGTTTATTTGCAGTGGCAGGAGACCCTGGTGCACCCATTCTCTCTCACTTTATCTGCCTCTCTCTCTCAAATAAATAAAATAAAATAAAAGGTATATTGAGGGCTGGAGAGATGTCTTAGTGGTTAAAGGTACTTGCTTGCAAAAAAAAAAAAAAAGGTACTTGCTTGCAAAGTCTGCTAGTCTGGGTTCATTTCTCCAGCACCCACTTAAAGCCAGATGCAGAAAGTGGTTCATGTGTCTGGAGTTCTTTTGCATGACAAGAAGCCTGGGTGTGCCCATTCTCTTTCTTTCTCTCTCTCTTAAATAAATAAAAATATTTTTATTATTTTATTTTATTTTTTTTAATTTTTATTTATTTATTTATTTGAGAGCGACAGACACAGAGAGAAAGACAGGTAGAGGGAGAGAGAGAGAATGGGCGCGCCAGGGCTTCCAGCCTCTGCAAACGAACTCCAGACGCGTGCGCCCCCTTGTGCATCTGGCTAACGTGGGACCTGGGGAACCAAACCTCGAACCGGGGTCCTTAGGCTTCACAGGCAAGCGCTTAACCGCTACGCCATCTCTCCAGCCCTAAAAATATTTTTAAAAGGTATACTGAAATCCTAGTAAGTGATAGTCCTGTAAATGTGGACACAGTGCATTTGCACAAGTTTACTAAAATATTTAAACTATAGTCTTTATTTATTAACACCGCACATAGCAGTCACAACAACGTGGGTACCACAGTGAAATATGACTGCCCCACTAATGGGAATTATTGTCCCTTTTCTTCTTTGACCATGCTCTGTGTTAAGAAAAGCATCTAAACTGATATTTGGAAGACACACTCAAGTGCGTATATCTAGAACCAACAGCTCATAAAATAATACCCTTACTATATTTTCTGTGCTGTCCTATTAAATGTGTTCTGGTCTCAATCAATTACATTGAGAACTATGATCTGCTCTAGCAAGCAGAGGTGCGGTGAGTGTGTTTGGTCATGGACCACTAACTCCGTCTCAAGAGCAGGGGAAGGGTAGGGCCACATCTATGTGAGGTGGACTTGGGCCTCAGTGTCTACTCTGCCACTCTTTGCTGGGTGGCTTTGGGTCTTTTCCATGTGCTCTCTGAACTTTACTTTCCTCATCCATCAATGTCAATGGTAAAATGTACCTCAAAGGGTCAAGGTGACGAGAAAATGACAATACTTTGCGTGGTGTCTGGCTGAGGCCGTTCCTGTCTTACTTGTGGGATGACTACGTAGTGTTACCGCTATTTTTCAAATCATTCTCAGTTAAGTTTTGTGGTGACCACCTCTAAGCAGTACTTCACAGTAGTCTCGTATGCCACAATTAAATAAGGCCTTTCCCCTGGCAGTTTAGGCATTTAGGAATGCTTATGAGTAATCATTCCATCCTAAAAATCTATCCGTAGTGGCTCTATTTTGGAGTGGGGACAGAATGCCCACCCAGAAGCAGCTTGTGGGAGGACAGGGTATATTTTGGCTCACAATTTTGACTGGAAGCTCATCATTGGATGGTAGAGCTGAGGCTGGGCATTGCATTTTGCCACAGCAGCTAGGAGGTAATAGCAAGAGTAGGCTGATCTCTGGCAAGGGGCTGCAACACAAAGGCTCATCCCCCAGTGACCCACGTGCAGCAGGGCTCCTCCTCCCAAACTTCCACCATTTAGGGACTTAGTATGAAGCTTCCTCACAAACACATAAGGCTACCAGGGACATTTCACATTCAAACCGCCACTCTTTTCAAAATGTACCAGTTTGTTTCCATATAAAATTTAGCCCCTCCTCCACCAACCCCACGGATACTGAGGTTGTAGAGGGTAGACGTTTTAAGTGGCTTCATGGACCACCATCTTGAATGGGGCACCAGGGAAGTGTAGATCTGTGCCGTGTTTCCATGGAGGCGTGCTTGTTAGACTGTTCTTGAGTATTTGCACCTGCTGGTCACTACACGCAGCATCTCCGGAGATGAAGCCAGAAGCACGTGGAAGAAACCGGGGGTGGGTTGCCCATGAGTGCGGCTTTTGGGGAGCTCCAGCTAATGTGTACTTGTCTTTCCGGAGGTCATGATTGTGGTTGGTGGCCAGGCTCCCAAGGCAATCCGCAGCGTGGAGTGCTATGATTTTGAGGAGGACCGCTGGGATCAGATCGCGGAGCTTCCCTCCAGGAGATGCAGGGCAGGTGAGCTCTCGCGTCCGCTGAACATGGGTCCCTAGCTCCCTTCCTTGCTGGTCTCCACCCCGTGCTTGCAGGGCTATTTCTCATTCTCATGAACATCTCTACGTGTCAGGTTACCTTCCTTTCTCACCTGTGCAGCTTTTGGCTGCCTAGTCAGTCAGTATTTTTTGGGGGGGCAGCAGGGGAGAGAGTTTCAAGGTAGAGTCTCACCCTAGCCACAGCTGACCTGGAACTCACTCTGTAGTCTCAGGCCGGGTCGGGAAGTCACAGTGATTCTCCTACCTCTTCCTCCCAAGTGCTGGGATTACAGGCGTGCGCCACCACGCCCAGCTGTCAGTATTTTAGCATTATGTCGCCATGGCACATGTGTGTGTGGAGATCCAAGGACAACTTTAAAGTGTGCTGTGTTCCACTTTCTTTGAGTCAGGGTCTCTTGGGACCCTCCTGGCTCTGGCTCCCATTGTCATGGGCCCTTTGGGAACACAGACTTTGTGTCTGGCTTTTGGTGGGTATGTGAGTGTCTGAGGAATGAAACCCTGGCCACAGACTTTGCAAAAAGTGCCTTTAACCGCTGAGTTCTCTCCCCAGCCCCTGAGGTCAGTTCTTGAGAGCTCAAGCCAGTTCAGGTATTATCTCAAAATCAAGTGACGTTAAGGGAAGCAAGCAAGGGAAGAAATCCAGTGAGTTCTATAGTGACTTGAAGATATCAGAGGTTGGCCAATAAATTCTGTGGCTAGTGATTCATAGGCCTGGTTGGCCTTTCTGCGGTCACCCATCAACACGGGCAGGCAGCCACCTACCCTGACCTTTATGTCTTGCTCTTCCGTGCCTCCTCAGGTGTGGTGTTCATGGCTGGCCACGTGTACGCTGTGGGCGGGTTTAACGGCTCTCTGCGGGTGCGGACAGTGGACGTGTATGACGGGGTGAAGGACCAGTGGACGTCCATCGCCAGCATGCAGGAGCGCCGGAGCACTCTGGGAGCTGCCGTGCTCAATGATCTGCTGTATGCTGTCGGAGGCTTTGATGGCAGTACGGGTAGGTCCCGGACATGTCACCATACCCTCCCAGCCCGAGACACAGCCTTCGTGAACACTTGTGTTGTCAGTCAGTTCTAGTTCACTGCCCCAGGAACATAGCCCTGCGCACCAGTCAGCCGTGCTTCACTATAACAAAATGCAGTTCACCTCAATATAGAAAAGCCTTGGGCTGGAGAGGTGGCTTAGCGGTTAAGCTCTTGCCTGTGAAGCCTAAGGACCCCGGTTCGAGGCTCGATTTCCCAGGACCCACGTTAGCCAGATGTACAAGGGGGCGCATGCATCTGGAGTTCATTTGCAGTGGCTGGAGGCCCTGGTGCACCCATTCTCTCTCTCTCTTTCTCTCTCTCTCTATCTGCCTCTTTCTCTCTCTGTCACTCTCAAATAAATAAATAAAAATGAACAAAAAATTAAAAAGAAAGAAAAGCCTTAATTTGTCTTATAGGATTTTAAAAAATATATATTTATTGGTCATTTTTATATCTTCTTTTGAGAACTCTCTGTTCAGTTCCATAAGTTATTTTTTTTTTTTAAACAAGTCCAACAGATTGGCCATTTGCTTTTTTAATGCAAGAGAGCAAGAGTGTGAGAGAGAAACAGAGAATTGGTGTGCCAGGGCCTCCAGCCACTGTAACCAAACTCCAGACACGTGCGCCACCTAGTGTGCATGTGCGACCTTGCACACTTGCACATGGGTCCTTTGGCTTTGCAGGCAAGCACCTCAACCACTGAGCCATCTCTACAGCTCTAAAACTTCCTTTTTTTACTGACAACCTCCATACATATGTACAATGTACCTTGATCTCAACCCTCTTCTATCACCCTCCTTTTCCTCCTTCCCACACCACTGATCCCCCTCTTCCTTACAGCTAGACCCTCTTGTGTTCTTTTTATTTTGTTGTTCTTTTTCCAGGTAGGCTTTCACTGTAGCCCAGGCTGACCTGGACCTCACTCTGTAATCCTAAACTGGCCTTGCACTCACAGTGACCTTCCTACCTCCGCCTCCCGTGTGCTGGGATTAAAGGTGTGTGCCACCACACCCTTCTTCTCTTGTATTTTGATGTTATTTATTGTGTCCTCCTCCATCATCTGTGACAATATGTTGATGGGCCCAATATTATGCTGGTCTTATGCAGGTAATGACCACTGTGGGAGGTCATGTGTGGCAGCCACGCTGTGTCTGGAAGACAGTATTCCAAAACACTCCTTTCTATCCTTTGGCTCTTAGAGTCTTTCTGCCATCTGCCATCTCGTCTGCAATGGTCCCTGAGTCTTGGAGAGGGATGGTGTGGTAGAGATGTGTTCGTGCTGAACGCTCCATTGTCACTTCTTCTCAGCACTTTGATGAGTTTTGAGTCTTTCCAGTTAGTCAGTACAATCCAAGAAGAGAAGCTTCTCTAACCAAAATGAGAATATTGCCTTACAGTTTTTGAAGGTTCTAGTCTTTGGACTTGTATGGACCTGTGGTGAGGTGTTTCATCATGACAGCAGGAGGTGGCAGAGAATGTTTGCTCACTTCACAACCAGAATGCAAAAAGCAAAGAGAGAGAGAGACCCTACCATCTCTTCCAAGGGTACCCTTCTCCCAAAGACCTAAGGGCTGCTGGTTAGATCCCTCCTTCCCAAGGTTCACCACCTCCCACAATGCCGCTTGAGCACTGGCGAAACTGTTAGCATAGACACGGGCCTCTAGGACAGTCAAGGTCCACAGGCGTTGGCAGCTAGGAATATGTGGGTGGGATGCGCAGCTGCTTATATAACATGGTGGGTTCTGAGAAGACCCCTCCCCACACACATTCAGAGGAGCTCCTCCCCTTCCCTTGCATGCCTTGCAGCTTGCTTTTTTTTAAAAAATGTTTTATTTATTTATTTGAGAGCGACAGACACAGAGAGAAAGACAGATAGAGGGAGAGAGAGAGAATGGGCACGCCAGGGCTTTCAGCCTCTGCAAACGAACTCCAGACGCGTGCGCCCCCTTGTGCATCTGGCTAACGTGGGACCTGGGGAACCGAGCCTCGAACCAGGGTCCTTAGGCTTCACAGGCAAGCGCTTAACCGCTAAGCCATCTCTCCAGCCCTGAAGCTTGCTTTTTAAACACTTGGATAACCAGATGATGAAATTGCGTCTCAGACCACATGGTGGGCCAAGGCTACCCATGTGACATATGGTCCTTCCTCCTGCCCCATGGAGCCTCACAAGGCTCTGTTTCTACTGGGTATCCTTTCACTCCTTAATTTTATCTCATTTCAAAATTTCAACCTGAACCATTAGTGGACATGGACTTGGAGAGAGCGCATCCTGCATGTTACCAGGTAGATATTGCTGCAGGCAGGGGCTCTATTAACTACAGTGATCCCCCCAAGGGAGATTTAAAGAAAAAAGAATATATATATATTTTGACTCTCTCAATCTTCATTTGTGTCCTCACAATTTGCTGATATTTCTTAGCCTTTTCTTTGCAGCACTTATGTAATTCCAGAGTCTTTAAGACCATCTGAAGGCTGTCTTTGGTGAGCAGTACCTGGAAATTAAGTGAATAAAATGCTGGTGATGCATAATTTTATTTATGATGTGCTTTTGCTATAAGTAGAAGCTTGACTAAGTGATGCATTTAAAAAACAAGGGATAGGGCTGGAGAGATGGTTTAGTGGTTAAGGTGCTTGCATGTGAAACCTAAGGACCCGGGTTTGATTCCTCAGTACTCACGTAAGCCAGATTGCACAAGGTGGCACTTGCGTCTGGAATGCGTCTGCAGTGGCTAGAGGTCCTGGCATGCCTATCCCTCTCTGTATATCTGCCTCTTTCTCTTTCTCTCTCAAATACATAAATAAAGTATTTTAAAAATTGAAAAACAAACAACAATGACAAAAAGCCAAAAATCCCCGAGGGATTCTTTTTTATTTTATTTACTTATTTATTTGAGAGAGAGAAAGAGGCAATGAGAGAGGGAATGGCTGCACCAGGGCCTCTGGCCACTGCAAATGAACTCCACATGCGTGTACCACTTTGTGAAACTGGCTCACATGGGTTCTGGGGAATTGAACCTGGATCCTTAGACTTTGCTGGCAAATGTCTTAACTGCTAAGGCATTTCTCCAGCCCGGGATTCTGTTTTACTCCTGAAACAAGAATTCCAGACATTAGCAGATCTTGGCTTGGCCCAGTTGAACAAGGATTTCCAGGCCAAGTTCTTTGGGGTTTTCTTGTCTTTCCCTCATGATCACAATAAAGCCGTTATAACTCCAGCCAAGAGGTTTGGGTTCCAGGCAGTAACAAGCAGGAAGAGGTGGCGCCTATTACCAGAAAAGCAGAGGCTGTCCCCAAGACCCCATCTGATTTCTGCTTAGGTCCTAGTCACTTGGTGTCCCCTAGCTACAAGGGAATCTTAAGAAGTAAAATTTTAGCTTTCCAGCTTCTAAAGTAGAGGAAAGATCTGGGCAAAGGGGGCTGGGATAGGTGTTGAGTGAGGCGATCTCTGGTATTTACGTAGAGCCACATGATCCAACCTTCAGTGCGGTTCAGATGCACACCCTCTTCTTACCACCCAACGTGTGTATTGCTTCTTACTGTCCCCTCAGGTAGGCACAGGCCAGACAGAGGTGTGTTCAGCTGGGCATCTGGATCTGTGGCCCTGGTTTGGCCTCCCTCCAAGCTCAGTGTTCTTTCACACAACAGGGGAGGCCTGTGGCTGGGGAAGTCTCATGAGCCTCTTATCTCCTAGGTCTGGCATCAGTAGAAGCCTACAGCTATAAGACTAACGAGTGGTTCTTTGTGGCCCCAATGAACACTCGGCGGAGCAGCGTGGGAGTGGGCGTTGTGGAGGGTAAGGATGCGGGAGAGGGTGGCGGCTAGCCCTCTCCCAACCTGTGTCTCATCCTCGGTCCAGAGTTTGTGCTTGATACTTCCTTTACTGTGACTCCCTTTTTCCAGTTTCTGGCCAGGGATCCAAAGTAATAGGTAAGGAGGGCTCAGCTTCAGAAGTGAAGCTGTAAGCAGGGTCAGCAGGCTGGGAGGGAAGGAAGATCATTGAAAGGAAGTGTCAGCCCACCTCGTGACCACCTGTCAATAGCTCTGCTCAGAGTTGGGGAGGTGGGGGAATCCCTGAGTCAATATGGAAGCCAGGGATACAGTGTGGCAAGGGTGAGTGTTAATTTGGCTTTCTTAATTTGTGTTTCACATTAGCAGAGTGGTGAGAGAGACAGGTGACTATCCTGGGGATGGACATGGTGTCCCACACCTGCCTTGGCCAGGAAAGGTGTGTGGGGTGAAGCAGGAAGGAGTTGTGAGTTCAGACAGTGCTCGAAGTATGTAAAATATCTTTTATTTGTTACCCAAACCCTCTGGAAGAACATAAGTGGCAGTTAGATTTTTCTTTGTTTTCCGGATAGGAAAACTACATCCTGGAGAGGCTGAGTGATGTAACGTATTAAGATAGTAAACAGCAGGTCCTCAAACTTAGGTCTTCTGACTCCTTGCCCAGGGCTGTCTGATTGCACCCTGTCTTCAGACCATTGTCAAATGCTATTGGTAGGAGCTTCACACATATGAATTCAGTGTACCCAATGCAGAGAATGAGATCTGAGTCAAATCACCAGGATGGACAGGCCAACATGGGCAGGTTGGCATGTCCTCATGAGTGGCTAGCTGGGACATCTGTTCATTCAAACATGTAGATAGACAATCTTCATGTACACATGCAAGACCTTACACACACATGTGAGGGAAACATGCAGTGAGTTACATGTCAATAGAGTCTTTTCTCTCACTCCTTTTTCCATCTGTACCAGTACTGTTGAATTGAAATTTTCTTTTAAAGGTGCATAACTAAGCCAGTCTTCTTAGTAAGACAAGGAGTTTGTCTTTCTGCCATGGCAAATTGTTTCCTGCTTTCTTGGTGGAATAGAAATTGATTTGTCCAGCAGATTTAGGAGCCTTGTCTAGCCATCTTCCCTTTCCCCTTTTGTTCCTCAGCCAGGAATATCAAACAATAGAGCAGGGGTTAAAAATAGCAAGTCCCTGTTAATAGAGTCAAGGAGAAACCTTGAGTGGGTATTTTTTTTTTTCCAGCTGATGCAGAATTGGAAGGGTTAGAGGAGGTGCCTTTAATGGTCGTGATTTAAAGTGCTGCCCTTGACAGAAGCTTTTGTGAGCTCGCACTGTGTATGTGGAAGAAATGCTGTCTTCTGGCTTGCCCGGCGGGTATGGAGGACAGCCAGGGATTTGTCTCTCTTGCCTGTCCTACATCTGAAGCTCTTGGGCTTTGGGTCATCAAAGGGCAAGGAGAAAGTTTGTGGAGAATGTGCAGGAGGGACCAAAGTGGAGCCTGCTTCCCAGTGGCCATGAGGACACAGCTAGCTCATTCCCCTTGCCATCTTCTCGGTACCCTGGCTGTGCAGTCTGAATGACCCTTAGGAACTGCACGATGGTTTGCTATTGGTTGCCTTGGAGAATCCCTCCTTAGGGCAAGGGATAGTGAACATTCTAAGCATAGACAGAACCTTCCAGCAGAGGAGAGAGTGTGTGTTTTGGGGACAGTCCCATCTGAGCCAGCGCACACCCGTGAGTGGCCTGGACTGTGGAGGAACTACTGAGAGGTTTTGTTTGTTTCTTTGTCTTCTTAACTTTGGCCTTGTGAGGATCAAACTAGAAATGAGGGGTCTTCTCTTAAATAAATTATTTATTTGGGAGTGTGTGCATCCAAGGGCTCACCATGGTGTGTAAGTGGAGGTCAGAGGACAGCTTCAAGGTTCTCCATCTTCTTTGATATAGAGTCTTTTACTGATGCAAAGGAACTGCCAGATTGTACATGAAGCATCTGATTCAGCTGATCTGAGAGCCCTGGACTCTCCTGACTCCACCTTCCATTGTTGCAGGCGCTTTGGGATCACTGATGTTGCACTATACATATGGCTTTATATGGGTGCAGAGAAATTGAATCCCAGCTGGCATTTTGCAAGTACCTTTAGCTGCTGAGCCATCTCCTCAGCACTGAGGTGTGTCTCTTTCAAAGGGTCTATCGAAAGCACTACAGGGACAGAAAACACAAGCAATGATGGCAGGATTTCCATATCAGTGGCTCCCACGCCACAGCATAGTTTTGAGCCACAGAAACTAGGAACATGATTGTAGATTGTCTCATCCTAGTCTGCCCTTGATATTAGGAAGGCATAAATGCTCCCAAACTCTGTTTATTAAATGACCCTCTTAAAATAGATTAGCATGTAGCTGTTTTTATTTAGCTAACAGCTAGTCACTCTGGTGATAGCTCACGATGTCCCATGGATCGGAGGTCCACAGGTGAAGTAGGGATGCTTGATTCTTATCCACACAGAAGGATCTGTCCTATTATATCCTAAGACTAAATGTTAACCTCAAAACATTTGAATATCTGCTATCAAGCAACTCAAATACTAGTTTTACGCATCATTATCCCACCTTGTTCCCAGTGTTCAGCCCCAGGTGGGAATGATGGATGCCCTTGTGTAGGAGCTTAATGTCCTTTTAATAATCAAATCATTGACAATCAAGCTGGAGGGATGGCTCAGTGCTTAAGGTACTTGCCTGCAAAGCCTAAGGACCCAGGTTTAATTCCTTAGTACCCATGTAAGCCAGATTTATAAGGTGGTGCATGCATCTGGAGATCGTTTGCAGAGGCTGGAGGCCCTGGTACACCCATTCTCTATCATTCTCAAATAAATAAATAAAATATTAAAACAGATCACAATGCTTTGGGGCTCCTGTGAATGCTTTAGAGATCACAGGCAGTCTGCAGAAAGATTCCAGCCACCTCAGCCCAGAGTGTCACAGAATGCTTCACTCATCTATTCTACCTGCCACAGTTATGGGAGGAATGGGTATGGTGACTATAATAAGGTTTGGGTTCTCACGAGGAATAATGTTCCATGTTTATCCCTCTGCTGCTGAGAGCTTGTAGCCAGAAAGCTGGGTGCTTGGGGTTAGTTTTGAGCCCGCTAGCCTTCCATCTGCCCGGCGCTGGGCTCTTGTCTTTGAGAAGTTTTAACCTAGTTCTCCATCAAGAATACATTGAGCCCCAGTGGTGTCAATTTATAGCATTGTTCTGGGTATCTGAGGCCTGTAACAGCCACCTTCTTGTTGCCTATTGGAGGCACCTGACCAGAGCAGTTTATGGGAAGAAAGGGTTTGTTTCTGCTTATAGTTTCGAAAGGAGGCATCGTCACGGCAGGAAAGCACGGCAGGCCTGCGCAGGAAGTGTGGATCACATCTCCACATCACTAGTCTGATGAGCACCCAGGGCTCTGGAGTGATAAACCTCAAGGTCTGCCTGCAATGACATGCCTCCTCCCTCAAGGCTCCACCTTCCAGAGGCCCCACAACCTTCACAAACTGCCATCATCTGGGGACCAAGCGGTCGAAAGCACATGAGTCTATGGGGGACATTTCGCATACACTCAAACTGCACAGGGCCCTAATTTAGAAAGAAGTGCTTGTAAAGAGCTCATGGCTTAGAGCAAGAGAAAGCAGAAATGCGAAGGTCATTTTCCTGGCTGGGCGTCCAGAACTTTGATGGAGATAAGGATGCCTCGGTGGGCTACAGATGACCCAAGCTCTTGGTCCATGTGTGCCGCCTTCAGCCGCTCTGTCTGTTCCAGGGAAGCTGTATGCTGTTGGGGGTTATGACGGGGCTTCACGCCAATGCCTGAGCACCGTGGAGCAGTACAACCCAGCAACCAACGAGTGGACATACGTGGCGGACATGAGCACCCGGCGCAGTGGAGCAGGTACAGGCCACGTCTGTCTCCTCCACAGCTGTGTCTGCAGAGAAACAGCGGTACACCCTGTCTCACCTCTCTCCTTCTGCTTTCCTCTTATCCTCTGTCTCTCTCCTCCTCTCTTTCTTTGAAGTTGGGATTAATATCTCATTTATATCACACACATGATCACTTTGTCAGCCTTTTGTAAAAAGTATACTATTTTAATATATTTTTAAAAGAAACTTGGTGTTCTTTTTAATCCCACTGCCACATTTTAAACTGCACTGAACATTTAAAAATTAGTCTTGCCCAGGGGACCCCTTTGCTACAACCCATTTAAGTTCCTCCATCAATTCTCTTTATCAGTATTCCTTCTCTTCCCTTCCTTTCTGTCTTCTTCCCTCCCTCTCTCCTTCTTTCCTTTCCTTTCCCTTCTCTTCCCTTCCCTTCCTTTCTCCCTCTCTCCCCCCTTCCCTTCCAGCTTTCTTTCTTTCTCTCATCATTGTTTCTTTTTTGAGACAAGCTATGGCCCAGGTGGGCCTCACACTCACTAAGTAACCCAGGCCACACCCTGCTAATCCTGCACCTCTTACAAGTGAACGCTTGTCTCTGCTAGCATTGTCTCCATGCGTATTTTCTTTCTTCCATCCTCTGGGCTTGACTCTGTAGCCCAGTCTGACTTTAAACAATCCTTTTGCCTCAGTCTCTGAGTGCTAGGGATAACAGGTATGCAGTACTTTGCCCGACCTATGCCTCAATCTACATAACCTTTACCACAGCCCTAAAAAGTACATATAGTGGCTAAAGAAATGGCTTAGTGGTTGGGGTGTTTCTCTGCAAAGTCTAATGACCCAGGTTTGATTCCCCAGAAACCATATAAGCCAGATGCACAAGGTGGCATATGTGTCTAGAGTCCTGGGATGCCCATTCTCTCCCTCCCTCTCTCTATCTCTCTCTCTCTGCCAAGGAAATAAATAAATAAATATTATTTTAAAATATTATGTGCAATATTAATTCCACTTAGCAGGTTTAGAAAGTAAGTTCTCCCTGGGATGGAGTTATGTTTGCCCAAGGTTATAGAATTAGTAACTTGCAGAGTTAGAATTCTCCCTCCAAGTTTAATGTATTGTAATTCCCAAATAATGTCTCATTCCTATAAGTAGTGGGGCAAATGCTGTTCCCCTGGCTTCAGTGACAAGCCCAGCTTGCCTGTCTGAAGCCCCTGTCTTAGGGGTTGAAAGCCAGCATACAAGTGTTCAAGGCTGGGGATAAACCTAAATCCTTTATCCTCACTTCTCCCTCACTGACATGACAAAAAAGTGACCTCCTGAAAGGTTTTTCACTAGTGCTGCCTGAGGGGAGAGCAGACACTCTGGAGTCCTTTGGGCTTAGTTCAGCAGTGTAGCAACAGCCCCTCCCCCACTTGGTCTCCTCGCCATCCCAGAGGCCCACAGGAGGGCTGAGAGGGCAGCAGAGCCTGGGCCAGGCTCCTGCGGTGCATGGGCTGATGGGAGGGTAAGTCACAAAACTCTCCCCAGTGTTACTGTTCTCTTTCTCTCTCTATTTTTTGGAGATTGGATTGTGATCTCCTTTTCATAGGACCAAACACATGACCACTTCCTGAGCCTTTTGTAAAAAAAAAACCAAAAAAAACCCCCAAAAATCCTGGGCTGGAGAGATGGCTTAGTGGTTAAGCGCTTGCCTGTGAAGCCCAAGGATCCCGGTTCAAGGCTCGATTCCCCAGGACCCCCATTAGCCAGTTGCACAAGGGGGCGCACGCATCTGGAGTTTTTGCAATGGCTGGAGGCCCTGGCGCACCCATTCTCTCCCTCTCTCTCTCTGCCTCTTTCTCTCTATGTCTGTCGCTCTAAAATAAATAAAAATAAACAAAAATTTAAAAGAATCCTGCTTTAATAGATTTTTAAAAAGAATCTTAGTTAGTCCACTGGTTGGTTACAAAGGAGAGCTCTGATTTCATCTTGGAAGCATCTGTGTTTGGAGGACATTCTCCCGGGAGTGTGTCTCTGTGATCCTGCAGGTCCGCCCGTCCTCTCTGTGGTGCAAAGGCCTTGAGTCAGGAAACCTGAACTTTACCATCTGTCTGCTCTGGCTTGCCTTGTGACTGGGTAATCCCCTCTCCCACTTCTGGCCTTGTAATTCCTCAGGTAGAAATGAGTGGGCTTTACTCTTCAGACCATTCCCATTCACTAACCTCATCACCTCCCCTCCTCCTGATCTTTTAGTAATTATAGTTTCTAGTGTCTTCTTTGTACTTCATCCCAATCCTCTTTGGTGATTTGAGGCACAGCAGCAAGAGCTGATGGCCCACGCATGTAGGAGCATCCCAGCCCGAGAGCAGCCACATGCTGAGCTCCTAGGAATACCCCTGCAGTGTGAAGCTACCTATGTTGCGGCCAGGAGCTGTTGTCTGTGCTTGGAGCCAAGAACTCTACCTGTGGATGCGGTTGCCTTGGGGACACAGGCTACTGCTGGGTGGACATTGCTCAGGTCATTCCTGCTTCTCGGCTGGGAGCTCTAGCTAATGCCAAGCGCTGTCATTGATGTCTCTGGGAGTCACAGTGACCTTGGGTTGGAATAAGCTCTTTGTGGAGATGGCTGTGAAAACCCTGACCCCAGGCTCTTCCATCAGTCTTTCCTCAGTAACTTTACGTTGCTAAGACTTGGGGAAGGGTCACTTCTGAAGATGAGAACCCATGTACTTGTCATGGTGGGTGATTTCGGTGACAGAATACCCAGAGAGCAAGGATCTATGTCCTCTGGTTGCCCGAGGCCCAGTGGGACTCTGTGGACATCTATGAGCAGGCCTGCTGAGGGTTACACAGAGGTCCTGGGGCATGCCAAGTCACTGTCTTCCTCACCAGGGTGTGGGGGGCACTAGCACATAGTTGAGAGGAAAAGAGGTCCTCTCAGGGTCCTAGGGGAGCCAGTTTTTGCTGAGCCCACTGATTTCACTGAAGCCCATGTCCATTAGCCATTGTTGGCACAGCAGCACCCTCTGCTGGTAGTTTAGGAAAACTGCTACTGTGCTGGCATAACTGCTGGTGGATTTTATGCATTTGGTCATTCAGCCAGTCTCCGCTGAGAGCTTCTTGCCACCAGGCACAGGGAAGCAGACTTGGACAAGAGAGACACCCTCCTTGGCTGTACAAAGTTTGTGGCCTACAGATTGGGCCTTTGGATCCTAAACTTGTCTGCACACTCCAATGACCTGAGGAACTTTCTGGGCTTCTGGAAGGTGTTTCTGGGAATGTGGCCCCATCTTTCCAGAAAGCTCCCAGCTAACAGAGATGGATCCTGTCTATGTAAAGGAGTGATCCGCTAGTGAGCCGTTCCTGGAAGGAGAAACCAAGACCAGGTAAAAATGGTCGCCAAGAGGGGGAGTTAGAAAGGTATGTCCCAAACCGAGGTGGTCCAGCTACCTGCGCAGTTGCCCTTTTGAGATACCACCTGTTTGTGATGGCCACTGTCTCCTTAGATCATAAAGGGGTTTTAGTAGCTCATCCTGCAGCTTGTCAGTGGTGTAATGCAGCTGAGGCCCACCCACCCCATGGGCAGTCTGCTACCCTTGCCAGTTTGTTGGGAGAGGAGCGCAGAGGGATGGCTTATTCTACAGGACTGGCAAGGTGGTCTCCCCGCTGATGTCCTCAGCACATCTGCTGTGTGGCTAGTTTCAGTTTTCAACTGTTTCCTCAACTAATACAAGGCTGAATAATACAATATTTGGGGGAAGTAAGGTAATATAGGTAAGTTCCAAAGGAAAACAAGTGTTTCTTCCCAGAAATAGTTACTTTTTACGCATTGGTGAACTCCTTTATCTTTTTCTTCCCTTCTTTTCTCTTTTTAAAAATACTCTATTTATTTATTTATTTGACAGAGAAAGGGGGAGAAAGAGAGAGAGGGAGGGAGGGAGAATGGGCATACCAGGGCTTCCAGCCACTGCAAACAAACTCCAGATGCATGCACCCCCTTGTGCATATGGCTTACATGGGTCCTGGGGAAATCGAACATGGGTCCTTTGGCTTTGCAGGCAAATGTCTTAACCGCCAAACCATCCCTACAGCCCTCTTTTTTTGTTTTTTTGAGGTAAGGTCTCACTCTAGCCCAGGCTGACCTGGAATTCACTATGGAGTCTCAGGGTGGCCTCGAACTCCCTGCAGTCCTCCTACCTCTGCCTCCCGAGTGCTGGCGTAAAAGGCGTGCACCACCACGCACAGCTTTAGCTTCTTCCTTTTCCTTACTACCCGTTTCCACATTTGCACACACACACATGCATGTTTTAAAAACACAAGTGGGTTCATAGCTGCCTTGTGTCTGTCTCCAGGTTGCCCGTCTTGCAAGGAGGCGGGCAGGGTGTCACTGTATTTGTTTTGCAGATGAGGACACTGAGGCCCAGGGACACAGACCAGCACTCCCCAAGTCACCCTGTTGATGATGGCTGTCCAGGGCTGGACACCAGGCCTCCTGGTTCCTTGTTCCTATAGCGAGCCTGAGGCCGGGACACTCTGCTCTGCCTTTCAGGGGTTGGGGTGCTCAGCGGACAGCTGTATGCCACAGGGGGGCATGATGGTCCCTTGGTGAGGAAGAGTGTCGAAGTCTATGACCCTGGGACAAACACCTGGAAGCAGGTGGCGGACATGAACATGTGCAGGCGGAATGCAGGTAATGCGTCTGCTCTCTCCATCTCCCTTTGGAAGCCATGGGCCTCTCCCTGCACACAGCTGTTCTGAGTGAGAGGAGGAGGGGGAGACCCCTAGGATCGAAAGCTGAGATTGTAGCCTGAGCAGGGAGTTCCATTTGTCCCCTACCTGCGAGAGGCGGGAGGAGTACCTAGGACCCAAAAAGCTGGCCATCAGCTCCCCAACTTAGATTCCCAGTGGATGGAGATGACTCTTTCCACCCACGCCCCTGTCCCATGGCTTGGCTGGTAGCTAAGCTCAGGACTGCATAGACCTAAGCCAGGCAGTGGCATTTGGTTCTGTTTTCTTTGCCATTCCCTCACTTTGGCCCAATCTTCTTCCTCACAGGAGTGTCAGACCTTTCCCCCATACAGCCTCCCCCCAAACTGACTCTCCAGTGTAATAATCACCTTTGTTTCTGTCTGTCCATTTCCTGTCTCCCCTTTCTATTGATCCTTGTATTCTTTACTTTAGCAGTGATTGACCTTAGGGATTTAGGTCCATGCTTCCTGGAGCGTAACACCTGATCAACCTATTGCCTTTAAAAACATTTATTTCAGAGAGAGTGTGTGTGCAAGAGAGAGTGAGAGTGCCAGGACCTCCAGCCTCTCCAGATGAACTCCAGATACATGCACCCCTCAGTGCACCTGGCTTGACATGGCTACTGGGGATTCAAACCTGGGCTGTCAGGGTTTGCAGGCAAATGCCTCTAAGTGCTGAGCCATCTCTCCAGCCCACTATTGCCTTTTGAGCCACTGCCTATTAGTTTGTGTTCCATTCAGTGTGTGGCTTGTGCTTTGTGCCTCTTGGCTCCATGAAAGGGTTGGCTTTGCACACCTTCCCCAGGCTAGAAAGACTAAAAGGCGAATCTCGGGCAGATTTCTTTCCTTTATTCTCATACCTGTTTGCTCAACTCATTTGTGGCTGACTTGTTGACAGTGTAAACAGAGGTGACATTACTAATTTGCTCCTTGCCTGAGCCTGATGTGATACACCTTGGCATCTAGCCAGAAGGCTCACGAGCAAGGCATTTCAGAGCCCACAATGCAGGCACTCTATAGGGTTTGTGAATTAAGTCTAGATATAAACGTGAGTATATATATTGCTTATCCAGGCATGAGGAGATGGCTCAATGGTTAAAGGCATTTCCTTGCACAGTTTGTTAGTCCAGGTTTAATCCCCTAGCCACCCACATAAAGCCAGATGGGCATTAATGTCTAGTGGCAAGAGATCTTGCCACCCATATCTCACCCCCCCAAACTCACGTATGCACAAATAAATATTAAACAATAAAATTATTTCTTGAGAAGAAAAGGCCAAAAGTGGAATTTTGAAGCAGATGTAGCAACATGGGCAATGCTTCCATACAGAGTCCTGCACCCACAATCTTCTCTCTATTTATATAACATGGGGGGGGCAGAGAGAAATGATCTTGTTAGAGTTGGGGTTTCCCAGAGGCTGTGTCAGTGTGCACCTCAGACCAGAGCTGAATCTCTGTTGTTCACTAGGAAGGGAGGAAGAGACTCCAGAGCAATGGAGACCATCTTCCATGGGTCCTCATTTCTGATGTGCCCATTCTGACCTCTCCTGTCACTTCTAACTCCCAGGAGTCTGTGCCGTGAACGGGCTCCTCTATGTAGTCGGGGGTGATGATGGATCCTGCAACTTGGCTTCGGTAGAGTACTACAATCCAGTCACCGACAAATGGACGCTGCTACCAACGAACATGAGCACTGGGCGGAGCTATGCAGGTCAGTGGATTCCAGCTCCATCCATCACAGTGGGGACAGGAGGAGGCAAGAGAAACAACAACAAAAACCAACAGTGAGGGAGACCCTGACTCAAGCAAAGTGTAAAGGCTCCTTGAACACCCTGAGTTTATCCTCAGACCTCCACATTTGTGCCATGGTACATGCATACCCATACTTATCTATACAATAAGTGAATAGATAATGACAGATGACAGATGACAGATAGATAGATAGATAGATAGATAGATAGATAGATAGATGGATGGATGGATGGATGGATGGATGGATGGATGGATGGATAGATGGATAGATGGATAGATGGATAGATGGATAGATAGAAAGAATAGCTGGGGAGCTCACTCAGTGGGAAAACGGTTTGCCATGAGATCATGAGAACCTAGGTTCAGAGCCCCAGTTCTTACACAAAAGCCAGGTAAGGTGGTGTGTGACTGTCATCCCAGTGCTGCAGAGGCAGAAGCAGAGGCAGAGGCAGAGGCGGAGGCAGGAGGATCCCCAGGGCTAGTCAGTCTAGAAGAATCAGTGAGCTGTAGGGTTTGTGAATTACAAGGGAGAACAACTGAGAAAGACATCCAGTGCTCTCTTTTAGCCTCACACATGCACATGCACTCACACACATGTTCACCCATACACATACAAGCATTCATGCACATCACATGCACATATACATGCAAAAAGTGAAAATCACTTTTGGAGTTCTGGCGTATATTGGTGGCTTGTGAACTGAACCTGGGCTACCAGACTTTGTAGGCAAATGCCTTGAACTGCTGAGCCATCTTTTCAGCCCCAGCAATTTTTTTTTTTTTTTTTTTTTTTTTTGAGGTAAGGTCTCACTATAGCCAAGGTTGACTTGGAATTCATTATGTAGTCTCAGGCTGGCCTTGAATTCATGGTGATCCTCCTACCTCTGCCTCCCAAGTGCTGGGACTAAAGGCATATGCCACCACACCCAGCCTTTCCTTTCCTTTCTTTTTTTCTTATTTAATAGAGAGAAAGAGGCAGAGAGAGAGAGAGAGAGAGAGAGAGAGAGAGAGAGAGAGAGAGAGAGAGGGAGAGAGGGAGAGGGAGAGAAGGAGAGAGAGAGAATGGGTGCACCAGGGCCTTCAGCCACTGCAAACGAACTCCAGATGTGTGTGCCCCCTTGTGTGCATGTGTGACATTGTGCACTCATGTCACTGTGCGTCAGGCTTATGTGGGACCGGGAGATTTGAATGTGAGTTCTTAGGCTTCACAGGAAAGCACCTTAACTGCTAAGCCATCTCTCCAGCTCCTCCCTTTTTTTTTTGGTTTTTCGAGGTAGGGTCTCACTCTAGCCCAGGCTGACCTGGAATTCACTATGGAGTCTCAGGCTGGCCTCAAACTGACAGCAATCCTCCTATCTCTGCCTCCCAAGTGCTGCCCGGCACCCTCCTCCCACTTTTTTTTTTTTTTTTTTTTTGAGGTAGGGTCTCACTCTGGTCCAGGCTGACCTGGAATTAACTCTGTAGTCTTAGGATGGCCTTGAACTCATGGTGATCCTCCTACCTCTGCCTCCCGAGTGCTGGGATTAAAGGTGTGCATCACCACACCTGGCTCGTATTTCCATTTGCATGAGAGTGGTCAGCTCCTCTTGCAAATGCTTCCAGATTTTAGATGGAGGATTTGTGCCACGTGGGTGCCAGAGCTTTGGGTCATGTTCTTCTAACATGAGGCCCCTATTGCAATGAGCTGCTTTCACTTTTCCCTTCCTTTGGATTTTCTCTCACCTTGTCACACCCTCCTTCATTAAATATGAAAGATTTTAGAAGCATTTAGAGTGATTCAGTTCTCTTGGTGTTTTCCTGATAACTACACCTACTCTTTTTTTTTTTTCAGAAGCTGTACAGGGGAGAATGGGACATATTCTAGGATGAGGCAGTGATACATGGGCAGGACTTTTGGCTCCATCTGAATCTTAACCAGAAGGGAGGGCTTAAGTATGACTATGTATGCTTAACAGTTCATGTGTCTCTCTTTGCTGTCTGCCCACTGCAGACATACGAGGGGAGAAGACAAACAGAAAGCAGGCAGTTCTGTGTTCAACCCACTGAGTGAAGGAAGCTCTTGCCTTAGAATCTAGAGGGATGATTCTGAAATGCAAAATTGATGATGAAGTTATCTACTAAAGTGTTACTTAAAGTATTAAAAAACCCGAGAATTACTTAATGGCTGGCATTAGGGAAGCAGTTAAATAATCTATGGGTTGTTTAGGTTTTGAAAAAAAATAGTTATTATTTGAAAGAGGGAAAGAGAAAAGAAAGATACAGGAAGACCGAGAGAGAACGGGAGTGTCCATATGCTGCTGCAAACATACTTTAGGCACATGCGCCACAGTGTGTGTCTGGCTTTACGTGGGCACTGGGGAATCAAACCCAGGGTGTCAGGCTTTGAAATCAAGCACCTTTAACTGCTGAGCCATCTCTCCAGCCCCCTGGAATGTTTATACAGTTGGCGTATTATTTTTGTGAGGGGAGACAGAGTCTCACTCTACTCCAGGTTTATCTGGAACTCACTGTGTATCCCAGCCTGTCCTTGAGCTCTTAACTATTCTCCCATTTCACCCTCTTGAATGAGTGCTGGGATTACAGGTGTGAGCCACCATGCCTGGCTCAGTGAATACATTTTTTCATTTCATGAGAAAACATTTGTACTAGACTTAGGTTAAAGGAGAATGCACATTGTAAGCGCCCTGTGTGCCCAGTGCTATGGTGCTGTATTGGGGAGGAGGAGTTTGAATAGCTGTTGCTTCTGGAAGTGGATACTGGAGTCAGACCTGAATTTGAATTTCATCCCTGTCACTAGCCATGGGCCTCGGGGCTGGGTATTCAATCTGATGTAACCTCTATTGTCCAAATTGTAAAATGGGGATAAATTAAACTAAACCTCTTAGAGCTTTTATGAGAACAAGCTGTGATAATATGTGTGAAGTACTCAGCATGATGTTTGCCTGGTTGCTAGACTCCACCTGCTGAACGATAAAGATTATTGGTAGACCCCCTAGGAAGGATTCCGATTGATGGAGGTGGCTTACTTTGTATGATAGGAAGATTTTTACCCCCTTTGGGATCTTTACCATTTTCCTAACTTTCTATAATGACAGGATATTACTTTTGTACTCAAAAGAGAAAGCTCATATAAAAGGAATTCCCAGGGGAGGTTCATCACGGTGGGGGAAAGCATGGCTGAACAGGCAGCCGGGGCATCACCTCTTGTCACAGCATCAGGAAGGAAGTAGTCTGAGTGAAAGTGCTCTGAGTGCCCAGTGGGCGGGACTAATAAAGCTCAAGGTCCACCCTCCAGTGACAACACCTCCTCTAGCAAGGCTCCACCTCCCAAAGGTTTCACAAGTCTCCCAAAGTGCCGTCAGCTGGAGACTGAGTATTCAAAGCACATGAGGCTAAGGGGAACATTCCACTCAAACCACCCCAGGAACTGAGCCTGAAAATGCGAACAGGCATGCTTTGGGCCACAGGGCATATTGGCTGGTAGCAGAGCTAGGACTGGAATGCAGTCCCTGAAGTCAACCTTCTGTTCTTTTTTTTTTTTTTTTTTTCAGCACATATTGGATGTTTATTTCTTTGGAGTTTTTGCAATCTTTACAATTTAACCTAGGGCCTCACCCATGCTGAGCAAGTCCGCTAGAGTTGAGCCATGTCCCAGCCTAGTGTTTTCTGTTTTTCAAAGGGAAAGTGAAATGATAGGATGATGCTCTTTTTTTCTGTTTTTTTTTTTTTCAAGGTACGTTCTCACTCTAGCCCTGGTTGCCCTGGAATTCACTATGTACTCTCAGGGTAGCCTCGAACTCACAAGAATGCCCCTATCTGCCTCCTGAGTGCTGGAATGAAATGCAAGTGCTTGTCCTCACTTTTCTGCCGGCTGTGCATCTGGAACTCATGTGCGCAACATGAAACAGAGGCAGACAAACCCAGGGAATAGTTGAGTCATGAGGGACACTGCTTAGCTTGAGCCGCCCATCTCAACAGTGCACCTGTAACCTGGGACCCCCACCTGTACAGAAGTGCAAGCACATCCCACTTCACACAATGAGCTCGTTTTCTTCTTAGTGGCCATTCTTCATGATCAGTAGCTATTGAAATATATTCCTAGCTAGGTCCAGAACAGCACAACCTTCTGTTCTTTCCAGTCCATTCTAATCTCCTCTAAAAGTTGGCATAGAAAGGCTGTCACTTCTTTCTTTCCTTCCTTCTTTTTCAGATTTTTATTAACAACTTCCATGATTATAAAAAATATCCCATGGTAATACCCTCCCTCCCCCCACTTTGTCCTTTGAAACTCCACTCTCCATCATATCCCCTCCCTGTCTCAATGAGTCTCTCTTTAATTTTGATGTCATGATCTTTTCCTTCTATTATGATGGTCTTGTGTAGGTAGTGTCAGTCACTGTGAGGTCATGGATATCCAGGTCATTTTGTGTCTGGGGGGGGAGCATGTTATAAGGAGTCCTACCTTTCCTTTGGCTCTTACATTCTTTCTGCCATCTCTTCTGCAATGGACCCTGAGCCTTGGAAGGTGTGATAGAAATGGTGCAGTACTGAGCACTCCAGTCACTTCTTTCCAGCACCATGATGGAAAGGCTATCACTTCTAAAGTGAGGTCGAGTTGGAAATGGGCAGTGCCTCTGGGCTTGCAGGGAGGGTGTGCCGTGTGATGATGTGGGATGAGTGCAGTCACCTGCGGTGTTGGAGGGACTCTCCTTGTGGATGCAGTTGTCTGCTGGGACTTTGGCTCTGAAGAGAGGCAGCTTCACGCCATAGACTTCAGTATTTATCTGCAGTGATTTGAATTTAACATCGGGCATCTTAGATGTATCAGCTCATTCCTGGAGACAATGAATAACTGTTTCTGTTTCTTTTTTTTTAATTTCATGTTAGGTGTTGCTGTGATTCACAAGACCTTGTGACCTAAACTCCCACTGCCAGGAGGCGGAGGAAGGAGTGGGTGCCGCCTGTGACTCAGAGCAGTGGGACCGTGGTGACCAGATGACAGTTAACCGGGAGGGACTGCAGTGGTGTGAGAACCACCCTCCTGGGATTTGCCAGACTGGTGTGGACACTGATGACCACTTACTGCCCCCTAAGGTGCTTTGATTTTTGCCATGAGCAGTGGGGTTCCTGATAGCCCCAGCAGCACCTTTGGAGTTCTTTTGTTTGTGTGTGTGTGTGTGTGTGTGTGTGTGTGTGTGTGTGTTTCTACAGGGACAACAGAGAACCTAGCATAGTGTGTGTGTGTGTATGTGTGTAAGATGTAGTGTTCCACTTAGCTGGATTCAGCTTGGGGATGGAACAGTGTGATATTCTACTGGATTTCTTTACTACTGATCCTTCCACTATGCTAACCACCACACAACCTCTCTTCTGGATGTGTCCTCGTGGGGCCTCCATTACTGAAGCTGCTGTCTTTGAGAGGTGCAGCCCAACAGGCTGGCAATGTGCAGAAGCAACCGGCCCGGGGTAGCTCCCTGGCCCTGCCTGTGACCAAGATGTGACTACTTCAGCGCTAAAGAGCTTTCTCAGAGCTGTGCCATCCTCTGCGTACCGTGCCAGGGTGCAGACACCATCTGCCCTGTGCTCATGGCCAACACCTCTTCCTTGGCACTACTCTAGGATTCAGATGAGAGCTGCCCTGCCCGGGCCTCTGGTCTTTCATGCCATGGATTCTAGCTTTGTATCTCTTCAGCAGGGAAAATGAACTCTTCAGAGAAGTCCCAGGTAACGCACTGGAGAGAAATGTACAAGAAAACAAAAGAAAACCAAAGTGGTAAGGATTCTGTCCTTTCCCACAGTGGTCTCACAGAGGGACCACACTTCTCTGTGTTGCCAAGACACAACTACAGGCTCACACTTATTATGAAGGACTACTTACTAGAACAAGGGTTCTCACCCTTTCACCAAACCCAGAGATAGGTTTACCCCTGTGCTGGATGGGGCCATGTGTGGTTCTCATAGACATGAATGACTTTGAAGAATAGACTGGCTGGATCTGGCCCTTGACACTTGGTGGTGATGGTCAACTCTGCTTGACATCCCCACCTTCCTTCTCTCATGCTTTTCCTCCCAACCTCCCGAACACCCCTCTTTGCTTCCACTGTGGGGGAGGAGATGGTATAGTGGGTTCTCGATTAGAGCTCTTCCCCGAGAATACTTACATTTTAAAAGAAGAGTTTGATGAAAGCTTTCTTCATTCACACATAAAAATTATTAATGATCTAACTTCCAGCATCTGGGGGGAATGTGTGAAGCAACTGGAGACATAGACATTAAAAAAGAGCCCCAGAGCTGGGTTATTCCTAAGCTGGTAAGTGGATGTGTTGGAATTTCTGCTGTAGGAAGGGAGGATTTGAGTCTGGAAAATAGTCCCGCAGCCAGGAGCTGGGATTTAGCTCACTGCCATCAGGGTCTGTGCAAAGAAAACCACAGGGCTTTGTGGACCCTGCTTCCCAGCAGATTCTGTAGTAAGTTGTCACCCTCCTGTCCTCTGTCTTCTGCAAGCCTCCCTAGCTAGCTTGGAGAATTCACTGGATTTTTTTTTTTTTTTGAACTATTCTCCTGAAGCTTAAATTTCTCTTTCTGATGTTACACAGATTTTTAGTAGCCCTAGGGAGAAGCTAGACCCTCCGGCTTTGGGGGACCTAGAACAAAGTCTTCAGGAGAATCAGGACATATATTGGAGGAATGTTTTGGTTTCAGCTATCAATGGGGGACACTGACTTTGGAACTCTTCCTGGCTCTGTACTGGGAGCTGAAAGAATGAGATTTATATTTTGGAAGTCCCTCTCCAAGGAAGCTTTAGGACTTGTTTGGAGGGGTGGTGGTGAGGATGAGGTTGGAGTAAGATTCTGATGTGTCGTGTTCACACATGCACTCCATTCCAGGAGAAGGGAAAATCTCCCCTCCTCCACCCCACCACCTTTAACCTAGACTGTCCTGTTTAGCAGCCAAGATGAGGCTTGGTATTACCCTCCCATAAAGAATCCCTTCCCTGAAAGCTATCTGGCCATGTTTTCTGCTTTGGGTTTTCGCTGTTGGTTCCACCTGGCGTCTCCCTTCCAGCTGCTCCTGGAAGCTACGTTCATCTCATCCTCATGTGTCCTTTCTCATGGGGACTAGAATACTGGTACGTCATCACCCAAATGCCAATCTCTATCTGGGTTCTAGCCACTCAGAGATGCCATCCCAAAACATCTGTTGCTCCAATCTATCACCAGGTACAATTCCCCCTCTACACCATACTTAACCTTCACGTCTTTGCTAGTCACATGGTGGGTGACACCTCACCTCCCCTCCCTGCTAGGATGACTGTCATGGCTTGTGAATGCAGCCTTGATGGTGGTGGCACATCTGAAGTCAGGTGGTACTGGTCAAATGGAATTGAGACCCAAGGTTAGAAACCAGCTCAGATGCCACTTAAGATACCAGTCTGGGCCATGCAGAAGTCAGTTTCTGAATCCCAAAGTTATTTTTTCCTAAGTACCCAATGGCATCTCTCCATCTAAGATATTGAAGTATTATGCAAATGAAGTGACCTCATTTTTTGCTATGCAATAAGAATACTTAATTCTATCTCATGACAAGCCAGTTGCAATATCCCCTAAGATGCTTTTCAAAATGTCTCATTTTGGTATCTGTTATGTAATGTTTGTATATCTCTGAGCCAGATCCTTTTCAAAATTGCCTTTTTTTGTAAAATTGAAGCTATGGATAGCTTTCAGGCTAAAATTTTAATGTAGATATTTTTATAAATAATTTTTCAAGAGAGATTCGAATCGCTTTTTAATCGTCCATGGTAATGAAATGCTGTGTTCTTCGTTGTTCACTGGCGCGCGCACACAGTCCACGCCTGTCAGCACCTTCCCTTTGGGTCTTTCCCTCTCAGAATGGAGTTTCTAGTAGACGAGTCTTCCTCTTGACACCACTCAAGAAAGGCTGCTGAATTAGAAAACACGGTCCCTTTTGTTTCTTGAATTGCTAGGGGCTAATGTCCAACTTGACTTGGCATCTTATCTCAAGGTACTGCTTATCTCTGTCTGTTTCTTGGAGTCTTGTGCAGAGCTGGGGCTGGCTTGGCCCGTGTGGTGGGGGCTCTCATTGCCTGCCACCGAGCCTGCCCTCCAGCCCACACCCGGGGCGTTCCTGCGTCCTGTAGACCACCATCTTTCATCCTCTTTGGTCTCCTTGTTCTTCCCAAGTTTCTAGTGTTCAATGCCTTTGCTGCCAGGTCATGTCTCTTTTAGAAGCATCCGTCTCTCTACTTTAACACAAAGAGTCGTCACTGTCTCTAAGAAGAATGTGATTGGGCACAAGCTTTGCGGATGTTCACACTGTTTCCTCTAGAGCTATCTTCACTCTGAGCAGGGTTTTGTGTTTGGGTCTACCATAAAACTCGTGTTGCTTTTTTAAATCTTTATTTCTTTTTTAATTAATTCTGGGCCATTTAAAATTGCCTCCGTGCTTCCAAATTTGCACCTAGATGGATCAGCATGGGAGGCCCAGCACACTCACTCTGGTTAAGATGGAATTTCCAAGGCTCTTATGGCCTGCCGAAGCAAGGAGGTTGGAATGTATTTTTTAAAGTGTTTGCACTACTTAGAGTCCTAAGCCCCTCATGTCAGCTGTTTGTGCACCTACTGACAAAGCAGAAAATCCTGTTAGTGCTTCCAATATTTGGGGTTGAAAGAGACTTCTGTGGTGGGTAGTCACAACCTTCCGGCCCTGCGCAGCCTTTGCTGTGGGACTCGGGCTCACGGCTCACGGCTCATGGATGCAGCATCAGCCACGGCAGGATGCATGGGACTGCGGCATTTGCACAAACAAAATGCCCCAGCTCACCATTCTCCCTTTCGGCTATGAGATTGTAAATTATTCCCCTCCCCCACCATTTCAGTGGTAATTAAAGGACCCTTGTTGGACTTCTTGTCTAATTTGTATATGATGTGTAAAATACTTTCTTTGAAAGAAAACCGAAGACACTGAATGATGTGTGTGTCTGTATGGACGCACTGTTCCTGTGCTTAACACAGGCTGTCAGGCTAGATCACTGACTCCTTGTCCAATGTACTACACAGGTAAGCTCGTGGCTCTGCTGTTTAATGCATGGACGTTGGGAACAGTATATCTTGCACAAGAAAGCTTGTCATATGCTTGATCGGTTACAGTGATAGCTGAAGAAACATTTCGCCAAATGTATTATTTTAACAGAAATCATGTCCTCCTTTCCCATACTATATGTTTAATTTTAATAAAAACTGAATTGTGCAAACCATTTTCAATATTTCATTTCTATAGCCCAGCCTTCCCATTGTGTCTCAAACATGAAATAGACAGACTGCGTATCTTCAGGTTAAATTTTTTTTTTTCTCTCTCCAGGATTTGCTATGCAGTCTGTGTCCATCTGTTTTTTTTTTTTTTCCCCCCCGAGGTAGGGTCTTACTCCAGCCCACGCTGACCTGTAATCACTATGGAATCTCAGGGTAGCCTCAAACTCACAGCGATCCTCCTACCTCTGCCTCCCGAGTGCTGGGATTAAAGGCGTGCGCCACCACGCCCGGCCCATCTGGTTTCTGTCACTTGGCTCCAGCACAGTGTCAGACCCATGAAAACCTTCTTCAGTGAGGCCTAGTGTTGCAGTTACCATTGCACCTCTGGGACAAAACACGTGACCAGGGCTGGAGAGATGGCTTAGTGGTTAAGCGCTTGCCTGTGAAGCCTAAGGACCCCGGTTCGAGGCTCGGTTCCCCAGGTCCCACGTTAGCCAGATGCACAAGGGGGCGCACGCGTCTGGAGTTCGTTTGCAGAGGCTGGAAGCCCTGGCGCGCCCATTCTCTCTCTCTCCCTCTATCTGTCTTTCTCTCTGTGTCTGTCACTCTCAAATAAATAAATAAAAATATAAAAAAAAAACAAACACGTGACCAAATCCAGCTGATGGGGAAAAAGGGTTTATTTCGGCTTTACAGTCTTGAGAGGAAATGTCATGATGGCAGGAATGCATGGTAGAGCAGAGGCTGGATGCCACCTCCTGTCACAGCAGGTGGAAAAGGGCATCAAAAGAATGAGCTGAACTCTGGCAAGGGGGAGCTGCGCTATAACACCCCCAAACCCACCCCTAGCAAAATACCTCCAGCAAGGCTCCACCTGCCAAATTGCCACCAGCTGGGGATTAAGCATTCAAAACACATGAGTTGATGGGAAACATCTGATTCCAACAGCCTTACCAAGGGAGAACAGTCCCTTTGGTAAGTGACAGGTGGTTTGGGCAATGGCCATGAGGTCACTGGGGTTTAAACCTGGAGGGGAGGGTGCTCATCTATTGTGGACATCAATGTGGGAGCTGAGTGGCTTATGAAGTGGGCCTGGATGCTTGGCTTGGTGGCAACATCTCAAAGCCTTTGGCCCTGTGCTGCTTTTCCTCAGGATCATGGACAAGGCAGCCCTGCACAGGGAAGGTCCTGGATCTGACATTTAATGCATGGATGTTCAGAACCATATAGCTTGTATAGGAAAACATGTCACATGCCTGATCGGGTTGTCCCATTCAAGGTGACAGGAGGACATCCAAGGCCTAACGCTTAGTTGGAACTTGGGAGCCATGGGACGAAAGGCAGTAAGTAGGGCTCAGGTGACAGCAATCCCCTTCACCTCCTCCACCCAGCTGGGCTCTGTGACAGCCTCTCCTTTACTATGAGGCTTTCTCTCCACTGAGAAGCTGGGATTTTTTGCCTTCTTGGGTTCAAAAGCCCATTTCAGGCTGGAGAGCTGGTTTAGTGGTTAAGGTGCGTGCCTGTGAAGCCTAAGAACTCATGTTCGAGTCTCCAGGTCCCATGTAAGCCAGATGGATGGTGACGCAAGCATGCAATGTTGCACATGCACACAAGGGGGCGCACACATATCTGGAGTTTGTTTGCAGCAGCTGAAAGCCCTGGCACACCCACTTTCAAAATAAATAAATAAAAAGAAAGCCCATGCCTTTCTGATCCGTTCCCTCTGCAGACTATTTTGACTGAGCACTGTCACTGAGCTCCTTGTCTATGAGTGACAGTGTTTCTCCATTGTACTTAGCACCTGCTGAAGGAATGCAGAGTGTGGGCCCCAACTCGGGGCCAGGTTGTGGAGGCTTCTCAGACTCCCCACCATCTTGCTTTCTCTTGTTGCTGCCGAGGGTGAATGACCCTCTTGCAGGATAAATCAGAAATTTCAAGGAATGGAGACCTTTAGAAGCCTGCCGTGGAGGCTTTTGAGATAGCTCATTTATCAGCAGTGAACGTTTTCTTGAAGCCCTGATCGAGGGAGCCTGTCAGCAGCAAGAGCTATAGCCTTTATCTCGAGAATGACCCATCCGTGCAGCTCCATAAATCTTCCTGAGCCACAAACTGGAAAAGTCGAGGCAAGGGAGGTTGGGTGTTGGCCTCTTGGAGGCAATTTTCCCGAGCCACTTGTCCTGCAATCCTCCCAGACGTCCTCACAGATGCTAGACCATCAAAGGGCATCCGGAGCTGAGCTACACTGGAGGAGGTCACAACAATGATGCACACAGCCTGGCTTCCAAGGGGCCATTCTAGTTTATTTTCACAGGTGTGGCATCATCTCAGCCTTGGCAAGGAGAGGGGAGGGAGGAATATCTGTGTGGGAGGGGTACAGGCAGGAAGATGGGAAGAAGTGGTGGGGTGGGGGAGGGTGGTATAGGAATAGAAAGTTTTGGGCTGGGGCTGGAGAGATGGCTTAGCGGTTAAGCGCTTGCCTGTGAAGCTTACGGACCCTGGTTCGAGGCTCAGTTCCCCAGGTCCCACGTTAGCCAGACGCACAAGGGGGCGCACACGTCTGGAGTTCGTTTGCAGAGGCTGGAAGCCCTGGCGCGCCCATTCTCTCTCTCTCTCCCTCTATCTGTCTTTCTCTCTGTGTCTGTTGCTCTCAAATAAATAAATAAATAAATAAATAAAACATACAAATGTCAAAAAAAGAGAAATGTCTTTTTTTTTTAAAAAAAAAAGAAAAAAAAAGAAAGTTTTGGGCTGGAGAGACAGCGGTTAAGGCACATGCCTGCAAAGCCTAAGGATGCCGGTTCGATTCTCCAGGACTCAGGTAAGCCTGATGTACATGGTGGTGCATGTGTCTGGGGTTCTTTTGCTGTGGCCAGAGGCCCTGGCATGCCCATTCTCACTCTCTCTAATAAATAAATAAAAATAAAATATTTTTAAAAAGAATAGAAAGTTCTAGTATCACAGCGCCATGGACATAAAATTCTACGCAGTCTCTTAAGCCCTGCTCTCCATGCAGGACATTGAGACCCTGGTGATAAGCGCGGCCCTAGGCAGACGTTGGCAGTGCTCTCATGCTTGCGGAGCTAACAGCTCCCTGGTGGCTTTTCCTTGGTCCTGGGCTCACTGCTTACAGTGCCTTAGGTCTACAGTGAGGAGGTGCAGATGCTCCACAGGGCATCTCAAAGGCACTTTCCAGACACAGATGAATCATGCTCATGTAACCCAGCCCCCTCTGCCCTGGCGCAGGCGGCTGCTGCAGAGACCTGATAAGAAAGCCCATTGAACCATCTCTGAGCAGCCAGGTGAGGCTTTGCATACTCCCTACAAAGGCTGGCTTGATTTCTCGCTGCTTCTAGTGGGCATCTTCTGCCTGAATCTTATTCTAGGCACCAGCATCCAGCACATGTAGTAAGGCTGCCTCCAGGTAGATTCAGAGAGGTCTAGGAGGAGACAGATGGGGAAAATGAGTGAACTTGCCTTTGCTGTGACACTGGCTGTATCTCGCAGGGCACAGAGAAAGCTCTAGCGCTCTTTGTGACCTTGCTGGATCCCTACCACCAGGCTTGGGGAGTCTGGTTCACTCTGAAGCTCTGTGGAGTTACTTCCTTATGAAGGGCTTTGCAGTGAGTTGCTTCTCTCCCTCGGCTTCTGTGTTTGGTGTGTGTCTTCCATCCAGCTTATTAAGCTCTTCCCATGGGCGAGGCCGTGTTCTTTCCTGCTCTGGAAACATGGTCTAAGTGACAGACAAGATTTCAGGCCTCACAGGGCTCAGTGGAGTTGTGGAGAGACATAACTGTAAGCAATGTCTTGGGATCCAGGGTGAGAGCACAGGGGAGTTGAGTCCTTATTTTGGCTGGATGAGGAGCGTCAGTCAGGTGCAGAGGTGGATGGAAGTGTTGAGAAGGGAGGCTCAGAGGCTAGGAAGATGACATTTTAAGAAAGAGAAAGTAGGGCCGGAGAGATGGCTTAGCAGTTAAGCGCTTGCCTATGAAGCCTAAGGACCCCGGTTTGAGGCTCGGTTCCCCAGGTCCCACGTTAGCCAGATGCACAAGGGGGCACACGCGTCTGGAGTTCGTTTGCAGAGGCTGGAAGCCCTGGCACGCCCATTCTCTCTCCCTCTATCTGTCTTTCTCTTTGTGTCTGTCGCTCTCAAATAAATAAATAAATAAATAAAAGAGAAAGTACTTCAGCATGGCTGGATCATGGAGCACAAGGAGAATGTGCAAAGGCAAGGCCAGAAAGGAGCCATGACGAGAAGGCAGCCCTCTGTCTTGAGGTCAGCGAGGAAACTTCAACGGTATCTCCTGGGGCTGGAGAGATGGTTCAAATAGTTAAAGGCACTTGCTTGCAAAGTCTGATGGCCCAGGTTCGATTCCCATGTAACCACATAGAGCCAAATGCACAAAGTAGCACATGTGTCTGGAGTTTGTTTGCAGAGGCAGAAGGCCCTGGTGTGCCCATTCCCTCTCTCTGTCAAATAAATACATCTTTTTTTTTTTTTCCAATTAATATCTCCTGTTGGATTTCCCAAGAACCAGATTCTGAAATGCAGAAGGTCTAGGAAGGATGGAGGGAGGAAGAGGGAAGGGTCAAACTGAAATGCAATGCAGCAGAGGCCTCGGTTCCCCCTTTACAGAGCTATGGCGCTGGGGTTTTGAATGGACACAAAGAACTATTCTTTACTGCAGCAAAGTCATTAACACCAAACATGCAGGCAACTAAAGGCGGTGGTTGGGTGGGGGGGGGATGCTAAATTTGAATCCCTTCTATGAATTAAGAAAATTCAAGCCTTCTGTGCTTTAAATGATAACATCAAGAAAACAAAACAAAACAAAAAAAAACTCAGAGAATGTGAGAAAATATTTGCAAATCATAAATCTGATGACAGTCTAACATGGACAGCGCTAAAAATAAGTCACACAACACAATGTCACAAAGATAAATAATCCAATTTTAAAACCAGGCAAAAGATTTCAGTCACTATTTTCCCAAAGAAGGTAGATAAATGGCGAATAAGCAGCTGAAAGCATGCTTAGCACCACTTACCCCCAGGAACATGCAAGTGCAAGCCATATTGAGGCACTTGGGGGGATGGCTGGAACCCAAAGACGAGAGCGAGGATTGGCAGAGATGTGAGAAACCCACACCAGTGTACAGGCGACATGCTACAGCCTCTGGGAAGCAGCCGGTACTTCCTCCAAAGCTAACTGTGGAGTTACTGTAAGACCCAGCAGTTCTCCAAGGAATGTACCCCCAAAAAGTGGGATACATGACCACATGAAAACTTGCATGTGAATCTTTTATAGCAACCTTATTCCAATAGTCTCAAAGTGTGGGTAAACAACCCGTTTTCCATGCCCGTCAGTTCTGGTGAATAGATCAACAAAACTTGGCATAGTCATATAAGATATGATTGACTATATTGAATAATGTGATGAGATCTTATATTCCACAAAAAAGGAATAAAGTACTGATAAGGTGAGCTAAGTGTTTGGGTTTGGATATATCCTCTCCAAAAGCACCTGTTAGAAATTTAATCCTCAATGCAAGTGTGTTAGGACGTAAGAAGTGTTCAGGTCACCTGAGCTCCACCTGATTCATATATGATAGTGTTGATTTTGATGGGGCTTGTGATGGTTAAGTTTGTGTTGATGTGACCAGACCAGTAACGGAGTGAGAGACGTGCATCTTGGGTGTATCTGTGAGGTTATTTTGGGCAGGATTAACTGAGCAGCAAGTCCTTCCTTCCCAGCAGGTGACTCTTCTGCTCCAGGAGATGCCAGGACTTTTCTTCTCTTGCCTGGCATCCCTATTGCTTGATGGTGTATGCTGTGGCCTCACAGACTGAGTGGTGCCCAGCCCTACAATTCTTCAGCCTGTATCCAGCCTCGGGCACTGAGTGACAGCCTGGTTCTTCAACTTTCCTGTCTGAGGGCAGCTGTGGTTGGGCTGCTCAGCCTGTATCTTATTAGCTGATTTGATATATCCCCCCTTTCCATATTCTTTTTTTTTTTAAATTATTTATTTATTTATTTGAGAGCGACAGACACAGAGAGAAAGACAGATAGAGGGAGAGAGAGAGAATGGGCGCGCCAGGGCTTCCAGCCTCTGCAAACGAACTCCAGACGCGTGCGCCCCCTTGTGCATCTGGCTAACGTGGGACCTGGGGAACCGAGCCTCGAACCGGGGTCCTTAGGCTTCACAGGCAAGCGCTTAACCGCTAAGCCATCTCTCCAGCCCTCCATATTCTTTTTGAAAAATTATTTTTTATTTATTTATGAGAGAGAGAGATGAGGTAGACAGAGAGAGAGAGGGAGGGAGAGAATAGGTGCACCAGGACCTTCAGCCACTTCAAACTCCAGACACATGTGCCACCTTGTGCATCTGGCTTACGTGGGTCCTGGGGAATTGAACCTGGGTCCTTTGGCTATGCAGGCAAGTGCCTTAACTGCTAAGCCATTTCTCCAGCCCCCCATATTCTTTTTATTAGTTCTCTTTCTCTAAAGATCCCTAGCTCACACAGTGCTGAAAGCTGAAAATTTGATGCCTCTTCTCTCTCACGCTCCCATCCTTTTCCCTGCCAGGACACAACATGAAGGCCCTTGTTAGAAACTGACCTTACCAGCCTCCACAACTATAAGACATGAATAGCCTTGTCTGCTGCATTAGCATCCTCATTCGGATTTGGAAGCAGAGCAGGGTTGGGGCAAGTTAGTATTTGGATGGGAGAAATCAACATCCTTATATTTACATAGTCTGTGGTATTCTGTTTCAGCCACATAAAATAGACTAGACAACAGGCAAATCTTGACAGTATGTTAAATAAAAGAAGCCAGACTCAAAGGGCTACCTAATTGTATGATTGTGTTTCCATAAACGTCTGGAGTAGACAAGCCCGTAAAGACAGAGGGCAGACTGGTGGTGGTCAGGAGCCAAGGGAGAGAGAAGGGAGTGACTACTAGTGGGCATATATTTTGTCCCATGTCCCAAATACTCCTTCCACTGAATATTTTCTTCTTTCCATCTAGTCCCTCTTGTATTTTTTTTTTTCGAGGTAGGGTTTCACTCTAGCCCAGGCTGACCTGGAATTCACTCTGGAGTCTCAGGGTGGCCTTGAACTCATGGCGATCCCCCTACCTCTGCCTCCTGAGTGCTGGGATTAAAGGCGTGTGCCACCACGCCCGGCTTCCCTCTTCTATTTTGATGTCATCATTTTTTTTTTTTTTTTTTTGCAGGTCTTGTGTAGGTAGCATCAGCACTGTGAGGTCATGAATACCACCACCACTTTGTGTCTGGCAGACAGTGTTCTGCCAAGTACTCCTCCCTATCCTTTCCACCACCTCTTCCACATGGTCCCCTAGCCTGGGAGGGTGGGATAGAGATATATCACTTAATGTTGGACACCCCACTGTCACTTCTTTTCTGTACTTTGATGAGATGTGAGTCTCTCCAGTAGTCATCACCATCTGAGAACGGGTTCCTTTCTCAGCCATGGATGATGCCATGTCACTAGTAACTTTTGCCCAAATTGCTTGTCTCTCAAACCACAGGAACAATCTACTGCAATGAACAGATTCTTGTTTTTAGATATACATTTTCACTCAGACTCTTAGAAGTTGTTTGTGCTAAAATCTATTATCAGAAGACATCTTATTTATAAAAGCAATTGTTGGCTTCATCAATATTTCAGTTTTCTGTCATATACTCCAATGCCTAGACATATTTCCTGATGACACAAGGAGAGTTATGGTTTTCAATAAATGGAAGTCAGGGATGATGGAGTTGCAATCCCAGTGCTTCCTTGTGAAGTGGCTTTGTTGTGTCTGACAGAGTGTCCTTGACATACAAGCCACCTACGCCCCTCTCCCATGCTCTCTGGGTCCAAAGTCCCATGTCAGGTTCCTTATATACATGATGTCCAAGGTTGCTGGGTACATCTGCCTGAATTGCCTTTGGTAGATTTCCTCTTCAACAGGAAGACGGTGAGAGAAGGTGCAGATATGGGGGTTGTTGAGCAGGGGACAACTGTCAGACTAGATGACTGTGGAATGACATTTTAGACCAGAGGAAGGTTCCCCATACTTTGCCATTTGCTTCCTCTAGCCTGATGTTTCATTTTCATCCTGAGAGCTTAGGCAAAGAGGTTGTTGGTGGCAGTACAACAGAGCGTCTCTGTCAGTGGAAGGTAATAGTCCCCACAGCTATTTCTGTCCCGGGGTAAGCGACCAGGCACATCTTCAGAGGGGAGGGAGTGAAGGGACTTAAGTGTTGGCCAAGAAAGCCAGGAGGAAAAATCTGGGGGACAGAATGCAAAGTGGTTGTGGTGGTTTGATTCAGGTGTCTCCCCCATAAACTCAGGTGTTCTGAATGCTAGGTTCCCAGCTCATAGAGACTTAGGAAACAATGCCTGCTGGAGGCAGTGTATTGTTGGGGGTGGCCTTTTGGTGTTATAGCCAGTTTCCCCTTGCCAGTGTTTGGCACACTCTCCTGTTGCTGTTGTCCACCTGATGTTGGCCAGGGGGTGATGCCATCATTTCCCCCTGCCATCATGGAGCTTCCCCTCGAGTCTGTAAGCCAAAATAAACCTTTTTCTCTCCCCTGCCCCAAAGCTGCTCTTGGTCAGGTGATTTCTGCCAGCAATGCGAACCTGACTGCAACAGTGGTTAAGTAGGTAATGGGGATGCGCTGCTAATTACTGTCCCAGCTAATTGGTGTGTACATGGCTTGGGGCAAGTTTCTCTGCATGTGTGATTTTATCTTTGAGATGGGTATAATAATGGTCCTCGACTCTTTAGGTTGTTGGAAGTATTAAATAATATAATGTACATATGACAGCCATGGATGTAAGTATAGCCAACTGAGTGGAGGAAATGCTGTCTCCATTTCTCTAATAGTGCTCTGATTTTCCTCACAAGTCTCCCACTTGCTGACTACTGGTAGGAAAAACACTTCAGTTTTAGTCCAGCGTGGTAAATTTAGTCTAATTCGAAAGCTAAAGTAATCTTTCTTTTGGCAGTCCCTAGTCGTCTTAGGTAGAAAAGCTCAGCATCTCGCATTGGTCTGGCTCCCTTTCCTCTGGCCTAGGATGGCATCGGAGAACGGGAGGGGCTGGATGCTCGTGTCAGTGGAGAGCTGGCTCTCGTCTAGACGGGGCTGAGCAACAGCGGGGGGGACGCACAGCGGGAGCTTAGCGGCTTATGAAATTGTTGAGGGAGGGAAAGAAAAAGACCTTAATCCGCTGTGGGTCTTAGAACTTGCCACCAACCTGGTCGGACACTCTGCAATCATAAATAGCCACTCTGCTCCTGTCGTAGGCATGCCATCTCTGTAACGGTCTATAGCAGGAATGTGGGCATGCCACCAACCTCTTTCCTCACATTTTCTGTGCCCAATTTCTGTTTCAAAACATCTGATTAGCAGAACCCTAATTACAAGAATAAACCCTAGCTGCAAGTGAGCTCGGAAATGTTCTTTTGGTTTGTTTGCCAGTCTCTGTGTGACAGGAAGGGGGTCTGCAAAGCTTATTAACCTATTCTCGTTGTCTGCCACATCCTCCCATTGGGCCGTTCAACATCCACACATCCATCTCATGTATCCAAACAGCCATGGCAGTAGTAACATGCCCCCAGGTAACCCTGGGCAACTTTCCTCTGCAAACATCAAGGATAAACATCACCTTTTTCCTCCTACATGTCATCAGTCACTTCATCTCCTGGTAACGTCATTCCTCCTACAGCTCAGTGACCATTCTGCCTTGATATCATATAACTTAAAGCACAAATATAAAATTCATAGCCATAGTATTTACTAGTGCCTATATAAGATGCCAAAAAGGGAGAAAAATGAGGTGCTAAGGGTATATGTGCATACAGATGTATATGGGTATTACACAGCATCTATATGCACATATTTGTAAGTTAATATAGCACAGTGCAACACTCCAAACCTTAGTGGCTTAAGAGAATTATCGATTCCCTTTTTAATTTTTATTTAAAATTCTTTGCAAAATTTATTTATTTGTAGGGGGGGGAGAGAGAGAGAGAGAGAGAGAGAGAGAGAGAGAGAGAGAGAGAGAGAGATGCTAGGGCCTTTACCTACTGCAAACAAACTCCCAATGAATGTGCTACTTTACATAGATACTGAGGAATTGAACCTAAGTTCTTAGGCTTTGCAGGCAAGCTTCTTAACCACTCAACCATCTCTCCAGCCCAAGAATGACTGATTCTTGCTTCTTATTATCCTGTGGGCTGGCTGGGCAGTTTTTTGGTCTGATGTGGTTTGACTCATATTTGCTGGACTCACTCATGTTTTGGTTATCAGCTGGGAGATCAGCAAGTGGCCGAATTATCTGGAGACTCTCACATATCACTCTGATATTGAGGTTGGCGTGTTTCTGGGAAATAACTTTCTAGCAGGCTTGTTCATGTGGCAGTAATCAGGGTTGGGGACATAGTGAGAGGTCGAACCTCAGTGTGCTTTACAAATTATGTATGTATGTATGTATGTATGTATGTATGTATGTATGTATCTATGTATGTATGTATGTAAATATGTACCAGGGCCCCTTGCCATTGCAAACAAATGCCAGATGCTTGCACCACTTACTGCATCTAACTTTACATGGGTGCAGGGGAATTGAACCCAGGCTGACAGGCGTTGCAAGTAACCACCTTTGACTGATGAGCCATGTCCCCAGCTCCCATCAGTGAGCTTTGTGTCTTATTTGCTAATGTACTATGGACCAAAGTAAACTACATCATCACACAGATGGAAGGGATAGAGAAGTAGACTCTATCTTTTGTTGGGAGAAGAAGTCATAGGTATTTTGATATTTACCACCATTTTCAGACATACCTAATACAAATTATATGCAGGGCCATGAAAAATGTCTTAATAAATGTAAAAGGACTGATGTCATACAAAGCAGATTCTCTGACCATAAAGGAACAAAATGGGGAAATTAGTAATAATAGGATATTTAAGGTTGAAAACAAAATCCAAATATTTATAAATTAAGCCAAAACCTTTATCAAGCTTGGAGGAGGCCAACTGCAGAACCCTATCTCTTCATTTCTTTATCTGCACATGGTCTCAGTTTTTTTTTTTTTTTTACCATAATGGTGTTGTAGCCACCTTCTCATTGCTGAGACAAAATGCTGAATCAGAAGCAGCTCACAAAAGGAACAGGTTTATTCTAGCTTATGCTTTCCCAAGGGGAAGTTTCATCTTGGTGGAGAAAGTGTCATAGGCAGACAGCTGGGGTCACATCTGTCCTATCAGCTGAGAGGAAGCAGCACGAGTGAGATGAACCAATGAACACCCGGTGGGCTGGACTAATAAGCCTCAAGCCCACCCCCAATGACACACCTCTCCTGCAAGGCCCCACCTGTCAAAGGCTCCACAATCTGGGGATTAAGGATGAGGCTTAATCATCATAAACACATGAGGCTACTGGGGGCATTTCATATTCAAACCGCCACAGATGGCAAAGATTTGGGAAATTTTTCAGCTGATGATTCTTTTCTTTTATCAAAAATATTTATTTATAATAAAAATTGTGAAAAGAAAAAAAATTAAAAATTTAAAAAAAAAGAATTAGGCTTAAGGAAAAATATTTCTTTATTTGCAGGCAGAGGGAGAGAAAGGGAGAGAGAAAATAGGTGTGTCAAGGCCTCTTCCTGATACAAACAAACTCCAGATGTGTGTACCACTTTGTACATCTGGCTTTATGTGGGTACTGAGGAATCAAACCTGAGCCATTATGCTTTGAAAGAAAGTGCCTTTAACTACAGAGCCATTTCTCCAACTCCAGCTAATTGTTCTTTATTCTCTAGGACACAGCCTGTTGCTCAAGAAATTTTCCTCTAAGGATGGCTGTATTCAAAGCAGCTGTCTGTTATGACGTCTCTCATCATGCCCTAAATATCCGAGGACCAGTTCTCCATTTCCTTCTTAGCAGCATGAAGCCTTGGGTGATCTGCTTCCTGATAGTCGTGCTGGTCTCAAGAACATCCCCTCTTTCTTACTCACAATTAGTCAGAATCTGGCTATTAGCACTGGCTTTCCTACATTCTAGAGCATTGACTGGCATCTACCAATTATCAAAGACATATTAAGGGGGGCTGGCGAGATGGCTTAGTGGTGAAGGCATTTGCCTGCAAAGCGCAAGGACCCATGTTTGACTCTCCAGGTCCTACGTAAGCCAGATTCACAAAGTGATGCAGCTCCCAAGGTCACAAGTGCGCACAAGGTGGTGCATGCATCTGGGGTTTGATTGCAGTGGCTGGAGGCCCTGGCACATCAATTTTCTCTCTCTTTCTCTCCTTTTTCTCTCTCTCATGCACATAAAAAAAAAAGGCCAGTCTGTTGGGTATGCCTCATAAACAAACAAGCAAAAACATATTAAGAGAGACTCTGGTACCCTATTCTGAGCCCAAGGCAGATATCACTAATCAACTGGAGAAACTCTGTCTCATTGGCTCCTGCAAGACCAGGTACCAGGCACCTCCTACCAATCAAGCCAAGTTGGCACCAGAGACAAAACTGCTTTGCAATCGGAGTTTTAAGCATTTGGGTTCCTTTGTTTGGTACAAGTGTAATACAATATGTGGTGTGGATGCTTTGGAAGTAGCAGGCTAGAACAGAGGATCATAGTATTATGAATATGCTGTAACAGTCGAAAGAACATGAAGACAGCAGTTGAAAAGCTGATGCCACATTCCAAAACAGTATAAAATTTACAATATATTTTTTTTAAGTTTGAAAGAAAAGCGTCACACGCATATTCTGCGGGGAAACTTAACATCAGGCTGTCTGGGTCTTCCCCCAAGCCTCTTTCCTTCACAAAGCTGTCTTTCTCATTCTCAGATGGTAGGGAGATCCTGGAAGCTTTTCCTTCAAGGATCTGTAAAATCAGTTCTGTCTTAGAGCTTAAGAGAAAAAAAAAAATTCCTTACTTGCACACCAGAGGCCCCTCTTTGATTTCTATTTGCAAGTTTAATTGCTGCCAGCTCTTGAATTTCTTATGTGTGCCAGTCACTCCTGTGATGATTTATTTATGTGAGTCCTGGTATTAGCATTCCCATTCTGGATTATGAAAAGGCTGAGTGGTCAAGTCACTTGTCCATAATTGCACGGTTAGTAAGTGGCATTGTTAGGACGTGAATCCGCATTTGACTGGCATCCAAGTCTTAACTAGTATTTCCTCTGGTGTCTCCTTCCAGGGTCACAGGGTGCTCTGGGCTCAGAAGTTTCCTCTGCATTCTTTTACTCCTGGGAAGTCACAGTTACAGCTTTTCAATGTTTACTTCAGTGTCTCTCCACTCAGTTCTGACTCTGTAAAGTCTGCTTGTTTCTCAGACAGTGACAAAGCTTAAATGCATCAGTTCTGGGGCAGAGGAAATTGGTAGGGAGCTAAGGAAGTGTGGCCTCAGGCCCTTTCTACAAAGAGAAGTGGAGAGAGAGGCGGAAAAATGTCCGGGTAGGAAGGAGCAGCAGGGCCCCTAGAGCTGCTTTGATGCACCCCCCCCCACCACACACACAGGCAGAAAACCCCCCCTTGAGGGTCCCTTGTGGACGAGTCTCTGAGCTGTGCCTTGGGGACAGCCTGATGACTAAGGTGAGCTTGGGAAGCCACATCCAGGTTGAGATGAGAGTGGGGCACCTTGTGGCCTGTCACTGGGGAGAAGGGCGGAGCGTGAGTAAAGACACCCTTCTCACCGTGTGGTCTGATGTGCCAGGCCCTAGCAGAGCTGCAGGCCACACTCTGCCTTCTCTTCCCTTCACTTTGGCTAGTTGGGATGAGCAGCCCCATTGCCTTTGAGGCTCAGGTAAATGCTTGAACATCATGAAATAAGGAAGTGACGGGGGCTGCTCACTGCTTGACAAGAGACTGATCCATCACAGATGGGGGCTAGTAAGCCTGGGAGGCAGGTGTCCTGGCTCTTGGCTTAGCGACTCTGCCCACACCTGTTTTTTTTTTCCTTATAATATCTTAAGAAACTACGTTTTCCTTGAGGGGTTGACCCTTGGCTCTCAATATTTCTACTTTGATTTCAACTTTGGGGGAAGGGATGTCACTTTGTGATGGTTTCAAAGTGACTACAGTGTGGGGCTAAGGGTACATCCCAGAGTTAGAGCACTTGCTGTGTGTGTGTGTGTGTGTGTGTGTGTGTGTGTGTGTGTGTGTGTGTGTCTGGGTTCGAGCCTCAGCCCCTCAAACAAAAGTGCCTACCTACTATGTGTCCTGTGTTATGAGTCAGACTGTCTCAAACTTAGCCTCTAAGTAGGAAGAAAAGTTTCTAGCCTTTATGATTTTCTGTTCTAAGACAAAACATTAATTAATTAATTTTTATTTATTTGACAGAGAGAAAGAATGGATCCACCAGGGTCTCTCGCCACTGCAAATGAACTCCAGACCCATGCACCACATTGTACATCTGGCTTTACATAGGTACCGAGGAATTAAACCAGGGCCAGCAAGCTTTGCAAGCAAGTGTCTTTAACTGCTGAGCCATGTCCCCAGCTTATTTGTTTATTTATTTATTGCTTTTAAGAGGAAGAGTCTTATTCTAGCCTAGGCTAACCTGGAACTCACTATGTAGCTTAGGGTGGCCTTGATTTCATGGTGATCCTCCTCCCTCAGCCTCCAGAGCACAGGGGTTAAGCATGTATGCTACCACACCCAGCCTAATTTCCTTTAGTTTTAAATTTTATTTGTTTTGCCACTGCAAATGGAATGGTAGACACATGCACCACTTTTGTGTGCATGTGCGTGTGCATGTCTGGCTTATGTGGATAATTTGGAAATTGAATGTAAGCAAGCAGGCTTTGCAAGCAAGCACTTTTTACCACGGAGCCATCTCCTCGGCCCCTTCATGCCCTTTATGTAATTACTCAAAGACATCCCCTGCCTGGATGCTTTCCCCTTAGCTGTGCAGGGTTCCCGTGGGCTCCTGGCCTGGCACTTTGATTGTGGGTGCCAGCTTGGATCGTGTCCTTGTTCCCTGCACACCTCACTTTGCCATTCTTTACTCTCATTCCTCTGAGGCTCAACTACATACTGCTCTTCTCCACGGACGGACCCCAAACCAAATGAGAAGGCTTCCGTCCAACCAGGAGTCAGTGAGGTGACAGGGAGAAGTGATACAGCTCTTTGCTACACTGGCCATCTGATTTCCTTGGGGGTCCCAGAGATTGCTTCTGACTTCCTTTGTGTTAGCCAGGCTCTTCCTATTAATATAAGACCTTAGCATATAATTCCAGCATGTGATATTAGACATAGGCCCTGGGACAAACTATTGAGGCCCACTCGCTTGATATTAGACCCAGACCCTGTGTTACCCCAGCTGAGCAGAAAGACTGCAGGCAGCAGTGTGGGTGGCTACAGCCCCAAGTTCCCACCTCGGTCTGAGCCCTGTGCTGATGATCGCAGCACCGTTTCGGCAGAAGTGCTGTCTGGAGGTGGCAGGAGAGACAGAGTGCTCCCATGGTCTCAGCATAATTTGGTTTTATTACAAAGGTTTTCATTTTTGTTGGCAACATTATTCTTTTCGCGGAAGAAATTATCTTCGAATTATTTAATCTTACTCTCTTTTTCCTCTGGGGACACTTTGGGAGCATATTGCAGCAGTCTTTACACAGTGCTAGGAGAGCTGTCCTGCCGTTTTACTCATTACCACAGGGCCACATCGGAGGAGGAAGAAGTGCTGTATTCTTGCCACAGAGTCATCCACTCTCTAAAATAACTCAGGCATATTTGTGCTTTCTGGAAGAGAAGCACGGGGCTGGTTCACAAACCCAAAGGGCACCTAGGCAAGAGTTGAATTTTCTCTTTTTAAAAATATTTTATTTTTATTTATTTATTTGAGAGGAAGAGTAAGAGCATAAGGGTGTGGGGAAAGAGAGAGAGAGACCGAGCTGCCAGGGCCTCTAGCCACTGCAAACGAACTCCAGATGTATGTGTCACCTTGGGCATCTGGCTTTACGTGGGTACTAGGGAATCAATCCTGGGTTCTTTGGCTTTACAGGCAAGTGCCTTAACCACTAAGTAATCTCCCCAGCCCCAGTTTTCTCCTTAAAAAAAAAAAAAAGAGTTTATTATTTATTTGAGAGAGAGAGAGAGAAAAGTGGGGATCATGGGCATGCCAGGGCCTCCTGCCATTGCAAACTCCAGATGTATGCACCACTTTGTGCATTTTGCTTTATGTGGGTCCTAGGGAATCAAACCTTGGTCCTTTGGCTTTTCAGACAAACACCATAACTGCTGAGCCATTTTTCCAGCCCTAAGAGCTGAATATGGTTATAGTGTAGATTCTGCTATCCTTCTTAGAGTAACATGAGTCTAATCATGAGAGACAGGTCCTGGGATGCTTATCCATTTTTAAAAAATTTATTGACTTATTTGAAATGTTAACATTGTAGGCATTAAAAAAAGTAGTTGTGGATGGTAATAAAGTTGTTGAATCTTCTAGCTCAGTGTAGTCTGGGGAAATCCTGGAGCTGGAAGCCAGAGAAGGTGACTTTCAGGGATGGCTCAACCTCATGTGAGTAGGCCAGGTGACACCATGTGCCAGTCCCCAGTTCAGAAATAACCTAGAGGAAGACACAAGGCCAAAGTTCAAGTGAATCTCAGAGCAGGCCGCCTCAGCTTGACATATTCTCTAGCCAGGGCCAAGAGTTGAGCACGCCCAGGCAACTGTGGCCTAGCGGGTGGATCTTTGGGAAGATCCCCTGTCTGCTTCTTGGTTGGATGTTAGGTGGTCCGAGGGATGAGATGAAGGTCTCAGCTGGGGGATTAATCAGGAAGATGCTAGCAGAGATCAGAGTACCACAGACCCACAGAGACGGGAGCATTGAAGAAGCCCCCCCACCCACCAAAAAAAAAACAAAAAAAAAACAAAAAAAAAAAAAAAAAAAAACAAAAAAACAACAACCCTGTGTGGTGGCTTGAATCTGAAAACTCATGTGTTCTGAATGCTTGGTCCCCAGCTGATAGCGATTTGGAAGGTGGCACCTTGCTGGAGGAGGCGTGTTGTTTGTGGGAGTGGGCTTAGAGGTGTTATAGCCAGCTCCTCCTTGCTAGAGTTCAGCTCACTCTCCAGCTGCTGGTTTCCACTTGCTGTGGCAAGGAGGTGATGTCCAGCCTCTGCTCTACAACTTTCCACTGCCGTCATGAAGCTTCCCCTGAAGACCGTAAGCCAGAGTAAACCTTGTCTCACATCAGCTGCTTTTGGTCAGGTGTTTTGTCCCAGCAACGAGAAGGCAATCATGAAACCCTGGGTCTGGAATGCCACCATCAGCACACGTGCTCACCTGATTCAGGTGTCCACGCTTCCTGGCAGCCTTACTTCTCTCACTGTGGGGCTGACTACTGCCTCCTGTATGCCAGAGGCTCGAGGCAGCATGGGGTATTTCCACCATCTGTTCATAATGGCATGCTTATCTGTGCCCAGAAGACTGTGGAAACCTGGAGAGTAGATAGAGCCTGACATAGTGTCTGGCCTGGAATATAGTTTTTATAAATGACTGATAAGCTATTCTTTGGCATGCACTATGATATGGCATGGTATGATGCAATATGCTATGGTAGGGTGCAGTAGTGTGGTATTGTGTGGTACGGTGCTATATGGTGTGGTGTGGTGTGGTGCTGTATGCTCCGATATGACATGGTATTACGTGGCATGGCCTGGTGTGATATGGTTTAGTGTTGTGGTATGGTATAATACGGTATATATGGTGCAGTGTGATATGGTATGATATAATATGGTATGATATGGTATAGTATGATATGATGTGGTATGATACAATATGATGTGGTGTGGTATTGCATGATATGGTGTGATACGATATGATACGGTGAGGTAGTTTGAATGTAAAGTGTCCTCCATAGCTTCAGGGGTTCTGAATATTTGGTCTCCAGATGGTGGCAATTTGGGCAGGTTGTGCCACCAGGCCTGACATGAAAGTTGTTGGGCCTGTCTGGGAGAGGTGTGTCACCGGGGGGCGGGTGGACCTTGAGGTTTGTTAATCTAGCCCATTGGGTGTTGAGAGCTAGCTCACTTTTGCTGCTCCTCCCAGCTGCCATAGGAGATGGGACTCCCCAGCTGCCTGCTGCGCCATGCTTTCCCCTCCAAACGGTCAGCTGAAGTGAACCTTTCCTGCCGTCAGGTCCTTCTGGTCAGGACATGAGATGGTGACTGCTCCATGTGGCATGGCATGGTACGGTATGGTGTGGAATAGCATAGAGTCTACACAGAAAGACACAAAGCGGGCAGGAGACAATGGGACACACACTGGATCCAGGTCCCTTTCTGGCTCCTAGTCAAAGGCCTCTGGCTGTGTAGCCTTAGGTAAGTCATTTCCCTACTCAGAGGCTCTGTTTGCACATCTCTGATATAGCAAGAGGGATTCTGGAGGCCCCATGAGGACTCATTCTTTGCTTCAGTCTTTATGCACATGGATTTAAGATTGCCCATATCCAGAAAGGTTTTAAAAATTATTTATTTAGTGTGTGTATGTATGTGTGTGTGCATGCCATGAGAGGTCAGAAGACAACCTTGGGGTGTTTGTACTCCACCTTCTGAGACAGGCTCTTGTACTGCCACAAACACAAGCTTTAGACTGCATTCAGGTTTACATGGGTGCTTGGGAATTAAATCTGAGCCTGCAGACTTTGCGTACAAGTGCCTTTAACCTCTGAGCCATTCCCTCAGTCCCCCAGAAAGAGTTCTTGACCAAAGTGACTCAGATAAGTGATATTATTTCTAGGATGGGCTTATAGAGGGCCTGTGCTTGCTACAAAGAAATGGTCTGGAGGTGGTAGTGCCCAGACCCTAACTCTTGGCTTCCCCAGGCCTGGTGCCTCCTATGAGTAGAATCAACACCTCCTTTCTGAACCCAGGAATTTGACAAGGGCTAATATGTCTAGTGAGACTCTACAGAAAAGTTTGTTGAGATGAGATGAAGGATAACATTGAGAAATGACCTGGCATACATTTCTGAAAATATCAAGATTTTTTTTTCTTCAAAAAGTATTCATTTACGACTTAGGCTGCATTTGGGTGGGGTTTTTTCCTGCCTCTGGATAGCTTGTTCCTCCTGTTTTGGGGACACATTGGTGACAGGTGACAGACCTATTTATTCTTTTATGTTTTCCCATCAGGAGTACCACTTCTTCTGCCCATGGAGTGCTGGCCGGGGACAGCCACTTAGCTCTCAGTAGAAACGGGATCCCACATAGTGGAGATCTGGGGCACAGGGGCCCAGAACTTCCCTTGGGTTTCTCCACTTATTCAGAGAATCTGAGATTTCAAGAACAGGAGGCATGACTGGGTCGCTACCCCTGGAGCTGCTGCCAGGTCAGAGTGGGAAGAAACAGAGTCCAGTTCTTCTTCAAGTGGTTCTATTCCCACCCATAGTGCCCCCTGGTTCAGCACGAATGCTGTCATATCAGTCTATGACCCTCTCTGGGCCACCCTTCTCTCCCACCCGTGAACAACACTGCGCATACGACGCATCTGCATTCCCTGCCCCCCAGCCACTGTCTGCAGACAGCCAGTGTGACCTTGCTGCATGCAAACGGCTCTTGTCTTTTCCTGTGGCCCTTGAGATATAATAAACACTCTGCACATGGTTCCAAGAGGCCAGTGTGCGCAGATCCATCTCCTGCTTCAGGGTCATAGTCTCTCTGCCCTTAGCACCTCAGACCTTAGAATTCTGCAGAAGTTGTTCCCTCCACCAGCCATGCTTCCTCTTCTCCAACTTCACCAGTGATGTTTCTGCTTCAGTGTCCTCAGGCCTGCCGTGAACCCACCAAGCCAAATTCAATTACTTTACTAAATGCTCTCATCATTCAGCTTCTCTCCATGAATGTAATGTAGTTGTTAGTTATGTGTGTGTATTTTGAAGTTGCTTTACTCCAATTTTCTCCCCATCAGCCCAAGAACTCTAGGAGGGATAGTCTCTTGGAGAGACTGGCACACAGTTGTTGATAAGAGCTTTTTATTTCTTCTGAGTAGATGAATGGATATGTATCCCCTTGTTGGGTTTTCCTTATCTTTTCCCCACTTAAGAGCTTATCTAGAGGTTTCCTTGTATTTGTTGAAATGTGAATTTTTACTGTATAATAAATAGATGGAAATATAAGCAGATCCTATAGATTAAATGGCAGGTGCTACCTTCCCACGTTTCTATTCACTTCCACTCTTTGACAAGAGCCATGGCCTATTTCTCAGTGTGCAGGGCCTCCGGGTGCAGTTATAGTATGTGCATTTCCTCCTTAGAGCTCAGTGTGATCTGCCACACGTCTCTTGAAGGGCTCCCTGCCCTTGTGCCATATGGACACACTAACTTATCCACACACACACTTAGTGAGTACCAGGGAAAGCGCCAAGCCCTAGGGGATCTGCTAACAGCATAAGCTGTCAGGGCAGAAAGACCCAGAGTTGACGCTCGTCGCTTACCAGTGGTATGACATTAGGCCAGTTAGTCAACCTGAGGTCCTCAGCTTTCTAATCCGCAAAGCAGGGATAATATGGTGCACGAAGCAGGCAGCTATGGAGGGGGATGCAGGAGGCAGGCCCTGGGGGAGGCACCGAGGATGGCGCCTGGCACACAGTGAGGTGCACAGATGGTAGCTGCTGCCATTGCCGGTATTAATGTCAGCAAAGGGAAATTAACATGAGTGGGACCAGACACAGGCATAAATCCTCTGAAGTGTAGTTTGGTCTCTAGCCCTGCGGGTTTCTTCTGGGAGGACTGGAAGGCTGAGGTAGGTGGGCTGTGGGGAGCTGTATAGAAATCTGGTGGCCCTGTAGGGTTCTCAGGAAGTTTGCTCTGGTTGCATGTCTGGGGCTCCCACTCAGCATATGGGACTGCTTGGCTGGGAGCCCCATTTCCATGGGAATCTATGGGCTGATGGATCTGTGCAGAGAACTATGGGGTATATTATCCGTAAAGGGACAGAAGAAATGTCCCTTGGGTTTGGCTTCTCAGAGGATACCTCACCTTTGATCCGGGGGCTGCAGACGATGGAATTGTCCGTGTGTAGCTGGAGGCGGTGGTGGTAGAGGCAAACATGTTTCTCTGCTCTTTGTGGCAGACAGAGTGCTTTTGCATTGCTTGCCTTAGAAATCAGTGAACTAAATCTTTTAATTACAAAACTGAGGAAGAGATTTGTTGGCTTTCTGTCACTTGCCAAAATACCCAATACACACACACACACACACACACACACACACACGTATGTATGTATGTATATATATAAACTTAAGTGGAGGATTTGTTTTGGCTCATGGTTTCAAAGGGTTCAGTCCATGGTTTCTTGGCCCTATGTGCTTGGACAGAACATCATGGTCGACATGAAGCTGAGAGGGACAGAAAAGTGGGTCAGAGGGCAGCTGCTCCCAAGGACTCAGCCTCAGTAACCTACTTCATTCACTTAGGTCCAGCCTCCAGACATTTCCAGAACGTCTTAAAATCGCCCAACCAGCTGGAGACCAAAAGCAAAAGGAAAAAGCAAACCATGAGCCTGTGTGGGACATTTCATATCCAAACCACAATAAAGAGACTGAAGCCCAAGTTGTCAATTTGACCTTATTGTGAGCCAGTTTTTTTGCCTGTAAAGTAGGAACGTTAACATTTGCAGAGCTGGTGTGAGGATATCGCATGTCATGGGCCCAGTATGGTGCTGACTTGTAGAGGATGCGAAGCAAATTTAATTCCCTTCCTCAAGCACATCACTCCCATGTTCTGCTGCGTTTCTCTTAGTGTGTTGCAGTGACTGGGAGGTTTCTTGGAAGATTTCCAGTATAGCATGTGTGTGTGTGTGTGTGTGTGTGTGTGTGTGTGTGTGTGTGTGTATAACACAGAGTTTAGCCCTGCAACCATAAACCTGAATCTGAATCCTTGTCCTGCTACTCTTGGAGGAGAAAAATCTCAAAACGTGGGCAAATCTCAGGATTTCCAGGAAGCTGGTTTCCCTGTCCATAACCCAGGAGTGTCTGCCCACTAACTTCACTAGTTGAAAGCTTCCATGGAGTCATGGGCACCAAGGACAGTCATGCACAGCATACAAAATGCCCTTCCTCCTATGGCATTATCTCATGCAGGCCCTGAGGTAGGCTGATTTCTGCAGGAGAAATGACATCCCTGGGCGTGAACTCTGGGAGAGGGAGTTTGATGCGCCTTCCAGTGAGCCTCAGAGTGTGTGAGGGCTGGGAGCTGCCCCAGCTGATTTCCATCTGCAGGGTTTCTTGACTCTTTTTTTCCCTCTTCCCTGATTTGTGTTAAAAGCCGAACATTTCTCCCCATATTTCACTTCTAGTAATACTCTTTATAACCAAAAGTGAGAAGCTTCTGCATTGGCTGGACATAATTTCAGATTTAATGAGTGAGAGGGTTGTAATCTGATCCTAATTCATAAGAGCTAAGGGCCGGATTCTATTACAGAAGAGGCAAGTCTCTGGTTTATTTTCAGGAAAAAGGGCGATTTTACCTGATGCATAGGATGAGGTTCTTTTAGAAAACAGTTGTGGTAATTGTATCTTTCTTGTGTAGAGTTAATCACATTAAAAAAAAATATTTTTACTGCAGTGGCTTTCATTCTCTTATCTTACAGGCATCCTTGGTACACCCATCTCTTTTCTCTCATTAATATGTTCATTAATCCTCAAACATTTATTGTGCTTCACTAATCAGGTTAGAAGATTAACTAAAAAAATGGGATTTTCAGCAATTAGAAGCTGCAGGTCTGTCAGAATCAGAAAATACAGAATTTTGGTGTACAGACAGCTTCATTACCCAGCCTGGCTTTTGAGGATGATGAAATGGTTCAGCTTCCTTCCTGAATATTGGAGGTCTCAGCCCACACCCCTGGGGCTTTGGCAGAATGGCAGGAACAGTCCTGCTGACTTCCTTACATGTGTGTCCTGAGTGATAGGAACACATCCAGAACAGTCAGGCTTTAAAGTCCAAAACCAACCATTTTAGAATCTTGTCTTCCCAAGTCTGTGGGAACGTTTAATGCTTAGTTTTTGTTTTTTTTTTTTGTATTTTTTGTTTATTAATTTGAGAGTGACAGACACAGAGAAGGAGGGAGAGAGAGAGAGAGAGAGAGAGAGAGAGAGAGTGAGGGGGGGGGGAGAATGGGTGCACCAGGGCCTCTAGCTATTGCAAACAAACTCCAGATGTGTGCACCCCCTTGTGCATCTGGCTAACATGGGTCCTGGGGAATTTAGCCTTGAACCAGGGTCCTTAGGCTTCACAGGCAAGTGCTTAACTGCTAAGCCATCTCTCTGGCCCAATGCTTAGTTTCTTCATGGAAAATGTGAAAGTATTAATAGCAGCTAAGAATACTAAGAATTTACCTTTTTTTTTATCCTACTCTAGCCCAGGCTGACCTAGAACTCACTCTGTAGCCTCAGGCTGGCCTTGAACTCCTGGTGATCCTCCTACCTCAGTCTCCCCAGTGCTGGGATTAAAGACTTGAGTCACTACCATGCCTGGATGAGTTTCTTTCCCCTCCTTCCTTCCCTCCTTTCTTCTTTCCTTCCTTTCTTCCTTCGAGAACGAGTGTGTGTATGTGTGTGTGAAAGAGAGAAAGAGAGAGAACGTATGGGTGTACTAGGGCCTCTTGCCACTGTATACATACTTCAGGTACATGCACCACTTAATGCATGTGGTTTTATGTGTGTTGTAGTCAGGTTTGCATTACTGGTGGAAATCACCCAACCAAGAGCAGCTTGTGGGATAAAAGAGGTTCATTTTGGCTTACAGGCTCAAGGGGGAAGCTCCATGATGGCAGGGAAAACTATGGCATGAGCAGAAGGTGGACATCACCCCTGGCCAACATACGGTAGACCATAGCAACAGGAGAGTACGCCAAACACTGGCACAGGGAAACTGGCTATAACACCCATAAGCCTGCCCCCAACAAGAAGGCATTAATCCCTAAATCTCAATCAGCTGGGAACCTAGTATTCAGAACACCTAAGTTTATGGGGGATGCCTGAATCAAACCACCACATTTCACCCCAGGGCCCCATAAACTGATATCCATATATGATGTAAAATACAATGCATTCAGTCCAACTAAAACGTCCCCATAATTTTTATCAATCCCAATAATGTTCCAACATCCCCATCAACATCCCCATCATCCAAGATCTTTTAACTGAGCCATAATACCAAAAATTCCCCCCAAATCCATAATGATACAGGATAAACACTCACACTGCAAAAGATGGCATTGGGCATAGCAAAGAAATATTCAACCAATTCTATTTATATTTAAAACATAGCTTCAAGTCTAACAACTCTAGCCAGTGACAAATCTCCAAGTCCGATAATTCTAACCAGCAACAAGTCTCTGGTATTCCAATTCCACCCCTCCAGCTAGGCTACTCACAGTCCTGGGAAACTTCATCAGGGCCGGCAGTTCCTTAGCAGCCATCTCATGGTCCTGGCATCTCCACTGGTCTCCACTGCAATCCACGGTTCATCCTCATGGCCCCATGGGGTCTGTACGCAGGCAACCAGCAAACCTGCTTCACACTGCCCCTGGCCGTTTCCAAAACACAAGACCATGTTGCAAACTCAATGACCCTCTCTTTCCTGCATTTTTTATTATACCCCACAATTACAGGTTGGGTGCCAGTTTGTTAATCCAGGGGGGAATAAAGTAGACTTTGAAGAACAGAACACTCCTTGAGCACTCAGGCCCCTTCTAAAGAGTCTACATTCTTCCTGTTGCCCCAGTGCAGGTCAACTGGCCCAGTCTCAAAGGTTGTAATCTCTCAATTGCAGCTGAATGGGCAGTAGTTCACACAAAGATTTCTCTTTATATGCCATATCCCTCTGTTCATGCCAGTTCACTTCAAAGCAACCTTGCACAACTTTTCAGGACATGGGCATAACAGCAAGCTTCTCACACAAACTGCTAGCCCAGTCAAAGCAAAGCTCTTTCTCACCCTCATAAGCCAAATCTCACAGTCCATAGTTTTTACTGCATTCAGGTCTTGCAGCTCTGACTGGAATAGTCCATCAAATTGTACTTACACACTGCAAGGCATCTCTTAGGCCAAGGTTTCAAATCCCTCCACATTCCTCTTGAAAATCAGCTCCAAAAGGCCAAAACCACACAGTCAGGTGTCTAGCAGCAATCCCACTCCTCAGTACCATTGTACTGTTGCAGTCAGGTTCTCATTGCTGGTAGAAATCACCCAACCAAGAGCAGCTTGTGGGGAAAAAGGTTTATTTTGGCTTACAGGCTCGAGGGGGGAGCTCCATGATGGCAGGGAAAACAATGGCATGAACAGAGGGTGGACATCACCACCTGGCCAACAGACAGTAGACCATAGCAACAGGAGAGTGTGCCAAACACTGGCATGGGGAAGCTGGCTATGACATCTATAAGCCTGCCCCAATAATACACTGCCTCCAGCAAGCATTGGTTCCCAAGTCTTCACCAGCTGGGAACCTAGCATTCAGGACACCTAAGTTTATGGGGGACACCTGAATCAAACCACCACAATGTGGTTACTGGGGAATCAATCCCAGGCTGGCAGGTTTTCCAAGCAGTGCCTTTCACCACTGAGCAACCTTCCCAGCCTGAGAGTTTCCATTTAATGGAATACATACTGGGCAGCCCTCCACATGAATTACCTCATTTGATCCTGCATGGACCCAAAAAGAGAGATGTTAATTTTGTCCCTCTCCAATATGTGAGGAAATTGGAACACAGAAAAGGCAATTATCTTTCTCAAGGTCATACAGACAGTGCATGGTATAGTTGGAGTGACCAGGATGCAGCAAGTAAGCATTGAACTGAGACCAGAAATTGGAGTCTCGACCTTGATTATTTTGTTAATTTTGTGAGCTTGAAAGTGAACAAAGTTCTCTGGATTTCAAGGTTTTTTTTTTTTTTTCTTCTTCTTCTTCTATTGTGGATTGTTTTTGTTGTTCGCTTCTAAATGAGAACACTAGAAATCATGAACTTTTCCTCAGCCTTTTTCTAGCTCTCACGTTCTGGAATTCTGAGAAATTAGACTGAGCATAAACGGGTCACTGAAGTGGCCTGAGAAGAATCGTCTCCCATGCAGAACTCGCAGCTCGCCTTCATGTGCAGCCGTGACTCCTCTGCCCCGTGCCTGTGATTACCTTGCAGCGCCATCCTTCCCGGGCTCGGAGCACTTCTCTGCCGCCGACGCTCCAGGCCCCTTGAACATTGCCCTCAATTTCACAGCTTCTCCTCCTGTGCCCCGAAGCCTCACTGATGCATAAACAACCACACCAAAGAACAATGATTCTGTTTCTTGGTACCGAGGACTGTATCAATTTTCTGTAATTCCTTGTAGCAGAGTGAGCATACATTATAGAGTTCAAGTGTTCTGAAAATAAGCTATGAAGAATTGTTATCTGCCGAAAGAACCGGCGATTTGTCAGCTTCCGGTGTCTGAATGTCTGTGCTTTGCAGTGCTTGCTGGCTGGGCTAGACTTGGGGAAGCATCGAGCAGGGGAGGGGGTGCTCGGGAAGGAGTACCCCTGGCTCTCTGAGGAGAAAAATAATTTAGCAGTTGGAGCTGTGATGGGACTTTCACAAGGATCTGAAAGGGGCTATATGCAAATTGTGACACAGAAGTCTAAATTTACATCGGCATATCAAAGAAAAAGCGTGCACGCTTTGGTAAACACAATCCAATCGTACCAGGTCCACCTGCCTGCTGTCCTCACCCAGCACCAAGAAATCATTTACTTGTCTTCATATCAGCGCATCTCAGAACTGCTTGGTATTCTTGATATATAATTCTTCTTTTCTTTCTGCGATTATGTAACTTATATTTCAGTTAGGGCTGGCTGGCGCTTCTTGGTAACAATTGTCTAAAAAATGAAATAAAAGGAGTGTTTTCTACATCAAAATAGAAGAGGGACTGGTTTGAAGGAGGAAGGGAATCAGTAGGAGGGATGTGGGGAGGGGGCACAGAGAGAGAGTGTGTGTGCGTGATGAGAGGGGATTATGATCCAAATGCATTATGAACATATATAAAAATTGTTAATAAAAATGAGTCTTTTCTCTGATGTAATCTTTTAGTGTTCTTGATTTTTTGCAACTGTCCTTATTTTTTCTTTCTTTCTTTGCCTCTTCTTTGCCTTCCATCTCTTCTCTCCTAGCTGACTTTCCCCTCTTAACTTTCATGCAGAATTCCTGGAAGAGGTTGCTGGGTGATCACCGCTGTTGCAGGTAGGAGGGAAACCTAGCAAATTGCTTAGTTGGGCAGGCGCCGCACCACGGGCAGGACCTTGGACAGCGCGCCCCTCGTCTTCCGGTTTCAGTCGCTTTGGCTCATGTGTCCAGTGAAGCCAGGGCTGCGAAGGTTGCTCCGTGAGTTAAAGGCCCGTGCTTTCAAGTCCTGACAGTGAGGAGTTCAATTCCCAAGCCACTAACATAAGCCCAAAAGTAGTGCAAGTGTATGACATTCATTTGTACTAGCAAAGGGCTCCTGAACACCATGCACATGCTAATAAGTAAATGAAAACTTTGCAGATTTTCTCACCCATGAAGATCTCCTTTTCCAGTATTAATAAGCATTTTCAAATTTACCAAGAAAAATGCAACTTAAGTGTTGGGACTTCAATAAGAATGTCTTGAAATTTGAATAAAAACACATTCAACAGCATCATGTTAAGGCCAGATGGAAACCTGGAGAAGATTTTATATATACATTTACATCCAGACAGCTGAAAGTGGACTATTATGTACCCTGTTGTAGGAAAAAGTGTTTTGTTCCTATGAGCCTGATGTGCCTAGCCAAAATTTGTGTCAGAAAGTTAATTGTTGCCATCTATGAGTAAGGTGTGAGGGTTCTGTGACACTTGGAGAGGTTAAGAAGAGAGAGAGGGGAATAGAGAGATTGGGACAAAGACAGAAGAAGAGAGGAGAGAAGAGAGGACAGGAGAAGAAGGGAAGAGAGACAAGACAAAATGAAACTCTACGGGCTGGAGAGATAACTCAGGGTTACCAATGCTTTCTTGCAAAGCCTGACAGGTCAGGTTTGATTCCCTAGTACCCACATAAGATGCTTAAAGTGGTGCATGTGTGTGGAGTTTGTTTACAATGGCAAGAGGACCTGATGTGCCTATTCTCCATTCTTTCTTTGTCCTTGTAAATGAATAAAATAAAAAAATACTAACAAAAGCTTCTAGAGAATGCCTGAGTCAATGGCCCAGTGCTGTCATTGGCATTGGGTCATGCATTCCCTAGTGTAGAGTGCAGTGTGGTTGTTTTGGAGCTTGGCCTGTCTGAGATGGGGAAACGTAGGCTTGCAAAGGAGCTGTGCATAGGAAGCAATGCACATTTTGCTCTCACGGAAATAGTGCATCATACAAACAACATGCAAATCAGCTGTCACCATTTTGTTGCTATTCGCTCTGTAGTTTACAGGTCACAGAGAGAGGGGGGAGAAATAATATGGACATCAGGGAGAAGCTCATGAAGTAGAGCCCTTTTCCCCAAAAGCCAGACTTCTGACAGGTCTCTTCTGGGGAGTGAAGGCTGAAGATGGATTGCTACCCAGAGGAACTCCCTGCTGCTCAGTGAGCCAGAGAGAAGGATGGCCATTAAGAGGACCTGTGGCATCAGAGGTCCAAACATTTAAATAATCTTATTTATTTTTTAAATTATTTTATTTGCAAGGAGAGAGAGAAAGAAAGAGAGAGACTGAAAGAGAGAGAGAGAGAGAGATAGGAAACAGAGGGAGAATGGGTGCTCCAGGGCCTCAAGCCACTGTAAATGAACTCCCGACACATGTGCCCCCTTGTACATCTGGCTTACATTGGTACTGGGGAATCAAACCTGAGTCCTTTGGCTTCATAAACAAGTGCCTAAGACACTGAGCCATCTCTCCAGCCCCTCTTATTTATTTTTAAATCCATGGACTATGCAAGTACAATGTGGTGGTTTAAATGTAAAAAAAAATTCCCAAAGCCTCAAGAGTTTGTGATTAAGCCTCCTCCTTAGTCCCTGGTTGGTAGAGCCTTTGGAGGAAGAGCCTTGCTGGAGGAGGTGTGTCACTGGGGGCTGACCTTGAGGTTTATTAGT